>NC_138774.1:123551737-124754237 GCF_965119305.1 Pelophylax lessonae | reverse complement strand
TGTGACTTCAACCATAGGAGCCGGTCCAGGAGGCAGGACATTATTTGACAGCGGAGTTCCACTCTCTGTGTGATCCAGCCAGCTCTCCTCTTTCTCTCATCTCCCTTCCCCTGGCTGACTGCTGGGAGGAGAATCGGTTCCCATGTAGCCGCACTGATGGGCACTAATAGGCTGCATTATTGGGCACTGATAGACTATGCTGATGGGCACGGATGAGGCTGCATTGATGGGCACGGATGAGGCTGCATTGATGGGCACTAAAAGACACTGGCTGCACTGATGGGAACTGATAGGCTGCATTGATGGGCACTGATAAGGCTGCACTAAGGCTGCATTAATGGGCATTAATGGGCACTGATGAGGCTGCACTGATGGGCACTGATAAAGTTGTTGTTAATATTTATTTTTGTAACTTAATTCTGCATAAAACATTTTAACAGTGTTATTTCATGAGATAATTTATGAGGGCATGTTTAAGGGCAGAATTAGTGGCAGGATAAGGGTTGGGTTGGGCAAGTTGTGGCGAGTAACTCTTAAGACATGGCTAGTGGCTCGGGACTTGGAATTTTGAGTCCTGAGTTAAAAGATACTGGTGAGGGATGTCAGACCATTGAAGAAGTAAGTATTGAGGACTTTAGTTCTATTTAAACGTGGAACTAAACCCACCCTTTTACTGTATCTGTTTTGAATGTTAAAGTGGTTGTAAAGGCTGAAGGTTTTATTACCTTCATGCATTCTATGCATGAAGGTAAAAAACCTTATGTGTGTAGCATCCCCTCCCCAATACTTACCCGAGCCCCATCTTGACCCAGCGATGTGCACAGGAGCAGCGGCTCTCTTGGGTCTTTCCCTCGCATTTGCTGAGACACGGCAGTGGCTCCCACTGCTGTCAATCACAGTCAGTGAGGAGGGAGCGGGGCTGAGCCACAGGGGACACATAGAGACGGCTCGGAAGCAAGCAACGCACGAGTGCCCCCAGAGCATGCGGCTTGCTACGGGGGCACTTGGCAGGGGGGAGAGGCCAGGAGTGCTAGCGGGGGATGCAAGAAGAGGAGGTTTGGGGCTGCTCTATGTAAAATCCATTGCACAGAACAGGTAGGTATAACATGTTGTTTTTTTTTTTTTTTAAATTGGCATTTAATATCACTTTAATTACTGTTCATTGTGTGCTTATGTTAGCTCTAAACTGAACTGTAAAGCCATGAAAGGGCTGGTGTCATAACTGATTACATGTCCTCCATGGCAACTGCAGATCAAACAGAGGCTAAGGTGGCAGCTTCTTCATCTGTAATTGGCTAGTGGGTTTAGTTCCACTTTAATTGAATAGACTGAAGCTCTAAGCTTATTGGTTGCCTTGCACGGCTGTTCCAGATTCTGTGAGCACCAGTTTTGGTAAATTCCCACCACTGCCTAATGTCACTTTTTGTGACCATAGCGCAGCATATTTTTTTTTTTTTTTTTGGGGGGAAAATTATTTTTATTCAAAAAGATTTTAAATTGCATTTACAGAAACATAGACAACAAATGAGGCAAGTAAGAAACTGTCCCCTGCGACTAGTACAGCATAATCCTTATCCTAAGTTTGAGTTTGCATACCAACTATGAAAGCTGATTAAAAACAGATAAAGTCCCATCAATAAAGTCCACACACCATCTTCAGGGAATGAAGAGCAAAGAAAACTCTACCATAGAACATGACCAGTACACTCGAGCATATGTAGACAATCGGGTTGAATTCAGTATAATATAAAATACAGCTAGAAGGATAAACTATAGTACAGGGTTATCAGTTAGAGGCGGTAAGAGAAGAATTAATCCACCCACCCCAGACCTTGTCAAACTTGAAGCGTACACCTCTAATTTGAATATGTGGCTTTGTAGAACGGGAGAGCTCTGTTCAGCATGGCTTTCCAGGGTAGGCACCAGAGCCCTCTTCCAGGACAGAATAATACGTTTCTTATAGTGATTGCAAACAATCACCTTTTAAAACAACCCTTTCTGTTTAAATTAGAAATGAGATGCAAAACATTTTGTGTATAGATATAAAAAAATTATAAATACCCTTTTTCCCTTTTTTATAAGTGATCACATTCCCTCTGTTCTCAGCTGCATAAGAGCAAGGGGGGGAGAAGCAGCAGCACACTGAGCTTCCCAGTGAATGGCTGTGCAGTGAGGAGAGTGTCAGGACAAGTGTGATTATTGAAGGAGAGCATACTGAATTCCCAGCACAGCTATAGAACTGAACATGGTGTGTTCTCCTGCTTAGTGTGGTAAGTTTTTAATAGGAAAGCAAGAACACCAGGGATTTCACACAAAGGAAACAATATAGAGAACAGGATACTTTCTCATACAAGTACATGGTACAGCAGGCACATATCAGGAATATGGAGTGTTGGGGAAATAAACACTTTAAGCCTGGTACATACTATGAGTGTTAAACGGAAAAAAAAAAAACTTGTCAGCTCAGGTCGGAGCCACCGTACTAATCATCTGATGTTAGTACAGTGATCTCCCCCACTGAAATGTTGTATTCTGACAGGGGGACGCCCCCCCTCCCCCCTGCCAGAACACTCCAATCAGCCATTGGCTGAGAGCGCTGATCGGGAGCCAGTCGGTTGTTGGTTTTTCAGCATGCACCTTCAACAGAAGCCGGCTGAACCGGCTGGGATACATGCGAACCGAATGTCAGCCATGTTTTATTGAACCGGCCGATGTCTTTCCAACATTCAGCCAATGTGTACGGGGCTTTAGCATAGTAGAGCAGCAGTGTGAGCAAAGGGCGGGCAGCGTTAGTAGGTGCCATAACACCTAGGAGGCTTTAAAGACATAATCTAATGTGGGGAGTGAGAAGAATAGTTATCTACTGTATACAGGGCCAATATGCCTAACCAATACGTCTTCTTTCGTCTTCTTTCGTCTTCTTTCGTCTTCTTTCGTCTTCTTTCGTCTTCTTTCTTCTTTCGTCTTCTTTCTTCTTTCGTCTTTCTTTTTTTTCCTTCTTCTTCCTTCTTCTTCTTTCTTTTTTTTCCTTCTTCTTCCTTCTTCTTCCTTCTTCTTCTTTCTTTTTTTTCTTCTTCTTCTTCTTCTTCTTCTTCTTCTTCTTCTTCTTCTTCTTCTTCTTCTTCTTCTTTTTCTTTTTCTTTTTCTTTTTCTTTTTCTTTTTCTTTTTCTTTTTCTTTTTCTTTTTCTTTTTCTTTTTCTTTTTCTTTTTCTTTTTCTTTTTCTTTTTCTTTTTCTTTTTCTTTTTCTTTTTCTTTTTCTTCCCCAATACATTTTTATTGAGATTTACATAGACAGTATATGCATCTGGGTAGTACAACATTGGTGTTTACAACAGACCACATAGCAACATCTTAATCTGATTATGGTACAATAAGGATTAGGTAAGAAGTCCGCTTCCAGCTAGAGAGCCGAGTAGAGTCCCGGTTTGGGAACAGTGTGGTGGGTAAGTTGAGATATGAGCCTCGCTCCTCCTCACCCAAACACCCCATTGGGATCATACTGTGTTATGGGGTGGGAGGCGATGCTCTATCATAGATAATAGTTCCCAACGTCTGTTTGGTTTACATATAAAAAGACGTGGTCAAGGAGTCAACTCAGTATACGCAGAGTTGTATAAAGTACTCGAAACCCATACTTGAGTAAAAGTACAAGTGCTCGATCAAAAAGTGACTTGAGTAGAAGTGGAAGTGCTCGATCAAAAAGTGACTTGAGTAGAAGTACTAAAGTATTCAACATTTTTTGTACTTAAGTATTGCAAGTAGTTTTTTAAAAAAAATTTGCTACTCAAGTACTGAAAGTAAAAGTACAAGTACTGTGTTATGTAGTTATTAAAGAAAGAAGTCAAAAGTTTGAACATATTGTTTTTTATTATTTCAAATGTAGCTTTTATTTCTACATACAGTAGCTTTTATTTTCGTATGCACTGATAATACACATGTTTTGAGCTTCATGAAACCTGCCATCTACTGTTCTGGCAGTGGTAATTTTTATAATTGTAACGAGTAACTATGCAGCACAAAAAAAAAAATATCGGAGTAGAAGTATTGAAATCATTGAAAAAATGTAGTGAAATAGGAGAAAAAAATTCTACTCCAAGAAAGTACAGATACCGCCTTTCGGTACTTAAGTACAGTAGTGAAGTAGTTCTACTTAGTTACTATACATCTCTGAGTATATGTGAGGAAACAACAATACCTTAACTAAATAGAAATAAACTACTTGCAAACTATGAAACCCACACAGTGATGTAGTGGATAGCACTTTCGCCTAGCAGCAAAAGGTTGCTGGTTCAAATCCCAACCACAACACTACCTTCCTGGAGTTTGCATGTTCTCCCTGTGCCTGGTGTGGGTTTTCTCCGGGTAATCCGGTTTCCTCCCACACTCCAAATACCTGCTGGTAGGTTAATTGGCTCCTGTATGAATTGGCTCTAGTATGTGTATGTTTGAATGTGAGTTAGGGACCTTAGATTATAAGCTCTTTGAGGGTAGGGACTGATAAGAATGTACGATGTATATGTAAAGCGCTGCGTAAATTGACGGCGTTATATAAGTACCTGAAATAAATAAAATAAATAGTGCGCAGAGGGTATTGTACTCCTAGGGTGGTTCTGGATAGTCAGAACATCCATAGGTAAGAGAGGAGAGGAGTGCTGAATTATGTGGGAGGGGGGGGGGGGTTGTAGCCAGACATCTAAGGGCTCTTTCACACGGGCGGTCCCATCAGATCTGCCTGTCAGTTTTTTAGGCGGATCGGATGCTCCATTCAGCCCTATGGAGCAGCAGATGTCAGCGGTGACGTGTCCGCTGACACCCGCTGCCATCCGCATCCGATCCTGTCCGTGAAATCCGGACGGATGGAAACCCTATTTTCCATCCGTCCTGGGGATCGGATCGGATGAGAGCGGACAGGCGGTCCACTCTCATCCGATTCCCCATAGAGAGCAGCGGGGGCTGTGACACCTCCCTCTCCGCACTGCAAGCGAAGACGGAGCTGTCATCCGCCCGGCTCAGCGGGGATCGCGGATCGATCCCCGCTGAGCAGCACGGATCCGCCTACGGAGGCGGACCGTGTGAAAGAGCCCTAAGGGAGGGACGTGGAGCTGGAGGGATATTGGAGTTGGAATAGCAGTGTGTTGAGTCTGTGGGGTAGTAGATAGTCCTATTTGGGGATGAATGTGTACAGTTCCTATTTTTGAGCCAGAGTGATAACCAATACCTTTTGATGGCTGGGCCAGCAGAGCAGAAATTGAAGGCTATATGTACCAGAATACAATGTATAACTGTCTATGAGAAAATCATGGTAAGGCTAGGTTCACACAATGATTAAACAGTAGTTCACAAGTGTTAAGTAGGTGATGCTACCCTCCTTCTTTTTTTTTTTTTTTTTTGTCAAAAAGTGATTTTGCATGGATCGAACAATCTAACTATGCTGAAAGTGCTAGCCAGGTCTTTATCCCAAGGTTGCAGCTCTGTTCTATTTACTTTAATGGGCAGGTTTGACCGGCTGCGTCATCTGTCAAACTTGACAAGTAGAGTTGAATTTGCTGTGGCATGTGTGATCCCCTCCAGCTGATTTAGGCTTTCGGTGGGTGTAACTTTCCTTCAACTCTGAAATACATTTTTGATTTGAATTCCACAACCAAAAAAAAAACCCATTTTAAAACCAGGATGAACTGTATAGGTCCTTTTGTACTGTTTACTTTGCATGGCTTCTGAAGCTCTATCTCATAACCAACTGTAGTCTCTAGTTAGGAAGTTAGACGTAACCTTACTTCTGTGATGGCCTTCCAGTATATTAGAAGGTCAGAAAACTCCTTGTGTCGGCCAGATCTGGAGAGTAAAAACTATGAAGGAGACCCCCCCCCCCCTCTCTGTACTGGAGATTAGGGGTGGATGCAGGATAGGTCTTCAGCAGCTGTGCAATGTAAACAGGCCAAGAGAAAAGCGTAGAAGCGATTCTAAAAATAGGGTTTTTACTACAGATATAATACCACATTATAATTTAGTTATAGAGAATCATTTAACTATTCCTGTACCTACATTTAATCAGGTGTTCAATTATACTTTAACCCCTTGATGATGGAGGGTAAAACAAATGTTTGAACACAGTTTTGCAACTTTTAAATGTGCTAGTAAAATTTACGCACCATCGCAACTACTCAGAATATCCAGATGGATTATATCTTGTTATCTCAGGACAAATTGGCCTTTCAATTGTTTGTGAACAGTAATGGATATCTCCTGAATTATTAAATAAAAAATAAAAGCCATGGGCACATGAGGCAGGGGTCTTTGTGCGGGAAGCCAAGTCCCAGAAGAAGGGTGACGGCTGTTTCCTCTTCTGAAGCTGTGGCAGTCGGACTGGTGAACCAGAAAGTGTAGCTGAACCCAGAGGTCCAGTGGAGGCTGACTGGTGGAGTTTGGAGTCAACGATGACTCTGGAAAAACCGTGTCCGTGAGTACAGAGGAACTTGCCCAGGGGTCTGACAGGAAGGGGACCACTCCAGAGGCTAGAGTCAGTGGACAGGTGTCAGCACACACAGTGAGAGTAAAGTGGGTGCCAAGTTTAGAATCCTGAAGAGAATATCCAAGCAGGAACATTTAAAGCAACTTCACTTTAGTGACAGAGTGAAGCAGCGGCCTTACCGCATTCTACAGTTAGCTGTCCTCAAGACTGTGAATAGTTAATGGTTGGAGTCAGGGCTGTCTTTACCGCAGGGCAAAAGGGGCAGCTGCCCAGGGCCCTGTCAATCTTTAGGGGCCCAAAGCAGAGCTGCCCCTTAAGCCGCAAATTGAGAGCCCCAGCAGCGCTGTAAATCTACCGGTCCTGCGACCGCTTCATAGTTTGGAAAACACTGGCAATCCGCCTGTAGAGGTCTACCAGCGGCCTGCAGTGTTTGGGTGTCATCGCCATTTTGTTGTAGCCGGCTCACTGTAGGGAAGAAACTCTCGGCGGAGGCGGCACCGGCGGCATGGCAAGGATCTTCAGAGGCTTGAGACACGGTGCAGGAGTGTGGGCTACTCTGGTTAAGGGCTCAATTCCCAGCAGGTATGCGGAGCACTCCGTTTATGCAGCTATCATAGTAAGTAGTAACCACACCCCCTCTTCTGGGAACTTCAAAGGAGCATATAATTCAAACTGAAATTGGGTGTTTAAAATCAGTAAACAGGCATTTTTTTCTATGAGGATCAAAGAAACAAAAAGCAGCCACCGTCTCCTACCTAGAATGCTTCTAGATGTCCTTTCCTACCCTAGGGAGAATAACTAAAGAAGCTATACCTTCAAGGACTTTCAATGCTTCCCAACTTGAAATATTAAAATAAATGCATATTAGCATATACAGTACATAATATGTATGCACCTTGCAGCCCCTGACATCTACTGTACCATGTCCGCACAGCCCCTGACATCTACTGTACCATGTCCGCACAGCCCCTGACATCTACTGTACCATGTCCGCACAGCCCCTGACATCTCCTGTACCATGTCCGCACAGCCCCTGACATCTCCTGTACCATGTCCGCACAGCCCCTGACATCTCCTGTACCATGTCCGCACAGCCCCTGACATCTCCTGTACCATGTCCGCACAGCCCCTGACATCTCCTGTACCATGTCCGCACAGTCTCTGACATCTCCTGTACCATGTCCCCACAGCCCCTGACATCTCCTGTACCATGTCCGCACAGCCCCTGACATCTCCTGTACCATGTCCGCACAGCCCCTGACATCTCCTGTACCATGTCCGCACAGCCCCTGACATCTCCTGTACCATGTCCGCACAGCCCCTGACATCTCCTGTACCATGTCCGCACAGCCCCTGACATCTCCTGTACCATGTCTGCACTTTTACCACTTTTAACTAGAATTTGCTCTTTTATATATAAAGCCCTATATGCTTTCATATCTATCTATCTATCTATCTATCTATCTATCTATCTATCTATCTATCTATCTATCTATCTATCTATCTATCTATCTATCTATCTATCTATCTATCTATCTATCTATAAAAAATACACTCTTCAAATGTACTTTAAAATGCATGTTTTTTCCTTTTTATGAACAAGAAAATAATGATGTTATGCTGTTCAGCCTGTATAATAATGCTATGGGGCTGATATGAAATTATTTCCAGGGCTGAATTTTGTTCCCAATCTGGCCCTGGGTCCGTTGCGTCTAGACAGTCAAAGTCCACTGCACACTTTCTGCGCACAGAAGCCAGCATCCGGCCGGGCTTGGCATTGGCGTACTGTGCTGAATGTTTGCTCTAGCAAAGAGCAAGGAGAGAGGAGTGGGCGGGGCCTTGAGCTTCACTGATGCTCTGACCCTGCCCCTTGCCATGAATTGTGTGTGCGCTACAAGGCAAGGGGCCTCGGGGTAGGACTGCACAGTGGAGCCGATAGCAGAGTGCTCCTGTCACTGTGAGGCAGCCACTGATCAGAGCTGAGCTGGCCAGGACCGGGCCAGGTAGGTCTTTCTCCTCCCTAGGCTCCCCAGATAGGTAGTTAATCCAAGAAAAATTTTGCCTAGGGTCCAATCCATATTAAAGACGGCCCTGGTTGGAGTATCCCACTCATCCCTTCTCCTATCCAAGTTCTCAATAAAACCACAAAAACAACATCCCCTGGACTGATTATTGACTGAGTCAAGAACTTTCATTGCTGTTTATCTGCTGTAAGTTGCTAAGGGTAACCCAGGGGAATCCAAAAAGTGTAATTCTCAGCAGTCCTCTAGGGGGCAGTGCTACATTATAAATCCTTTATCCATCCAACCGACCGCATAGCGAAGAGCAGGCCTGTCTTCTTCTTTTTCAGCGGGGATCATCAGAGAGATCCCCCACTGACAGGCGGATTCCACTTGATGGAATCCGCTTTGTCTGAAAGGGGCCTAAAGCCTGGTACGCACCATTAGTTTTTTTACGTTCAACCATCAGCTCTGGACGGATCCGCTGTACTAATGATCCAACATTAGTACAGTGATCTCCCCCACTGTGCTGTTGTGTTCTGACAGGGGACAGCCCCCTGCCAGAAAACTCCTATGGGTGCTCTCCGCCATTGGCTGAGAACACTGATCGGGAGTCGGTTGGCCACTGGTTTTCCAGCATACTCGTCCGACAGTAGCCGGCTGGCTTCTGTCAGACCGAGTGCTTTACACATGGGCTGAATGTCGGACGGTTTTTATTGAACTGGCATTCGGCACATGTACGGGGCTGAAAGGGGTTGCTCACTTTTTTTGAAAAAATAAAAAGGCGAACTAACACTGTACACCCTCTCCACCTCCCTAGTCCCCGCTGTTAGTGACCATGCAGCCAGTGCAGCAGTCTAGGGGTTTGAAATCCCCTTTATTTTCCCCATTTTTTTCTGCATCACTGCTGTGATGGATCATAGCAATTCTCTGTGCTGACGCTGAGCAATCAGAATGGCTGTGATCCATTCCGGAAACCCTGCAGAATAAAGAAAAGAAAAGCAGGGATTTCAGATCTCTGGACCGCTACACTGGCTGCGTGGGCACTGACAGCTGATACAGAGGTAAGTACAGCGTGGACTGGAGGTTAGGGTGTTTTTTCATTTTATTCTTAAAGAGAAACTTGCACTTTAAACTGAAAATGATTACCACCCACAGATTCAGGTTTTATGATATGAGGTCTCATAGTTCACATGGGCATAAATAACAGGCATTTGCTTTTATGTTAAAAGAGAAGTATAGGATTCCTTTTTTCCCCCAGTTATACTTACCTAGGTGGATGCAGCATCAGTCTGATCCTGCATCTGTTCCCTGGCGCTTCTACACTGAGAACCGAGCGATTGAACACCGCTGATCACTCGGTTCTCACAGCTCCCCGAGCAGGGAGCTGCTGACTGTCAGTCACAGCTGTCTGCTCTGCCCTCTCCTCACTCACTGAGTGCTGGGCTGTGGAGGAGTGGGGAGCGGCTGGCTCAGGCTGTCAGCGGGTAGCTGAGAGGCTGGGCTGGGTGTCAGTCCAGGCACCTGGCAGATCCCAACTTCCATTGTCGTGATGACGCGGTGCCTGGACTGACATCTGTGATCTGACTGAAAACGGTAGCACTACATGACTGGAGTGCATGTGGATTTCGGTGGCGCGCACGTAGAGGGGGGGGGGGTGCCACGGGAGGAGAGGCGGCGATCGCTGCCTTACACACACACACTTAACCCCTTTGATCACCCCCAGTATTAACCCCTTCCCTGCCAGTGTCATTTATACAGTAACAGTGCATATTATTTAGCACTGATTACTGTATTAGTGTCACTGGTCCCCGAAAAGTGTCAAAAATATCAGTTAGGGGTCCGATCTGTCCGCCGCAATGTCGCAGTCCGGCAAAAATCTATCCCGTAATTTGTAAACGCTTTAACTTCTATGCAAACCAATTAAAATACGCTTTTTTGAGTTTTTTTTTTTTTTTTTACCAAAAATATGTAGCAAAATACAAATTGGCCTAAACTGATAAAAAAAAAATTGATTTTTAATATTTTTTTTGGGGGAACGTTTTATAGCAGAAAGTAAAAAATATGGCGTTTTTTTTTTTTTTTTTTTTTTTTTTTATTTCAAAATTGTCGCTCTTTGTTTGTTTTTATAGCGCAAAATCTAAAAACCGCAGAGGTGATCAAATACCACCAAAAGAAAGCTCTATTTTTGGGGAAAAAAGGACATCAATGTTTATTTGGGTACAGCGTTGCACGACCGCGCAATTTTCTGTTAAAGTAATGCAGTGCCGAATTGCATAACATGGCCTGGTCATTAAGGGGGCAAATCCTTCCTGGTGGTGGTTAAAGCTTTGCAAACACTTTGCAAGGCAAATTTCAATTCTTCACATAAATAGTGAATAGTTTAATACACACGACGCGTTGTTTCATATTCATTTTAATCCTTCTTACAACATTTGGCAGATGTTACAAAGTGCGCTGCCAATCTTCTTTCAACACCTCTAAAATGCATCCGAGACAAATGTAAGCTAATGCTAGAGGAACTTCAGAAGCACTTTAGCCTTGATGCCCTGTGATTGCAGGAGGGGAGATCAAGACATTAATTTGCACCTCCAATCACAAAGCACCTTGCATTTATTTAAAAAGGCATGGCTTTTTATGAATGGAGGAGATGCCAGGCAAGTGTGATTGATCGCCAGGCACCCTGTATGGGTGCCTCCACCAAGATACAGATTCCTCTACTCTGGAACCAGGGACCAGGTATTATAGCTGAGAATAGCACCCATGAACTAGACAACACTAGCTTGGGTGCAAACTGGAACTCCCTTTTATTGTAAATTCACACAGAATTTATACCACACAAAATCTGATAAGAGCTTGATCATCTCCATCCCCCCCAACTCTGTTTACCCAACCTATTCTCCATCCCACTCTTTCCATCCCCCCAACTCTGCTCACCCCCTTCTTCTCCATCCCCCCAACTCTGTTCGCTCCCCTCTTTTCCATCTCCCCCAACTCTGCTCACCCCTCTCTTCACCATTCCCCCAACTCTGATCACTCCCCTCAATTTTGCTCACCCCCCCCTTCTCCACCCCCCCAAGTCTATCCACCCCCCCCCTTTTCTCCACTCCCCCAGCTCTGTTCACCCCCACTCGTCTCCATCCCCCCAACACTGCTCAACCCTCTCTTCTCCATCCCCCCAACCCTGTTCATCCCTCTCTTCTCCACCTACCCAACTCTGCTTAACCCCCTCTTCTACATCCCCCAACTCTGTTCACCTCCCTCATCTCGATCTCCCCAACGCCCATTTTTCATGGTGTTCTGCATTTTTTCACTCCTGCTAGACTACGCCTACAAATTAATGCCCCATCCCTATTTAATATAATACTCCGCCTACAGAAAAAAAAGTGTCCCTAAAAATTTTTGGAGAATGTTGCCAACTATGACAGCCAGGCACCCATACAAGCTTTGATTAGTCAGGGAGTCCATCCCAGACTGTCGATCAACAAAGCACATGCTGTCTTTTAGGTGTTTGGCTTTCATTTGTGTAATCTGTCCACTAGAAAAGTCCTCAAAAGACAAAATTCATACAATGTTCCAGCAGTCTAAAAAATGTAATTTATCTTCATAGATTTCTTGTTTGTAAATATTTCTGTCCCAAGTGGAAGGGCTTCTCCAACCCAGTCTGCAGGAGTGCCACCATATTTCTTTTGCCCATTAATCTACACAAGATTAATATTACACCTTTCCATCCACTCCAGAAGGGGAAGATTTATTTCCTTTATTCAGAGAGTTAATCCAAGCCTCGCTCATTGCGTTCATCATGTTGTTGTCCATAATTAGAGAATGATCTGCTCTCTCCATGGGATCACAGGCTAAACTGAGTTATTGTCCATGTTCTGATTGGGAGCAGCAGACAAATCCCCAGTCTCCTTCATGTGCCATAATCGGTGGATAGAGGGCTAGCCCCTAGTCCCCTCCAAAAGCCCCTGTCCTGGTTGGATCTGTCACAGCAGGCAACCCACTGTTATCATTGAACTACAGCCAGAACTACTAGTCTCAGCACTTAGTAAGTGAAATTCTGAAGAAGACCACTCAGTTCTATTCCTTGACTGCCTTCCAGAAGTGAGCTGCAAACATGGCGCTGCATCTACATGTGGCTGAATTTTGTTGCAGTCTGACCTCCTGATGCAAGGAATTGATGTGGTTGGGTAGAAGTTCCCTAGTGGGAATGATACTTTTTGTTTTCAACAAATAGAAGCATTTGTGTTTGCAAATAAAGATTTTTCAGCATGCTGGATAATATCCATGCAATGGATCTACATTTTTGCCATAATAAAATGTGTATGCTAATTCTGGTTGGTGACTGGAACACAGGGGAACAGTTCCTAGCCCATTCAGACAGGGGCGACACGACTTGCTGGGGCGACCTGTGAAGTCGCGGTGCACAGCGTGCACCACGACCTCGGCGCGACATACACGGACTTCATATAATTGGAAGTCAATGCAGGTCGCCCCAAAGTAGTACAGGACCCTTTTTCTAAGTTGGAGCGACTTGTGTCGCTCCTATTAAAACGGGTCCTGTGCTAATCAATGGCAGGCGACCGACCGCGACTTGTCAGGCAACCAAGTCACCTGACAAGTCGCGCTAGTGTGAATGGACCCTAAAACAATGGTATTGATGCTTTTCTGCTCATCAGCTTCAGTGAGGCCAACCTTAGATTGGCTAGTAGGTCAGGGCAGGTCCTAAGATGGGCCTGGTGCATTGTCATGTCGGTGTCACACAGCCCTCTGCTTTCAGTGCGATAAAGAACAGAAAATACAATGGCTCCATACTAGGGAAGAGGGTGCTGTGAGGAACTATGTTTAATGGTTGATATCTGCCATACTGGAATGTGTATTCGTCTTGATCTATAGATGTAATCATGCACACCCTTGGCAAAACTTTCTTGTGCAGACTAAACAGAAGGTGCAGATCTATCCAGCATACAGAGGCTAGAATGCAGCAAAACAATCTGGTTTCCCTTAAAACAGAAACTATAAGGGTCAGTTTACTACTTAGCGGACTTAGCATTCATGCATGGTATGCGGCGTGTTAATGTGCTTTGTGTTAAAGAGGTTGTAAACCTCTCCAAAAAAAATTAAAAAATAAAAACTTGAAAAACAAAGGCATTATGAGCTAGAATGTCCGAAACTGCGATGACGTCTCTCCCGCGCATGCGTGTGGGAGCCGCCCTTAACGGCACGGGGCTCTGAAGGAATGGCACGGGCGGCTGTTCCTTCAGCGCGTATGCGCCAGTGATGTCGCTGGCTGCATAAAAAGTAAATATCTTCTAAACGGTACATGTTTAGGAGATATTTACAGTTCCTATAGGTAAGCCTTATCATGGGCTTACCTATAGGTACAAGTTACATTGGAAGCTTTACTTCCTCTTTAACCACTTCCCGCCCGCCCTATAGGCAAATGATGGCGGGAAGGTGGTTGCATTATCCTGACCAGACGTCATATGATGGCAGCAGGATAATGGGGGGCGCACAGAGCAGAGATCGGTGATGCGGCATGTCACTCTGACACACCACATCTCCGATCTCGGTAAAGAGCCTACTGACGTAGGCTCTTTACCATGTAACCAGCTGTGTCCAATCACAGCTGGTCACATAGTAAATAGGAAGTGCCGTTGATCAGCTTTCCTCAGTTCGTGCCTTACAGGCACGAATAGAGGAAAGCCGATCTGCAGCTCTCCTGACAGGGGGGGGGGGGGGGGGGGGTCGGCACTGGTAATCTGAGCATTGATTACCAGTGCAGACCCTTGGGGGAGTGCCACTTGAACCACCAGGGATGCCCACCCATGACCCCAGGGATGCCCTCCATGGCCATCAGGGATGGCAATCAAGGTGCAGGGAGCCCACCAATGCCCTCCCTATCAGTTTTGCCCACCAGTGCCTATCGTTGCCATCTATCAGTGCCTCCTATTAGTGCCCAGCATTGCCGCCTATCAGTGCACACCAATGCTGCATATCAGTGCTACCCATCAGTGCCACCCCATCAGTGCCTCCTTATCAGTGCCTGTCAGTGCGGCCTTATCTATTTACAAAATTGTATAACCTCAACAAAAAAACTTTCCGGTCTTTTTTTTATTTGTTTAGCAAAAAAAAGAAAAAACCTTGCGGTGATCAAATACCACCAAAAGAAAGCTCTATTTGTGGGAAAAAGATGTACCTAAACCAATGTTGCATGACCGCGCAATTGTCATTCAAAATGCAACAGCGCAAAAAAATGCAAAAGTGTAAATCCTAATGCTCATTTTTTGATGTTGTAAAATACACATAGACTGTATTACCAAAAGTATTGGGACTTCTGCCTTTACACACACATGACCTTTAATGGCATCCCGGTCTTAGTCCGTAGGGTTCAATATTGAGTTGGCCCACCCTTAGCAGCTATAACAGCTTAAACTCTTCTGGGAAGACAGTCCAGAAGGTTTAGGAGTGTGTCTATGGGAATGTTTTACCATTCTTCCAGAAGCACATTTGTGATGTTAGGCACTGATGTTGGATGAGAAGGCCTGGCTCACAGTCTATGCTCTAATCTGCATCCCACAGGTGTTCTGTCAGGTTGAGATCAGGACTCTGTGCAGGCCAGTCACGTTCCTCCACCCCAAACTCGCTCATCCATATTATATTGACAAAAGTATTGGGTCCTGATTATATTAACACTGCTGTTGGTTTGAGAACCATTGGAGAGACACTGTCCAGACTTGGCCCCATCCCTAGTTTATTGGATTAGCAAGCATAGTTTTGCTTTAGAGCTGAATTCTGGGCAAAACAACCTTCATTTAAATGTATTCCTCAATAGTCACAATTTTAAACCACTTTGTGTGTACCAAATGACTTTGCAAACCCAGCTATTACCTTTAAAGTAGTGGTAACCTATCACTGTGCTGTACATAGCCTGTGCACCCTGGTCTTGTCTCCATCCCCTCCTGTAATTTTTCTGCAGACAGCCTGTAGTGGGTGGGGCCTGCCAGGTCCCTCCCACAGCTCTGCTGTCTGCACAGGCTATGTACAGCATTAGGATAATAAAACCTTCTGTGTGCAGCAGCCCCCCTTAGCCCCTTCAATACTTATCCGAGCCCCATCTCGATCCAGGGATGTCCACAAATTCCTCGGCCTCCTGGGATTTTCCCTCCTGATTGGCTCAGACAGAGCAGCAGTGCTATTTGCTCCTGCTGCTGTCAATCAAACTCAGTTAGCCAATGAGGAGAGAGAGAGGGGGCCAAACTGTGGCTCTGTGTCTGAATGGATACATGGAGCTGTAGCTTGGCTTGGGTGCCCCCATAGCAAGCTGCTTGCTGTGGGGGCGCTCGACAGGAGGGAGGGGCCAGGAGTTAGTCAGGGACCCAGGCTGCCCTGTGCAAAACCAACTGCACAGAGGAGGTAAGCATGACATGTTTGTTATTGTAATACAATTACTTTAAGAGCCATTGACAGTATATTATTAATTTTTGTTATTTGGTTGTATTTGGAACAAACAGGACCCCGTTCACACTGGGGCGACGCTACTTGCCGGGGCGACCTCACAGGTCGCGGTGTGCAGCTCGCACCGCGACCTCGGAGCGGCCGGCACGGACTTCATAACATTGAAGTCAATGCAGGTCGCTCCGGGTCGCCCCAAAGAAGCTCCGGACCCTTTTTCTAAGTCGGAGCGACTTGTGTCGCTCCTATTAGAACGGGTCCACAGCTTCTCTATGGCAAGCGACCTACGGCGACCTGTCAGGTCGCCCCAGTGTGAATGGGGGTCTCACTGGGGAATGTTTATTTTATTGTGCTCAAATGTGAGAAACCTTCAGTGTGCACTAGCCCCCTAATACTTACCTGAGCCCCCTCTTGATCCAGCGATGTCCATGAGAGCCTTGCCCCTTCGGGGACTTGCACTCCTAAAGGACTTTTGGCAGCAGAGGGAGCCATTCAAAATGAAGAAAAAAAAATGTTTTGCCCATAGTTCTAGTTTTAAGCTTTATTTCTTTATTTTTCTAAGGTATATAGGAACAAAAACAGGTCAAATTGACAAGTAAATATAAATTTGAAATACATTGCATCCTGTTCGTATTCATGAGATTAAACAATCCATTATTTATACAAGGAAATATGGTAGCATTTAGAGCATAAATTTCAGCTTTAAACATGCCTGTGAGATACATATATATATGTGTGTGTGTGTGTGTATGTATATGTTTGTGTGTATGTGTGTGTGTGTGTATATATATATATATGTGTGTATATGTGTATATATATATATATATATATATATATATATATAGAATAAATAATCTCATATATCTCAAATCCCCAAGTTGTATGTCAGAATAAATAAATTACTAACTAGGTTCAATTAAAGTATAACTAATGGGAAAACTTTTTTGTTTTAGTTTTGGATAAATAGGAGAGGGATTAGAGCACCTGTCAGTTTTTATTGCTCTGTGTCCCCATTATGGAGATTCTCTATGTGTCCTGTTTACCATTATTGAAAGCTCTATCCAAAATGAAAAAAACAAAACAAAAAACGTTTTGCCTATAGTTCTACTTTTTAAGCTTTTATTTATTTATTTATTTTTCGAAGGTATATGGGAACAAAAACAGGTCAAATTGACATAAATACAAGTTTCAGATACATTACATACTGTTCAAATGAATGAGATTAAACAATACATTTTTATACAATGAAGTATGAAGGTATTTAGAGCAGAAACACTGACATTTCATACTGTGTGTGTGTGTGTGTGTATATGTGTGTGTGTGTATGTATGTGTATGTGTGTATATATATATATATATATATATATATATATATATAGTGTGTATGTGTGTGAGTGTAAATACAGTATATATATATATATATATATATATATATATATATATATATATATATATATATATATATATATATATATAATTTTTTTTTTTTTATATGTTTATTATGCTGTGTATACATATGTGTGTGTGAGATATATATATATATATATATATATATATATATATATATATATATATATATATATATATATATATATATATCTCATGTATTTCCTTAGTTGTATGTGAGAATGAATAGGTTAGTAATAGTTAAAGTCAGAGAAGAGTTCCCCCAGGAGTTCCCTGCGCAGTCCTCCATCCTCGCTGTCTTCCTGGGACTGGCCATGTAAGACTCGCACACATTGGTAGTCTTGCAGAGAGCGGATTGGTGAATTCTCTGTGACTTTCTGATTGGTCTGCACTGTTTTCCAGCCCAGTTTGCTTTCTCTTCCTGTCAGTGAATGTGCTCTGTAGTTTGCTGCACTGCATTGGGGGGAGAGCTGTCTGTAGCCTGCCACAACATATAAGGTCAGTAGAGGTCTTCTAGAAGTCTCCGATCGATCCCTACTTGTTCCATACATCCAGAGCTATAGGTGATAGAGATGCTTCACTAAGTCAGCTCCTTTGCTTTCTACTGCAGAATATGGGATGTTAGTTTTGGGGTGATGTCATCACTGAGTTAAAGGGTCAGTCTACCCAAAACTCCTCTATCTTTTTATTTTTTCTGGGTTGGTGTTTGAATTGCTCAGCAGCGTTTTCTATTCCCTGATCTTCCTCTTATTTCCCTGGTCTCTGTTCAGCTACTATTCTGAGTGATTGGTGTTAGGAGGTTAGGTTTAGGGGTTGTGGTTAAAGGACTATTCTAGAACTGTTCTGATCCAGGTATTGTTTCTGTTTTTACCTACCCCAGGGTACCCCACTTGCAGCTCAGACTTCCAGTATTGCTGTGATTATCCAGAATGCAGCAGTAGGAGTGAGACTCCCTTGTTTACTATAAAATAGTGGGTGGTTCAGGAATCCACCTCTGTAATGTCAGTTCTGGTTTGTTGCTGCTAGCTGCTGTTAGATCTTATTTACCTAACACTGATATGTAAACAGTCATGTATATTTTTGTATTGGAGACCACACACATGCTTGAATTTTATTATTATTTGTATCTAATTGATGTACGATTGGATCTAAACAATTGAGGCTGGGTTCACACTGGTGCGATGACAGACATTGCATGTGATTTACATCTCATTGCTGTGCAGATCACATGTGACGTCTGTGCGATGCAAATTCAGCCATACAAACTCACTGAAATCACATTTGCACCAAAATGGTGCAGAACCCTTTTTTTTGGTCCTTACTGGAATCGGATCACATGGGTGTTCACACCTTTACAAACCAATTCCTGCACCATTTGACAGTTCGCACTGCCATCCAATTTGGGGGTGTCGGTAACTTTGCATTGACACCCCAAGTGGTTCCCAGATCTCAGTGTGAACCTCTGTGCGATTCAGGTGCGATGCGGGAACCAGCACTGAATCGCAGGGTTTCCCGCATCGCACCAGTATGAACCGGGACTAAATCTGCAAACAGTCAAGCAGCCAAACCTTCCCTTCCAATTCGTTTAGACTCCATCAAACTGAGTCGATTGGGCAGGGTGGAATATTATTGATTTTTTTGCATTCATCACTGAGAGATTTTTTTCATGAATAAGATGGTATTTTGATCGATCAGATTATGTGATTGGCATGGGGAAACGGATGAGATCAATAACTTACCACCGTATCTATCAACTGAAATGTCCTTCCCTATGTGTGACCCATCCATAGATAAGTTGTTGACGATAGATCGATTTTTCCAATCAGGAGAGCTCGATCGTTATCATCCATAGTATATATCATAAAGTAACTGTTAGATGAAATCAGGATTCTGAGAGATACAATGTGTGGAATGTACAACCAAACCATTAGTTTCTGGGCACATGTAGCCTGCGGTGTAAATAGTAGTACATGCCATCTCATTAGATATACTATACATGTATTACCATTTGCCTTTCTTACAGCCAATCGATGGAAGAATAGGGAGTCCAGCTTTCCATTATAACAGACATCACCCAACTCCAGCCAATGTTCTTCCTAGTTATGTACAAGAGATGGAAGGGTTAAAACCTCTGTAGGGCTTTTATTACTCTTGTAGCTTTCTTACGTCCTGTTCACACCTGAGCATTTTTCACCTCGTAAAACGCTGATCTCTGAAGTCTCAAGACGCCCAACAAGCCAAATCCAATTCATTTCAATGGCCCCGGTTCACATATGCATCTTTTGTCACCTGAAGCTAAAAAAAAAGTACATTTGCTTCTTTTTTGGCAGATTGCAAGCGTTTTTGTTAGGTGTCAATGCCTGCCTCCAAACAACTGCAAAAAATGCTTTAAAAAATGCCTGAAAAAAGCCAGAAAAAAGCCCAAACAAACGCCTGAAAATGATCAGGTGTGAATGGAGCCTTAGAGGAGACTAAAGCCAGCCATACATGGATGGAAATTCAGCCGGTTCAGCAGGGGCCGATGTATGGGCATCGTGGTTATACAGAAGATCGACCTCTGTACAACCAGCCTGTCGGTTTTTTCCCAATTGATCTGTGCCGCCGACTATAGCCGCCCGGCAGCACCAATCATTGTATTCTGATATCGGGGGAACCTTCCCAGAACACAAGAGCACAGCAGGAGGATTTCCCTATTCATATCGTATGTGTGGTGGGGGGAATCAGATCATTTTGGATGAATGTATGGGCTGATTTACTCTTAACTTTCTGTCCGAGTAACGGGGTGTCACAAAGATGGGAAGTGATGGGATTTATTTTTGTTGGGGAGAAGTGAAACATTTATTTACTATAGTAGGGAGGGGTCAGAGCAACACACAGGTGTTTATTGGTGGAGAGAGAACACATCTCATGAAATGGGGTGGTGGGCTCATCACAAACCCATATAATAATAATAATAATAATAATCCCATAATATGTGAGATCATAAAACCCCTATTTCTCTAAAATATGAATAAAAAAAGAGCTATGGAGTAAAGCTGTTTAACCACTTCTTGACCGGAAGATTTTCCCCCTTAATGACCAGGCCATATTTTGCGAGTTGGCACTGCATTACATTTAACGGACAATTGCGCGGTCGTGCGACGCTTTACCTAAATTGATGTCCTTTATATCCCACAAATGGAGCTTTCTTTTAGTGGCATTTGATCACCTGTGCGATTTTTATTTTTTGCGCTATAAAAAAAAAAAAATAGCGACAATTCTGAAAAAAAAAAAACAATATTTTTCACATTCTGCTATATGACATTCCCAAAAAAAAAAAAATTTTAAGATCAAAATTTTTTAGCATTTTAGGCCAATTTTTATTTTTTTTTTGCTACATATCTTTGGTAAAAAAAAATCGCAATAAGCGTATTTTGATTGGTTTGCGCAAAAGTTATTACGTCTACAAACTACGGAAAAGATTTATGTCATTTTTGTATTGTGTGTTTTTTTTTTTTTTTTTTTTTTTTTTTTGCGGGACGTTGACATTGCGGCGGACACATCAGACCCCTAACTGACATTTTTGACACTTTTGGGGGGACCAGTGACATTACTACAGTAATCGGTGTTAAAAATATGCACTGTTACAGTAATAATGACACTGGCAGGGAAGGGGTTAACAGTGTGGGTGATCAAGGGGTTAAATGTGTACCTAGGGGTGTGTTCCTAACTGTATAGGGGCGTGGCTTGTGAAATGACCATAGAGACCTGTGATCTTTATATAGAAGGATCACAGGGGCTCTGTGATCATTCCAGGGAGAAGAACAGTCGGCTGTGTTTACAACAACTGACCATTCTTCTCTCTCTCTCAGCGGGGAGCGAGTGTCAGGTGGCAGTCTGAGCCGCCTGCCCGCTGCATCGGCTTCCCCGCTGATGAGTGGGGGCGGGAGCGCACCGCCGGCGCCGCGCGCTCGCCCCCTAGCTACAAGCGCATGACCGACGTAGCCTTAAGTCGGTTTGCCTGGGAGAGCCAGACTGCCGCAGTATATATGCGGTAAGCTGTCGGCAAACCGGTTAATGAATGTGATCCAAAATAAACAGTTTCTTTATTGCTATGTCAAAATTATTTTGTCCAATGGGTCTCCGTACATGTGGATTTAATAAAGTAGAACTATAGGCAAAACTCTTATTCATTTTTTTTTTTTTTTTTGCCGTCTGTATCCCATTGGGGAGATTTCCCTTCACTTCCTGCCCCATAGCCAAAACAGGAAGTGAGAGGAAATCCCAGCAAAAGGAATCTTTGGGGACCCCCCATGTGACCAGAACTAGTATCCCTATTGGAAGATTTCCTCTCTATTCTATTTCTGGGGACAACCCAAAATGTGTGTAACCTTTTCTTTTACTTTCAACTATAACAGTAAACAGGACAAATAGAAAGGGATCATCTCCCTAATGGGGATGCAAACAGCAATAAAAACCTGACAGGGGATCTAATCAATTTCCACCCTGTCCAAACCAGGAAAAAAAGTTTTTTTCTTCTACTTTAAGCAAAGTTTTTCGTGAAACGCGTCCCCCATGCTGTCCTCTGTCAGTATTCTGAGTGTATTGTGATTATTTTTCTGTTATTTCATGGATTTTATGGAATAAATACTTTCATCCTCAATGTCCTGCAGTGTGGTCTTCTCTTCCATCTTGGACCATATGGTCAGACCACGGACTGGACCCGCACCCAGTCATCAGAGGGAGGATTCTTTTCACCTGGAGAGGGGTTACTCTTCCCTTTTCATTGCATGGATCTTTTTTTTACACTGGGTCACATTCTCTAAATGTCTTCACTCTATATCTCTGTTCTATAGATTTCCATTGTTTTTTGGTCCCGGTGACACGCACAACCTTTCATTTCCTGTCCTGGTGTCACTGGGACTGTTATTGAGAGGAAATCAAACCAATGGATGAAAACTTGACAAAAGTTCTGACTCTCGCCCTCTCGATCAGAAACTAAGAAAACAAATATTTGTCTTCAGTTGAAGAGCTGTAATACATTATTATAGTTCTATGGAAGATCTGTTTTGTCACACTTTCATGATATGTAGAAAGGACATTGTTCCTCTTTTTCACCAACATGTCTTAAAGATTGCTTTGGTAAGGGAACAATTTCTTTAGTAGGTTTTTGGTGACAAGGCAACAACTACTGAGCAATGTCAGATATTTGCCAGCATGCTGGACTATATGCACTTCTTCTTTCTCAGATTTCTTAGGAGTTGTCCCCTACACAGCCATAAAGGGATGTTAAGCCTGATCTGTTGTTGACCTACCTGGGCCAGAGTCATGTCATTTCTGAAGTTTACAGACAGCTGGAAACATATATGGAAACTGGTTTCCCTGGGGAAAAGGCAAGTCTGTCCAGACAGTTATAGGATAATTGAATAAATAAATAAATAAAAAAATCCCAATAAAATAATTATTCCATACAGTGACAAAGAGTCAAAAGTTTCTAAAGTGCATATGTGCTAAAAATTGCATGAAAATAAATGTCTATAAGCACCAATGTGGGACATTTATTAATTTTCATGCAATTTTTAGCACATATGCACTTTAGAAACTTTTGACTCTTTGTCACTGTATGGAATAATTATTTTATTGGGATTTTTTATTTATGTTTGCAATTATTTATTCAATTATGTATTGGCACTCATCACTTTAATATTTAACATTTGATTTAAATTAAGCGCAGTTTGTCAGATTAATCATTCAGTCTAGGGGCTTTTTTATGTTTACATTTATGCCGTCCTTTTTTGGTCTCACAACCAGCAGCTATATTTGGATTTTTTGTTTATTTTTTGATGTTGCGCAGGTAGTGGATACATAAAGTTTATGTAGTGAAATCAAAAGATAGAGCACCTCTGTATTAAGATATAGCGGCTGCGATTTTCTAATTGATGATATAATAATAACAATAATATTACACTCACCAGCCACTTTATTAGGTACACCTGTTCAATTGCCTGGTAACACGAATTGCTAATCAGCCAATCACATGGCAGCAACTCAATACATTTAGGCATCTAGATATGGTGAAGACGACTTGGGGAAGTTCAAACTGAGCATCAGAATGGGGAAGAAGGGATTTAAATGACTTTGAAGGTGGCATGATTGTTGATGCCCGATGGGCTGGTCTGAGTATTTCAAAAACTTCTGATCTACTGGGATTTTCACGCACCACCATCTCTAGGGTTTACAGAGAATGGTCCAAAAAGGAGAAAATATCCAGTGAGCAGCAGTTGTGTGGATGAAAATGCCTTGTTGATGTTGGAGGAGAATGGGCAGACTGGTTTAAGATGATAGCAAGGCAACAGTAACTCCAATAGCCACTCGTTACAACCAAGGTATGCAGCATACCATCTCTGAACACACAACACATCGAACCTTGAAGCAGATGTGCTACAGCAGCAGAAGACCACACTGGGTGCTGCTCCTGTCAGCTAACAACAGAAAACTGAGGCTACAATTCTCACAGGCTCACCAAAATTGGACAAAAGAAGATTGGAAAACTGTTGCCTGGTCTGATGAGTCTCGATTTCAGCTGTGACCAGGGCCGCTGACAGGGGGGGACCACCGGTCCTCTTGTAGGGGGCCCCCACACAGGGAGGGGGATTAGTGATGAACGACATTTACAGAAATCTTCCTCCAGCAGCTGAAAACCGATCTCTCCCCCTCTCCCAGCTGCCAGCTTTTATCTGCTGAGAGAGAGACAATTGTCCCTCACTAATCCCCCTCTTAGTGTGGGCCCCCCTCCCAGCCCTGGCTCTAATGTTAGCTCTGCTTCTGATTTTATCTCGGTAACTTTGTTTCTCTCCCTGCAGTTCTTCCTATACTCCTTATGCCAGCCTGTATATATTTTTTTTTTTGTTTTTTTTTTTTTTTCATTTTTTCATTGCTCTGTCTTTCTGACACAGTCACAGCTCATCAGCTGCATTCCCATGGGGTGAAGAATTTACTGTTACACCGGTTCTATAGCTGCCTGTTATCTTGTCCCAGTGCATTTCAGTGTCCTTTATGCAGCTGGGCTTCCCACTCCTCACCCCCAGACTGCTTCCTAACCTATACAACTTTGCTTTTTCTCCCCTACACTGTCAGTTCCCTCTGGAAATCCATGTATCAGCTCCTTCTATTTACCCATCAAAATATAGCTTTCATATTTTCTTTTGGGGGGGGCGCCCTGTCAGGTAGTCTGTATGGGACCCCACGATTTTATCAGCAGCCCTGGCTGTGACATTTAGATGATAGGGTCTGTATTTGGTGTAAACTACATGAAAGCATGGACCCATCCTACCTTGTGTCAGCCGTCCAGGCTGGTGGTGGTGTAATTTTTTTGTGGCACACTTTGGGCCCCTTCAAACCAATTGAACATCATTTTCATGCTGCGGCCTACCTTAGTATTGTTGCTGAGCATGTCCATCCCTTTATGACTGCAGTGTACCCAGGGCTGCTGTTAGGTTGTATGGGGCCCCATGATTTCTAACTGACAGCCCCCCCCCCCCCCCCCCCTCCGTGCGCCCACTGCAGTGCCCTGCCAATCATAAGTGGTCGAGGCATTCCCTGCTCCACAGCCACTTGTATACCTGATTTGCAGTGACATTACATTTTCTGAAAGCAGACACCTTTAAGAATAAAATGGTGGTAGTTAAAAATTTTTTATGGCACACAATATTAGCGTAACATTTATGAAACACATATTTTCATTTAAATAATATAATAATGTTAATCATAGGGCACATAAAAGAAATATATTGCCCATTTTGTTGGTAAAATGTAATAAATCAGGTTGCGCTGAGTAAATAGATACCCAACATGTCAAGCCTTAAATTTGCGTGTGCCTGAGAGACAGAGACAAACTCTGGTACCCTACGCTTTTCATAGGCAATGTTTTAAAAGCCGATTGAATGAGTGCCTGCGCTCAGGAGATGGTATTGCCTCTATGCTTATAATAGGCTGCTGCTGATAAAAAAGGGGAACCTTTCTGAATAGATTATGTTTGTGTATCAGTGCTGCTCAAAAATGTGCCCAAATATAAATAAATTAAATATATATATATATATATATATATATATATATATATATATATATATATATATATATATAATTAGAATATAAATAATATAACTAACTATAAATAAATATATATGCAAAAAGTGCCTAGTATCTCAATGTGCACAATCACAATATAAAAATATATACAATCTCCAACCACATAATAAATATATCTATATGAGTAAATAATAAACAGTATTAGTGCAAATATATGTATATGTGTATATGTATAAGAACAGTGTCCTTCAATATTAAAGTGTCCAGCGCTCAGTGCTCAAAATAACTAATCCTCTTCACACAAAAGTGCTCTGTGCTCACAAATCACATATATTGCTGACTGTTCCCAACTAAAAGTGCTCAGTGCTTCTTGTTGTTGCCGGGTTCTCCCCTCTTAGTCCCCTACTCACCAGACGTATAGGGGATACAAGCTTTGTGGTAATCAATCCTTCCAGGGGCGTAACTACAGGGGTGGCAGGGGTTGCAATCGCTACCGGGCCCCATGCTCCAGGGGGCCCGGTAGCAAACCAGTGGGTGAACTTCCAGGGTCACACTTGCGACCGGACCCTGGCATTGCACCACTGTGGGGAGGCCCCAAGATTGCAGGAAGGGGGCCCACAAGATTGCAGGAAGGGGGCCCACTGCAGAACTTGTGAAAGAATCCTGCTGCGGGACCATAATAAAAGGCCATGCAACAAGTGCAAAGAGCCCCAGGATTAGTGGGAAGAGCCCTGGGCTTGAAGGTAAGGGCCCTGGCCAGGGGTCTGAGGGGCCCTTCATGGTTTCTTGCATCAGGGCCCTGAAGGTTCTAGTTACGCCTCTGAATCCTTCCTTATATGACTGGATAGTCGGCAGGCAACAGGCATACACCAACGCTTGGTCCATACGATTGGTCCCCCTTGAGAACGCTCTAATTGGCGGAGTGAAACGCGTCAAGCCGTTGCTCATACGTACCACGTCACTTCCGGTTGATGGTTGGAACGCACAGGAGAGGTCGGCGTCCACCACCAGGAAGAGAAACTGCGAATGATTTATGTAACGGTCTAAGTGCATTTTAATTTGAATTAATAAATGTTTGGAATTACTGCACGGTGAGGTTTCTCTCTCTTTAATGGTTCAATATATGGGGAGATCGATACCCGGTTAATAAAGAGCCCTGGAATCTGCTAAGGTGCCACACCGTAGGGACCAAGCGTTGGTGTATGCCTGTTGCCTGACGACTATCCAGTCATATATGGAAGGATTGATTACCACAAAGCTTGTATCCCCTATACGTCTGGTGAGTAGGGGACTAAGAGGGGAGAACCCGGCAACAACAAGAAGCACTGAGCACTTTTAGTTGGGAACAGTCAGCAATATATGTGATTTGTGAGCACAGAGCACTTTTGTGTGGAGAGGATTAGTTATTTTGAGCACTGGACACTTTAATATTGAAGGACATATATATATATATATATATATATATATATATATATATATATTTGCACTAATACTCTTTATTATTTATCATATAGATATTTATTATGTAGATTGTATATATTTTTATATTGTGATTGTGCACATTGAGATTTATGGCACTTTGAGACACCAGGCACTTTTTGCATATATATTTATTTATTTATAGTTCTGTTCTAATTTTATATATATATTTATTTATATTTGGGCACATTTTTGAGCAGCGCTGATACACAAACATAATGTTTTTAAAGCCCCCACAGGTCATCAGTTTAGAGCGAACTACTGTATGAATAATGGGCCTAGAATTATTGCTCCAGCATGCGCAGTGTTATGTAACATGTGTAGTGCAATGGACAATTTTGTGCATAGGCACCCTTTGATGCATGCATTTATGTTTGTTTGTGTGTGTGTGTGGGGGGGGGGGGGGCTCAAAAAGTTTTGCTGGGGAATTTTAGGTGCTTACGTACAACTTTCATTTTTTTTAACATGATTTTTAACATTTTATTTTTTCAAAGCTTTTTTTTCATCACCTAGGAGACAAAAAGTCCCCTGTGTGATGCATTGTTTGGTGACAGGTCCTCTTTAATGAAGCTTCAGGGGTTTAAAGATCCCTGATGTCTCACCCGCCCGCCGATGAAGTTAATGGAGTGCAGATTACACTCCACTGGCTTATTCAATACACAGCCATTCTGTGGACAGTGACCTCATGACACAGAAATTAGGTTTTACATGTCCCTTCCAGGTAGGGTTGCCACCTCATCCCTTTAAACCAGGACACATATTAATCACACAGGTTCTGAGGCTGATATAATGCACATAAGGCACCAAGTGAGTTTAATTACCACTTTAATCAGCCACAGAACCTCTGTATTAATGAGTGTCCTGGTTTAAAGGGATGAGGTGGCAACCCTGCTTCCAGGTCATTAACAGGAAGAGGAGATCAGTGAACAGACGTTCGCTAATCCCCTTCCCTTCTACTCGGAGGCACCCACCATGCAGGTCCCAGGTGTGCTGATGGGAAACATAGCAGGGCTCATGGGGGAGGGAAAAGAAGCACTTACGGGGGTGTGAAAGCGATCTGAAGGCTGCACAGCTACCAAATCAATTTGTCAGATTTACACACCCAGTGAGATGCTAACTGTTAGGTCTTGTTTACTTTTGTGGGGGTACTGTCCCCCTAACCACTCCCCCTATGCTGAAAGGTGCTGCTTCTGTAGTACGGCTACAGGGTGTTTTACACAACACCCTGCCATTACAGTCGCACTATGGTAGCAGTGCCTTTGCAGCATAAAGGGGAGTGGCTAGGGGGATGGTAAAACACTGGCTCAGCTTCACATTTTTACCCCCCCCCCCCCAACACAAAAGTAAACCAGACCTAACAGTTAGCATCTCACTGTGCTTATGTGATCCTCATCGTTGTCATGATGATGATCACACAGTACAGAAGCTCTTGTATGCCCGTCTATATAAAGTATGGATGTGTCTCTGTACCTTCCAGAAGACAGAAATGGTGAGCCTACCTGTGTATCGGGATCCCTGCGCTGCCTGCACCCTCAGCCACTTCTCTCTTCAATCCCCTCCCGCCATCCTCTGCCCCCCTTAGTTACTGGGGAGGAAGGGAGAATCACTCCACCAGAGACAGGCTGTCATTGGCCACAGCCAGCCAGAACTTTACAACAATACTGCACCGGCTTTAGACGACTGCGTACTGAAATTTAAAAAATAGTCCCTCTCTGCTAATCACCTCCTGGGCCCCTCTGCTGCACTGATGGGGCACAGGTAAAATATATTTAATGTAACAGCAAGCCTAGGAGCTTTGTCAAACGCTTTCACCATAGTTGAAGAATAAAGCTGCTGAGCCGGACCCGGTACAAGAGGGCTGGCTGTACTGCTCTATCAGCGGCCCAAGTGTACCCATCTTCTGATGACTACTTCCAGCAGGATAATGCGCCATGTCACAAAGCTCAAATCATCTCACCACTGGATTCTTGGACATAGCAATGAGGTCACTGTACTCCAATGGCCTCCACAGTCACCAGATCTCAATCCAATAGAGCACCTTTGGGATGTGGTGGAACGGGAGATTTGCATCATGGATGTGCAGCCGACAAGTCTGCAGCAACTGTGTGATGCCATCATGCCATCATGTCCATATGGACCAAAATCTCTGAGGAATGTTTCCAACACCATGTTGGATCTATGCCACCAAGAATAATGGCAGTTCTGAAGGCAAAAGGGGGGCCAACCCAGTAGTAGCAAGGTGTACCTAATAAAGTGGCTGTAACTACTAGTGTATGTACCTGTAATATATAAATAAAATACAAATGGTACGGCAAGTATACATTGGTCACATAGGGGTCATGACATCCTCCACCCACTCTGCTGTTGTAGCTTTCTTAGGATTGATTGGTGGGTATATCTTGCTGGGTAGTAGGATGGATTGGTGGGTATGTCTTGCTGGGTAGTATGATGGATTGGTGGGTATATCTTGCTGGGTAGTAGGATGGATTGGTGGGTATATCTTGCTCTGTAGTAGGATGGATTGGTGGGTATACCTTGCTGGGTAGTAGAATGGATTGGTGGGTATACCTTGCTGGGTAGTAGGATGGATTGGTGGGTATATATTGCTGGGTAGTAGGATGGATTGGTGGGTATATTTTGCTGGGTAGTAGGATCGATTGGTGGGTATACCTTGCTGGGTAGCAGGATCGATTGGTGGGTAATATCTTGCTGTGTAGTAGGATGGATTGGTGCATATATCTTGCTGGGTAGTAGGATCGATTGGTGGGTATATCTTTCTGGGTAGTCGGATCGATTGGTGGGTATATCTTGCTGGGTAGTAGGATGGATTGGTGGGTATATCTTGCTGGGTAGTAGGATGGATTGGTGGGTATACCTTGCTGGGTAGCAGGATCGATTGGTGGGTAATATCTTGCTGGGTAGTAGGATCGATTGGTGGGTATATCTTGCTGGGTAGCAGGATGGATTGGTGGGTATATCTTGCTGGGTAGTATGATGGATTGGTGGGTATATCTTGCTGGGTAGCAGGATCGATTGGTGGGTATATCTTGCTGGGTAGTTGGATGGATTGGTGGGTATATCTTGCTGGGTAGTAGGATGGATTGGTGGGTATATCTTGCTGGGTAGTATGATGGATTGGTGGGTATACCTTGCTGGGTAGTAGGATGGATTGGTGGGTATATCTTGCTGGGTAGTATGATGGATTGGTGGGTATACCTTGCTGGGTAGTAGGATGGATTGGTGGGTATATCTTGCTGGGTAGTAGGATGGATTGGTGGGTATATCTTGCTGGGTAGTATGATGGATTGGTGGGTATACCTTGCTGGGTAGTAGGATGGATTGGTGGGTATATCTTGCTGGGTAGTATGATGGATTGGTGGGTATACCTTGCTGGGTAGTAGGATGGATTGGTGGGTATATCTTGCTGGGTAGTAGGATGGATTGGTGGGTATATCTTGCTGGGTAGTAGGATGGATTGGTGGGTATATCTTGCTGGGTAGTAGGATGGATTGGCGGGTATATCTTGCTGGGTAGCAGGATGGATTGGTGGGTATATCTTGCTGGGTAGTAGGATGGATTGGTGGGTATATCTTGCTGGGTAGCAGGATCGATTGGTGGGTATATCTTGCTGGGTAGTTGGATGGATTGGTGGGTATATCTTGCTGGGTAGTAGGATGGATTGGTGGGTATATCTTGCTGGGTAGTAGGATGGATTGGTGGGTATATCTTGCTGGGTAGTATGATGGATTGGTGGGTATACCTTGCTGGGTAGTAGGATGGATTGGTGGGTATATCTTGCTGGGTAGTATGATGGATTGGTGGGTATATCTTGCTGGGTAGTAGGATGGATTGGTGGGTATATCTTGCTGGGTAGTATGATGGATTGGTGGGTATACCTTGCTGGGTAGTAGGATGGATTGGTGGGTATATCTTGCTGGGTAGTATGATGGATTGGTGGGTATACCTTGCTGGGTAGTAGGATGGATTGGTGGGTATACCTTGCTGGGTAGTAGGATGGATTGGTGGGTATATCTTGCTGGGTAGCAGGATGGATTGGTGGGTATATCTTGCTGGGTAGTAGGATGGATTGGCGGGTATATCTTGCTGGGTAGTGGGCTATCAGGGCTATCAGGGGGCAATAAATGTCACCCTTTAATGCTATGTTCATTAATGCTCACATAGGTATGAAGGGGGTCCTAAAATAGATTTTCACGTTTTATTTTTTTTTCATTGCCACTTTTTTTTTGGTTTTATTTATCAGGGAAAACCGGATTTATCTAGGTAATATTTTGGTCTATATGTATAAAGCACATTTCAACATTTTCTCTCTTCTCATTAGTTTGCAGCAGAACCGAAGAGTGAAGCTGACTGCCTGGAAAACATCCGAGAGTTCCTGAGAGCATGCAGCTCTCTCCGGGTTGAGGTGAGCGTTCACTGTCGTGCTTTTCGAGTATCGCTTACTTCTGTTACATTATGCATGAAGCTGAAGAAGTGATGTCCAGGTAACATCAGACGCATCGGTTTTGTCAAACTAGGTTAGAGCTTCCTCTGTGCAATGCCACCGGTAAATGGTCTTAAATTAATTGGAGGCATGCGGAGACTTTACCCCAAAATCCCCTGGATTTTCAACTAAAATATTATAAGTTGCTACACATTAAATGCATTTTTCGGTTTGCCCCGGTTCATGCTATGAATGCGCAGCTCATTCCTGTGCAATTCGCATGTGATTCAGTGTGGCACGATTTGAGCCCATATATTTCCAATAGATTCAAACTGCACTGGATGCGCTACTTTTAGAAACTCACTGCAAGTGGATCGCATGGTACTTTTGCACCATGTGATCCGGTGCAGGCAAACAGACTGGGTTTGTGACCTGCATTTGAAGTCATTAAAGGAGTTTGTAAACCCTTACATATACCCAATGAAGTGCCTGGCCTCAGGTGATACACAGAGATGAAACAAATCCTCCTACATAAGTTGTACCTGATTTATCTACAGCCATTTCTCCTCTACATCCCTTCAAAGCACTGAATTTATAAAACTTGTAGAGCTGTCAAAACAAAATGGGGCGTAGAGCTGAAGTTACACTCTGCAGAGCACAGTGAGGAGAGCTCCGAGAGCTGATTGGAGGTCCCCTTTCATAGTTGTGCGACTTGTCCTGCGACTTGGGACTGCAAATTATAATGATGGGTTAAAAGGCATATGGGGGTTTGGGGGAGAATGAGATAGAAAGTAGCTGCATCAGAGCTTTTCACATTCAAAGCTGCCCAATATTTGGGCAATGATGGGGCAATGAGAGTTGCTGGAAGTGTTTGTAGGCAGTTATAAATGCTGGCATGTTATACCTGCTAGCATCTTTTGTTTTTTTTGGGGTAAAGTGGTTGTAAACCCTTACATATACTCAGTGAAGTGACTGGCCTCATGTGATACACAGAGATGAAACAAATCACCCTACATAAGTTGTACCTGTCTATCTGCAGCCTTTTCTTCTCTACATCCATTCAAAGTGCTGAATTTTAAAGCTTGTCTGAATGTTCAGGAAAAAAGGGGTCAGAAAGCTGAAGTTACACTCTGCAGAGCTCTGTGAGGAGAGCTCTGAGAACTGATTGGAAGGAAGAGACACACCCCCTCCACACAGCACACAGGAATAGAGCTGAGGCTGTCAGTCAGTTGGGGATCCCTCCCCTGTCACCATTTTTCTCTTGGTGTCAGAAAAACTTGTCAGAAGTGACTCATGCTGATAACAGAGGGACAAAGCATCAGACAAAAGTGACAAATAGTGCTCTTAATTGAGAAAGGTACACATTATAGAGTCATGTTCTTTATTCATATTTAGTGCCTGAGGTTTACAACCAATTTAAGAAACTGAAGTCACTTTAAATCTGAACTCCAGGGCTTATTTGTATTCTATACTTATATTGGTCCAGCTTGGAAAAACGTAAATATGCATTACTCATACCGCTAGGCAGAGGCATATCATGAAATGAGTGGGCCCGTGTGCAAGATAAAAAGTGGTGAATAAAGTGATAAAAATAGTGATAAAAAAAGGGTGGTGGGTGTGTGTATGTGCAGAAGAGGAGTATGGAGTGTATGGTGGTGGGTAGTATGTGCAGCATGGTCATACAATTTCTTTTTTTAGTATGTTTTTTTTCAAATTTTTTTCAAAATGCTTTTTGGGGGCTAGCGGATGGTGTCAGAATTTTTTTTATTTTTTACAATTTTATTTTTTAATTTTTCTTTTTACATTTTTTTTCTGACAATGATTGGAGGTAGTGGACAGTGTCAGTAGGGCAGTGGAGGGTGTCAGGATTTTTTATTTTTTTTTTCTAATTATTTTATTTATTATTTTTTTTATAATTTTATTGTTTATTTCTTCACAGTGCTTCTGGGGCAAGGGGGGGGGGGGCATATGGGGAAGTGGACAGTGTCAGTAGAACAGTCGATTGGTCAGTAGTTTTTTTTTTTTTTTTTTTTTTTTACAGTGCTTTTTGGGGGGAGGGAGTTGGGGCACTGGACAGTGTCGATAGGGCGAAAGGGGGGGGGGGGAGGGAAGTGTTGTCAGTAGTGTTTTTTTTATTTTATTTATTTTTTTACAACTTTTTCTTTTAGAATTTCTTTACAATTACATTTTTTTTAATATATTGCGATTTATTTTTAATTTTTTTTTATTTTATCAGAACATTTGGTGGGCTTTGGTGAGATATCAGGGGTCTAAACAGACCCCTGACATCTCCCCTTTGAGACAGAGAAAGGGACTGAGGACACCGATTCCTCAGCCCCTTTCTCAGCAGCCTCAGCACTGAAGATGAAAATCAGGAGGCAGAGGCTCCAGTTCATTCATAATTCATAGAAAGTAGAGTTTACTATGCTCAGTTATCACAGGACACAGGAGCGATCAGTAGCGATCGCTCCTGTGTCAAATTCAGAACAGGAAGTGGCCAGGAGGTGACACGTTTACCAGCCCCTTCCTCCGCTCTCCATCCTGACACATCCCCCCCCCCCCCCCCCAGCAGCTGGCCGGAGAGGGGAGGAGGGAAGTCGGCTGTGAGGAACAAGGGGGGAGAAGGAGGAGGACAGGGGGCCAGAGGAGTGGCCAGAGAAGCATTGGGGGGAGGGGCGCAGAGGACAAGGAGGACATGGAGGGGGGGCTAGAGGAGGAGGACACAGGGCCGGAGGAGCATGGGGGGGGTGAGGAGGACACGGAAGGGGGCCAGATGAGGAGGACACAGGGAACAGCCGGGGATGATTGTTGCGGCAGGAGGGACAGCTGTGAGCACCGATTTTCCCTGTATAGCTTTTCAGCTGACAACCACGGGAAGGAGGAGAAGCAGCTGTCAGCTGAAAAGCTATATCGGGAAATTGGTCCTTCCCGCCGCACCGAACATCCCCGGCTGGGAACCAGGGGACCATCCATGTGTGCAGTGTGGGTCACAGTGGCCCCCCCCCTCCTCAGGGCATGTGTGCAGTGAACACCCTGCACACATGGATGATGGATGATACGCCACTGCTACTAGGGAAGCTGGAAATCATTATAGTAGTCGGTGTCACTACAGTGATAACTGCAATCTCCCAGGTCCTGCTCAGGTTCTACACTGCACGCTGACCACAGGGGCTCGCTCACTCAGCACTGCCACGGTCATTGGATGAAGTAGAGAAGAGGGGCGGTGATTTCCCAATCTCCACCTCATCCAATCAGAGAAGGCCTTGTATTTGTTGAGAAAACAATGCAAGGTATTCCATGAATGGACGTAGTGCTGAGGGAGTGACCTCCCTTGGTCTGTGTGCAGTGAAGCAGCCACTTACATAGACCCTGAGCAGGGCCCAGAAGACTGCAGTTAACATTGTAGTAGTGCCGACTACTACAGTGATTTTCAGCGTCTCCAGGGACCTATTGGGTATGAGTAATGCATACGTACATTGAATATGTAAGCATACAATACAGATCATATTAACTTGTATTACCCTTGCAGCCCTGGAAGATTACAGCTTCGGGGGGGAGAGGGAAAAACGGAGGACTTCAGATTTCAACTAAGAGAGCAGCCAGCAGCATTCAATGCAAATGCCATCCCTTGTGCTGATTTTTTTTTATTAATTTACTTAACCAAACTAAAGCCTAGTACACACGATGAGATTATTGGACGAATGATCATCCGTTTTTTTTTCTTTTTTGCATGCTAGTCTCCATATCGAAAACTATTAGGTACAACGATTAAGTACAAAAATTCTTGTATGGCAGAATAAAAATTGGGTCGTGATATAATTTATTTGTATCGTATTTTCCGACTAAAAATACTGATTAAAAAAAAAATTGTATGATCTGGTATTGTACAAAAAAAAGTTTCCTGTTTGTCCCTTCTCAAAATTTGGGATGAAAGCTCTGGACTAACGATCAGATTATCGTGCGATCGTTTTGAAAGATGCATTTTTTTGTACGATTTTATGATCGTGTGTATGGGGCTTTAGGCTTTTAAGTAGTTATTTTACAATGTATTGGGTTCTATTCTGACATGAAGCTTATTTAGTAATATTTTTATTACATTTAATGGAGTTTTCATGAAATAAAAGGTTTGTTTTGCGACCTTGTTATTTATTTTCAGCTCATTGAGGCTTGTAAGAGGAATGTACTGTATATGATATGGAATTAAAACTCTTGCAGTATATTTTGACTGCCTGATTATCTCTACTTGATTCTTCATGTTCTGTCACGTAGATCTGGAATATTTCAAATCTTTTTCTCTTTTTTTCGCATTCTTAACTGTCTGAATTTTTCTATTATCTTTACAAAATCTATACAATTATGCACAATCATTCCAAAAACTTTCTTAGGGAGTCACTCGCAGAAGTAAGCACAGCAGGAATTGGGGTTAGGGGGGTCTGGGGTGTTCGTTTTGATCTGTGTGTGGCCTTCTCTGATCCATAGAAGTCATTAGCTAGACTTCTGTTGAATGTTCATGCTAAAAAAAAAAAATGGATCAATGGCTGCAACCATGAATCTGTCTATTCTGACAGTGGAGAGTCCCACGGTCACATTGCATTGTCCTAGTGGAGGAGTCGGGGGGGATTCCTCATCCGCATCGATTGTGTAGATGGGGGAATATGTTCATTTTTTTTTTTTTGTTCAGCTCACGGGCTGAACAAAAAAAGCTAACTTTCTATACTAGCCTAAGGCTGGCCATACACTATACAATTTTCTTATTCAATTTCCTTTAGATTTACCTTTTAACTATGTAGTGCAAGGGCCTGTCTGATTGCATACAAATTGAAAGTGTTTAGGTTTGACCTCATATTATATGGTTTTGGTAAATCTAAAGGAAAGTTGAACAAGAAAATTGTATAGTGTATGGCCCGCCTTAGTGAGGTGAAATCTTCCACTGACGACACGTGATACAGTGACAGCTGCCTAACAGGGTTTTTCTATCACTTTGGAGAGATTGCCTCTTGCTCTTCCTGTTTTGTCTTTGTAAAAGAAGTGAAGGTAAATGTCTGCAATGGGACACAGAGAAAATCACAAAGGTTCTAAACATCCCCTTCTCTATCCAAACCATAACATTAAAAAAAAAAAGGAGATACTCTTTAAAGTGGAATTCCACCCATTTTAGTCACTTTAGATGTATGTAATCCCCTGTAAAACGACTTTTACCAATGGAAAGTTTTTTTTTTTTTTGTTGCTAGTAAATACCTGATTTTCTGCTTTATTTATCCTCTTCTCACTTCCGGGTCTGGTCGGCGATTACGTCATTCGGCGATTCGCAGTGTGTGCTGGGATTTATCTCAGGGCATGAAATCTCACATTATTACACAGGAGATGAGCTGTACTGTGTGTTCTGCCCCGCCTCCGCCCCGCCTCCTCTCAGTGAGCTGTATGTATGTAGTGTATTGAGGCCGTGCTCCGCCCCGCCTCCGCCCCGCCTCCTCTCAGTGAGCTGTATGTATGTAGTGTATTGAGGCCGTGCTCCGCCCCGCCTCCTCTCAGTGAGCGAGGACTGAAAGCATTATGAGTGCAGCTCATCTCCTGTGTAATAATGCGAGATTTCATGCCATCCCAGCACACACTGCGAATCACTGAATGATGTAATCGCCGACCAGACCCGGAAGTGAGAAGAGGATAAATAAAGCAGAAAATAAGGTATTTACTAGCAAAAAAAAAAAAAAAACTTTCCATTATTAAAAGTCGTTTTAAAGGGGATTACATACATCTATGTAATCCAATTTAGTAAAAATGGGTGGAACTCCACTTTAATTAAAGCTTTCAGAAAGCCTAGTGACCTCAAGTCCATCTTTGCCCTTTTCAAAATGAAAAGTGCCTGGCTCAGAGCTTATTTGACCATAGGCTTGCGCAAGGGGGGTGCGTAATGTGCCTGGGCACACCTTAATCACCCTGTGCACCAGGGCCAATGATAAGGCAGTACAGCCTGTCCTCCTGTACCAGGCCTGTGTCCTAATTATTCAAAAGGAAGGACCAGCTGTACTGCCTTATCCTTGTTCCTCCCCCTGCAGCGCTGCTGGCTTCTCCTCCTCTGCCCTGCGCTGCAGGGGGATCGGTTCTAGCATCTGCGCCTCCATCCTGTCCTCAGTCTCTTTCTCAGTCTTTAACGTAGGATATTGGGGGTCTGTGTAGAACCCTGATTTTTCTCTAAACCCCCCCAAAAGAGCAGTTAAAATGTGAATAAATAAAAAACATAAAAAAAAAAATAAAATGAAAAAAAAAAAAAAAAATAATTAAAAAAAAATGAAGGACTCTTTCACATGTGCATTGCACTCTGTAATTTCTGCCATGGCTTTGAAGCATAGCATTGCGGCCACAACACGTGTACACACCTAGCCACTGCCTCTGTTGCTCTGTGTTGCACACTCTAAGTTAGGCTGTGCGCACACCTATGGGTTTGACACACTGCTGCCTCTTCAGAGTTAAAGAAAACTGGTAAGTTTGTAATGAGTTTGAAGTTTGTTTCTTTTTGCTGACAGTTGTCAGATTAGGGGGAAGTATCTATAGGACGGGGATTTGCTGCGCATTACTTCCCAGTTGCAGGGATTTTCCAGCTTTTTGTTGCTGGTGAAATACCAGTTTAGCTCCGTTTTCTATTATGTCGCGTGTAATGGTGGTTAAATAAGGAGAATGTTATTGACCTGTGCAAACCACAAAGGTGCGGCTATACAGTGTGCTTATTATACAACAGAACATGGTTTGCTGCTGATACAGGAAGCTGAGTACAAGTTATAATGTAGTCTAAGATTACTGTCACACATTTCTATTATTAGAAATGTCAGTTGTAAAAATTCCCGCACTCTTCTTTTTTTTGTGAAATACTATGACACAGTAGGGTAAATTTACTAAAACTGGCAAGTGCAAAATCTGGTGCAGTAGCCAATCAGCTTCTAGCTTTAGCTTGTTTAAATAAAGTGATTTGCAAAGTCTCTTTTTTTTAAATAACAAACATGTTCTACTTACCTGCTCTGTGCAGTGGTTTTTGCACAGAGTGGACCGGATCCTTCTCTTCTCTGGTCCCTCTTTTGAGCTCCTGGCCGCTCCCTCCTCTTGAGTGGCCCCACAGCAAGCAGCTTGCTGTGGGGGCACCCGAGCCAAGTCACAGCTCCCTGTGTCAAATCAGACATGGACCTGCGACACAGCCCCGCCCCCCCTCTCTCCTGATTGGCTGGCTGACTGACTTTGACAGCAGTGGGAGCCAATCGTGCCACGCTGCTGTCCTAGCCAATGAGGAGGGGAATCCTGGGCAACTGAGAAACCCCTGCAAAATCGCTGGATAAAGATGGGCTCCGGTAAGTATTGGGGGGGGGGGGGGGGGGCTGAGGGGGGCTGCTGCACACAGAAGTTTTTTTAATCCTAATAAGATGAAAAAAAAAACCTTCTGCCTTTACAACTCCTTTAGGCTTTGACAAAAAAACAAAAAACGGAAGCTGATTTGTTTCTATGCACAGCTGCACCGCACCAGATTTTGCACTCTCCACTTTTAGTAAATCAACCCTAGTTGTTATTCTAAACTACATCTGATGTGACCATTTTAGAAATGGGTAAAACATTTTTCAGAAATCCAGTATGCCAATGAATGGGTTGTTCTCATACTCAGCAATGTACTCTGCCTAGATGATAACACTAAATTCAAAGAAAAAGTGTATTCAGTACTGTTTAAGCAACCACTGCAACATGTGACTGAATATGTAGACCTGTACAATGAGCCTCTCCTATTTGCTCCCTTTTTGTCAGTCAGTTATACAATTGAATCATTTACTTCTTCTTCTTTGGCACAAACATTTCTGCCAGAAATCTTGTGAACTGATGACTTCCTGTGCCGACTGTTTGCAGCATTAATCCCAGCCATCTTTGGGGACTACAGAACCTCTTCTTCTTCTTTTTTTTTTTTTTAACAAATTTTATTGAAATTTCATACAGTGATATTTCGTAGTGTTCCACACTGGAGACAATGCATTTTGCTTGGTTTTGCAGTGGTAGTGCAGGTGCACTGCGCTGGAACAACTGCCCAATGCAGTCCCACCACACCTGGTATGATAGGACCCCACATGTATCTAAAATCATTTTATTTATAAATATTTATTATTCTGCACTGCTAAAATTTGTCATTTCATTGACTTTGCATTTCCTATAAATTCTCTAATGAGTTATTGTGTCTGTTTTGTAGCTGTTTGATGCAAATGACCTCTACACTGGTGACAATTTTCCAAAGATTCTGAGCACTCTTTCTGCAATAAACAGAGCTACTGAAGGTAAGATATATCCACATATTATAAGACGAGTAGGAACAGCTTGTATGCACTTTTTTTTTTTTAAGTTAATAATAAAAGATGCAAGCTTTTCGGATAACTTATGGCACTTTTCATCTGCAAGTACCGGCTCGGCTCCACTCAGCCCTGCTTGGCTCTGTTTGGTTTTCCACTGCATGGTACCGCATGGTACGGTGTTGGAACGGTTCAGTACGGTTTGCTTTTCCACAAGTAAAGTGCGTGGGATAACAACGATTCTCTGACCAATCAGTGGCTAGTAGTGACAAACAGTCAAGGCTGCATGCAAAGGATTGTGGGATATGGTACCGGTACGGCCCTCTTGGAACCACAACCGAGGTGGTACTGTTTAAGCGAGCCGTACCGTTCGGTTCCATGTAGTGGAAAAGCGACACTGTACCGTACCAAACCGTTCCAACACCGTACCATGCAGTGGAAAAGCGCAAAAGCAAGCCAAACTGTTCGGTTCCATGCAGTGGAAAAGCGCCATTAGGTCCCTTGTTCAGGATTTATACATTTAATGAGAAATATATAAAATGCCTGAAGTAGAGGTCTAAGTTATCACAAAAGCTTGCATCTGTAATAACTTAAGTTGGCCAATGAAGGGTACAGTGCATCCGGAAAGTATTCACTCAAGGACATATACAGAGTTGTCCCGTAGCCACTCGTTTGTTATCTTGGCTGTGTGCTTAGGGTCATTGTCCTGTTGGAAGATGAGCCTTCGCCCCAGTTTGAGACCCAGAGCGCACTGGAGCAGGTTTTCATCAAGGATGGGTTCTTGGTCACCTCCCTGACTAAGACCCTTCTCCCACGTTTTTTCAGTTTGGCTGGGCGGCCCGCTCTAGGAAGAATGCTGGTGGTTCCAAAATCCAAACTTCTTTCATTTACGGATGATGCTCATTGGGACCTTCAATGCTGCAGAAATTTTTCTGTACCGATCCCCAGATCTGTGCCTCAGTACAATCCTGTCTCAGAGGTCTATAGACTATTCTTTGGACCTAATGGCTTGGTTTGTGCTCTGACATGCACTGTTAACTGTGGGACCTTATATAGGCAGGTGTGTGCCTTTCCAAATCATGTCCAATCAACTGAAACAGAGGTGGATGTGTACCTGGGTTTGAGGCACCCACATCCACCACAATTTTAGAATCTTCTGGGACGGTGGCAAAAACCTACTACAGGGTCCAACTGAGACATAAACTCCCCTCCAATATATTCAATCAACTGAAACAAACCTAGAAACACATCAAGGATGATCAATGGAAACAGGATGCACCTGAGCTCAATTTTGAGTCTCATGGCAAAGGCTGTGAAGACTAAAATGTATTAAATAATTGTCTTCATTGGGTACTGTTTGTAGAATTTTGAGGAAAATTATTAATTCAGTTTTGGAATAAGGCTGGAACTGTGGAAAAAGTGAAGTGCTGTGAATTCTTTCCAGATGCACTGTAATCGCCTAAACTGCAAACGTCCTGCATTGATTTATGGGTAAGCTGATACAAGACTCTGCTACTCTTTTTAGTTAGCCATGTCACACCAGCCTACCCACACGTTGTGCTTCTCCCATCAGATACTTCATCTTTCCTTGTTCCTTCCCCTTTTATTATCCTGCCCCTGTCCTCACTTTTCTCTCTCACCTCGTACGTTAGGCTTCTTTTTATTCCCACTTCTATAACACCATCTTTATTAACCACTTGCCAACTAGCCGCCGTCGCTTCGTGTAGCAGTTAGTGTGGGTGCGCGTGCTCTGCCGGAGGAGCGCACACACGCCAATTGGTTAGAGGCTCCGGCGGCTGCGATGTCCACCGGGCACCCATGATCACTCCCCATGGAGAGCGATATAAACAAGGCTGTTCTGTCAGTGATGAACACAGGGATCCTGTGTTCCTCCTATTTAGGAACACGGGTCTCTGTGTTCATCCAGTGAGCCCATCCCCACACAGTTAGAAAGCATCCCCAAGGGACACATTTAACCTTTTGAGCGCCCCTGGTGTTAACCCCTTCCATGCCAGTGTCATTAGTACAGTAACCGTGTATATTTTTAACACTGATTACTGTAGAAATGTCACTGGTCCCCTCAAAAGTGTCAGTTAGGTGTCCGATCTGCCCGCCGCAAATTTTCATTCTGGCTAAAAATCGCTGATCCCCGACATTACTAGTAAAAAAAAATAAAAATTACATAAATCTTTCTCTAGTTTGTAGACGTGATAACGTTTGCGCAAACCAATCAATATACACTTATAGGGATTTTTTTTTACCAAAAATATGTAGCAGAATACAAATTGGCCTAAAATGATAAAAAAAATAGATTTTTTTTATTGAGATTGTTTTATAGTAGAAAGTAAAAAAAAAAAGTTTTTTTTTTTCCCAGAATTGTCGCTCTTTTTTTGTTTATAGTGCAAAAAATAAAAACCACAGAGGTGATCATTAAATACCACCAAAAGAAAGCTCTGTTTGTGGGAAAAAAGGAGATAATTTTTTATCTGGGTACAGCGTCGCACGGGCGTGCAATTTTCAGTTAAAATAATGCAGTGCCATATCCCAAAAAATGGCCTGGTCATTAGAGGGTAAAACATTCCGATCCTTAAGTGATCCATGAAGTGCCTCCTTACAAACTGATGCCTGCACGAGATCTATGAATATTAACAACCCACTTTGTTCTTCCCTTTAGCTATCTCCTCCTGACATTTTTAGAATGTTTTATCACTGTAACACGGTATAGGATTATTTCTGTACTCCTAATTCAAGTTAATACCATTGATAGAAGTGGCATGTTTGGTATAAATTTCGTGTACATATTTCTTTGACAGAACAGGCGTCGAAGAGGCCATGTTCCCGAACGCTCTCTCAGCCGCATAATTTTGCTTCCTCATCACAAACAAATCCTCAGGGAACAGACAGCTCATCAAAAGTTCTAAGAAGACAGTCAAAACCTGTGGTATGTTCTTGCACATGAATCCCTAACCACAGATGTAAATCATTTATCTAATGTACTGTCTAGTTTTTATCATATCTAAGGAATCTGTTCATGGTACAAGAGGCTTAAAGGAGAAGTACAGCTTAAGCTTGTTTGGCTGTACTTCTGTGGATCGCAGGAGTGCAGTTCTGTAATGTGACCCATTTTCAGCAGAGAGTGAGCTGAAGCCCGCTGTCTGCTGATGTGACTGAGCCGGTCCGGCTTGGGCAAGATGGCAACCATATGGTCGGGATCCGCACACATGCCAGGACCGACACCCGGCCTAGCCTCTCAGCGAGCCGCCAGGAGCCTGAGCCAGCTGCTCCTGCCCGCTACACAGCCCAGTGAGCATGGGGGGTGGGGCAAAGTAGAGAGACGGTGACTGACAATCACCAGCTCTCTGCTCAGGGAGCTGTGAGAACCGAGTGATCAGTGGTGGTTGATCGCTCGGTTCTCAGTCTTAGAGCTGGCGGGGGAGAGGTGTGGCATCCACCTAGGTAAGTATAAATCTGCAAAAAAATTACAAACCTATGCTTTTATTTTAAAGTTCCATACACAGGAAAGTTTCCTCTCATTAATCTAGGCACACAGTATGATGGTGCTTGTTGTACAGTCCTGACCACGAGGATCAATAGACGAACTGCTGAATGTATACCAGCTCCTGGCAAAGTTTATGTTGCAGGGGACTGTTGTAGAATTCAAATTCCTGGGAAACGGCCACATATACAGATTAAGTGCATATACAAGAGCTGTTTTATCTGCCATGGAACTGGATTTGTGGCTATCCAGTCCTGAGATTTGCACAGACCTGTCTGGCATGCAGGAGACCTGATTTTTCTATGCTGCAGTTCACTACCTCCTACGTGTCTTGTCCCTCCCATAGCCTGTTACTGGAAACTGAAGGCAGTGGACCAGTGAGCTCAAATCAGCATGTCCCTTGCACTGCCACACAGCTGATTGGATCTCTGTGCTGCTTCTTTCTCCCCCTTTTATGAGCTTTGTTGTACAGAGACTGTAATCTGATTCAAATTCAGGCACTACTGCTTACATATAGAAAAAATGACATTTAAGGATATATTAATGAATACAGGAATGCATGATTTGTGTAGATTTATCAGAAGTTCAGTTTTTGCAGTGACTTCTGAGTTTGGCTAAATTTTAGTTTTCTAGTTGGGTTAAAGTGGTTCCAAAGTGGCCTCGTTCTTACAGACTCTGAAGCCCATACAGTATGAATGAGCCAGAGGCTCCTAGATTTGTGTTACCCAATGGGGGGATACAGCAGCTGTATGGACATAGTCAGATGTCAAATTCAACAGGGGTGCAGGGACAGGTGTGTGGCCTTGAAAACCGATAGTATGGGTTCGCTGTGTACCCAGCCCTGCACACCTGTTAAATTAGGACATGCAGCCTTGTCCATACAGCCGCTGAGTCCACATTCAATGCAAAGGCTGCCTGTATGCATGTCCAGGTGGCTCCAGCTTCATAAACAAATGTCTCATTTATTCTGTATGGGCCTTAGCCCCTTGCGAATGAGGACATGTACAGTTATGCAGTAGTGGTCTTTGTACATTCCAAAGGATTCTTAAGGCTGCACTCCCACTTTCCCATAGTGGGAACAAGCGTTCCTGCTCGCAATTTTGTTTGAGCAATTTGCACAGGATTTTGCATGTCTTATAGGGCCATTCACTTGAATGTGCTGCCCCAATGCATGTTTGTTACCCAAAAAAAGCTCTTGCTACTTTTCAGGCGACAAGCGTCACGCAATTTTTAAAGGCCCAGAATAGCCACGCAATTCTGTGGAGTGACAATCACAGCAGAATTGCATCTCCATTAAAAAATAATGGTGCCCAAAAGCGTGTCATTTGTTCTGCCGCAATTTGGGGTCACAAACAGAGTTGCAGCGATTCTGCACACGATTTCAAATCGCAAGATGTGAACAGGGCCTTATAGGAGAATCATTTGGCTTTGAAAATAGTGGTGAAGATTTTTTGCCCTCTGAGTCCTGGAAAGGTGGAAGAAGCAAGTTGGTGATTCAACATTGTTATATAAAACTTTTGCACTCCTTAATAAAAAATGTTTTAACAACCTTAATTTCAGCTGCTGACAATGCTATGTTCCAATTTTTAAAATGCAATATCTTTGTTTAGTGTCGCACTACACCCTCCTATTAACAAACAACAAAAAATGTAATTTATACCAAAATGATACTGTGTGTCTCCAACTATGAGGAATTATACTGGTAAGAGAAAGCAAATGCAGAATAACATGATCCATGTGATCTATAATTAAATTTTATAGGTACAGTATCTCATAAAAGTGAGTACATCCCTCACATCCCTCACATTTTTGTAAACATGTTATTATATCTTTATATGTTACAATACTGAAGAAATGACACTTCGCTACAATGTAAAGTAGTGAGTGTACAGCTTGTGTAAATTTGCTGTCCCCTCAAAATAACTCGACACACAGCCATTCATGTCCAAACCGCTGGCAACAAAAGTGAGTACACCCCTAAGTTAAAATGTCCAAATTGGGCCCAAAGTTTCAATATTTTGTGTGGCCGCCATTTTTTTCCAGCACTGCCTTAACCCTCTTGGGCATGGAGTTCACCAGAGCTTCACAGGTTGCCACTGGAGTCCTCTTCCACTCCTCCATGATGACATCACAGAGCTGGTGGATGTTAGAGACCTTGCGCTCCTCCACCTTCCATTTGAAGATGCCCCCCAGATGCTCAATAGGGGTTAGGTCTGGAGACATGCTTGGCCAGTCCATCACCTTTACCCCTAGCTTCTTTAGCAAGGTAGTGGTCGCCTTGGAGTTGTGTTTGGGGTTGTTATCATGTTGGAATACTGCCCAGCAGCCCAGTCTCTGACTGGAGGGGATCATGCTCTGCTTCAGTATGTCACAGTACATGTTGCTTTTCATGGTTCCCTCAATGAACTGTAGCTCCCCAGTGCTAGCAGCACTCATGCAGCCCCAGACCATGACACTCCCACCACCATGCTTGACTGTAGGCAAGACACACTTGTCTTTGTACTCCTCACCTGGTTGCCGCGACACACGCTTGACACCATCTGAACCAAATAAGTTTATCTTGGTCTCATCAGACCACAGGATATGGTCCCAGTAATCCATGTCCTTAGTCTGCTTGTCTTCAGCAAAATGTTTGCGGCTTTCTTGTGCATAATCTATAGAAGAGGCTTCCTTTTGGGACAACAGCCATGCAGACCGATTTGATGCAGTGTGCGACGTATGGTCTGAGCACTGACAGGCTGACCCCCCACCCCTTCAACCTTTGCAGCAATGCTATCAGCACTCGTACATCTTTTTTTCCAAAGACAACCTCTTGATGTGAAGCTAAGCACGTGCACTCCACTTTTTAGGTCGGCCATGGTGAGGCCTGTTCTGAGTTGAAATCTGTCCTGTTACAGCGCTGTCTTGACTTGGCCACCACAGCTGCAGCTCAGTTTCAGGGTCTTGGCAATCTTGTTATAGCCTAGGCCAGTGATGGCGAACCTTTGGCACCCCAGATGTTCTGGAACTACATATTCCATGATGCTAAATTACACTGCAGAGTGCATAAGCATCATGGGAAATGTAGTTCCAAAACATCTGTGGTGCCAAGGTTCGCCATCACTGGCCTAGGCCATCTTTATGTAGAGCAAAACTTTTTTTTTTTTTTTTTTTTTTTTTTTTTTTTCAGATCCTCAGAGATTTGCCTTGAGGTGCCATGGTGAACTTCCAGTAACCAGTATGAGCGAGTGAGAGCGATCACACCAAACTTAACACACCTGCTCCTTATTCACACCTGAGACCTTGTAACCCTAACAAGTCACATGACACCGGGGAGGTAAAATAGGTCATTTGGCCCAATTTGGACATTTTAGTTTAGGGGTGTACTCACTTTTTTGCTGCCAGCAGTTTAGACATTAATGGCTGTGTGTTAAGTTATTTTGAGGGGACAGCAAATTTACACTGTTATAGAAGCTGTACATTTACTACTTTACATTGTAGCAAAGTATCATTTCTTCAGTGTTGTCACATGAAAAGATATAATTAAATATTTACAAAAATATGAGGGGTGTACTCAATTTTGTGAGATACTGTATATACCATATAAATAATTATATTGATCAGTATGGTCCAAATTCACGCTGCTTGTGTTTTTTCAAGTTCTACAAACACCCAGCAACTGTGCAAACTCTGTAGATCCACAATACTTTTTAGTGCTTGATAAAGCTCCATCCCCCCCCCAAAAAAACAGAATCTCACCTTCTTAGATGGCCCATATACACTATATTGTCAAAAGTATTGGGACACCTGCCTTTACAACCACATGAACTTTTAGGCCCCTTTCACACAGGCGGACCGTTCGGATCCGCCTGTCCGTTTTTTTGGCGGATCTGAACGGTCCCCCCATGCATCTCTATGGGGGATCAGATGTCAGCGGAGACATGTCCGCTGACATCCGATCCGTTAAATCTGGATGGATGGAAACCCTATTTTCCATCCGTCCAGCGGATTGGATGGGATCGGATGAGAATGGACCGACGGTCCGTTCCCATCCGATTTCCCCCATAGAGATGCATGGGGAACTGACAGCTGTGTCTCCGCACACAGCGCGGAGACACAGCTGTCATCCTTCTGCTTAGCGGGGGATCGGCGGCTTGATCCCCCGCTGAGAAAAACGGAATCCGTCAGACGGACGGATAGTGTGAAAGGGTCCTCAATGGCATCCCAGGCTTCGTCTGTAGGGTTCAATATTGAGTTGGCCCACCTTTTGCAGCTATAACCGCTTCAACTGTTCTGGGAATGCTGTCCACAAGGTTTACGAGTGTGTCTATGGGAATGTTGGACGAGAAGGCCTGGCTTGCTGTCTTTGCTCTAATTCATCCTATTGGGTTGAGGTCAGGCCAGTCAATTTCCTCTACCTTAAACACGCTCATCCATGTCTTCATGGATCTTGCTTTGTGCACTGGTGTGCAGTCATGTTGGAACAGGAAGGAGCCATCCCCAAATTGTTCCCACAAAGTTGGGAACATAAATTTGTTCAAAAAGTCTTGGTATGCTGACACCTTAAGAGTTCCTTTTACTGGGACTATGGGGCTAAGCCCAACCCCTGAAAAACAATGCCACACCATAATCCCCCCCCCCCCCCTCCACCAAATGATTTGGACCAGTGAACAAACAGGGTTCATAAAGACCTGGATGAGTGAGTTTGAGGTGGAGGAACTTGACTGGCTCGCACAGAGTCCTGACCTCAACCCGATTAGAACACCTTGGGGGTGAATTAGATGAAGACTGCAAGCCAGGCCTTCTCATCCTTCATCAGTTCCTGACCTCACAGATGCGCTTCTGGAAGAATGGTTACACATTCCTATAGACACACTCCTAAACCTTGTAGACAGCCTTCCCTGAACAGCTGAAACGGTTATAGCTGCAGAGGGTGGGCCAACTCAATATTCAACCCTATGGACTAAGCCTGGGATGCCATTAAAGTCATGTGCATGTAAAGGCAGGCGTCCCAATACTTCTGACAATATAGTGTATATAGATATGGAGTATCTATAAAGTTACTAAAACTGCAAAGTTTGGTTAACAAAGGAATAAGAGGTACCATTTTAAACAAAAAGATATTTAACACCATCTTTGTGTAGGATACTAGTAAAATTCTAGTTGCCCAAAATACCCAAAAATAAAGATAGGCCGCAGGGAAGACTTAAAGTAACTTAAATATACTCCCTTGATTCTGTGTTGGGTGAGATGTATGTAGATTACGTTCTACAAACCCTGGTATAGTCGACTAACACATATAAAACATCTACAGTTGTTGAAAGTCCTAGAATATGGGACTCGTTTTCTAGTCACTGCTGAATTAAATGCATTACATACTTGTACAATATCTGCTTCTGTAAGAAGATCACGGGAGTCCCTATTGGGAGAGAGGGGGAGGTTTAATTTGCTCCAAGTTTTGCAAATTTTAGTTACATAGTTACATAGTAGGTGAGGTTGAATAAAGACAATAGTCCATCCAGTTCAACCTGTGTAGGTGTGCGTGGCTGTAATCATCTCACATAGCCCCTAATGTTCTGATCCTTGAGATGCACGTCTAAGAGTCTTTTGAAAGCCACCATACTTCCCGCAGAAACCACATCTTGTGGTAGAGAATTCCACAATCTTGTAGCCCTAACAGTAAATTTGTTAATGGCTAGCTTGGAATCCGAAAGTAAAAACATTTTTTGAGGGAAAAGGTTTTTACAACTGACAGAATACAGAAAAAAAACTTCACCCCCCCCCCTATTATGTTTTCCCCCTGCTTCCCTCATGCTGTATTCTGCACTGTAAAGATACTCACCCACCCAGTGGATCCAACGTTGTCCTACTGAGATTCTCTTCTCTTCATTGTCCACTGACGTCCCGCACCTCCATCTTCTCCTAAGACGTTATTGAGAGGCTTATGGTTTCAGGCACCACCTCCCGATATTGCTCCTCCTGCCCCCCTTTCAGTGAATGGAATGACTGTAGTGCTTCCGGTGCCTCCAGGGATATGTACGTTCGATATCCCAGGAGGCATCGGGGGTACTGATGTAATTTACCTAGATTATTTTGAAAGATGGTGGGTGGGACCCAAACTGCTAAATAAAAAAACAAAGTAAGCAAGTGCAATATTTGTGTAGAGGAGAGGGGTGGGTTTGAGAGAAGCAATGTTATTCTAAAGGTGAAGATCTACTTTAAAGATTTTATCTCATGGGATACTATGAGATGGTGTACATGATGCAGTGCCCTTGGGGTCTACAATATATTGGCTGCAAACTAAGATCTCTAAAGCTCAGAGAACATGTGTATAATATTGAGAGAGGTTATAACACCTAATTCATTGCGTTACTCCATAAGAAAGATCCTACATGACTGCAAATTTAAGGGGCAGAGAAGACTTAATGCTGAAGGCATACCATTTTTTTTTTTTTTTGTTTTAAAGTTAGCAAAGTTGATATTTGAAACCAAAACCTTAGGGAGGTCTTAATGTAGATTTGATCTTAATTGTTTTATCAGTGATTATACATTTTAATCAGGGTGTGGTAGTATTAATGTTTCTGCTATAGTACAACCCCAATTCCAAAAAATTTGGTACATTGTGTAAAATCTACATTAAAACAGAATGTAATAATTGCCTAATCCACATTTTATCACATGTTTTATACTGAGAAAAAAAAAGGTAATTTTGCAATTGATGGCAGCAACACCTCTCAAAAAAGTTGGGGCAGGGCAAAAAAAGCTGAAAAAGTATGTGGAACTAACAAGGAAGAGCTGGAAGAACATTCTTCTACTAATAAGGTTAATTGGCAACAGGTCAGTTACATTGTTAAACAATTGTCAACGAATTTCAGAATAATGTTCCGCAATGTAAAATTGCAAGGGCTTTTGAAATATATCATCATCTACAGTACATAATATCATCAAAGGGTCCTGAAAATTTGGAGAAATCTCTGTGAGCAAGGGGCAAGGCAGAAATGCAATATTGGATGTCCGGGATCTTCGTGCCTTCAGATGGCACTGCATTAAAAACAAGCCTGATTCTGTGATGGACATCCCTGCATGGGCTCAGGAATACATTCCAGAAATCCCTGTCTGTGAACACAGGTCGCTGTGCCGATCATAAAATGCAAGTTAACGCTCGATCATGCAAAAAATAAAGCCATATCTGAACATGGTCATGAAACCTTGCCATCTTCCCCACAACTCCTTGACACACATTCATGATATCCTGTGAGTAAGCGCTACTGTGTCACACACTTCACAGAGCCTGCCTTCTAAACTTCAGAGGTGCTGAGAGGAGGAGTTTCAGGAGGCAAATTCAGTATAGGAGTCACTGCTTGCAGGCAGCAAGGTACCATGGGATGTGTAGTCCTCAGAAATTGAAAGTAAACCGCAGAGGAGAAGCTGAAAAGCACGCAGGGAATCCAGGAATGCGTGGAAAGAGATTGCCAGCAGACCAGCAGAACTCCTAAAATGAAATTAGATTTTACAAGTAATTTTATATTGGACTGTAACCACACTCTACATGGTGGAGCTAACTATAGCATTAAGAATACCTAAGCGAATAAATCATTTTTGTACATGTTCTGATCTCTGCTATTCATGTTACATAATTGTTTTTTCTATTCATGTTACATAATTGTTTTTTCTATTCATGTTACATAATTGTTTTTTTTTTTCATTCTTTAAGGACATGACTGGTAATGGCAGCAGTCTAATTGTGAAAGCAAAGTTTAATTTCAAGCAACAGAATGAAGACGAGCTATCTTTTTGTAAAGGTGACACCATACATGTCACCAGAGTGGAAGACGGGGGCTGGTGGGAAGGATCACTAAATGGCAAGACGGGCTGGTTCCCCAGTAACTATGTAAAAGAGTTCAAACAAAATGGTAAGATCAAAGAAATTTGTGTTGAAACATCATTTTTTTTTTAAATGTGATTATTCCCTATACAACTTTATGCTTGAATTAGTGCATTAGAAAATGTTGAAGCTTTTGGAGCAGCCAAGAACCTAGCATTCTCTAAATAAAAGGTCAGAAGATGGCAGTTCACATATTTCTTTCAGTATTGGAAAGGAGCCCTCCTATTTCACCCCTTCACGCCTAAGGATAAAACAAATCTTAATGCCTAAGCCCAATTTTGCAACTTTGACATGTGCTAAAAAAACATACATATTATCACAACTACTTTGTGCATTCAGGGGGGATTATACTTTGTTTTTTTCAGGACAAATTGGGCTTTGATATGGTGGCAAGTGGTAATGGATATCTCCTGTTGTGTTTTTTTAATTTTTTTCTTATATAAGGAAATGTGGCCCAAAATAGTAAAAAGAAAACTGTATATTTCTTGCTACTACCATAACCTACCAACAAAGAACAACCCAAAATAAATTCAGATGTTAGTTGTTTGTACCTGTAGTACAGCCTAGAAACAATATTGCGCCTTTAGCTTTTTTTTTTTTTTTTTTAATCCTACCTAAAACACACTGACACTAACTGACAATGGTACTAATTGCAAAAAAAATTCTGTCCAAGAAATACTGACCCTGGGGCTGACCTAGATCAAACCTTTATGTAGGTTTTTTTCTTTTAGTTATTATACATTTTTTTTCTATACACACTTTTTTTTTTTTTTTTTTTTTTTTTTATCTCTGCAAGGACAGAGAAAGATACAGTGTATTTCTTCTCATCCATTCACAGAGACCGAAGACACAGTGCGGGCTTCACAGTGACTGATCACTGTGATAGCCAATCAGAGGCTATCACAGTAATTACCTGAACCAGAATCGGATGTTCCAGGTCCCGATCATTAGAACGGGGCCTGGGGCTCTCAGTAAGACCCCGGTCTCTGTGCTGGGAGCATGCTGTGCGGCGCGCTCCCATCACAAGGGAGATATGCAAATATGCGGCCTCCATGGAAAAAAGCCCAGTCCAGTGAGGCTGCATATTTGATTCCGGTCGGCATGAAGGGGTTAAACTGTATCTTCTCTTTGTGAGCATTTCATACATTTATGAAACATTGACAAACTAGAAAATCAATAGGCAGCAACATCCTAGCCCATAAAAATATAACCTATAATTATGAAATGAAGTACCTTCCAAAAAAATATGTAAATTATATAATGATAATAATTCACAAAAAAGTAATAATCCCTATTGACATTCAGAAAGCAATAGCCAAGCAAGAACAGACACAGGTCCTGCTCCATAAAATATGTCACAAACATTTATACAGCAATTCCTAAACATGTCCAATATGTTTATTTCCAATGGTCATCAGCTCCATCTAGTGGCCATATTTTCCTGGAACGCCCAATCAGAAACATACTGCATTTTGGCCACTAGATGGAGTTGATGGCCACAGAAAATAGACATATGAGACTCATTATGGGAATCCTTCCAAATAGCTGTTTTTTTTTTTTTTTTTTTTTATAAATCGACCCCTTAGTATTGCACAACAAACCCAAACCTAACACATATTCTATTTCATGTATTTTTTAGTCTACCAGTTGTCAAAAAATACAATTTAAATAGCTCAAAAATATATCTGTTAGGTACCATGAAGATATCTGATCTGTAGTCTGATCCAGTGTTAAGCCATTAGTAGTTGGTGACCTCACTGCCATAAGATGTACAATGGTAGTTTAGACCATGCTGTTATCCAGATCATAAAATACTACAAAGCACAAATAAAATCACGGAATGGGGTTGATTTTATAAAAGCAAAATATGGAACAAAATGAGAGCAAGAGTTAATGAAACCTATATGTAAATATCTAAATTCTGCAAATCCTATTTGTTTGACGTTCACCTGATTATCTGTCAATGATCAGACCTTATCTGATCTGTGAAGAATTATTAATCCTGGGTGTTTGATGGGGTTTGTTAAGGTTGTACTATTAACAAATCAGTGGATTCATTTCGAATAACATTTATACTGTATTTTCTCTTTTAAGTGCAGATGGTGTTATTGTCTAAATTACCGCTGAGGTTTTTCACCGCAATTTGGTTTCAAAGTGGTTCAATTACTGATTACTACCAAATACACAGTAAAATTACCCCTAAGGCTGGCCCTAGACGGGTCCAGTCTTGGCTGGGTTCTGCTGATTCAGACCATGCATGGGCTAGCTGAATGTACCCAAATTAATCGATCGAATTGCCTGCCTGTCTGCTGGTATATCCACTAGCAATAATCACTGCGTTCTTGGGAGAACACAATAAAGGGGTGATAGGGATTCCCCTGTCAGCATTGCCTGTGTTGATGGGTGAATCAACCCTTAGTTGCAGAAAATAAATTCACTCTCTCTAGGGCCGGCCTAAGCTAAATATACATTCTTTCAGTGGTTCTACATCTACACTAATTCAGTAAAAACAGAGAAAACAGGCGCCTCTAGGTGTAAGCTGTGTTTGATTTAATGTTGAAGGACACAATAAAAACTCACATATAAGATTGTGGAATCAGGCACATAGGATGTCCGGTGTACAGGGTCTGCATGAGGCCGCCTTTAATGTCTTGTAATGCGGCTCGTATCGTAGTCCTGTCCAGCAGGAAGAAAAGTTGGTGTGGGGACGAATCCGAGGTCTGGACAACAAGGTGAGCCGCAGCATCTGCCGTGTATGCGTCACCAGCGTGCTCGCGACGCGTTTCGGAGCATGCACACTGTAGTAGGCTGACAGCATGCCCTCCTTTTTCAAGCTGGTATAATGGAAGTACTCAGTGCTTTTTTTATGCTTGGACTACGGTGCCACCCGGTGGAGGAGATGTGCATAACACTCCACAGGAGAGCCTGGATACAACAAACGTACCAGTGCCATCCAGTGGGGAAATTGCACATTAACACCTCAGGAGGCATGAACACGGGAAAGGATGTAAACACATAAAATAAATGCAAATAAAGGAAATGCGGGAAATACATCTGCTGTATAGATGGAAAAATACATAAAAATCAAATCAATTGAAACTAAAAAAGGGTGTGTTTGATTAATGATGAAGATAATTAAAAATAAATGACTATAAAGTATATAGATAATAATTACACACACATACATACATATATATATATATATATATATAAAACTTCTCATATATGTGTACTTTGCACCTCTAGGAAAATGAATCCGTAAGTTTGGTCAAAGGGCAGTTTTGCACCAGTGGCACTCAGCTATCCTATCAGCACTTAAAGCCGAACCCCAGCTTTCTGTCACTTTAAAATAGTTTAGATCAAGCTAGTCCATATAAAATATTTCCTTTACTAACCAACCTGCCCGCTGTGAGTACTGTATAAACTATATGTAGCATCAGCTACATATAGTATACAGCACTATGTTCTGGCAGCAGTACGGGGACTTCTCAGGAACAAAATTGATTTGGGTTAAACGCTTCTTAGCCATTTAAGAGGTGCTTTGTATTGTTAGAATGAATACAAGGGTTTGTTTGATTGGCTGAGGTGGAGAAACTGACAGATGAGGCCACAATTGCAGGAAAGAAGCGGTTTCCATGTTGGACCTGGCACCCTTGACCAGTAAATGCATGGGAGCCTAGGTATTTTGAATTGGGCCTAGGTCTTTGAATTGATTATAGTGTTACCACCTGGCATTTTGCGGTCTGTCCAGGAACGGCAAAGAAGATGCTAAATTATCATGAATGTAGCCTCCCGCAATCATTTGTTCATGCAGTTCCATAGCACAGTCAGGAAGGATTGTCTCTTGGACAACAAGCTAGCACTCCGCTGTCAATATATACTTTTTTGTTATGTAATTACATCCTTGATATCATGTGGTATTTTTGGTGCCTCCCATATACGGAGAAGAAAGAGAAGTTAATATCTAGAAATATGTAGCAGTTCCCTATTCTTAGTGATATGTTTTTGCTTTTTGTTTTGTAGATAAACCACTTTCCCCAAAAGCACTGAAAGGGAGTGACAGTGCACAGCTAACCAAAAACTATTACACTGTGGTAAGCAAATAAGTCCTATTCAACGTGGAACTGCAATTATCCTGATTAGAGAAGAATGAATAATGGTTTAGCAGTTATGTAATCTGTCTGGTGGCCGGAGTTCTGTTATTTGCTTGTTTTACACTTCTATTTTCAGATGTCGCCTACTTCTTTTTAGACTTTCTTGTCCAAATCACCTTCACAATCACCTTATATAATCCCTACTATCAGTCTAGAAGCTATCGGAGAATAAATTGTAGCAACATGTAACTCGGTTCACCAGAGATGCTGAGATTTCATTCCCCCACCACAAAGATTTTTTTCATTAAAAAGTTTTACAAGAATTTGAAAAATATGCTGACTGCTGTAGATGTGGAAGGGCCTTGGGTTCCCCAATCGTCTGGTTTCTTTTGAGGTGGTTGTGATTTTGGTTTAGCCAGCAGTGCATCCCCCAGTGAAGTTTACCACTGCAATGTCTCCACTTACAATGTTAAAGAAGATTTATTTTTTATTTTTTTTAATCTTATTGCATTTTCTGCATTAGGGTAAAAACCCTTCTGTGCTAAGCTCCATAGAATACTTACTTACAAATACCTATGGACACACAGAGCAGGGCTCGAGATCGAGCCTACATGAGTGCCCCCATACCAAGCAGCATTCTATGGGGGCACTTGGCAGGAGGAGGAGCAAGTATCGCCCTCAGGGGACCCCAGAAGTGGAGGATCAGGGCTGCTCTGTGCAAAACCATTGCACAGAGCAGGTAAGTATGGCATATTTGGTATATTTAAAAAAAAAAAAAAAAAAAAAAAGGTTTACAATTACTTGAAAGCTGACATTTAGGGCTTTTTTTGGGATGCAGCACCAGATACAGTATATTTAATAATGTTTATCCCATCACCTGCTGGCAATCGCTGTGCCTCCTTTATTACTATTATTATTAAGGATTTATATAGCTCCAACAGTTTGCACAGCCCTTTACAACATAAGGGCATACCCTCTAGATCAGGTTGGGAATCTTTTTGGCTGAGAGAGCTATGAACACCACATATTTTCAAATGTAATTCCGTGAGAGCCATACACTATATTTCAGGGGTCGGGAACCTTTATTTAATCATATTCATGGGCCGCAGCTATACAGTGAGTAGATGGAGCCGTGTGAAAGTGCCTTGAGTGTGGTCGGGAAGAGAGCAGAGCAGGCAGGTATGCAATGAGGCCGGAGTGGTGAAGCGCCTGCAGGCCTGCTAGTGATGGAGGGGAGTATAGGCCCTGAGAAAATGGCGGCCGGCCGCTGAAGGCCTCAGAAGTGGATGTGAGAGGCAGCTCCCGAGGGTCCCTGGGTATCAGAGGGAAAGGAGATCGTGTCTGTCGGGGGGCGCAGGGAGCGGATGGCAGGTCTCCTTACAGGGCGGTAATTGCCAAGGCCCTCAGATGCACAGCACACGAGTCGGCGGTGGTACCGCGAGTAGGCTGCGGGGTCCGTAGCGCGGCAATCCGGTCACCCAGAGACTAATTGAGGGTAGCGGGGGTAGCCTACAAAGTGTACCGTCGATGGGTGCAGAAACCTCCTTGGCACCAGGCACAGCTTCGCGGATGGCACTGGATTGAGTGGTAGACGCGGCTCATGTCCGGACACGTCCCCCTTTATTAACGATTTGTCTGTGAGCCAGATGCAGCCATCAAAAGAGCCACATCTAGCTTGCGAGCCATAGGTTCCCTACCCCTGCTCTAGATACTGCCATCAGCAGCTGGGAAAGCTAACAGTAGTTGTTGCTACTTAGAAAATTTACACTACTCGCCTGTCCACCCCTTTCTGTCCTTTCCACCATTCAAATTGCCTGTACTATTACCCTCCCACAATTCATTGTATTTTGTGAATGGAGGAGGAGCAGTTGAATGATAGGATCTCCACCACCGATTTACAGAATGCAGTGCATTGTGGGAGACTAGTAATACAAGCAATAGAGGTGGAGGGGGCTGAAAGGGGGAACCGAGCAGAACAAATTTTCCCCGTAACATTAGTTGCTAAGACAGCTGCTCAGGGCAATATCTGATGGCTATGACAAGCTTGCCGATGTATATCCAGCAAAAAAAAAAAAAACTACATTTTAGCATTAAATGTAGTATGGAGTTTGTATGTTTTAACAAGCAGGGCCCTATCTTTTGCCTCTAGTTATTTTTTAAGCTATTACAATGCATCTGCTATACTCCTAGAGCAGTGTTTCTCAACCTTTTTTCAGTTGAGGCACCCTTTAAAATTAGGGACAGTCTCGAGGCACCCCCCATTCTAAATTGTAAAAAAAATATTCGACTATCTTTACACAATGCAGCAACATCTACACTTAGGGCACCCAACGTTGAAGGTGATTTATTCTTCCAATGCAAATACACTTTTGCACACTGGTACTGACTAGTATTCCAATGTTTCTCTTCTCCCTCAATTTCTCTCCATCAGTCAACTGTCAGAGCTAATGCTGAGGGAGAGGTGCACATGAGGGTCAAACAAGGATTCTGAAAAGGATGCTTTGGAGCCAACCGATATTCTCCTTTTTAACTGATGACATCATTGGTTGTTAGGATGCCAGTGTCTAGAAAGTAGTAACGGTGCGTAATGAAAAACCGTGACTTTGTGTAACTAAAAGGCACCTGCTGGCTTGTGTACAATGTTTGATCTTTTTTTAGGCACTTTGGCAAGGCACCTCTGAAGAAACTGCAAGGCACCCCAGGGCTCCCTGGTTGAAAATGGCTGTCCTAAGAAAACAGAGTTTTTCTTTCGTTCATTGACGGACACAGATCCCGATCTTCTTAACCATTGGGTTATTCTTCCCCCTACTGGAGTAGGACACTAGGTAGAAATAAAACTCTGGATACGCCTATTGGCAGTCACAGGGGGGTATACTCCCTCTCTCTGCTATAGTTTTTTTTCTGCCTAGTCAGGTGTAAGGACCTAATTCCTTGCTGGGATCTCTGGTCCTGGCAGTTTCTTTTTAGATAGAATTTTTTTTCTCCTGGACTTTTTCCTGTGAGATCTACAATCAACTGCCAGCGAGCACGTGCAGACCTCAGCTCCGCGCTAGGTCGGCCGGGACATAGATAGTGAGGAGGATTCCTCCACTTCTGCAACTGCGTACAAAAAGGCGCTGGTGGATGCACTAATTGTAGCTGTGCGTGAAACCTTAAAGATGGAGGACACAGCTGAACCTGCAGCGGAGGCAGAGGTTCCCTTTGGCATTCACAAGCCATCCAGAGCGGTAAAGGTGTTCCATTTCCCTTTCTATTTTGACAGAATTGTCTCTAAATAGTGGGGACGACCAAAGCGTCCCCTTGGGGTCTCTAAGAGAGTTGCTAGGCAATACCTCTATGAAGAGTCCCTTTTTAAAAAGTGGACGGTTCCACCGGTGGTGGACCCTCCGTTTTCCAGATTAAACAAGGCAACCAGGATTCCGGTTGAAGAGTCCCTGGCATTTAAGGACCCGGCTGACAGGAAAGTGAAGTCTGTGGCCCGCAATATGTACACCCTGGCTGGTTCGGCATTGAGGCCGATATCCATCATTGCCCTGGTGACCGAATGGGCTAGGTTTTTGCGCTGTGACCTGGATGGGGAGTAGCTCCCCCCTGCCTCTGCTAAACTGGTGGACCAGCTGGTCCAGGGGCTGCAGTTTATCTGTGATATCTCTTTGGATGCGGCTCCCCTAGTGGCTCGGCTCTCTGTTTTGGCAGTGGTCCTTTGGCGTGTCTTGTGGCTCAAATGCTGCTCAGCGGACCAGACTTCTAAAAAGGCCTTCCCTTTCAAGGGGATCGCCTGTTTGATTCTACCCTGGTTGACATCACTAAAGTCTGAGGGGGAAAGAGTACCTTTCTTCTGCAGGCTAATAAGGGCAAGGACCCTCATCATAGACGTGGGCCCTCCTCCTCGGCTCATAAAAAGTTTTTTTCATCCCTCAAGGTCGACTGACAAGGGATCAGAGCTCTTCGGGGGCCTCTTCTGGAGGATCCAAGCAAACTTGGTCTGGCAAGTCAAGAGCAGGCTTCTCCAGACCCCCAGACAAGGCCCGTCCACGGGTCTGGAGAAGCCCGCTCTTGACTTGCCATACTTGGGTGGGGGGACATCTTCGCTGGTTCCCGGACCCATGAATTCCCCTGGTACAAGTTAGGTGAGTCCACAAAGTCATTCGGTCCGGCTACAAGATCGAGTTTCATTCTTACCCTCCAGTAAGGTTCTACCTTCCAACGTGTGACTGCGGTCCACTTACAGGCTCCTTTTGGGGCGATGCAAAACCTATTACTTTAAAGGGTGATGGTCCCGATTCCAACTTCGGAACATTCTAAGGGGTTTTACTCAAACCTGTTTACAGTCCCCAGGATGGAAGGCAAGGTGCGTCCAATTCTGGACCTCAAGGCGCTGAACTGCTTTGTGCGGGTGCAGAAGTTCAGAATGGAGTCCGTTCGCACAGTGGTGGCTTTGCTGCATCGGGGAGTTTTCTTGCTTACCTTCACATTCCAATATGTGTCAGTCTCCAGCGCTTCCTACACTTTGCTGTGGGAGAGGAACATTATCAGTTTGTGGTGTTACCCTTTGGTCTAGTTTCTGCTGCTCGGGCCTTCACAAAAGTGTTGGCCCCGATGCTAGCATTGTTACGCCAAGTGGGCGGAGTCTCCTACTGCTCTGGTGGAAAATTCTGGAAATCACCCTACGAGCTTGACGGTGTTTGGCTGGATTCTGAATTTTCAGAAGTCTGCTCTGGTTCCATCCACAAAGCTGGACTATCTAGGTCTGACTCTGGATTCGGCCTTAGCCAGAGTGCTCCTTCCTCTGGACAAACTCCAGAAACTGCAGGCTGTACCTCGTCTCCTGCTGTCCAGCAGATGGTCATCCCTCCAGACTTGCATTTGGGTGGTGGCCTGATGATGTCTACCTTCGAGGCTATTCAGTTTGCACAGCTCCATACGAGGTCCCTGCAAGGGAGATTTCTGGCCAAATGAGACAAGAATCAACAGTCTCTGGACAATCGGATCCCACTGAGCCGGGGAACAAAAGAGTCCCTGATATGGTGGCTTTGTTCTTCGGCTGGGCAAATCCTTCCTCCCCTTGTATTGGACAGTGGTCCCCATGGCAAAATTTCTGCTTGGGGGTCTGGACACTGGAAGAGTCCAGACTACTGATCAATGTCTTGATACTCCGAGCAATCATACTGTGCCTGTAACATTGGATGAATCGTCTTCATGGAAGTCCAGTGCACATTCAATCGGACAATGCCACGGCTGGGGCTTATGTCAATCATCAGGGGGGCACAAGAAGTGTCCTGGTGGCTCTGGAGGTAGCTGGCATTCTAAGTTGGGCACAACGGTTCGTTTCAGCCCTCTCCGTCGTACACATTCCTGGGGTGGAAAACTGCCAGGCGGATTACCTCAGTCAGCAGGGGTTGGATCAAAGGGAGTAGTTCTTTCATCCTGAGGTGTTTCATCAGTTGTGTCTCCAGTGGGGCATCCCTGAGGTGGATCTGTTGTCACCCCGGCTCAACAGAAAGGTACAGAGGTTTGTGGCTCGGTCACGGGATCCTCTGGCGGACGCCACGGATGTGCTGGTGGCCCCGTGGGGTCAGTATCGTCTGCTTTACGCCTTCTCTCCTCTCAAGCTTCTGCCAAGACTTCTATGCAGGCTCGAGGCAGAGGGGAATCCGGTCATCTTGGTGTCCCCGGATTGGCCTCTCTGGACTTTGCACGCCGATCTGGTGCGGCTGGTCGCCGACGTTCCTTGGATATTTCCTCTCAGGAAACATCTGCTGTCCCATGGAACAATCTTCCATCCTGCTTTACAGTCGCTGGCCTTGACGGCTTGGCTGTTGAACGTCAGGTGCTGATGGACAGAGGTTTGTCTGAGTCTGTGATTCCAAAGCTGTTAAAAGCTAGGAAATTTACTTCTAGGAAGATCTACCATCGTACATGGAAGGCGTACATTGCGTGGTGTGAGTCTCTTGGGGTTCATCCTCACTCTTTTTTTCGGTGGCTGGGATCTTAACCTTCCTTCAACGGGGGGATTGAGCAGAAACTGGCCTTGAGTACTATCAAGGGTCAGGTGTTGGCCTTAGCAGTCTTCTTTTAACAGCCCTTGGCCACATACGCCTTGGTGCGTACTTTTCTTCAGGGAGTTAGGCACTTGACCCCTCCAGTGCGGTCTCTGTTGCCGCCTTGGGACCTCAATTTGGTGCTCTCAGTCCTCCAGAAGCCTCCTTTTGAGAATCTTTGGGAGATTCCCCTGCTTATGCTGTCCCAGGAGGGGGCCTTTTGGGGGCTTTCATCCCTGCGCGTAGGGTGTCGGTGATTGGCGGTGTCACCTTGTTGTTCACCTTACCTTAGGGTTCTTCGCCCCTGTACGTCGTTCCTTCCTCAGGTTGTCTCTGATTTTCATTTGAATGAAGAAATTGTATTGTCTTCCCTGTGTCCCAGTCCAAAACATCTGAAGAAAATTGCTTTGCATGCCTTGGATGTCGTGTCCCTGGCAGCTTCGGAGTTTTTTTAGCAAATCAGACTCGCTATTTGTGCTTATGGATGGGCCACGGAAAGGGTTGTCTGCTTCCTCTGCGACCATTTCCAGATGGATCAGACAGACGGTGATTCAGGCCTATTCCATCAAGGATTGGGATCCTTCTTTCCCTGTCAACGTGCACTCTACTCGGGCGCTCAGTGCCTCCTGGGCCTTCCGTCATCAGACTTTAGTGACGCAGGTTTGCAAGGTGGCCACCTGGTCATCTGTACACAGTTTCACAAAGTTCTAAAAAGTGGATGTGTTGACATCTGCGGATGCTTCCTTTGGCTACTCCTTTGGCTGCAAGGTTTTGCAGGCTGCTGTTTAAAGGACCTGGTCCTCTTTGAGGGTTTTTTCAGGTAAGCTTCAGTTGTTTTGGTTGAGCTCCTGTTTACCTGGTTGGCTATAGTTGGCTTTGGGATCTTCATTTTTTCTGTTCCTACCCCTCATGTTTAATACTGCTTTGGGGCATCCCAATGGTTAAGAAGATCAGGAGCTGTGTCCGTCAATGAACAAAAGAGAAAATGGGATTTTTGACTTACCGTAAACGCCATTTCTCCGATGTCCATTGAAGGACACAGCACCTACCGCTCTGTAGAGTTGTAATTCTTCTGACATTGCTTGTAACAAAACTGAGTACCTATAGCGGAGAGAGGGAGTATACCCCCTGGGACTGCCCATAGGTGTAGCCAGACTATTTTTCTGCCTAGTATCCTACTCTTGTAGGGGGGAAGTATAATCCAATGGTTAGGAAGATCAGGAGCTCTGTCCGTAAATGAACATCAGAGAAATGGATCTTACAGTAAATCAAAAATCCCATTTTTCAGAACTACACAAATAAAAAGCAAGTAAATTAAAACCACAGGGCTTCCCAAATTACTATTTGGTCGGGTCTAAAGTACCGATAAAATGTGCATCTCCTTCAAATATGTTGCATATGCTAAAAATGCATGACTTAAAGCGGAGTTCTACCCAAAAGTGGAACTTCTGTTTTAAGGACCTCTGACCCCCTGACATGCCACATTTGGCATGTATTTTTGTTTTTTGGGGGGGGCGGGTACCTAGAATTGACAGGTACCCGCTCCCACTTCCGCTCAGGCTGCCTAGGCAGCTCGAGCAGAAGTTCTCCTCTCTCTCTCTCCTTCCCTGCAATCTTCTGAGACACATCAGAGGTCCCAGAAGATTGCTTGACCATTCGCAATGCGACTCATGCATGCGCACTGCGCACCCAGGTGGGAAGCCACAAGCTGTCACAGCTGGGTGCCCACACTAGTGATGCCAGTGCTGCTGGGAGAAGAGGGAGAAAACCGAGGCTCCTACTGGCCGCATCCCTGGACCGTGGGACAGGTGAGTGTGTGTTTATGTAAAGTCAGCAGTTACACTTTTTGTAGCTGCTGACTTTTAATAAACACAAAAACAGCTGGAACTCCGCTTTAATAATGTGCAAAGTGTTTGTTGCCCCCAGATAAGTTGGTGCTGGCCTTGGTGTCCTTCTGCTCCACCACCTTGTTCACATAAACTTGGCAGAGCTGAGCTTACAGATTCATGGTGTCTTCTGCTGCTCTATGAGAATGTTGTAATTTCATTGCAGGCAGATCAGCCTCTATATAGCCTGTAGCCAACTTTAGTGATTGTACTTGTGAATTTTAGAGGTTGCAGCCTCCTCTCACTGTACTTTCCGCAATGTGCTTTAGGCCAGAGCCCACCACATCTTATGGGGAGGGATTGTTTTAGGACACAGTAAATGCATGGCAAACAAAAATGAAACTTATCTCAAAAGCTTTACATTATCCCTAAAACGTATGTAAATGCAAATGAACGGACCCAAGTAAACTGATGAATGAAGTTCAAAGTATAAGCTGAGGTGCAGAAAATGCCCATTTTATGGAATCTGACTTCCATACATTATCTGAGCGATGTTTTTGAAATCTCCGTTTTTATCCCATATTAGGTGTGCTAAGGCAGCGGTCCTCAACTCCGGTCCTCAGGCCCACTAACAGGCCAGGTTTGCAAGCTAACTAAATTACATCACAGGTGATCTCATTTGCTGCTCAGTGATTGCAGTATTCTAGTCTGCATCTCCCCAAGGTAATACTTAAAATCTGGCCTGTTAGTGGACCCCGAGGACCGGAGATGAGGACCACTGTGCTAAGGGATATGCTATTATACATACATTTTCAGTTCTTTAGCAGTCACTGTAGTGCCTATAGAAGTCCCTAAAGTTTGAAGGGCAGCAAAATTGCCCTCTGTTTATTAGGTTGGAAACCCCTGGTCTAGTCGAATCATATCAATGTATGAATAGTATATCATCATTGCAGTGTGATATATATATTCCACACATGGGATCCTGTTATTACGCTTGCATGCAAAAGATGGTATGGTCCATTAGCGCTTGTTAATATAATTGTAAAAATAGAATCTCAGGGTTTTATTGCAGAACTGACTGAGTGCTTCATACTAGTTATATAGTAAAGTAGGATTTTCTGTTGATTGGTGAGCTTTTAAAAGCAATATTACTTGTATAATGTATTTATTACAGGAATGTATTATGCAGCACTTTCACATATTGTACATTTACATTTTTATAAATTTTCTTAAAGAGCTTACAATCTAAGGTCCCCATCCCACACATCTTAGGAGTGTATGAGGCAACCAGAGTGGCCAAGGGTCTTGATTGGGATTTGAACAGAGATCCCCAGTGCTGCAAATTAGGAGTGCTAATCACTAAACCACTGTGCTGCCTTTCCTGTCCTTACTTTACAATTGTGCTTTTTTTATTTTTTTATTGAGAGCTTTGAATAAGCTAGATATTCTGAAATTATATATTTTTAATATGTTTTTTTTTTGTTCTCATAATAAGGTATTACAGAATATTCTGGAAACAGAGAGAAGCTATGCTAAAGAACTTCACTTACTTATATCAACTTACCTCAGACCTCTTCAGTCGTATGACAAGTAAGTGAACATAAACTTGTTATAAAAGATAGGGATGGCCACTGCTGATCTCTCCTGAAAATGCTAATTTCCAGGCTGTCATGCTGAGCCCTTTGCTTCAGAACTTTTGGTCACTAATATACTTGTTTTTCTTTGATTTTCTTGGTCTGTATACGTTTGACTGATTCAAAGACACAACGTACTGAAGTTAAAGTGTTACTAAATCAAGGACCCTGCATTTACTTTATCTGCTCTCCCACAGTAAACAGAACATGGAAATGCAATTATTTTAGTAAATATAAACTGCTAAATACCTTTTCCTATCAGCACTATATAGCAGTCTTGTGACTTCTATCATTTTCTGGTTAAGCTTGTGGGAGGAGTTTTCATACTGCACTAAGCTGTCCTGAAGGTCCTGACCCTCTGTGTGGACATGTCTGGACACTGCTGATTGGCTCTGTGCTGATCACATGCACTCTTCCAAGAAAAAAATAAAACCTCTCTAGCAATCCCTACCAAATTGAGCATGTGCAGCTTGACTCCAAAGGCTCTGTCTTATCGAGGTATGTTTTGGAGTCAGTGGAAAAAGAGGAGGATCTGTGCATACAGGATCAAATGGCCTTTTTACACAATGCACAGGATAAACCCCTTAGGTTTCACAGTGATTATAACAAGCATGCTTTACTGCATATACAGACTGATTTTACTGTTGTAGGTTTAGTATCACTTTAATGAGCCAGGCAACTGGTATGATGGTGATTAGCAATAGCAGAACTGTATTTCTCTTGCATTTGAAAAAATGTTATGTATACACTGAACAAAATTATAAACGCAACACTTATGTTTTTGCCCCCATTTTTAATGAGCTGAACTCAAAGATCTAGGACTTTCTCTCAAATATTGTTCACAAATCTGTCTAAATCTGTGTTAGTGAGCAGTTCTCCTTTGCTGAGATAATCCATCCACCTCACAGGTGTGTCATATCAAGATGCTGATTAGACGGTATGATTATTGCACAGGTGTGCCTTAGGCTGGCCACAATAAAAGGCCACTCTAAAATGTGCAGTTTTATCACACAGCACAATGCCACAGAAGTCCCAAGTTTTGAGGGAGCGTGCAATCGGCATGCTGACTGCAGGAATGTCCACCAGAGCTGTTGCCGTGAATTCAATTTTCATTTCTCTACCATAAGCTGTCTCCAAAGGCGTTTCAGAGAATTTGGTAATACATCCAACCAGCCTCACCACCGCAGACCACGTGTAACCACACCAGCCCAGGACCTCCACATCCAGCATCTTCACCTCCAAAATTGTCTGAGACCAGCCACCCAGACTGCTGCTGCAACAATCTGTTTGTATAACCAAAGAATTTCTGCACAAACTGTCAGAAACCGTCTCAGGGAAGCTCATCTGCATGCTCATCATCCTCATCAGGGTCTCTACCCCACCTCGTCCTCATAACTGAATTGAGTGGGCAAATGCTCACATTCAATGGTGTCTGGCACTTTGGAGAGTGAATCCCAGTTTTCACTGTACAGGGCAGGTGGCAGACAGAGTGTATGGCGTCATGTGGGTGAGCGGGTTGCTGATGTCAAGGTTGTGGATCGGTGATCATGGTGGCGGTGGGGTTATGGTATGGGCAGGCGTATGTTATGGACAATGAACACAGGTGCATTTTATTGATGCCATTTTGAATGCACAGAGATACCGTGACAAGATCCTGAGGCCCATTGTTGTGCTTTTCATCCACGACCATCACCTCATGTTGCAGAATGATAATGCACGGCCCCATGCAATGATCTGTACACAATTCCTGAAGGCTGAAAACGTCCCAGTTCTTGCATGGCCACCATACTCATCGGACATGTCACCCATTGAGCATGTTTGGGATGCTCTGGTTCGGCATATATGACAGCGTGTTCCAGGTCCTGCCAATATCCAGCAACTTCACACAGCCATTGAAGAGGAGTGGACCAACATTCCACAGGCCACAATCATTAACTTGATCAACTCAATGTGAAGGAGATGTGCTGCACTGCGTGAGGCAAATGGTGGTCACACCAGATACTGACTGGTTTTCTGACTCCCCTTCCGAATACAGTAAAACTGCACATTTTAGAGTGGCCTTTTATTGTGGCCAGCCTAAGGCACACCTGTGCAATAATCATGCTGTCTAATCAGCATCCTGATAATGCCACACCTGTAAGGCGAATGGATTATCTCGGCAAAGGAGAAGTGCTTACTAACACAGATTTGTGAACAATATTTGAGAGAAATAGGCCTTTTATGTACATAGAAAAGGTCTTAGATCTTTGAGTTCAGCTCATTAAAAATGGGGGCAAAAACATAAGTATTGCGTTTATAATTTTGTTCAGTGTATGATTTTTTTAAAACCGAACTCCAATTAAAATTTTTTTTTTTTTTTTAAACTTCTGTCTGTGGCCATATAGGAGATGTTCTCTTGCTTCCTATCCCTGTGATATCCATACAAAAAATGGGGGTTGTCACCGTGTCAGAAGGCACAAACCATGAAAAAATAATGTCAACATTTCTAACTTTCTCTTTAGTAAAAATGTGTTTGTTTTGTCTGTGTCCCCATTGGAGAGATTTTCCACCTCTTCTGTCCTGGCAGTAAGGCCTCATGCAGACAGGACGTTTTTGCAGCTGCTCCTAGGGGCGCCTGGTGCTTTATTGCCTGCCTCTAAACTCCCCTGCATGTTAATGCACACAGACGTTTAGCAGTGTTTAGAGGCAGGAGAGTTTAGAGGCAGGAAAAAAAACATGTGACGCTGCTAAACGCGTCTAAATGGGCCTAAATTCTAAGCCCATTTAGCACATTAGCATTTATTCATTTCAGTAGCCAGAATAAATTAAAATAATTCTGGCTTGTTAAATAAACACCCAAACACTGCTAAACTGGTTTGAAAAATACTCAGCTTAGATGAGTTTTTAATGCTGAGGAACCGAGTTTTACAATAAACCAGTGTGCATGAGGCCTAAATGAGGTAAAATTTCCCTAACAAGGAAACAGATGGCGGTAAAAACCTGACAGAGGCTCCAAACCCTCCTCCAAAACAGAATAAAAATGATTAATGTAATTGTGATTAAGGTGAGCTTAGTTATTTGTCTGTGTCTTTTAAAGCAAAACTAAACTCTGCAAATACCTCCACTCCACCGGTCCTTCACCACTGCCAAAATCTTTTCCCTGCCTTCTTCCCGGTGCTGGGTTTTTGGCTGCCTTGATTGGTTAGCCGCGGGATTGATGCAACTTTCAAGCTTGTGCATAGGAGTTCATTCATTCCCCAGCCAAGAATTTGAGCACATGCACAGTTCAGTTATATTCCAAAGAAGATTGCTAACAGACAGGGGAATTTCTTAAAGGGGAGCTTCACCAAAAAGAGGAAGTAACGCTCTAAACACTCTTCCCTCCCTCCTATGCCACGTTTGCCATGTAATTTAGTTTTTTTTGGGGGGGGGGGGGAGCTAGTTTTCTCCTCTCCCCCTCCCTCCCTGCAATCTTCTGGGACACGTCACAGGTCCCCGAAGATTGCCTGACCAATCAGGAGGTGCAGCATGACTCGCGTATGCGCAGTGCACACCTGGCTGTGAGGCTCCAAGCTGTCACAGCTGGGTGCCCATAGTTGTAATGCCGGGAAGAGGAGAGGGGGAGAATCACAGGTTTGGGCGGCCACATAGCTGGATCCTGGGACAGGTGAGTGTGTGTTTATTAGGCTCCATTCACACCTGGGTGTATTTGAGTGTTTTTCAGCTCCAAAAACGCTAAAAAAAACCATTCCAAAACGCCCAACAAGTAAAACCCCATTCATTTAAATGGCCCCTGTTCACATCTGAGCGTTTTGCAAAATGCCTGTAGCTGAAAAAAGTACATGAGCTTCTTTTTGGGCTGATTACCAGCGTTTTTGATAGAGGTCAATGCCTGCCTCCAAAAAACGCCTGAAAAAAACGCCTGAAAATTGCAGTAAAAACGCGCGAAAACGCTACGCTCAAGTGTGAATGCAGCCTTACACTTTTTGTAGCTGCTGACTTTTAATAAACACAAAAATGACCTGAGCTCCACTTGAAGTCATCTATTCATATACCATTGATATTGACCGCCAAGCAGGGACCAGTGATACTTCATCCCAAAATTCATTTTGTTGTGTTTTTTTTTTTTTCAGGTTAAGTGCTGCAGATATCACATTATTGCTGGGAAATTTTGAGGAGATATACACCTTTCAGCAGACCCTCTGCCAGGCACTCGAAGAATGTGCAAAGTAAGAGCTTTGTTTTCTGACATTTTAATGGCGTACCTTTTTTATAAGCTATGATCACTTCCAAAACATTCTCTTTGTGTAAATGTTGTCTGTTTTATCAGTATTGATTGTCTTAAGGCAAAACAATAATGCAGACTGAAATTACACTTAGGATAGCCATGCGTTTGCAGATATGCGTCACTCAGAATAGGAGAAAATCGCTCAGTTCCCCCCAATTCCCCCATCCATGCCAGTGTGGATGGAGGAATCTGTACCCATTGTATTCAGACAGCTGGCACCCACGGCTGCCTGAGTACCTAAACAGCGACTGCATCTGATTGGATGCAGTCATTGTTCAGATGAGAACTTTCTCTCTGACTCAGTTTTACATTCGACTTTTGTCAAGCTGAGTGGCACTAACAGCCGGGCCACCCCTGGCTCAGATTTTGTCCGATTCACAGGAATCAGACAACATTTGGGCCATGTATGGCTTTCATTATTCTGACTGATATCATCAATATATACGCACAAAATGACTCCTACTCCTGTCGCAATCCTCAGTACTGCTATTTATTAAGCATTATTGTATAGAAAACTGCCCTGGAGCTAGTAAAGACTGCAAAACTAAAAGCAAAACTAAAAGTTTTCAACAGCCAACCGTCCTTCTCTCTCAGCGGGGGAGCGATCACGGGTGTCAGGCAGCAATCGGAGCTGCCTGACACCCGCATCGGCTTCCCCGCTGCCGAGTGGGGGCGGGAGCGAGGCGGCGGCGTGAGCTCTCCCTCTAGACCTACATCGGTTCGCGCAGGAGAGCCACCCTGCCGCCGTAAATCTGCAGCGGGTGGTCGGGAAGAGAAATGCCAGGTAAGGATATTTTATACATAGTTACATTAGTCCAGCGTGGACCGCGTTCAGCACAGTACACGGAAGCTAGTGGAAATCACTGGAGTGGGGGTTGTCTACTTTTAGTGCTTTACAGCTTCCATTGGGCATTGGTCAGGTATGGTGTATACAAAGTTACATTGGTCCAAGCTGGACCAATGTAAGTATGTAACAATACACCATGTCTGGAATTCTTCTTTATTTTTTTACAAATAGCCCAGTCCTTTCAAACTACTGGGGTCCCTTGTTTTTATGGGCCATTTTATGTAAGAGGTGAACTTAGAATGGTTTCCAAGTGTGTCTCAATTAAGTGTCATTTCTGGCTGCTGCTTTGTTCCTCTATCTGCATGAATCACGTCTGATCAGTTTTCCTGACACCAAGAAAAAAAAGGTGACAAGGGAAGGACCTCCAGCTGATTGAAAGCCTCAGCTCTGTTATAGTGTGCTGTGTAAAGGGTGGGGGGGGGGGTCAATTCCCTCCAATCAGCTCTCCTCACTGAGCTCTGCAGTGTGTAACTTCAGCTCTCCATCCCCCTTCTTCTGAACTCTCAGACAAGGTTATAAATTCAGCACTTTAAACAGATGTAGAGAAGAGAGAACTGCAGATAGACAGGTACAACTTATGTAGGAGGAGTGTATCACCTGAGGCCAGTCACTTCACTGGGTATACAGCGGGTATATAAAATATTTAACCCCCCCTTAAAATATTAAAATGTTGTTGCTTTGCTGCCCTAAATGAAGAAAGTCACAGTTGTTGCTTTATCCAGCTGTATATAACACCAACATGTCAGAAAAAGATGACGACATTTAAAAACAGAATCACGGAGTTTGAAAAGGGATCATAACCCCACCCCCCTCCCCCCCTGTGTCAGTATTTTGTTGAACCACCTTTTGCTTTAATTACAGCATTTAGTCTGTGTGGATAAGTCTCTATCAACTTTGCACATCTAGACTTTGCAATATTTGCCCACTTTTCTTTGAAGAACTGCTCAAGTGCAGTTAAATTTGATGGTGACCGTTTGTGGACTGCAGTCTTCAAATCATTCCACAGATTTTCAATGGGGTTCAAGTCTGGGCTCTGACTAGACTATGCAAGGACATCCTTTTTCTCCTTCAACCACGGTGTGGTCTTTTTTGCTGTGTGCTTTGAAAGGTCATTGTCATGTTGGAAGGTAAAACTTCTTCCCTTTGACAACTTTCTGGTAGAGGGCAGCAGATTTTCCTCAAGAATTTGATGATATTTTGCCCCATTGATTATTCCTTCTATCCGGACAAGTGCTCCAGTCCCTGCTGCAGAGAAACACTCCCATAACAGGATATTACCAATTCCATGCTTTACTGTAGGAATGGTGTTATTTGAATGGATTTCCGCCAGACATATCATTTGGTGTTGGGGCCAAATAATCAAATTTTAGTCTCATCAGACTAGAACCCCTTTTTCCATGTGGCCTCACAATCTTTAAGGTGCGTTTTGGCAAAGCTCAAGCATGACTGCATGTGGCAACCCTCCCATACAAGCAACATTTGTGGAGAATTTGTGAAATAGTTGTCGCATGCACACAATGTGCATTTCAGGCGGTCAGATGAGACTAAAATTTAATTATTTGGCCTCAACACCAAACGATATGTCTGGCGGAAATCCAACACAGCTCACTATCCAAATAACACCATTCCTACAGTAAAGCATGGATGTGGTAATATCCTATTATGGGGGTGTTTCTCTTCCTCAGCAGGGACTGGAGCACTTGTCAGGATAGAAGAGAAATGGATGGGACAAAGTAGCATCAAATTCTGGAGGAAAATCTGCTGTCTTCTGCCAGAAAGTTGTCAATGGGAAGAAGGTTTAGCTTCCAACATGACAATGACACAAAGCACAATTCAAAAATGACCAAACAGTGGTTATAAGGGAAAAAGGTGAATGTCATTGCATGGCTTAGTCAGAGCTCAGACTTTAACCCCATTGAAAATCTGTGGAATGACCTTAAGATCATAGTCCACAAGCGGTCACCATAAAGCCCCTTTCACACTAGTGTGACTTGTCCCACGATTTTGGACCGCAAAATCGCATGACAAGTAGTTTTCCATTATTTTCAATGAGCCCCATTCATATCAGTGCGTTTTGAAGTCGCACTGACTTCAAAGTAGTTCCTGCACTACTTTGTCACGATTTGATTGCGTTTCGAGCCATAGCCATTGCTTTAAAAATCTCGTCAAAATCGCGGCAAGGTCGCGTCAAACTCGCGCCGAAAAAATCGCTGTAAAATTGCGTCGCATAAGTGTGAAAGGGGCCTTAAATTTAACTGAACTTGAGCAGTTCTGCAAAGAGGAGTAGGCAAATATTGCAAAGTCTAGATGGGCAAAGTTAGTAGAGACTTATCCCAACAGACTAAAGGCAAAAGCAAATTAAGCAAAAGGTGGTTCAACAAAATATTGCCATGGGGGGGGGGGGGGGGGTGATCCTTTTCCAGACTCAGTGGTTCTGTTTTTGATTTTTTAATTTTTTTTCTGACATGTTGGTGTTATATCTTACACTTGTTGTAAGTTGCACCAGGTAAATACAGCTGGATAAAACAAAAACGGTGCCTGTGTTCATTTCAAGCTGCGAAGCAACAAAATGTGATTATTTTAAAGGGGTGATTCTTTTCTATACACACTGTATGTAATGTTTCACAATTCACTGTAAGCTGACCATACACTAGTAGAAGTTTTGCTGCAATGTTTTAATTTGACGGAATGTATGTTTGATTTTCTAATCATTAGTGGGGTCAAAGTGGCATTCATCTTTGACCACAGTGATAAGAAAATTTGAAGTAGCAGCATAGAAAGTTTTTCTCAAATGAATTTCTAACAGCATATGTGTTTTTTGTTGATCTTCATTTGCTTTAATTTTGAATGGGTGTAATTTCCTGAAGTATTTTCATACAAATATTTGTATATATTTGTATATTCAAAAAATCTAGAAGTATATTGCCAACTTTAGCCTTCAATAATGCATAGATGCAGTTTATCTCTTTATCCACTAGATGTCACTATTTTTCTCCTCTTAGAAGGGTGCAAGGCATGAACGTTTGACCCATAGCCTGTGTCATTTAGATCTTGCATCAAAAAAGGTCTAATTACGGTTGGAAATAAATACATACCATAAATATAGCATAAATTAATACAAAAATGACACCCGGCTCCCAGCAAGTTCAGCTAGGTAAGGATCGTTCCTATACACCCTATGCTCTTAGCCAGGAAAGTAATAGATGGGATAGACACTGGTGTGTCCCTTGTAAGGACATCAGGTAATGAAAGCTGTTGATTTATTTATTTAGAAGTTGCTCTTCCACTGGAAGAAAAATAATTAGAAGTCTCCATTAGTAGTAAACACTTTAGCAGTTTCCCAATTTGAAACTATATGTCTATTTAATACTTTCCTAGTTTTATTTTTGTAGAATAAAACTAAAATGTCTTCGATGGAATGTATTATTGCTACAAAAAGCTACATTATGATTTAAAGTGCATGTACACAACAAAACCTTGGTTGTCCCAGTTGATGGATTTGCCCTCGCTTATTGCTCTGATGACCAACTGAAATTTTGAATTTCCTATCACTATCTGTCTCCGTGACAATGGTCACCAGGACAATATTGAGGCTCGGGACACAGACAACAGTAAAAATCTGACACAGGTTCTAACCCTTCCTTTTCTATACAGAAGTAAAAAAAAAAAAAAAAAAACCTTTACATACACTTTAGAGAGGATCTATAAACTAGCGGCTACAAAAACTGTAGTTGCTGACTTGTAAGGCCTCATGCATTAAAAATGCATCTTTAAGTGCCGGTTCACATTTGTGCGATCACAGAGATCGCATGTAATTTGGAGCGCACTGCTCCTAAAATTACATGCAATCTCTGTGCGGTGCAAATTCAGCCATACAGTTTGTATGGCTGAATTTGCACCGCAATCGCACTAAAAGACGCACAGGACCCTTTTTTGGTCCGCAGCAGAATCAGATCGCATGGTGGTTCACACTAGTGCGATCCGATTCTGTGCGAACTTTCAGATCGCACTGCGATATGCAATCTGATCTGGGGGCATCGTTTTAAATTTAATTGACACCCTCAGCGTATCGCATATGGCAATGTGAACTGCCAGGGGTGCGGATGCGATGCGGGAACACGCTGTATATTCGCAGCGTTCCTGCATCGCACAAATGTGAACCGGCACTTAACCACTTAAGGACCAAGCCTATTTCTGACACTTGTTGTTAAAATTGATATTTTTTGCTAGAAAATTACTTAGAACCCCCAAACATTATATATATATTTTTAGCAGGGACCCTAGAGAATAAAATGGAGATATGCAATACAGTAAAACCTTTGAGAGTAACTTGGTTCGAGAGCAAGCAAATTTTTTTTTCTATAAATTTTGACTTGATGAACAAGCGATGTCTTGATATACAATGAACGTCACATCACAACTGAGTATAAAAGAGAAGAAAGGCGCCTCTAAGTGTAGCAATATGGTTACATTTGATGAAGCTTCAACCTTAAGCAACTTACATGGTTGATAATTAAAACAGGCACATCTATGCATGCAGGCATTCGGGGTAAAGCTGTTCATTCACATAGACCATCCTCTGCACCTCCATCCATGTCATCCCTTTCCATGCTCTGCTCCACGAGAGCTTCAAGCCTCGCTTTCAGATCGCTCTACTGCAGGGTAGTCTTCCCGGTCATGACTGCAGACTGACGGCGGTGAGAGCAGGCGGTGGGGAGGATGGTCAATGTGGACAGCTTTACCCCGGATGCCCGCATTCTTAGATGTGCCTCTTTTAATCAACCATTTGAGTTGCTAAATGTTGAACCTTCAATAAATGTAACCATATTGCTACACTTAGAGGCGCCTCTCTTCTCTCTTATACTCTGTAGCTCCTGTTGAATATTAGTTCTAATCCCCTTGTGGAGGCTGCCATTTGTGAATGGACATTTTATGGTTACACAACCTTTCACATTGCTATAATCTTTTTATATGGACTATAAACTGAAGTATTTATGAATAAATGGTTGTGGAGCGGATCCTAAGTTTCCATTATTTCATATGGGGAAGTTTGCTTTGACCTAAGAGTGCTTTGGATTACAAGCATGTTTCCGGAAAGAATTATGCTCGCAATCCAAGGTTTTTCTGTACTTTGTCTCACCGTATTTGACCAGCTGTCTCCCAAACGCAATTTTTTGGGAAAAAATATACTTTCTTAAATAAAAAAATAAGGAATCAGTAACTGTAGCCCATTTTTTTTCTATAATGTGAAAGCTAATGTTGCGCCGAGTAAATTGATACCTAATATGTCATGCTTTAAAATTGCGCACGCTCATGGAATAGTGACAAACTTTCGTACTTAAAAATCTCCATAGGTGACACTGTCTGCAGGTTACTAGTTTAGAGTTGCAGAGGAGATCTAGTGCTAGAATTATTGCTCTCGTTCCAACGATCGTGGTGAACACCGTTTACATAAGTGGGTGCGACTTGTGTATGCTTCTGCACTTAAATTTTTTTTTTTTTTTTTTTTTCCTATTTATTTTACTTTTTTTTTTTTACACTATCCCTTTAAAAAAATTGTTTTTTAATCACTTTTATCCCTATTACAAGGAATGCAAACATCCCTTGTAATAGAAATAAGCAGGACAGGGCCTCTTTAATGTGAGATCTGGGGTCAAAAATACCTCAAATTTCACATTTACACTTAAAATGTGAAAAAAATGGGCCCTTTAAAGGCAGGAGGGCGTAAGTGAGGTTTTGACATCCTCCAAAAGCAAAGGGTCGAGTGGGGGGCCATCTGTGGAAGGGATCGGATTGTTTCTGCCGCAGCCGATCTCTCTACTAAGCGGGGGAAACGACCAGGAAGCGACAGGAGGTAGAGGGCACCTCTCCTGCCACCCATAAAAGTGATCCCATGGTGAATCTCCCAGTGGGACCACTTTAATGCTAAAGTGGATTGGCCGCTGTTTAAAAATATACCTGGGTTATGGCAGCTATCTGCTGCCATAATTCCGGTATTTAACGTCAAATTACCAACGTAAATTCACAGTGGGCGGTCCGGAAATGGTTAGCAGTGTTTGACAGTTTGTTTCTGCCTGTTAATGCCCCCATTGTTAGCCTATGTTTCCATGCACACATAGTCATGAACAGGCGTTTAGTGGCAGAAAAAACCCCCCACTGCCAGCAAATTTAGGACCAGCAGCCTCTTGGCGAAGTAACACGCACCAAAATACATTTACAAGATGCAGCTTTAGGTACGTTATTGATGGTGAAGCCAAGAGAAAGGAGTTCAGGGGATCGGCCCAGTGTGCCTGAGGCCCAGGGCTTTTTTTTCTCAGAAAATAGGTACAGGTACTCCTCTCTTTCAAGTTACCCCTTCTCTCTGCCCTCTACCCATCTCCAAGTTCTGTCCTTTGGTCCCACCCCTACCCACCCCCCAGTACTGCCCCTTTTAGAGAAAACACAAGTATAAAGTATCATTTTGTGGTGTTAAGTAATTTGGATGGAATTTGTTAATGATAATAAGAAATGCAGTAAAATAGATCCCCTACAACCAGCAATAATAGATCCCCCTGAGCAACAATTTTCCCCTAGAACAAAATATCCTCTAGCAACAACAGATCCACCCTAGGAACAATAGACCCCTACCAGCCAGCATTGGCTGCTGGGAGACCTATTGTTGACCAACCCCTGCCAGACCACTTACTGTGGATCTCCCAGCAGCCAGCATTAATAGACACTCCAGCAGCCAGCAACAATAGACCCCCTCCCTCAAAAGTAGATCCCCCAGCAACAATTGACCCCCCAGCAACATAAGACAACCCTAGCAACAATAGACTCCCCAACAGCCAGTATCAGTGGATCCTCCAGCATACTGCAGCACCCCTTGCCATTACATACATTTAGTACTGGAGGTGCCGGAACTGCATTCCCCTGCATTCCTGCTGGAAAAAAGCCCTACTGAGGCCTAATAAACAGACACCTGTCCAGTCATCCAGCACTATCCTTACCTGGGTCGGTTCTATACCAATCTTCAGGTCCCCAGTGTCTCCATGTTAACTGTGGGAAGCCAGCTGTGACTCCTTGTGTCCTCACAGTCAGCTCCCCACTGCATATGCATGAGCCGCGCTGCTCTATCTGAATTATCCCGCATGCTCCTGTGACCCGTGACGTTTCCCAGGAGGCTGTGGGCAAGAGAGGGGTGGGGCTGAACGTCCGTTCTGATTGTCTAGGCGAGAACGGGTACCTATCCAAACTTGGTACCTGCCCCCCCCAAAAAAAAAATATATACAAATATAGTAGGGTGGGGAGGGGGCATGTTATGGTTTGAGGAGCAGGAAAAGTGGAGCTTCCATTTTTGGTTGAAGTTCTGCTTTAAGGTTATTAAATACCTTTCCTTTTCAACCTGCAGCCAGCTTCACATAGCAGCAGTATTCAGTTTGCAGACAGAATTTCTCAGAATAATCACCCCCCCATGTCTTATAATTGGTTCACTGCAAGAAGTCTGCGCAAAATGTAGTGGTTGTTGCATAACATACAGAAGCTATGTAATGTCTGTAGTCTAGGTTCACATCCTTGCGTTTCTGGGCTGCTGTTCCTGTAAAAAAGGCAAGGAAAATAATCCTCAACACAGCTGCATGGAACTGCATGGTGCTGCGGCATCATGTGATTTTGCATGGTCAAACATGTGCCTCATTTTCCATTTCTTAGGGTGTAAAAGAACCTGCAGGTCTAGAATGCGTGAAATTTTGCATGTGTTCCTGATCTGCACACGTGAATCTAGCCTTAGGCTTACTACAGAGGACGTTTCATACTTAGTAGGAAACCTGCAGCTATGCTTGGAGTTCTTTTTTCTTAGGCTTATGTGGGCAGTTTTTAGTGGAGGTGCTAGAATAGCCTGTATTATATCTACGTAACAGAAGCAGGAAAGCACTGTTATAAAATTGGCTTCAATGCTTGCAGTGCATATAGTTGACATGATTGGGTAGTTTTTTAAGGGTTTTTTTCAAATATAAATATGCAAAAAAAAATCAAAAGCTATCAATCCAAATAACACTTGTCCTGTTGATTAACAATCAGCTTTTAGTTGATTATATCAGATTTCGTATTGGATGATCTGCGCTACTTGCACATCTATTTTTGTCTTTTGCTATTTAAAAGATAACTAAAGGCAAATCTTCTTTTTTTTAGCTTTGGATAGAGTGGGGAGAATATGAAAACCCTTCAGGTTTTTATTGCTATCAGTGCCTTTACTGCAGAGATTCACCCCATCTATATGTTCTGTTTACTGTTATCACTTAGCGTAAAAGTGAAAGAATAGAGGGGCAATCCTTCATTAAGAACATCTGGTGACAACCAGGGATTCCTTCACTTTGGAGGGATTTTTATCACTTCCTGTTTTGGCTATGGGACAGGAAGTGAAGGGAAATACTTCTGGATGGGAGAAAAATGACAGGGGTTATAACCCTCCCTTGCTCTATCTAAAGTAAAAAATTTAATTTTAGTTTTACTTTAATAAAAGCCTAGGTGTTCAAAAGGGAAAAGTATTTGTGCATAATGTCTGTTATGTTACTGCCATTTTTTTATTTTGTGTTAATATATATTTTTTTATTGTTACAGGTTGCCAGAAAATCACCAGAAAGTTGGAGGTTGCTTTCTGTCTCTTTTCAATCAGTTTAAGAGTTTATACTTGACGTACTGTGCGAATCACCCCTTAGCTGTGAATGTCCTCACTCAGCACAGGCAAGTGACTTAAAGTGGGAGGACTGAAAAAAGGGGTTCTCAGAATTGGGGCTGCCAACCTAATCCTTCAATTACCAGCTAGGTGACCTAGAACAAATACCCAGCTAGGTGACCTAGAACAAATACCCAGATTAGATTTCATTAGCCTGTGTGTGTGTGTGTGTGTGTGTGTGTGTGTGTGTGTGTGTGTGTGTGTGTGTGTGTGTGTGTGTGTGTGGGGCCACTCCAGACAAGAGGTAAATTCAGGCAGTGAAATACTGAAATTAGGAAGGGATGCACTATCTGCTTCTACAACTATGATACTTAAACCTTACTCTGAGGATTCATCATAGAGGAACACCTTCAAGCTCCCTGAAAGGCAGTTTAGGCTTCTTCTGCTGGTCACTACTGCTGCTGAACAGACATTGGCAAAAATTTGTACCTTACTGAGACTAGAAATAGGGTCACGCAGGCCATGATCCATGGAAGAATAGAAACTAATTTGTAAGATAGGATCTATGTTTGCTCCAAGATGTGGGAGCCGTGGATTGTACATTTCTTCCCGCCATGTTTTGATGAGTCTGTGTTGGAGCCTTGACCTGTTGACATGAATCTTGAATATTCAGTTCAAGTGGAATTTTAATCAGAAAATGAAGTCCTGCTAGATCACTTCATGCTGGCCCCTTTTGCAGGTATAGCCAGTGGCGGCTGGTGAGTAAAAACTTGGGGGGGGGGGGGGGGCGGACGGCGGCAAAACCAACAACCCCCGGCCGGTGCAGTCAAAGTTTATATCGTGTGTTGGAAATATCTTTGAAGCGTTTGTTTAGGAGTGCAAAGGCGAGATCAGTATAATTGGGGTGGCTGAAGAGTTTAGTTGCGTGTCCACTATTTTAGTCCAGAAGGCCTGCAATCTGCTCTACCACCCCCTCCCTCCTTCCTCCCCCCCTCCTGGGATGGATATCATGTGAACAATTATCGATGCATCACGATTACTGCCCACACCCCTTATTTACATAACAGCCCCCCATTGTCATAACACAGCCCCCCCATTGACATAACACAGCCAATTTACATTATATAGCAGCCCCCCCACCCCTGAACTTCACAGGAAGTCTGCCATACGATCCTCAGTAGGGTGGTTAAAGTGGAACCTTATCCATAGCAATATGATATAAAAATAATGTTCTTTAGCAGGGAACATGCTAGGGGTGTTGAAAATAATTGATGCATGCAATGCGGCCTTAAACGATTTGAATACGATGCCGAGGAACGGCCGCATCGATGCATGGATGACGTCATCCGGGCTCACCCCCGCCTCTCCCAGGACAGCCCTGCCAGCTGCCAGTGCACTCAAAAGTTAAAACAAATTAGTTTCAGTGACTCCGTTTCAGGGACCCTGCCTAGTAAGGGTTAATGTGGATAAGGTTCCACTTTAACCACCCTACTGAGGATCATATGGCAGACTTCGGGAAAACCTCCTCTTTTCCTACCCCCTCCTTCTTTTCTCTTTCTTTTATCTTTTGTGAGTGTTATAGTTCTGCTTTTGCAATACATCAATCTGTAAATTTCAGATTTGTCGTATCTGTCGTTTTTCAGCTTCGGACACTGTCCAATGGCAGTATTCTTTGATCGAGAAGCTTCAATAAAAATATTTAACAAGGAAATGCTGAAATTATCCAGGAAAAAAAAATCTTGACTCCGAAATAAAAAAAGTCCCATCAATTTTCTCAATGTGTTCAGTGTAACTGAGATATTTCAGTTACAGCTTCATCATCTATTGGCTTCTTATAGCTTGTGGAACGTGGATATTGACACTTGTCCTCATCCAACTTGGAGTTTCATTCTTGCTGTAAATGGATGTCTCGGCTCTTGATACATTCTGTAATATATAAAATTTTAAATCCAGTAGAGAGAGTATTACTTATACATACATGCAGAGCTGGGAGCACAAACCTAGAAATCTTACCATGGGAGTCCTGAAGAGAACTCTTTAGATGACTGAACTCTCTATACTTCTTCCAAAAGCGAATTATTACATTTGGGTATACTGAAACTTTTATCTAACTTCATTTAACTCTTTATGTAATGAATTGAAAAATCAATATAATTCTCACAACACGTAATTAAGCTTAAAGGGGGTACTGTATAAGATGATTTACATAACCAGGGCCCATTTATTATTGGTTCTTGTCAGCATTGCAACTGACCTGATCTGTGTCTGGTAGCTGAGATGTTTTAAAACTATACAAGGCCTAGTTGGGATGCTTATTGACTAGAGATCTCCGATATGTCCTATCACAGCTCCAGACAAGCAAATCTGTCCCTGCTACCTAGCAACTGAATGAAATGTAGGTAAATAATTCCACCACTGCCTAAGCTGGCTGAACACTGATCCAAATATGGCTGGTTTAGCAAGGACAGGCTGAATTTGGATAAGTGTGTGGCTGTCCCTGCTGTGGAGGGACATGCTGGAAACCTAATTTTCGATCAGCGGCTACCGTTGGGGTAGTTGATTTCTCCATCCACCTCATTTGTGTGGATGGGGGAAACTGTTCTCCTTACAGCCCGCTGAATAGCTTTAAAATAAACTATGAAAACAACTTAATAGATAATATGTAATGGGTTAAAATAATGAGATCACTTTTCTATACTGTATTGTACGTTTTTTTTTATCTGTATGGTTTATAACCTTCATAAAAAAGTGATTGGAAAAGAATGAGATCTGGGACTGAAGCAAAATGCATATAAAATATATAAAATATATTTTATTCAATATGTTTTATTCTATCACTTAAAAAACTATTGTAGCAAGGTCCACAATACATGCTGCACTGAACTAAAGCTGTCAGCCCACTACATATAAAATAGCATTAAGTCTGACCTTGCAGGGATTAAAACCTTTGTCTTTTACCATTAAAGTGGTTTAAGAACAGTTGGAATTAATCTAGAGATAAGGCGAAAAACAACTTTTAGTCAATGAATAGAGAACATTTTCGTCACAGGGTTGTTGAACACTTACGGTTGTATGTTCATAAAATAAGATGTACAACCTATAACAAGCAGAAATTCTCAGAGCTGCAATATTTCTATAATGAATAACAAAATTGGAGCAGACCTTTTGGAATTCAGCAGTTGGCAGGGCTTGGCAAATCCGTTCCCCATGTGTGTAGATACAGTATAACTTTAATCTGCATAGTTTGTTAAAGTCCATGTAACGTATAGCCCCTTTTTATTTAGTTCTAAACATAGTAGGGAAGAACCCCTGGGAGTTTATTTTTTTATAACTCTGTCCTGTTGGGGAGATGTATCCTTCCTTCCTGTCTTAGAGATACAACAGGAAGGGAGAGGAAGTCTTTCCAAAGAGGCAAATTGTCCCTCTTCCAGATTGGAAGATTTTAACCCTCCATCAGTTCGTGTCTTAATTTTTGGATGATCACCAGGATAAATAAAAATGGCAAATCTGTCCAATGGGGACAAATACAGCAATAAAAACCCGACAAGAGTTCTAACCCTTCACCAAGCTTAGAGTAAATTGTTTTGGGTATATATACATTTTTGAAGGTTTTTGTTGTGTTGCACCTGCTCTGAGTAAAGACTTTGTGGTCCAAGAAATTTTGGCAATCATTGATATAGTGTGAGTTTACCTCTTGTCTTCAAAAATCTGATTGTTGGAAGTACTGACTTTATTAGCACAACATATATAGTATAGAAATTGAAGGAACAATCGGACTCTTCCGGACAGATTAGAAAATTAATTTGTACTTTCTTAGAAAAGGAAATTGCACTTGTTGCATATATACAGAATATTTTATTCCATATCAACTAAGAACTTTTTATCTTTTTATAGTGATGAACTGGAGAAGTTTATGGAGGCTCAAGGAGCCGCCAGCCCAGGAATTCTGCTGCTGACCACAAGCCTCAGCAAACCCTTCATGAGACTGGAAAAATATGTCACTCTGCTTCAGGAACTGGAAAGACACATTGAGGTAAGTGAAGTTAACCATTTTTACCTTCATTTGTGTGGATGAAGGAATGAATGAAAAAAACAAACTGTGTATGGCCAGCTTTACCTGATGCATTTTTTAGGTGTAAGGCTTGGAATAGTTACAGCTGATTTAAAGTCCAAAAATAAAAGATTATCACTGTACTGACACTGGAGAACATTGAACAATTTTACAAACATTTCAGACCCTGAAGGTTTAATTTGCATGCTCCTGTAAGACCGCTATTTAGGATTTTACATAATAGAAAATTGGTATAAAAAATGATAAAACAAATCAAATGTATTTATATGTTACTTTTCCCAGTCTGCCATTTGCATAAATTAATAAAGCTTTACGATGCCATATGTACAGTATTATTGTACTTATGGCCTCATAAAGAACATTATTTTATGTATACGCTAGATTGGGCATAGTTACATATACAGTAATGTGTATCACACCTTGTTGCGGTTAGGGTCTTTTGGTAGTGTGTAGAATTGTTTGGAACCATAATTCTCTGACATAAATGTATATTTATACCTTGTATTTGCCTTATTTACTTAGAGATCTATTACATTTACATCAGACATTGCTGATGTAAGCCTGCTAATACCTTACATTTAAAGGAACAGTACTGAATGATCTAAAAGTCATACACAAGTGTGACTTGGCTCTTAGGGTGGTTGTAAGTGAGCCGATGTCCCAAGAAGAATAAAATACAGCAAGATATCTGTCTATTATCGCTAGAGCACCACAACCCATCCAGCTCAGCTGATCAACAGAAGCACCACACTAGAGAATATATTGTTTTTAAAAAAGGGAAAATTGTCTCCCAGTCAAATAAAGATTTTCCAGCATGTTGGAGAAGATGAGCATGCAGTGACAAGCACAGCACTTCAGTGTATTATATTGCTGAACCGGCCGGATTATTTTCTGGTCAATAGACAATTATGCTTAAATCAGTAGTATCACTTGGTGTTATGGTGTATGGTTGTATGGGTACCGGTAAACTACCCAAAGCTGGTTGATCATCTGACAGTGTAAGCTGTTGCAGACTTATTCTGTAAAATCACGTATAATAAACAAAAAAAAAAAAAACATTTTGTCCTTTATTAAAATCTCATATTAAGGAATCTGGTTGTATAATGACCACACTTGTCTTCACATGCCCTTAAGTGACTGTATCTATTTTTCCCAACAATATGCTTGGATCTTAGAGATTTGGACATACACATATGAGGTCCAGTGTTAGGATTTGTCTACCCAATAGTTAGTTCATGTCTAGAAAGGAGAGCAAACATATCACCATGCTGAATGCCTGATATGAAATGTGTATAGCCAAATCAACATGTATGTTCTTACCATCCCTCTGATTGTTTGCTCTTTTGTGCAATGTGTAATTTGCAGTAACCAGTAGCAGCCAATCAGAATTCAGATTGTTGCTGTATGGTCAAAGGACACACTTTTTTTGCTGCTTTTACTAAATTATCTTGCATATTGCCTAGCTCAGTTGTTACTTAGGTGCACAATTTATTGGCTTTATTGGTCACCGTTTGTTGGGCAGGTTAATAGAGGAAAGCTGCCTAAATATATCACAGATAGAAAGCAAATTGTGAAAACGGAGCATGTCCTATTTCCAGTTTTGCTTCAGGCAAAAACTATTACAGGGAACCAGATGAATTCTATCTGTGTTTCTTACACTGATCAATAGCTTTTTATAGCATCATCTGTTTTACTTGTATTTCTGTGTAATATAACGTAAAGCATTTTACTATATGTTGGAGCTCATGGAAAGTTGGAGCTATTGTTGTATTTAAAGTGGTATTAAACCTTCTTTTTTTTTTTTAAAGCACTTTCAGCAGCTGATTTTAACACTTACTAAGTATGCATGCTCTTTATCTTTTAGTTCTTGCTTATGTTCCAGTTTAGGCGGGTGCCATGATCCCTGTGCTAGGTTTCCTGTCTCAGGATGGCTCCTTATTCTTGCAGCATTCTGTGGAGCCACCCTTGTATGCAGGGATTAGAATTGTGTCTCCCTACACAGCCCCGTAGCCTAGGATGGCATGTTGCACCCCTGCTCCTCCCGCTTCCAAGCTTAGACCGGCTCAAGGCTTTACTGCCTACTAGTGACCCTTTCTAGTGAAAACTGGAAGTTCAGGGAAAGAGCACTGAAAGAGCAGGGATCATCAGCATTGAAAGTTGTGAGCTGCAAGTGCTGGGGTAAAATTGTTAATAGTTTACTGGGGAATGTTTATTTTTTTTGTGCTCAGTGTGTTAAAGTGGAGCTTTGCCCTAAATGGAAAGTTCAGCTTTAAAGAATCCTCCTCCCCCCAACAATATTGGAGGTACATTTTTTTTGGGGGTGGGGGGAGCAGGTACCTTGTTTTGACAGGTACCCACTCCCACTTCCTCTGAAATTGCGAATGCGATTCTATTGGACATTGTCCTTCCTCCCCTCCCTGACCATCACCTCTTGAGACACATCAGAGGTTCCAAGAGGCTGCGGGACAATTCGCAAAGAGCAGCGCGACTTTTTGCATGTGCAGCGGCAAGCCAACTGTGAGGCCACAAGGAATCACAGCCAGCTTGCTTCCCACACTAGAAATTCCAGTGGCAGGGACCTGAAGACTGGCAAAGAACCGACTCAGGTGAGGACTGCGTTTAAATCCCTGGACAAGTAAGTGTGTCTTTATATTAAAAGTCAGCAAATAAACAGAACAGATTGATTTAGGATTATATTTGAATATGATATGTTTCGTTTACTGGATTTTGGATGTATTGTCTCACCCAGAAATACTAGTAAAAATTATACTTTACTTGGAAAAAAAAAGTCAGCAAATACAGGATTTGTAGCTACTGACTTTTCTTTTTTCCCTACGGACTGAAGAACCTCTTTAAGCTAAAAATTTCCCAGGGTTTAAGACTACTTTAAATACATATCAAAATCGCAAGCATTACTAGACAAGTCTCAAGCTATCATTTTTTTTTATAGGTCATGCTAAATATGACCACCCCCAGTAAACATAACAAGTAAAAGTATGTCAGTGAAATATTAAAGCAAGACAACCTCCCCTTGACAGATTGGTTACAGGGAGCACTATCGAGGAAAAGCGACCAGAGAGATATTTTTTGCAGCATATTGGTGAGACGCTGCTGGGAGTTGCGGACTTCAAGCGGGGGAAAATCCAAAATTTTGACTTCTTACTAAAGCAGGAATAGAAGGAAAATATTTCAATAGGAAGACTTGTCAATTTTCTTAATTTTGGCCAAATTTCCCCTCCTTTCCGCTTGTGTCTACAGAGAGTGAAGAGGAATCTCTCTGGGGAGACATAGATGGCAAAAAAAAAAAAAAAACCTGACTGGGGTTTTAATTCTTCCCTACTCTGTCAAAATCTGATAATGGTTTTTTTAGGTAGGAAGTTGCAAAATGTTATAAAGGTTAATTGGGATTCCAAATCCATTTATTTTTTATACTGAGCTGTTGTATTGAACGTGTGCATTTCATTTACTCAATCAAAGTTGATGCAGAAGTCGAAGCAAATGGATTTGCCTTATCTTCGTAGCAAGAGCAGTTTGAGCGTAGATAGAATACCGGGCGGCCAAATAGGGACTGCACATTGGTGACAGCATTTTCTTTACTGGTTGGCAAAGAGGAAAAGATTTTGAAAGTTTGGTGCCAGGCTGTCAAGATCTTCTCCACAATGGATGAATATACTGTAGATAATAATAAACTTTATTTTATATAGTGCCTTTAAAGGTAGCTTCTCAAAGCGCTTTACAAGGAAAACACAAGAAAGATTGATGTTTCCTCCTGGCTGCTTTGGTGGAAGATCCGTCACATCAGTGGATGGGTAGTATGCTGTTGAAGACATCTTTTAATAGATCATAAATGCATATTATGCATACTGTACCTTGCAGGTATTTTCATTCCCTTTGTGAAGATTGTCTGGCATGCTCTGCGGACCTGGAGGCAGGCACATTTTCACTTTATAGTGTATTCAGGTCATACATTTTGTCTTGACTTGGACATGGCTGACCCGTGCTTTTAATTGTTTCCTCTGCTTTACAAAGGTGGAAGGTGGAAAAAGATCAGGTCTCTCCTTTTTACAAATGGTGATGTATGGTATGTATGTCTTCAGATGGAAAATGAGACCCAGTGCATTATAGGATAAGAAACAGCTAACATCAGATATTATAAAGAACTGTCAACAGGGCAGAGGCAGAAGATGCACCCACCTTGGGTGGCATGCTGTGTGGAAGCTCTCTAGCCTCTGCATAGCCCAGCTGTGCCCTGCACTATGCAGGACTGGCCTGTCAAACTGACAGCTTAGTCTTGCAGATTACACTGGGAGATCACGTCTCTCCCTGTGTAACTAGCCATGCTCAATTCTGCTGTCACTAAAAAAACAAACATACAAGAAGGTTTACAAACCTAGTGCATTACTGAAAAACAGTTCTTTAATATAAAAATGGATACTCGAAAGGTAGCAACTACAAATAGCCATAGAACCACACAATGCCTTGCAGTGCGGACATTAAAAAAAAAAGTCATGTACTTCAAAGGGGTGTACAGATGACATGTTTCAGGGGAGCAGCCCCTTCCTCAGAGCTCGGCTATGTGAAATGTGAGTAGCCGAGCTATGAGGAAATGGATGTGTCCACGAAAATTGTGCGGTTGAAAAAAAAGGTTTCCGCAGAATTTTTGTGCGAATGGGATGCGAGTTTAGCCATACAAACTGTATGGCTGAATTTGCATCGCACAGACATTGCATGTGATTTCCACAGCAATGCGGTGAAAATCACATGTGATGTCTATGTTCGCAATAGTGTGAACCCAGGCTGACAGCTCAGGTTCTGCTCTACATTTACTTAATAATTTACAACTTACATTTATAGTAAAAACGTCTTTTATTCATAAATTACTGTTATATGTAAATAAAAATGTTTTTTTCTCTTTCGTTCATTGACAAACACAGCTCTTGATCTTCTTAACCATTGGGGAAAGGGGGGGGGGTATACTGCCCCCTACAGGAGTAGGACACTAGGCAGAAAAAAGTCTGGCTATGCCTATGGGCATTCCCAGGGGGTATACTCCCTCTCTCTGCAATAGGTACTCAGTTTTTTTTCTGCCTAGTCAGGAGTAAGGACCTAGTTCCTTGTTAGGATCTCTGGTCCTGGCAATTTTTTTCTTTTTAGATAGATTTTTTTCCCTCTGTCTTTCTCCTGTGAGATCTGCAATCAACTGCCAGTGGTCACCCCAGTCTGGCCAGTGAGTGCGTGCAGATCTCAGCTCCGTGTTAGGCAAGTTGCGACAAAGCCCCATCGGACGGGGGCTAGCATGCAAGCTAAATGCCTCGTGAGGTCGCATTCAACCGAATCCCGGCCTGAGTCGCAGCGTCCTCCTGGCTGACAGCCCCCCCCCCAATTTAGATGGGGAGGAGTTCTGTCTGGAGCGCCGCCCGCCTGTTTTCAGTAGAGTGAGTAGCTGTCCCCCCACTCCCTCTGGAGGGTTTTGGGGTGGACGTAGGCCCCTCAATGGGATGGTCAGATCCCTGGGTTCCCCTCCTTCCCATCAGGCACCCGCCTTTATCTGTCCCCCCATCCTACCCCCCCTCCAACTATGCTGGGGCTGTGTGGGTGGTCTGGTCCACCTCCTACGTTGGGGGCAGGGTGCTATGCTGGCCATAGGGGTGGGGGGTGTGCCGATGGAAACCAGATGATCATCTGTGTGGGGGGGGGGCTTTACCTGGTGGGGGCCTGTCCTTGAGACCTAGGGATCCCTCCTGGTGCGGGGCTGCCATTTTGTTGTAGCCTTGTTCTGCAATGCACGGCGGCCATGTTTGTGTAGCCGGGTGGCCATTTTGCAGTGGTCTGCTATAGAAAACAGCGGCAGCCATGTCTGTAGAGCCTTCTGGGCAGCGTTTTCGGCAGTGGGTGCCCCTTCTCATCCCCTGGTGCTGACTCGTGGATCCTTTCTCTTCCTGATTGCCACTCCTGGAGGCTGCGGTGCCTGGTTTCTGCGGGGTGGGGAGTCTGGTGGGGTCAACTCCCGCTCTGCTGAGGATCAGTTGGTGCTCTGTGACTGGCAACTGGGTGGTGCTGCCAGTGCGGTGGGGGTTGTCCCTTAGCAGTGTTTTACACTTTTTTATGGGGTCCCCGTGGTGACTAATGGAGTCTTTGGAGCACATCTCCCCCCTGATCCCCTCTTCGGGTCCCATCCATCTATCGATGCACTGACGGCGGTCCTGGAGTCCTTTGTGTCCCAGGTGAAGGTAGCTTTTGTGCAATGGGCTGGCATAAAGCACCCCCCGTCTTCTGCCTCATCTGTCTCATCAGATCCTGAATCTGATTTGGTCGCCTCGGACGTGGGTCACCCTGCTGGGTCTGCCACTTCTGTAACCGTGCACGAAAAGGCGCTGGTGGATGCACTGATGGTATCTGTGCTTGAGACTTAGTAGGATGCAGCTACGGCTGTGAGGGGGGCACAGGTTCCCTTTTGGCACTCACAAGCCATCCAGAGAGGCAAAGGTGTTACCTTTCCCCTCAAAGGTGTTACCTTTCCCCTCCTATTTAGACAGAATTATTACTAAGGAGTGGGGACAACCAAAGCGTCCCCTTAAGAAGTGGACTGTTCCACCGGTGGTGGACCCTCCGGTTACCAGATTAAACAAGGCAACCATGATTCTGGTTGAAGAGTTCTCGGCCTTTAAGGACCCAGTGGACAGGAAGACGGAGGCTGTGGCCCCCAATATGTACACCCTGGCTGGTTCGGTACTGAGGCTGATATTCACCATTGCCCTGGTGTCACAGAATCTGACTGAATGGGCTAAGTTTTTTTTTGCGCCATGACCTGGAGGGGGAGTAGCTCCCTCTGCCTTTGCTGAGCTGGCCGACCAGCTGGTCTACTGGCTGCAGTTTATATGTGACGCCTGTTTGGATGCAGCAACCCTAGTGGCTCGGCTCACTGCTTCGGCAGTGGTCCTTCGACATGTCTTTTGGCTCAAATGCTGGTCTGCAGACCCAACTTCTAAAAAGGCCTGACTGATCTTCCCTTCTAAGAAGATCGCCTGTTTGTTGCTACCCTGAATGACATTAAAGGTCTCACAGTGGGGAAGAGTACCTTTCTTCCGCAGGCTACTAAGGGCAAGGACCCTTGTTGTAGATTTGAGCCCTCCTCCTCTGCTCATAAGACGTTTTTCGTCCCTCAGGGTAGACTGACAAGGGATTGAGGCCCTTTGGGGTCCCCTCTGGAGAATCCAAGCGAACTTGGTCTGGAAAGAGCGGGCTTCTCCAAACCCCTTCAGCAGGAAGATGCGCCCTCACCCATATATGGGATGGGGAGACTTCAAGGCGCTGAACTGCTTTGTGTGGGTGCAGAAGTTCAGAATGGAGTCCATTCGCACGGTGGTGGCTTCCCTGCATCAGGGAGATTTTCTTGCCTCCATTGACATCAAGGACGCTTACCTTCACATTCCAATATGTCAGTCACCAGCGCTTCCTCAGCTTTGCCGTGGGAGAGGAGCATTATCAGTTTGGGGCATTACCCTTTGGTCTCGCCTCCGCTCCTCGGGTCTTCACGAAAGTGTTGGCCTCTGTGCTAGCATTGTTACGCCAATGGGGGATCGTGGTACTGGGCCACTTGGACGACCTTCTTCTGCGAGGGAGGTCTCCTACTGCTCTGGTGGAAAACCTGGAAATCACCATACGAACTTTGAGGGAGTTTGGCTGGAATCTGAATTTTCAGAAGTCTGCTCTGGTTCCGTCCACAAAGCTGGACTATCTGGGTCTCACTCTGGTCTCGACCTTAGCTGAGCCAGGGAATGAAAGAGTCCCTGATTGGGGGCTTTGTTCTCTGGCGTTTCGGCTGGGCAAATCCTTCCTCCCCCTTGTTTTGGACAGTGGTCAACATGGATGCCAGCCTGTCTGACTGGGGAGGCGTCCTCGGCAAAAATTCAGCTCTAGGGGTCTGGACACTGGAAGAGTCCAGATTACCAATCAATGTCTTGGAACTCCGAGCGATCAGACCGTGCCTGGAACATTGGACGGATCGTCTTCAGGGATGTCCAGTGCGCATTCAATCGGACAATGCCACGGCCATGGCTTATGTCAATCACCAGGGCGGCACAAGAAGTGTCCTGATGGCTCTGGAGGTAGCCAGCACTCTAAGGTGGTCATAACCGTTCGTTCCAGCCCTCTCTGCCGTACATATTTCAAGGGTGGAAAACTGGCAGATTACCACAGTCGGCAGGCGTTGGACCAAGGGGAGTGGTCCCTTCACCTTGAGGTGTTTCATCAGTTTTGTCTCTGGTGGGGCATCCCTGAGGGGGATCTGTTGGCGTCTTGGCTCAACAAAAAGGTGCAGAGGTTTGTGGCTTGGTCACTGGATCCTCTGGTGGACGCCACAGATGCGCTGGTGGCCCTGTGGGGTCAGTATCGTCTGATTTACGCCTTCCCTCCTCTCAAGCTTCTGCCAAGACTTCTACGCAAGATCAAGGCAGAAGGGATTCCTGTCATCTTAGTGGCCCCGGACTGGCCTTGCCGGGCTTGGTACACTCATCTGGTGCTGCTGGTCGCCGACGTTCCTTAGAAGCTTTCTCTCAGGGAGGATCTGCTATCCCAAGGACCAAATTTTCATCCTCTTTACAGTCACTGGCTTTGACGGCTTGGCTGTTGAATGCCAGGTGCTGATGGATAGAGGTTTTGTCTTGAGTCTGTGATTCCAACGCTGTTAAAATCTAGGAAACCTACTTCTAGGGAGATCTACGATTGTACGTGGAAGATGTACATTGCGCGGTGGGAGTCTCTTGGGGTTCATTCTCGCTCTTTTTTGGTGGCTTGGATCTTGACCTTCCATTAACAGGGGGTTGAGCAGAAACTGGCCTTGAGTACTATCAAGGGTTAGGTGAGGTGTCCGGCTTAGCGGTCTTCTTTCAACAGCTCCTGGCCACATACTCTCTGGTACGTACTTTTCTTTAGGGAGTTAGGCACTTGACCCCCTCCAGTTTGGTCTCTGTTGTCGCCTTGGGACCACAATTTGGTGCTCTGCCTTCCAGAAGCCTCCTTTTGAGAATCTTCGAGAGAATCTCCTGCTTACTTTGACCCAGAAGGTGGCCTTTTTGGTTTCTATAACCTCTGAGTGCAGGGTGTCGGAGTTGGCGGCATTATCCGGTCGTTCACCTTACTTGGTGGTTCACAGAGATAAGGTGGTTCTTCGCCTCTGTCCATCGTTCCTTCCTCAGGTTGTCTCCGATTTTAATTTGAATGAGGACATTGTGTTGCCTTCCCTGTGTCCCAGGCCAAAACATCCGAAGGAAATTGCTTTGCATGCCTTGGATGTGGTCTGGGCAATTAGGGTGTACCTGGCAGCTACGAACGCTTTTAGGAAGTCAGACTTCCTATTTGTGCTCATGGATAGGCCTCGGAAAGGGTTGTTCGCTTCCTCTACGGCCATTCCCAAATGGAACAGACAGATGGTGGTTCAGGCCTATTCCATCAAGGGTCTACTTGGACGGCCACCTGGTCGTCGGTGCACACTTTCACAAAGTTCTATAAAGTGGATGTGTTGGCATCTGCGGATGCTTTCTTTGGCCACAAGGTTTTTGCTGGCTGCTGTTAAGAGGACCTGGTCCTCTTTGAGGGTGTATTGTTTTTTGCAAGTGAGCTCCAGTTGTTTTGGTTGAGCTCCTGTTTTCCTGGGTGGCTATAGTTAACCTTCGGAGTTTCTTTTTCACTATTTCCACCCCTCATGTTTAACACTGCTTTTGTTAAGAAAATCAGGAGCTGCATCCGTCAGTGAACGAAAGAGAAAAATGGATTTTTGACTTACCGTAAAATCCATTTCTCTGATGTTCATTGACTGACACAGCACCCACCCCTCTGTGGAGTTATAATTGTTCTGAAGCTGCTTGTAACAAAACTGAGTACCTATAGCAGAGAGAGGGAGTATACCCCCTGAGACTGCCCAAAAGCGTAGCCAGACTTTTTTTCTGCCTTGTGTCCTACTCCTGCAGAGAACATCAGAGAAATGGATTTTACGGTAAGTCAAAAATCCCTTTTTGTTTTACAAAATTTTAGCCCCTTATTAACCCATTGTGAACTCTAATAGGTGCTTAATAACTTATTTGAACCATTAACGTCTTACATTTTTTGATGATATATATATTTTTTTAATTGTTTGTATGGAAACATGATTCTAGTGTACTAAAGGCAAATAATGCTCTGCTCCAAGCTATACTTTTCTCGCTTGTCTCCTGGCTGCAGGAGATGGCTGTCCACAGTCATGAGCCACTGTACTTGTCATTTTGAATAATCCAAAACTATGTAAGAGAGAGCCACTCACCATTAAAGCCAGGTTCTTATGACATCCTCCATACATTTTACACCTCATATGACTCAGCTCCTGTGGGGAGTGAAACGCACTGGACCCATCATGACATCAGGTGAACGATCTGTGCATTGTTTGGTTTCAATAAATTAGAAAAAAGTTTTATGGTGAGTGGGTCTCCTTTCCTTTTTTTGAATATTAGTACCGTTATAAATAAGACAGATTACAAAATAAAATTTGTAGTTAACACCAATTTATTTTTGTAACCCTACAATTTTGTATTTAAAATTTTCGTTGACCTCTATTATTTTATTACTCCTTCACTCTATATATATATATATATATATATATATATATATATATATATATATATAGATAGATAGATAGATAGATAGATAGATAGATAGATAGATAGATAGATAGATAGATAGATAGATAGATAGATAGATAGATAGATAGAGATATATATATATAAAATATTTTTTTTTTTACGGTTTTGTTCTTGTAGTGCCAAATTTAAGAGTTCAAGGGGAGGCATGTTGGCACCTTGGGGGCCTAGGTGCCAAGACCTTGTCCCAGCTTTAACCCCATAAAATCAACTCAATACATTATTACAAGTGTAAGGTACTATTTCATATAACTAGAGAGGCTAAATTTAGGAAAGTTTAAGCTATAAAGTGTGAATGTAATATTTTTTTTATAACGCAACATGAACAGAACTACTTCACTTCCTTTTCATTTATTTGAATAATCCTTACTTTAATAATCACGATACTGTGAATGAAGAAGTGTGTTGGAGGCGACAATGTACTTTGTTCTTTCAATTCTGAAGTTTTTTATTGTGCATTTTTAGCACACTTTAATTTAATGTACCTCCATGCTGTTTGCCTGTTATTATGAGACTTATGGCAGAATAGCAGTGATCTAAATTTCTGGTAAGAGGCTCGCAGATCCATGTGGTGGAGGTGCATGCTTTTATCTGTACACCAAGTTCTGTCCTGTTGTCACATATCCAGGTATCAAGAAAGTGGACTTTTTTGTCTGTGTCCGGATATTTAGCACTGCATTTTACAGTAATTATAGTGCAGATAACTTGTAGGTGTTTTATGTACTTGTGCTAGCTTTTAAATCCAAATGTACCTGTGTGCCTCTGGGGTCCCATGGATCCTAGGTATCAACTCTATACAGGTTCCCCATTTTTATTCCCCTGTTGCTAAATTCCATTCCCATTTTTGTCAGTTGTCATGTGCTAGAGCCTTGCTTGGTTAGAAATTCCTATTGAATTGAACTGGTTGATAAAAGCAGGTAAAAAACAACCAAATGGGCACTCTGAGGGGTGCAGTTGCTGTTAAGGGGGCATTTTGATGGGGTTCCTTATGTAAGGGGGTGCTGTGATGCAGACAATTGATGTAAGAAGGCACTCTGATGTTGACAGATGATGTAAAGGGGTACTCTGGGGCACTTGATGTAAGGGGCACTCTGATGAGGACGCTTAAAAAAGGGGGGTGGGGGTTACAGGATGATACCCCCAGAAAGGGTTGCAAAAACAGGCTCTACTCTGGTATTAGAAAAACAACTGAAAAAAGACCTTTATTGGTAGTGCAATGAAAAAGACAAAACATGAAACACTTGCTAAAAACCTACAGCAAACTGAGTTGATCTGTTGACTTGCTGTTGTAGCAAACCACATAGACTCACACACACATGGATTGGGCCCAATTCCATCCACCCTGTACCAGGTGCACCAAGCCCATACAACATCCTAACAGCAAAACCTATTCAATTTCTGATATCTATTTTGCGTAATGGATAAGGAGCAATTGGTGCAAATATGCCAGTAGCTGCCGAGCTCTCAAAGTGGTGCAGATTAGGGGCTAGTGTCCACATACTATGTCAACGTCCATGGCACCACATGTGGTAATTAGGATGAATACTGCATGCAGATCAAGTTTATTGACATGAAGCAAGCAGATCAATATGACACAGTCCCTCCTGAATGAGCACCTGTCAGTCCGAAAGGCAATAAGCCAAAACTGCATTTATCTATGTTGAGTTCCACTTCCCACTTCATTCACCTTCGTGTGACTGCTTACACTCAGCATAGCTACTTTATTTGGAAGCCGCGATCCCGCGGTAAGACTCCACCTGTCCCTGGTGTTTGTTGAAACATGGCAAATGGACTTACATCATACCCCGTAGAGGACTTACACTGGCCCCCTTTTGTCATCTCTTGATCCATGACAACAAAACATAGCACACCCCCTGGGGGCACCACCAAGATGTACATGGGGTCATAGCCACCGGAAGTGGAACTCAACAATCTAGATAAATGCAGTTTTGGCTTATTGCCTTTCGGACTGACAGGTGCTCATTCAGGAGGCACTGTGTCATATTGATCTGCTTGCCTCATGTCAAGAAACTTGATCTGCGTGCAGTATTCATCCTAATTACCACATGTGGTGCCATGGACGTTGACATAGTATGTGGACACTAGCCCCTAATCTGCACCACTTTGAAAGCTCGGCAGCTACTGGCATATTTGCACCAATTGCTCCTTATCCATTATGCAAAATAGATATCAGAAATTGAATAGGTTCTGCTGTTAGGATGTTGTATGGGCTTGGTGCGCCTGGTACGGGATAGATGGAATTGGGCCCAATCCATGTGTATGTGAGTCTATGTGGTTTGCTACAGCAGTCAACAGGTCAACTCAGTTTGCTGTAGGTTTTTAGCAAGTGTTTCATGTTTTGTCTTTCTCATTGCACTATCAATAACGGTCTTTTTGCAGTTGTTTTTCTAATACCAGAGTAGAGCCTGTTTTTGCAACCCTTTCTGGGGGTATCATCCTGTAGCCCCCCCCCCCCCCCGTTTTTTATTTTTTGTCCAGTTCTTTGGTTGCTTTGGCTCCCCGGTCCAAATTTGACCGGTTGGTATATCTAAATTTAGGAAGTATTATCCTCCAGTACAGTATCTGGGGGTGTGCAGTATCCCTGGAAACTTTTTTATTTTTATTGCAACTCTGATGACACCTGATGTAAAGGGGGGCTTGTGATGAGGACCACTGAAGTAAGATAGGGACATTTAATGAAAGGGGGCACAAGTTCTGTTTAGTCATCCACATGTAATGACAGCCTAATACATACTAGCATTCTATGTTTACTCCTCCACTGTCTCTGCACTGTCAAATGTTACTCCCGGGTTGTGACTTTTTATAGAAGCGTGTCAGGTGAACAAGAAATAGCGGTTCCTTGCATCTCTGTTACACTATTAACAATATGCCCCCTGACTTTTTTTTTTTTTTTACCACAACCCCAGTTTAGATCTGAGGCACTAGGCCCTGAGTGCAAAGAAACAGATTTACCTAATGCCCCCCTCCCCACCAGATTGCCAGCTATAGCAAAGTGAAAAAACCCTCATGTAAGTTCCTCTTTACAGCTGCTGCATACAAAATAGACCTAGGTTATTGATATGAGAGGTAGGGCATAGTTGATTTACGAAATGGGCAATTGGTATAGGAGGTGTAATTATAATTTAAAGCCCACTTTGACAAATATGGAGAAACATATGTCAAACTGTCCCAGGCAAGAGCGGTCTTAGATTTCCCATGAGAACCAATGAAGTTCTCCATTTGCTCCATAAAAAAACTGAAATAGAAGCAGCCTGTTAAGGAAGAGAACTGCAGTTCCATCCACCGGCTGCTTCACTGCTAATAATTGTGTAGTAATATACCATCCAGCGTGTGGAACCGTAAAACACAGCAGGGGGCACATATTTTGCATACCAGAAACAGCAGAGATTGGAGTTTATGCCTCCAAAATGCTAAGCATTAGTGATCTTCTTTTAAACGTCTTATATTTTTATATTTATTGATTATTTTTTTATTTTAACATGCTAATGTGGTTAACAAAAGTGGCCGCAACATATGGCCAATAAGACAATGCAAGAAAAACAATGAACAGTTTGTTGGTATAGTTTGAGAACAAGCTAGAAGTGCTGGTTTGCGAAATCAAGGTTAATAATCCTTAAAGACTGTCTTTAAAATAGAACTATAGGCAAAAACCTTTTTTTTTGGCAGGGATATAACCCCTGTCAAAATTTTCTTTGCCATCCGTGTCCCTTTTGTAGAGTTTTTACTTTACATCCTGTCCCATAGCCATACAGGAAATGAGAGGAAATCCCTGTAAATGAATGGGATTCATTGGGGGACCTCCAGGTCACCAGAATTAGTGTCATTGGAAGATTTCCCCTTTATAACTTTTCTGGGAACAACCCAAAATTTGGGATTTTCTTCTACATTCACTTTCAACAATACTGGTAAGTGAATTTCCTTAACGGGGGGAGGGCGGATCACTGCAGCAATAAAAACTATCAGGTATTCTAATCCCCCTGCACTCTATCTAAAACTAAAAAGAAAAGTTTTGCCTTTAGTTATACTTTAAAGGGTAACTCCACTTTCGCAGGGAAAATAATATAGCGTATACAATTGTGACACAAGTCATATTGTAATTCAGTGTTATTAAAAATTACCTTTCCTTTTCAATCTGCAGCCGCTGTAATTTTCTGAAAATGCAATGCAATATGGAGCTGTTCTGTACACAGAATGTGTACTGACCACACCCCAGAAACATTTCCTGCTTGTGTGATTGGCTCACCAATTTTCCCAGAAGTCTGCCTAAGATGCAAGTCAGATTTCTGGCATCCCCTGCAACAAAAATGTCATTTTTGGTGAAATACTCCCATTAGGAAATCACATTTAAAAAGATGCAGGCCCAGCAGCTTTCCTAATTAGTGCTCTGCAGGTGCACAGCTGTTTGATAATTATAAAACCACTCCCATTAGACCCATTTAGCACAGAGGAACAAACCGTGATTACTTCAGAATAACAAAAGGTATCAAAGGTTATTATAATCCTTGCAATGTACATAGATCACCCAGAGAGGAATGTTATTTTTCTCAACAAATGTGGAGTTACACTTTAATTGTTGTTCACTTTGAGCGTCCAGCTGGCTGAGTTTTTTTTTTCCTTACTGCTGTTTACAGAGTTCAATTGCTCAAGCTGACATATCTATAAGCTAGTGAATAAGTCAAAGTAGAGACCCATGCTTCTACCTACCCTCATGATTGTTTCGGTTAGCAGAAAAGAGTCAATAAGGAAAAACCTTTTGCAGTTTTTCCTCTTTAAAAAAAAAAAAAAAAAAAAAAATCCATGGAGTGCTTTGGGAATCCTTTCAAAGGTGCCAATGCACAAGCATAAACAAAAACATACAAAAACCCAAACCATTTTGGTTTCCCTTTAATACACAAGCCTATGGTATTTTGGCACACAGATAGACCAACTATAGCTTTACATTGTGTGATAAATAACGAATGTAACTAAAAATAATAGTCCCAGCACTCCGCTGCTTTCCGAGATTAGCCCATTAGCCCATTTATGTAACTGCTATCACAGCTTCTAATGTACAACAGATCACAGAGGCCATACTGCATACTCCCCAGGTGAGTACCTGGAAAAGGGCAGTGTAATCCTTTTCCCAGTTACTCACCGTGCTGTACTGTACATAACCAGCTGTGATAACCGCTGAATAAATGCGGTATTCCTAAAATATCGCTGACTCGTGGAATACTGTGCTTCAGTTCTGATGCAATCAGATAGGCAGGGGATTATGTTGTATCTGCTTACTTCTTATATGTGGGAATTACTATGGTTATACCATGTTAAATGAGGTATGTAACACCGTTTTCTTTAGTTGCACCCTTTCTATTAAAAATATGAATAAGGGCTTGCTCACACTATGTGCAGAGACCTGCATTTTTTGCAACAGAAAAATGCATGTGTCTTCAAGGGCGCACAGAAAACAGTTGTTTTTAATGTGCTCTGTTCACACCAAAATGCAGCCTCCAGGTGCAGAGCAGTTAGATGCAGAAAAAATGCATGCTGTATGCATTATCCTGTAGAGGACCTCAACTGTGTCTGTTTCTGCCCACCATAGCTGTGATGCATAGGAATAAATGAAATGTCACTTTGTAAAAAATATAAAGCAATGATCCTGAAGCAGGAACACCAGAGCACTAGTCCGCACAGAAAAATAGATGGTTTTACTGTGTGGATAGGATGAACAAGCCCTGAAACCCAACTCTGGGCTGGGAGAAAAATACCCTTTGTAGTGGGGCTCCCCACTTACCCCTGATTCGACACTCTCCTCTTCTCCCTGGGGCAATCCAGGCTGTGGGCAAACCTTTGGCACCATCACGCCCAATGCAAGGCATTGTATGTGAAGGAGGCAGGGGTGTGACCATGACTAGAGTGCCTTTACAGGGGAGACTTTGCAGGACTAGTTGCACAGCTGAAAGGAGCTGACATTGATGACTCTAGCATTGGGAGGAAGCTATTTAACCTAAGGGCTCTGAAGAAGACATGCATATACACAGTAAAGTTAGGTAAGGAGCGGCTCAATTGTAAACTGCGTAAGGGGTTCTTTACTGTTAGAGCGGTAAGGATGTGGAACTCCCTTATGCATTTAGTGGTGGCAGCAGAGTGTATTCAAAAAACTTTTAGATGTGTTTCTTAGCAAACACACAGTATACAAGGATATGGAAAATGGTAGTGACATAAATACATACACACATTAAGGATGAAGAGATGGACTGGTGTCTTTATACAACTTTACCATCTATAGTATTTAAATATAGACCATGCAGGAGCAAAGAATAAGGTATTACTCCTTATTCTTTTACTGTTATGTTTTAGCCCCTGCAGTGTGAAGGGTCTGTACTGCAAGGGTATTTTTTTCTTGTGCGCGGAAGGAGGGTTTAAATTAGAAATGCTGCGAAAACTTAAAAAAAAAAGGGGGGGGGGGTTGATACTTTAATTTTGTCTTGCTTTTTATTGCTTTCTGTCTTATTGTTGAGAAACTACAGTAGTAGAATTTAGTAAAATGCATCTGGACTTCTGTAATGTTTCAGTGTTACTGAACAAGTCAATTTTTTTCTGAAAGCGGTTGTAAACCGCAGATGTTTAAAAAAACAAAACAAAAAAAACAAACCTGCAAAGCAATGGAATAATGCATACTAGCACATTATGAAATACTGACCTTGTAATGAAGCCCTCCAGGGCTGGGCTGTCACCACCAATGTTCCCTTGGTCTTTCTTCCAGGTTTGCATGCTCTGGCTATGTGATTAGCTGGAGCCACGATGATGTCACACGCGGGAGCCCTCAATTCTATCACGAAGCTCTGAAGCATACGTTGCCGGACCTTCAGAGCACATGCATCGGTGACCTAACTGGCGGCATTCAGAGTGAATATTTCCTAAATGGTGCAGGTTTGGGAGATATTCATTTTACCTACAGGTAAGCCTCATTATAGGCTTACCTGTATGTAAGAATGATCAAGTGGGATTTACTACCACTTTAACCACTTAAGCCCCGGAAGATTTTACAATTGCACGGTCGTGCGACGCTGTATCTAAACTAATTTGGCGTCCTTTTTTTCCCACAAACAGAGCTTTCTTTTGGTGGTATTTGATCACCTGTGCGATTTCTTGATCACGCGCTATAAACAAAAAAAGAGCGTCAATTTTGCAAAAATAGCAATATTTTTCACATTTTTTTTATATGAAATTCCCCCCCAAAAAAAAAATGTAAAAATCTAAATTTTTTAACATTTTTGGCCCATTTGTTTTGTGCTACCTATGTTTGGTAAAAAAAATTGCAAAAAGCGTATTTTGATTGGTTTGCGCAAAAGTTATCGCGTTTACTAACAAAGGGAAAGATTTTTGTCATTTTTGTTGTTTTTTTTTTTAACGCGTAATTGCGGCGATCTGCGTTTTTTTTTTTTTTGCGGTACTGCGACATTGCGGCGGACAGATCGGACCCTTGACTGACATTTTTGACACTTTTGGGGTTACCAGTGACATTTCTACAGTAATCAGTGCTATACATATGCACTGTTACTGCAAAAATACACTGGTAGTGAAGGGGTTAACTTTATTTGGGAATGAGGGGCTGTGTGTGTCCCTAGGGGCGTGCTTTCTACTGTGATTGGCTCTGGCTTGAACTGTAAGGACACTGATCAACGGATCTACATAGTAGATCCGTGTGATCAGTGTTTTTACACCGAGGAGAATGACAGGTGGCTTGTTTACACAAGCCGCCTGACTTTCTCCCTCTCCCCCGCCGATCGCCGAGTGACCGGCGGACATCGGGTCCGCCAGTCACACGCGCGGGGGGGGGGGGGGGGGTCCGTGACCACGCGGGAGCGCGCCTCCGGGGGCGCGCGCTCGCTCCCTAGACCCTCACAAGCTAGTGACGTAGCCCTACGTCACTTTGCCTGTGAGGGGCTGATTGCCGACGTAGATCGGCGTTAGGCAGTCGGCAAGTGGTTAAAAATTACTACTAGCTACCATGACCTGGCCTACTACTAGCTATATCATGACCTGATTAAATGAGAACCTTCAGACGTTGGTGAGATTTTCTGTTGCGCCACCATTAAGCAAGTGAGGGGAAAATATCTCCAACTGTAGTTCATTAAAAAAACACTCCTCAACCTGTTTTGGAAGAGTGAAGAAGCGTTAGAACTGTGGTCAGGTTTTCCCTGGTGTCTGGAAAAGAGAAATGGACAGAGGGTGCACCAGCCTAGCGCATTATCTTTAAAACAATTTATTGTAATAGACATGTATACACATTATACTCACAAAACGATTATGAAACACGGGCAATAAGCAATGAGGGACCACCAGGGGTCTCCACTGGGCATCCTCAGCTGCCGCAGGCCGTGGAAGGATGTAGACCTCCAAAAAAAACGCTTATGCGTTTCGGGGTGTTCCTCCTTCACATCCTTCCATGGCCTGCAGCAGCTGAGGATGCCCAGTGGAGACCCCTGGTGGTCCCTCATTGCCTATTGCCTGTGTTTCATAATCGTTTTGTGAGTATAATGTGTATTACAATAAATTGTGCTAGGCTGGTGCTAGGCTGGTGCGCCCTCTGTCCATTTCTCTTTTCCAGTATCTTCTTTGGGTTACCACGACCCGTTGAGAGTGGCAGCACAGCCTGAATTTACTACAATTTGACCTGAATCGCATTTTCCAGATACCAGCCGCAAGGCCACCCCTTAAGCGCAGGAGTCATTTGCTCTTTCCCCGGTGTCTGTATCACCATTGGTGGTCATTTTTCCGCACTATCCTAATCTTGCTCATTGGAGGTAAGAGTTGTAAGGTATGAGTGTAGTTTACTTTAATGAGTAAAAAAAGAAAGTTCTGGAACAATAGAACACTTTACTAGCAAGGTCTCTTAAATGTAAAAGGATCAGAAGTGAGCATATGAAACATTATGAAATGATTATTTTGAACATTTTCTACTTGCTGTTAGTCCAATGGAAAAATAGTATTCCTGTGTTTCTCTGTCATCCAATGAAATCCATAAATTTACTGTATGTAGAAAACCAGGCCAGTCAATTTTCTTGTCCAGCATTCTCTGTAAACAGCCCTAAATAATTTGCATAGTAATAAACAACATTTGCATTACACCTTTTCATGCTTTCTCTATCTCTGTAGTGCAGTGTGGGCTTGACATATTGCATGAAGATGGCTCACACACAGCGGTTAATGACAGGTTCTACTTCTGAATAGCTGATTGCCACTGTGTAAAATTGGTATTAAGATGCCAGTAGATGTAGTTCGGTACAATTTAGCATAACAGTAGAAATGATGAATTCATAAACAAGGCACTCTAGCAGAATATAAGCCAATAAACAAGATGTCATCAGAAAAACGGGGTGAAATAACATTTTTATTTTACAATATACAGTACATAAATTGTAGCTTGTGGTGGCCAACAAGTATTTCTAATCTCTCTATAGAAGACTGCCACTGCATCACATGCTATGGATGATGTAAATGAGTTAAGCAGGTCATACATTATGCAATGCTCTTCCCTTCCACCACAGATGGAAGGAAAGAAAATTGCTTGATTCCTCCATCAGAACAGAATATATTGGGGTTGATTTACTAAAACTAGAAAGTGCAAAATCTGGTGCATGGTAGGCAATCAGCTTCTAATTTCAGCTTGTTCAATTAAAGTCTTGTTTTTATTTTGCCTAGAAATACCAAACATGTTATACTTACCTGCTCTGTGATGTGGTTTTGCAAAGAGCAGCCCAGATCCTCCTCTTTCCGTGTCCCTCTTCGGTGCTTCTGGCCCCTCTTCTCTGATGAGTGCCCCAACAGCAAGCAGCTTGCTATGGGGGCACCTGAGCCGAGCCGCAGCTCCCTGTGTCTATTTAGACATGGAGCCCAGGCTAGGCCCACCCCTTCTCTCTCCTCATTGGCTCACTGACTTTGGTTGACAGCAGCGGGAGCCAATGGTGCTCGGCTGCTGTCTCAGCCAATGAGGAGGAGAATCCTGGGCGGCTGAGTCTCTCCTGCAACATCGCTGGATCGAGATGGGCTAGGGTATGTTTTAGGGGGGCTGCTGCACATGGAAGGCTTTTTATCTTAATGCATAAAATGCATTAAGATAAAAAACCTTCTGCCATTACAATCACTTAAAGCTTTGCCAAAAAAACTGAAAGGTGTTTGGTTTCAATGCAGAGTTGCACCAGGTTTTGGACTTTCCATCTTTAGTAAATCCTCTCTATTGTGTTCTACCATCGGAAAGCCTTCACTACCGGCTGAACTTGATTAATGTTGCCGGCTTATAGCCAGTGGCACTAATCGTTGAGGAAAAACCCTAGAGGCTGGTTGTACATGTAGCACGACCCCCACAGGGATTGCTGAGTGTGTTCAAATCCTCCTCACTATGACTCCCTTCTGACACTATGGGTTCTTTACATATAGTTACATAGTTTGTGAGGTTGAAAAAAGACATCAGTCCATCCAGTTCAACCTATGATGTGTGTGTGTTTGCTGTTAACCGTACATTGTATACCTCTTTATGTTGTGGTCTTTAAGGTGCCCATCTAATAGTTTTTTTGGCACTAACGATGCTCCCTGCCGTTACCACTGCTTGCGGAAGAGAATTCCACATCCTTACTGCTCTGACAGTAAAGAACCCCTTAGGTATTTTAAGGTTAAATCGTTTTTCCTCTAGTTTTAGTGAGTGGCCACGTGTCTTATTGTATTCCCTTTCTCTAAAAAGTTTGTTCCTTATGCTAGGGTCATCACCAGTACAGTATTTGTACATTGATATCATATCCCCCCTCAAGCGTCTCTTCTCCAGAGAGAATAAGTTCAATGCTTGTAGTCTTTCCTCATAGATGATGTCCTCCATTCCCCTAATTATTTTTGTTGCCCTTCTCTGGACTCCCTCCAGTTCCAGCACATAGTGACATAGTGATTAAATAGACGACAACAACGTTTCAATAATAAAAGATCAGTTTTACTGTCTTAGTCAAGAAATTGAACAATTGTGAGTTCAACACAACAGGAAATATAGATAAAGAGAACCAAGCTGAGATTCTGAGTCTTTAAAGCCCCAATGACATAAAGGGGGATGCAAGACTCAGAATCCTAAATTTTCAAAAAGATAAACAAATGTAAATGTATTACATTTACATGTATGTCCAAAAAAGGACATACATTTTATTTTGGTACATCATTGCATGAACGTGCAGTTGTTAAAGTAATGTAGTGCGGTATCGCAAAACATGGCCTGGTCAGGAAGAGGGGTATATCTTCCAGAGGTCAAGTGCTTAACTCAACCCTTAAGTGCGTTACTGACAGGATCACCACTTGAAAAGGAAAAAAAGCCTAAAAAAAGAAAACTAAAGCAGCCACCACATTTAAAGATCAAGTTACCAATGTGTTTTACTTTTGAAACATTTTGATATAGTTATGACATTCCTTTCTTTATAGGAAGCTCATCCAGATCACAAAGATGTCCTCCGAGTCACAGCATCCTTCAAGACTCTTGTGGTAGGTTGTTTGTCTGGTTTTCTGTCTATTGTCTTTGTATATAGTAATATAGGGGCTGTAAATAAAGTAACATTGCTGAAATATTTCTGCTTACACAGTGTGGGTAAATGCTGACACAGGAATGTAAAGATTTACTTTACTATAGTCTGTGCATACAGGGCAACAAATGTCACCAATAAATACATGATCCGTGCACATTTTATGTTGGTAATAAATAACACAAGGTTCAGGTAGAAATGTTTATAATGCCATGAAGGGAAATTTCATTTAATCCATAACAATGTTTTGATCCACAAAGAATTCTTTAAGCTTGCAAGCTCAGGGTCTTGTAGACATCGAGCCAGATAAAGAACCCTTATTTTTTTTAAATTTCCATAGGGAATAGAGAAGAAGAGGGGATAGAGTTACTTAGGCTTTGTATTGCCATTTTTGTAAAGTAAATAAAAGATATGTTTTTTTTTTGCGTAAGTGAAGGTTATTTTTTGCGTAAGTGCAGGTTATTTTTAGGTGCTTAGAAGTGTGCCATGGTGTCCCATTGATTGGAATTCATTTACATGATATCTCAGGTGCAAATTAAGTTGGTGCTGAAGTACTTCCTCCTAGCAGCTGCTGTGATCACAGGTCTGGATGGGGAATTGGTAGCCACATAATGGCCACTGGATGCCGCTTACTGCAGGTCCACCTCTGATCGATGTCTGAAAATCTACTCAGGGCCATCAGCTCAATATATCTTATTTTTAAACCTAACAATATATAAAACCCTGTGCAATGAAGCAAACTAAAAGAGATCATTCCGAATTCAAAACTTGTTCCTGCAATGATTTTTTTTTTTTTAGCATATTTTTGTTCATCACACATACATATATACTATAAATACAGTGCATTCATAAATTATTCACACCCCCACCACTTTTTTCAATGTTATGTTGCAGCCTGATACAGCCTGGTACAGTTGTTGAAATTAATTGTTTTCCTCATTAATCTACTCTCAGTACACCATAATGACAAACTGAAAACAGAATTTTAGAAAGGTTTGCAAATGTATAAAGAATTGAGGGATTGGCAAAGAGGGGTAGCAGACAGAGCGTGGTATGTAAAGTGGATGAGCCTGGCAGCAGCGATCATGATGGACTAAAGGGGGGATGGCCTATTTAAAGGTAAGCCAATGAGAAGGGAATTGCAGTAATCGAGACAAGGGGTGACCAGGGAGTGGATTAGAAGTCTTGTGGTATCGTTGGTTGGGGATGTTGCAGAGGTTTAGGCGGCAAGCTTAGGATAGCGACGGGATGTGGGGCCAAAAGGATAGTGCAGAGTCCATGATTATACCTAGGACCTTGGCATGGGGGGGGGGGGGGGGGGGTTGATAGTTGATCCGTTGATTTTGACAGAGAAATCAGGGGAAGCCAGATAAAGAATCCTTTATTGTTTTGAAATTTCCCTAGGAGTTTCAATAGTTAAGTTTCGTATCTGCCATTTTTGTAAAGTGAATAAAATATATGTTTTATACGTAAGTGCAGGTTATTTTTAGGTGCTTAGAAATATGGGCGAGAGGAACATGGGGGAGGAAATATCGTGAGCTTGGTTTTGGACAGGTTGAATTTGAGAAAGTGATGTGACATCCAGGCAGTTATGTCTGTTAGTAAGCTGGTGATTCGTGAGGAGACTGATGGAGTGAGCTGAGGGGTGGAAAGATAGATTTGGGTGTCATCAACATAGAGATGACATTGAAAGCTATGGGAGGCAATCAGCTGACCCAGGGAGGAGGTGTAGATTGAGCAAAGGAGCGTTCCAAGAACAGAACCTTGGGGGACCCCGATGGAGAAAGGAAGAGGAGAGTTGGTAGTATAGTTTTAAGTAGCACTGAAGGTCCGTTGGGATAGGTAGGATAAGAACCAGTGAAGAGAACAATCATGGAGACCAAGGGAGTGAAGTTTACTAGGAGAAGTACTAAATAATAGTGTCCATTGGTGTTAACTGTTTGTAGGTGATTTGTGAGTTTAAGGAGAGCAGTTTCCGTGGAGTGTTGAGGGCAAAATCCGGACTGAAGCGGATCAGGAAGTTAGTCAGATGGTCACTCAGTCGGGTATAGACCAGTCATTCAAGGAGTTTGGAAGAGGAGGGGAGAAGGAAATGGGGCATAGATTGTGTAGATTGGTGGGGTCCAGTAAGGGCTTTTTATTCACTTTAAGACCGGAGGATTTGGCTGCTCAATGACCATGCCCTATTTTGCGATTCGGCACTGCGTTACTTTAACGGACAATTGCGTGGTTGTGTATCGCTGTACCCAAACTAAATTGACGTCCTTTCTTTTTACACAAATAGAGCTTTCTTTTGGTGGTATTTGATCACCTATGCAATTTTTATTTTTTGCGCTATAAACAAAAAAAGCGACAATTTTAAAAAATAACAATATTTTTCACATTCTTTTAAATGAAATTCTCAAAAAAAATGTACATTTCAAAATTTTTTAACATTCTAGGCCAATTTTTTTTCTGCTACATTACTTTTTGTAAAAGAAAATCGCAATAAGCATATTTGGATTGGTTTGCGCAAAAGTTATTGCGTTTACTAACTACGGGAAAGATTTGTTATTTTTTTTTGTTTTTTTTTACTAGTAATGACAGCGATCTGCGATTTTTTTTTTTTTTGCGGGACTGCGACATTGCGGCAGACAGATCGAACCCCTAACTGACATTTTTTACACTTTTGGGGGAACCAGTGACATTACCACAGTAATCAGTGCTAAAAATATGCACTGTTACAGTAAAAATGACACTGTCAGGGAACGGGTTAACTGTACTGGTGATAAAGGGGTTAAATGTGACCCTAGGGGCCTGATTCAAACTGTAGAGGGGCGTGGTTTGTGAGATCATCACAGAGACATGCAATCCTATATAGCAGGATCACATAGCCTCTGTGATCATCTAAGGGAGAATGACAGACGCCTGTGTTTACATCAGCCGTCTGTCCTTCTCGGTCAGCGGCGGGAGATCGCGAGTGGCTGGCGGCCATCGGAGCCGCCGGTCACACGCACTGGCTCCCCAGCTGACGAGTGGGTGTGGGAGCGCGCCGCCGCCGGCGCTCTCGCCCCCTAGAGTCTCCTGAGCGAGCGACATAGTACTACGTTGCTTTGCCCAGGAGCGGCTGCCTGCCGCAGTAAAACTGCGGTGGGCTGTTGCTAAGTGCTTAAGGATGAGAGCGACTAGCGCATGTTTTAGAGCAGGGGTGGGGAACCTTTTTTCTGCCAAGGGCCATTTGGGTATTTATAAAAACATTCGGGGGCCGTACAAAATTATCAACTTAAAAATGTGCCGGTTATATTTGGTCAAACATTTAATTAACTCGCCCCTAATGTGATGGCTGCAACTGCTTCTCTTTGGTGAGGTGTGTGATGTTAGCTGGTATTGATGATGTTGCTACTCGCAACTGGTTTTCCAGGTTTGCGTCAGTTAGTCTGGAGTGCAGTCGACTTTGTGGTGATAAATTTTGAAAAGAACTGCTGGTGGGTACAGCTGGCTGGTACTGCTGGTGGGTACAGCTGGCTGGTACTGCTGGTGGGTACAGCTGGCTGGTACTGCTGTGAGTATTGCTGTCTCTGGCTGGTACTGCTGTGTGTTCTGCTGGCGGGAAATGCTGGCTAGCAGCGGCGCTGCGCTGGAGGAAGAGGCAATGTTTCCTGTATTGGTCACAGATGGAGTGCATTTGATATCACTCTGCCTGTGACTCACTCAGACTGTCAGAACGGAGTCGAAAACTATACTGGAAGCATCGGCTCCATTCTGACAGATCAGCTGAGAGACACAGACTCCGCTGCACGGGGGGCCGGACCAAATGACTTCAAGGGCCGCATTCGGCCCCCCGGCCATAGGTTCCCCACCCCTGTTTTAGAGGGTTGGGGAAGATGCAAGAACCGAGGGAGAAGGTTGCAGATGCGAGTTAGAGAGCCTAGAGTCAAAGGGTAAGTGTAGCATTTGCGAGGGAGCAGGATCCAGGGGGAAGGTAATTAAATGGGAGTTAGAAAATAGTCTAGCAACCTTCTTAATACTAGCACAGTATTGATGATGCATACTTTTCAGAGCAAAAGCCATACAGTCAAAAGAACTGCCTGCAGCGCTCAGAGATAGGTTTATTGGAAGGCACAGATTTAGGAAAGGCTACATAAAAAAAATTCTGCTGCACTGAAGGTTCCCAAGAGCACAGTGGCCTCTATAATTCTAAATGGAAGAAGTTTGGCACATCCAGGACTCTTCCAAGAGCTGGTCACCTAGCCAAACCGAGCAATCAAGGGAGAAGGACCTTAGTAGGAGGTGACAAAGAACCCAATGGTCACTCTGACTGAGCTCCAGAGATGCTGTGTGGAGGCAGGATAAAGTTCCGGAAGGACAACCATAACTGCAGCCCCCCACAGATCTGGGCTTTATGGCAGAGTGGCTAGACAGAAGCCTCGTCTTAGTGCAAAAAACATAAAAAGCCTGAAGGACTCTGACTGTGAGGAGCAAGATTCTCTGTTCTGATGAAACCAAGATTGAACTGTATGGTCTCAGTTTTAAATGTTCTATCTGAAGGAATCCAAGCACCGCTTATTACATGCCCAATACCATCCTAACAGTGAAGCATAGTGGTGGCAGCATCATGCTGTGGGGTTGTTTTTCAACAGCGGGACTGGGTGACTTGTCAGGGTTGAGGGAAAGCTGAATGGAGCAAAGTACAGAGATATCTTCAATGAAAACGTGTTCCACAGCACACTGGGCTGAAAGATCATCTACCAACATGACAATGGTCCTAAGCACACAGCCAAGACAACACAGGAGTGATTTAGGGACAACTCTGTGAATAACCTAGAGTGGCCCAGCCAGAGTCCTGACTTGAACCCTAATAAACCTTCTCTGGAGAGACTTGAAACTGGCTATTCACCGATGGTCCCAATCTAACCTGACTGAGCTTCGAAGGCTTTTCAAAGAAGAATGGCATAAAATCCCCCAATCCAGGTGTGCAAAGCTTGTCGCGTCATACCCAAAAAGACTCAAAGCTGTAATTGCTGCCATTGGTTCCTCAATAAAGTACTGAGTAAAAAGGGTCTAAATACTAAGTACATGTGATATTTAATTTTTTTTCTTTTTAATAAATTCAAAGCCATTTTGAAAATTTCGTTTTCACTTTTTCATTATAGGGTACTGAGTGTAGATTAATGAGAACACGTATTAATTTAAACAACTGTATTGTCAGGCTGTAACATAACAAGATTGAAAAAAGTGAAGGGGGTCTGAACACTTTAGGAATGCACTGTATATAAAAGTAAAAAACCAAAGTGCAATAAGTGCAATCCAAACACATCTATACTTTAATCGTGGTATCCAATAGCAAATTCATATACAAAGTGCAAAAAATGCGGTCAGGTGTGTGTATATCCCAGTACTGTTTTGGGTAGTTTAATTGACTATTAATTCAACGGTGATCACTAATCATCCACTTTAATCATAAACTGAAATGTAACTAGAATATTCCGGGTGCTCTTTTAACCCCTCCATGCCTCATTTTGGATTGACTCCCCAAATACAGATGACCTTTAAATCATGAAAGGTCTTAAAGTACTTTCCCCAAAGGGCAAAATACACCACCTTCTGCTAATCCATCCTCAGGGGCATTTACCACCAATCCATATGCAAAAAAAAAAAGAAAATTCTTGAAAGTGTAAAAGTACATTTTTATTAAATTAACCACTTGCCTACCTGGCCAATTCTTACACTTCTCTCATAAAAATCATTTTTTTTTATATTTTTTAGCAGAGACCCTAGAAAATAAAATGGTGATTATTGCAATTATTTGTTACACCGTATTTGCACAGCGGTGTGTACATCCCTTGTGATAGAAATAGGCAGTCACAGGTCCTCACTAAGACCCTACATCTTTCCTCTACAATGTAAAGCATAAGATAATAAAAAAAGAAAAAAAACATTGAACTAGTGCTTAAAAAAAATGGCATTGTTTACATTGAGCCAGAAGCGATCTTGCGAGGTCGTCCTAGACCATAGAGATAAGCAGAGGCCTCCGCTCATCTCTGTTACCAGCCTCTGCAACCACCGAATCAGTTTCCGGAGCTACCGATCGACCAAGTAATCCCAGGAAGCCATGGTAGCGGGCGGATCACTTTTATCGGTTAGAGAATCGCCGGCTGAAAAAACAATATTGGGGCTATGGCATATTGCTGCAGCCATAATCCTGGTATTCCAGTGACAACTGAGGACATAATTTGTCTATGGCCCGGTTGGCAAGTGATTAAAACACTAAGGCCCTGTTCACACCTGAGTGTTTTTCAGCTTGTAAAACGCTCATCTATGAAGTCTCAAAACGCCCAACAAGCAAAATCCCATTCATTTCAATGGCCCCTGTTCACATATGAGCGTTTTGTCACCTGAAACAAAACACCTGAAGCTCAAAAACGTACATGAGCTTCTTTTTTAGTAGATTACAAGTGTTATTGTTAGATGTCAATGCCAGCCTCCAATTGCCTGAAAAAACGCCCGAAAAAATGCCTGAAAACGATACGCTCATCTGTGAATGGAGCCTTACAATCTTCTGATGGTTTGCCAACACCAGCTAATGCTTCTAGTCCTAATCTCCTGATCTTGGAGAGCAAGGTGGGTAATCTCCTGTTGTTACTGACCTCGCTCAACGCGTTTCATAACAGCAAATTTCATCAGGAGTTGTCAGCACTGTGCTTAGTACACATCAGTGGATGATCAGCTATAAGGTAATTTTATATTCATATCTTATTTGTAAAGACCCAGGGTAAAATGCCCCTCTGTCCCCCCTGCCCAGTCCTTCTTTGACTCCGAGGGTACAAACATACATCTGTATATTACTAGAAAAGGTTGCTATTAATCATTAAGCCACCATTTAAAGTCTGTGGGCTTATTTTAGATAAATTAAACCAGATCTGTTTATTTAAGTTTTGTGGTTCTTGAGTGATGAAAAGGAACAAAAGTCACGTGATTTAAAAAAAAAACAAACTGATTAAATTGACCTTGGGCTGTTTGACTCATGCAATGACATTATCAGTTGTTGTATTTAAAATATTGTTATATAAAGGTTTTTCTTCTACTCGGATATACCGTATATTGCGGGCTGGAAAATAGATAATCCAGCATGGAGGCAGCACTGTGTGACATTATACTCTGTTTCTCTAGATATGTAACTTGTGTGGGAGAAGTTTCCTTCCTTTACTGCCATACCCTGAGCATGCAGCATCAAATTAACCCTTAAAATCCAAATTCCTATATGTCTTCTAAAGGTTTAGTCATCGTGGAAAGATGCAACATCAGTTTATTTATGAGATTGGTGCTTGTTTTTTTGCTATCTTTACTTGGGTAAATCTGTTTTTTTTTTTCGTTCTTTTTCGAAGAGAATTGTTAAGGTTTATTTTAAAGTTAATATTATAAAAAAAATTAAGCACTTGTCAAGAGTATTTTTCTTAGTATAGCAGAAGGATTTAGAGCTTCTGGTTCACTATAGTCTCTCTTGAATTGCTTCTATATTATCCAGACAAGTGATTGTAACAAACATGTTACCTGCTTTGTGCAATAGTTTTGCACAGAGTAGCAGCAATATTACTCTTTTTTTTTTTTTTTACCCCCTGTTGGCACTCCTGGGTCCCCCCCCCCCCCCCCCGCCGAATGCCCCTATAGTAAAATGCTTGCTATGGGGGCACTCGTGCAGGCTCCCTTCCAAACCACGCTCTGTGTGACCATTGATGCACAGAGCGCGGCTTGGCCCTGCCCCCCTTCTCTCTCCTCACTGTCTGTAATTGACAGAAGCAGGTCCAGCGAGGAGGGAGACAGAAAGCAACGCCGCTGCTCCAAGAATAGCACTGGATCAAGATCAAGCTCTCTTGCATACCTCAATCAAGGTGTCTCATGCCAGCTTTTGGAATGTAAAATATGATACTTACAGAGCATTTTAGCTTGCTAATAGGTTAAGTATTAATGCCCACCTGACAACTCCATTAAATGCCAGGAAATTTAGTCTGCCATTTTTTAGGTATAATTGACTACCTACCTGTTGTAGCAGCAGCATTTCTGTTGAAGAGACCAATCACTGGAGTCACTTAGCTGTGCATTGGGTGACCAGTCTCCTCCGCGTCCCTGCAAGGCATGCATATTTCATATATTGGACCCTGCAGACTTCTCCCTGCTCTCTGCACTGCCAGAAACTAAGAGTTAGGGTGTCAGGAAAGGACATAATGCAGACTTCAAGCTGAAAGCCAGGTGCACAGACATTCATTTAAATAGATTTCTCAATAGCCACAAAAGATATAAATCCAGTTAAAGTGCAACAAATGCCTTTGCATACCCAGTTATTACTTTGTAAAAAAAGTAGTGACATCATCACTCTCCTGCGCATAGCCTGTGCATAGGGTAGAGCTGTAGTAGGGACCTAGCAGGCTCCACCCACTACAGACTGTCTGAACAAAACTACAGGAAGGGGCGGATACAAGACCAGCCACCCTGCACAGGGAGGAGAGCAGCAGTGACCGGTCCTAATACGGCAAGTTCCTGCAAAGGAGCAAGGCTTCACGCTGAATTAAGCAAGCTATACACAGTGCAAATTCCTTTCCTGCCACCAGAGGTTGCAGGAAAGGAAATTCACACGATTCCCCCTTCAACATAGGCAGTGTTGACAATGGAATCCCTCCTGCAATTGTCTGTTCCCACTAAAGGGGTCGGGGGGCAAAGGAGGGCAGGGAAGCTGCCTCCGCTGGGAGAAGACAGTGATTGCTAGCGGCTATAGCAGCTGCTAGCGATAATCACAAGAAAATTTGGCAGGGTGGTTGTACCCAAGTTGATCGACTAAATACATTCAGCCTGCCTATTAACAGTTTGAATCTTAGCCACTTCCTGTTGAACTGCCCGAGATTTGAACCATGTATGGCCATCCTTACTACACAAATCTAGAAGAAATACACAAAGCACAGATTCGAGTAGAAATACACTTGCCCGGAGGTGGTCTTTGAGTCGGTTCATCTAAAACGAATAATTCAGTTCTCAGGGACTCTGGGAGATATTGTATGCCGGTGGACCATACCACACTTGTTCACCAATCATTGGACCAACCCTTTGATTATATTTCTTTCTAAAACCTCATCATGGATATATAGCAAAGTTCTGGCATGTTGTTAAGGTGATGGATTGCTATAGGACTTTATGGATACTGTATTGATAATCAAGCTAATAATTATTGTTGTTGCAATATTGCAGATTATATTATCTTGCTCAGTTGTTATACTTTCTACATATGCCTTGAGCTGTATTTTTCTGAGTCCTGTATCTTGAACGTGAAAATGCACCAAATACCTTATTTTTAAAAATGCACTTTATTCAAAAGTACCATCTAACAGCAGAATCAGAATGGAGCCTTTTGATCTCCAAATCATGTGTCATTTTTGCTTCTTTGAGCATTAATTGCACTTTTAATGAAATATCTGACAAAAACAGTCAAGCATTTGTTAAGCAACTACTCCAATTATTAGTACTTAAAGCTGTCAAGTGTCCATAGCAACAAATTAGATGTCCAAGCAAGCACAGCACCACATAACCTGGCTTACATTGCAGTAGGGTCAATACACTAAGATCCATGAGTTGTTTTTTCTGCATTTGTTATTTATCTCTCTATAATTTCCCCATCAAAATGTTCAGTTTGCATTTAAATAGCATGGTATTTTTTTTTTCTTTACAAAAAACATACAGTATGAATTTTTTTTTTTATTACTAACAGTTTTTTACTGTGGCAAAAGAAAAATTAGAACATGTACAAAACATTACATAGAAAATATCAGTCAGGTACAAACCTATGAAGAGAGATAACACCGCTCAGGCTAGTCAAAGTCCACAATTCAAGGTGGGTGCTGAACCTCCGCTCACCACCAGGAGAAGCATAAAAGAAGAAAACGGTCACACACCACCGCGGAATCCAATGAAAAAAAGTTCCTTTATTCACATAAGTGGTACAAGGTACAGCAGGGTAGGACAGTAGATGCATTTCACAGGACTGCTACGTGGTAGTGAACAAGCATGTAGCAGTCGTGTGAAACGCGTCCACTGTCCTACCCAGCTGTACCTTGTACCACTTAGGTGAATAAAGAAACTTTTCTTCATTGGATTCCGTGGAGGTACAAACCTAGCTTTAAAGAAAAGGGGGTACAGGAACAATGAACACATTCCAACGGGGATATAGCAATCATAGTCCAAGAGACACAACCTTGACATATAATAGTTATTTAACTCCTAAATCTGAGTTTTTGTAACCATTTTTTATCTCCAACAACATTGGCTCAATTTTCTGCTCTCTTTATTGTACATCCTTTAGCCCCCCCCCCCCCCCCCAACAGTAGCCAAAAGCTTGCAATATTTAAAGGACCACTAACCTTTGCAGTCATTTTTAGTGGACTTTCTGCTGTAGAAAAGTTTTGGGCATGTATGTTTATGGGAAAAAATAAAGTTTAAATCTAGAAGTGGGCATACATGCTAATACTGCAAATGTTAGTCTGTGCCATTTTAGGGTTTGGTGAAACAAAGGGCGCTACCTGAATTCTTTAAATAACTTGCATTTGCATTGATTATGTTGTTTAAAAGATTGGCTGACGCTGAATGGGGTTGCACTTTCTTTGTGAAAGCTACAATTTCCCCCTGAGGTTGGGTTTTCTAGTGTTACAGAGAAACCACAGCAGCTTTTCAGTTGCCGCCCGTGATCACATTCAGAGGAATGAACATTTCTCAGAACACAAAGCACTGGAAAGTGTGATGATGAACTGAAGCGGGTCAGCAACAAATGGGTATACTTTTCAAGTTGCGATGTTGTTTCTGTAGGTTTTTCAATGTGTACAACAAAGAGAATTGGTATCAATAATGAAGCTTTGTGCTGTTCATTACCCCACATGCACACTGGGCGTTTCGCCCATGTTTGTCCAATCTTGGTGTTTTCATGTGGCCGGGAGCCAAAAGTGCAACATCCAGCCCCACTGCCAGCAACCTGTCAAAGTCCATGACAGGCTAAAATACACTGACTGGAAGCTGTACCGAGTGGTATTTGTGTCCAGGGTTGTATGCATTTAGAGACCTAAAGGTGCATCTCATAAAATTAGAAGATCATTAAAAAGTTAATTTATTTCAGTAATTCATTTAAAAAAGTTAAGCTCCTATATTTCATATAAATGCGTTACACACAGAGTGATATATTTCAAGCATTTTTTCTTTTAATTTTGAGGATTATGGCTTACAGCTAGTGAAAACACAAAACTCAGTATCTCAACAAATTTGAATATTACATGAGAACAATATATAAAAAAAAAAAAAAAAAAAAAAAAGGATTTTTAATACAGAAATATTGGCTTACTAAAAAGTATGTCCATGTACAGTTTAGTATGCACTCTTGGCCGGGGCACCTTTTGCATGAATTACTGCATCAATGCGCCGTGGCATGGAGGTGATCAGCCTGTGGCATTGCTGAGGTGTTATGGAAGTCCAGGTTTCTTTGATAGCGGCTTTCAGCTCGTCTGCATTGTTGGGTCTGGTGTCTCTCATCTTCCTCTTGACAATATCCCACAGATTCTCTATGGGGTGTAGGTCAGCCGAGTTTGCTGGCCAATCAAGTACAGTGATACCATGATCATTAAACCAGGTATTGGTACTTTTGGAAGTGTGGGCATATGCAAGTCCTGCTGGAAAGTGAAATCCGCACTAGCTGTAAGCCATAATCCTCAAAATTTAAAAAAAGAAATGCTTGAAATGTATCGCATCTATATAAAATCTATGCCTTTTCACTTTTTGAATTGAATTACTGAAACAAATTAACTTTTTGATGATAATCTAATTCTATGAAATGCACCTGTATGATAAGAAAGCAGTAATAGACTTTGACAGGCTGTAGGGGCCACACACTGCCCCTGTGCCCGCCCAGCGTAGGAAAATGCTGTTTTATTTTCTGTGTATCCTCGTGTTCTCGCTCAATTAGTTTTAAATCTTTGAAAGGCCTCACATACATTTTAGTGGGTTTGTGTCAAGCACCTTTTACGTCATTGTAACTGAATTTCTTTGAAAATGAGTATATAATGCCAAGACCAAATATGGGTATTTAAGAGTCTTGAAAATGAAAAAAACAATTATTGGCATTTGTGTCTGCATTTTTATTTTGATATATGTGAAAGACAATGCAGGATAATTAGGCAGTATGCCACCTGAGCCTGAAACATTTGCCTATTGGCTTGCTCCTATGTCACTAACTTTTCTGCGTAGATTGCATTATCTTTCTGGTACCCCCTTCATCGTCTCCTTTTGCGTCCTTTACAGTACGTCATTGCTGGGGGCGCTAGCTAGGAGGGTTAAAGCCAACTGATTGCTTTCTATAGAGATCTGGTAAAACTGTAGCGGCAGAGTAAAAGCACACACCACAACATTAACAGTATATGATCTGCAATATTTTTTTAATACGCCTAAGATTGTTTTATCAATTTCTTACAATTCTACAACAGACTTAAGCTGGGTACATACACAGTTTTTTTTTCCCCATTCAACGTGCAGGTTGAATGAAAAAAAAACAAAAAACTGACAGATCCCTGTATGAACACAAGCAATGTTGATGCAGGGATCTCCCTCACTAAGACATTGTATTCTGACATGGGGACTTATCCATGCTTACAAGAGAAGGTAAAAATGGCATCAGCTTGGGAGTTGCATTTAAGTGGTTTTTGTCCTGTGGTTCTAGAGTTTTTGTCCTGTGGTATTCAGTAGGTCTTTTGGGTCATTGAACATAGCCATAGCAGAGCAGTTCTAGAAGATATCAGTTAATAGCAATCACTATTCATTTTTACTAATTGATAAATTACAACTGTTCATCTACCTGTGTATTCCAGGTGCAGTGTCAAGACCTACGCAAGAGGAAGCAGCTGGAATTACAAATACTTTCGGAACCCATCCAGTGTTGGGAAGGAGAAGACATTAAAACCCTTGGAAATGTTGTGTATATGTCACAAGTAATGGTACATAGTGCAGCAAATGAGGTGTGTGACATTCAATTTAAGTTCTGGCTTACTCATTATTAAAGGCTTAATGCGTTCTGCTTCATCTCTCCAATATATGCTGTATGTATTAGGAAGAGTGACCTTATCCCATGCAATGCATAAGACTAATATGCCATCCTAAAAGGGGCTTCTGCAGCACAACAGACGATGTGACTCTGGGCTCTGATTCATGTACTAGAAATCCTTTATTGGTATGAGAATAAATTAAAAAATAAATATCACAGAGGACTGTTTAACGATACTCCTTTCACTTCTTCTGTATATTTTCTGATAATTAGAACGATACTTGTTAGAAAGAAATGCTTTAAAGCACATGAGTCAGACGTAAGGCCCTCTAGGCCATTTCATGTGACCCTCACACCTCTCCTGCAGTTGCAGTAACTCACTCATCTCCGCCCCCACCTTGTCTCAGCAGTCAGCAGCAGAGAGGAGGATAGAACTTCTCCATGCAGCCCCCCCTTTAGCTTTTCATAGCAGAGAGGAGGACAGAACTCTTCCTATAGATCCTGTGCCTCTCTGTGCAGCCGCAACATTCCCTCATCTCTGCCTCCCCTGGTCTCAGCATTCAGTGGACTCCAGCAGCTGACTCAAGCTCCCCACTGGTCCTTCTCCAGACCCTGCCCTTTCTGCTTTCCAACTCCATCCAAGCTTCTTCCGGGTAGCAGCACAAAGTAAGGGGGGTGCACTGTGAAGTAAGGGATGGTGGGGGACTTCTGACTTCTGATGGTGGGGGGCTCTTGACATCTGATGTAAGGTGTGGGTGCTCTGGACATCTGCTTACAATTATTATGAGAATAATACAATTTGTCAGTTGAAAAGAACTCGCACATCACTGGTATTATCCACAAGAAACTTTTACAGACTGCTTAGACAGAACACTAAGGCTGAACCATGTTCTGTCTGAGAAGTCCCCAATAACGTTTCTTGTGGATGATATCAACAATGTGCGACCCGTCTTTTGCATCATCTGCTCCTGCAGATCTACAGCTTACTCGAAGTCCTAAGTTATTACTAAAACCAGTAATAATTCAATGCAGAGGCAATTATTTAATATGATAAAGATTAGATACATTTATATAGTCTTACAGATACAACTGGCCCTTTTGAAGGCAACCATATTGCTGATGTGGCACGCAATGAAATTGAGTTTGACAGCCCTCCTTTAAAGAAAGTGTTTTGTATATGTTTTTATGATTTTGTTCAGGACTGGACAATATTTTTACTTCTTTTTCTTTTAGCCAGGTAAACATAAAATATTGCATATGAATGTTCATGTATGCTACTTGCTGCCAATTGGTGGTGCACTGAAGCCTGTTCTCTGCCACTTCTGCTGGGTCATATACTACAATGCTTTGAATAGTGTAATAAGGTCACTTTGTAACATACACATAGGGGTCAGAGTACAGAGTCATTTTGAATTAATCAGCAAAGACACACATTTGTGCTGGTTACATATGGTAGAAAGCACTGTGGATGTTTAGTTAGACCGTGATAGTAAAAAAAAGAAACATTGAGTGGGTTTTTTTTTTTTTTTAATAGAACGCTCTGAAATTTAATTTGCGGTGTTTTATTGTTACTTTGTAAAATAAAGATTGTGTTCATTTAATGAAGAAGGAAAAAAATTACTTTTAAACCTATAAAATTAATGAAACCGTTTCATTTCCTCAGTGACTGTTGGTGATTACAGATGGGCCCATTACCCCCCTGTTCGGTTCGCACCAGAACTCCTAAACAAGGAAAAAGTTTAGCCTCGAGCCACAAACTCTATTCAAGTCTATGCCTGAAAAATCAAAAGTGTCTATTTTAAAGGCTTATATGCAAGTTATTGGCCAAAAAAGGGTATAGGGTCCCAGGTACTGCCCTGGGGGACATGTATCAATGCAAAAGATTTTTTTCAAAACAATAGTTTATACAGGAGCAGTGATTTTAATGATGCTTAAAGTGAGACCCAGGGTTGTGGGGAACAGGCCCTTGTCCACATCAACATGGGGACAAGGTGCTTTGAAATTGGGGCAGAGCCCCCTGGCCCAAAGCACCCCCCAGTGATGTAGCCTGGTATGTTTCGGGGGGGGGGGGGCCCTTTGCTCCCCCCCCTTTCCTAGCCTGCCAGGCAGCATGCTCGGATAAGGGTCTGGTATGAATTTTCGGAGGGGACCCCACACCATTTTTTTTTTTCCTAAATTGGCTTTGGGTTCCCCTTAAAATCCATACCAGACCCTAAGGGCCTGGTATGGATTGGGAGGGGGACCCCATGCCATTTTTATTTTACCTTTTTTCTATTGCTGGCAATGTTTATCATTCAACTTTCAACAGGGAAGCCAATTGACAGCTGATGACTCATCTGGCTTTGCGGCCCCACTCCTTATCATCAGCTATTCACTGTGCCCTGATTGGGCAAAGCTTTCCCAATCAGGGCTTAGAATGCAGCGCGCAGTGAATTGTGTGGAACAATGTGGGCAAACATCCTGCTGAGCGCCCTGCAAATTCGGGTGTTCGCCAAACAGGCGATGTTCAGACCAAACTTTTGCTGGACATGAACAGTTTACCCATCTCTATTGGTGATACTTTTTTAGTATATGTTTCAATATTTCTATTTGGAGACTAGCTGTAGGAGATGTCTTTACTGCCAGACTAATAGTTTTTCTTCCCTTTTATACTAGGAAAAAGATGAGAGGTATTTCATGCTGTTTCCAAGTGCACTTCTAATGTTGTCTGCTAGTCCTCGAATGAGCGGCTTCATTTATCAGGTAACATGAAAAAATGGCTTGTATTCACTAAATGGGTATTCTAGGGCTACACCTATCCTGGTTGCTGGTATATCATGCCAATTTGAAAAAGTCTACAGGTGACCATGTCAATCTGCCTATAAGCCCCCAACTACAGAGTAACTACTGTGCATTGCTTGTAAGCAGGGCCTGGTTTACACTGCGTTGTGTGTCATATGATGTATAGTTCTCAGCTGATGTTATGTGACATGGAGTGTAGATAAGCCAGGATCCCCTTCCTGGCAGTACACATCAGTAGCCCATTTGGCAAATAATTTAAGAGGGGAAGCCTCTTAGCCTTATGTTGGATGTATTGTATATATGGTTGCTGTGGTGGGAGACAGACAATTGTGTATATGGCCGTGGTGGTAAGAGAACGGTGTATATGGTTGTTTTGAAGGTGTTTGTGTGTGTGTGTATTGGGGGTGGGGGAAGCTTATGGAACTATATATATTGCTGTTGTGGTGGGGGTGAGGTTGAGGGGATGAAGAGGGTGGATCAAGCTGTATATATGGTTGTTTAGGTGGGGAAGGAAGAAAATTGTGTTTGTGGCTGCTGTTGGGGTGGAGGCTCTTCTAACATGCAGAACTGAGGACTAAGATCACTGGTTCAAATCCCAGACAGGACACTCTGCATGGAGTTTGTATGCCATCCCTGTGCTTGTGTGGGTTTCCTCTGGATATTCTGGTTTCCCCTAAAACTTTCTGGTAGGTTACTTGGCATCTGTACAAATCGGCACCAGTATGTGTGTTTACGTATACATATTACATGGAGATCGTTGATTGTTAGTTCCTAGAGGGCAGGGACTGATATGAATGCCAAGTATGTAAAGCACTGCTCAAAATTGTTGGCTCTATATAGATACCTGTAATAAAATTTATATATATATATATATATATATATATATATATATACATATACATACACACACATGAGATGGGTGTATGGGAGAGGGTGGATGGAATGCCTGTATTACTGCTGTAGTAGAGGAGGTGATAAACTTTGTATGTGTCTGATGAGGTGAAAATAGAACTGTGTAAAATACACTTTTCAGCTTTGCTGAATTTTTTATTCTCATACATAAAATATGTTAGTGAACTAAACAAAGTTTTTAGGCATGCCTATATTTAATGTCAAGCTCAGAGTGGATCCTCTTGTTGGTGTTAGCAGTAGGCTTGTTCTTCTTGATTGTCCTTTAATTTAAAGTGGTTGTAAACCCTTACTTATTCCCAGTGAAATGACTAGCCTCAGGTGATACACAGACATAAAACATACATAAGTTGTACGTTTTATCTGCAGAAATTATTAAGATTTTCTGAGCTTTCAGATAACAGGTTGGGGATCTGATATTACACTCTGCAGAGCTCAGTGAGCAGAGCTCTAGGAGCTGATTGGAGGGAACACCCCCATTCACACAGCACAGGAAGAGAGCTGAGGCTGTCAATCACAGGCTGTGTGATGGAGCTCCCTCCAGGGGAGGGATTCACCCTCTACACACAGCAGACAGGAACAAAACTGAGGCTGTCAATCAATTGGAGTTCTCTTCCCTGTCACTGTTTTTCTCTTGGTGTCAGGAAAACTTGTCAGAAGTGATTCATGCTGATAGCAGAGGAACAAAGCAGCAGGCAGAAATGACACTTGGAGCTAACGTTGAAATTGTACTTATTTTTGTGTAGTTTGTGCACATGTTAAACATATGCATTTTATTGACACATATGACTTAAAATGGTTCTAAAGGTAGAAGTTTTTATTATCTTCATGCATTAAGATAAAAAGCCTTCTGTGTGCAGCAGCCCCCCTCAGTCCCCTTAGCTGAGCCCCATCTAGTGCCAGCGATGCCCACGAGTGCCTCGGCCATCCAGGACTCTCCCTCCTGATTGGCTGGGACACAGCAGTGGCGACATTGGCTCCTTCTGCTGTCAATCAAAGTCAGTTAGCCAATCAGGAGAGAGATGGTGGAGGCGAAATGTGGCTTCCTGTCTGAATGGACACCGGGAGCTGCAGCTCGGCTCTGGTGCCCCATAGAAAGCTGCTTGCTGTGGGGGCACTGGACAGGAGGAAGAGAGTCGACATGAGAAGTGGAGGATCTAGGCTGCTCTGTGCAAAAAAAAAAACTGCACAGGGTAGGTAAGTTTGACATGTTTGTTATTTTTAAAGAAAAAAAAAAGAAGGGGGACTTCAGTATCACTTTAACTTGGTTTCATGGAACCAGTCTGCCTCTTACGAAGCATCTGTGTAATAAAAGCTGTGGATAAGTCATGATGGTGATGACCATACATATGACACATCATTTACAAAGAATCAGCATTGGAAAGCTGAAAATTGAATATGAGACTACAAAACCATAAACTTTCCATTGCACTGAAAAGACAGTGATAAATATTTGATATGTTTTTTTTTTTTCTCATTAAAAGGGGAAATTGCCACTAACTGGAATGTCTGTAGTTAGGTTAGAGGAAATCGACAACATCAGTCATGCTTTTGAGATTGCAGGTGAGTTGTTTTTCCTTTTGAAAATTTGCTTGATTTGCAATAATTTTAGAAATAAAGATACTAATGCAATTACTAGCCACAAATATGGCTTTCCAAAATAAACACCTTTATGAATGTCTAACTTCTGGGTTTTCTTTTTTGTTTGTTCCTTTTTTTTTAGTTTTGTTCCAGTTGAAAAGTGTTACATTTTTGTTTTATTCCTTTCTGTTGCCCCCCATTGGTGTGGTTTTCCTTTTTTTTCCAGTCACTGTGACCCCTCTACAAGAAATGTGTTGAGCATCTGTCATCAGAATCTAGTACAGCTGTGCATAGTAACCAATCCATTTCTAGGTTTTCAGGCCCCTTTCACACTGGCTTTCCGATCTGGTCTGCCTGTCAATTTTTTCAGGTGGACCTGATTGTTTACTTCATGCAACCCTATGGAGCAGCAGATGTCAGCGGTGACATATGCGCTGACCATATCCATGCGTCTGGCCCCCTAATCTACATGCGGAGCTCCGGGCGCATGGAGTTCAATGGGTCTTTTTTTTTTTTTTAACCATGTCATTAGAGCCAGAGACTCTAATAGGCTAAAAAAAAGGGTGGGCTCAGGGCGCAGAGCACTATTGTGGTGTGGTCCGGGGGGGGGGGGGGGGTGTATGGTGCGGTCCATCTGCAGCCCCCCCCCCCCCAGCCCATGGAGCAACTGCCGCTGACACCCACTGCTATCTGATCCGATCCTGTCTGTGAAATCCAGAAGGATGGAAACCCTATTTTCTATCCATCTGGAGGATCGGATCAGATATTCAGTTGGACGGATTGCATGAGGACTAGAGGGCATACAATGCGATTAGAGGAGAAGCGTTTTAACCTCAGGCAACGGGGGGTTCTTTACTGTTAGGGCTACAAGATTGTGGAATTCTCTACCTCAAGAGGTGGTTTCTGCAGGAAGTATGGTGGCTTTCAAAAGACTCTTAGATGTACATCTCAGGAATCAGAACATTCAGGGGTATGTGAGATGATTACGGCCACATTTACCTACACGGGTTGAACTAGATGGACTATTGTCTTTATTCAACCTCACCTACTATGTAACTATATGTAAGATATGATCGGATGAAAACGGACAGCCGGTCCGTTTTCATCCGATCTCCCATAGAGGAGAGCGGGGTCTGACAGCTCCGTCTCTGTAAAGTAAGTGGAGATGGACCTGTCATCTGCCTGTTCAGCGGGGATCAGCGGATCAATTCCCTGCTGAGCAAAACTGAGTCCAACGGGTGAAAAGTCCGTGTGAAAAGGACCCTTTTTGCCTAATTGAGGAAGCTCAAGTTAGAAACTGATTGGTTAGTATGAACAGCTGCACCAGATTCTATGTGCTCCAGTTTTAGTAGATCTCCCCCCAATATGTAGTAGAAACTGCAGCAAGTCAGATAGAACCCATCTCATCTTCCTGCTGGATGATATCCAGCATCACCTAATTCTTTCTTCCCCAGCTTTACTGTCCCTGAACCACCTCTTTCCTTCATTGGATTTGAGTTCTTGCAATCATTGAGGCTCAGCATTACAAGTGGGCTTCACAACAACTTTGTGTTTTCAGGAAGCTATGTACAGCACCCTACCCACCCTTCCCACCAGCCACGATCTACCTGCATTATATAGAGAAGCACAAAGCCCTAGTGATGATTTCGCTGGGTCTATAAAAAGTAGGCTTGCTACTTTTTTAACCAGCCAGTACGAGTGCCAATACTTTCAGTCAAGTACTCACTGATACCTTTGCGGTGCGATTTGAATCCATACGAAATAAATGGGTTCAAATTGCACTGCAAAGAATGGCATGCAATTTGAACAGAAGTGAAGTGCAATTTCTGTCTGAATCACATGCTCCTGTGTGAACCGATGCTAAAGACACTATGACAAGCCGGGGTTCACACAGGAATCACACCACATTCCTGTTCAAATCTCATATTATTCTTTGCAGTGCGATTTCGTGCGTACTCGTGCAAACGCTTAGTATCAGCACTGATAACGATACCAGTATCAGTGCAACCCTAATCAATAGGTATGGAATGATTACAGAAAGGTTTTAGTAAATTCATTACTATGTTGATGAGAGGGAGGGGAAATCAGGGAAGGCAAGTTCAAATTTTGGATTTACCTATACCTTCATTTCTGGTGACATGGGTAATTAGGACCATCAGAAACAGTGAACCTTACTAATGGGAATACAAACACCAATAAAAATCTGTCGGGTTTTAACCCCTCCTCACTCTATCCAAGTCTATAAAAAGTTTTGCCTTTAGGTATACTTTAAAAGTCATTGTTAGATTAGTATGACCGTTAGGCATCTGCCTTTATGTTAAATGAATGTAAAAAAAAAACATTTAATTATTTTTTAAAATTTTTTATTAAATTGTGTTTTTGTATATCTGCCTGAAATTTAGCTTTAACGTTTTTATCGAGCGTTAAAAAAGCAAAGCTAGTCTCACCTTTTCTTTTATGTGTCCCAAAATGTTTATTTTTTTGCAATGCAGGACATATGATCGAGCGTATTGTGGTCCACTGTAGCAGTAGTCAGGACTGTCAAGAATGGCTAGATCATCTCTACCGTCTAACTAAAACACCTGCTTCACATGCCTCTTTATGTAAAACACCATCATGGGGTACAACCCACTCTGTAAGTTATACGTTCTTTGCTTGTCAGTATTATTCGAGAAAAAAAATGTTCATCATGTAAAGTTTCTTGTCAATATGATCAAGTTTGACCTCATTAACAATTAGAAAATTGAACAAATGTTCTTAAAAAGAAATATTTTGAATTAAATTCTATTTGTGTATGGCCAGCTTCACTCTTCTTCTTTCCATGGGACAGCTTGGTTGCTTAGGCACACAGAGCTGCCATATGGGGGGGTTTGAGCGGCCTTTGCTAGGTACAGTAAACCCCCGCTCCATCGCGGTTCAGTTTTTACGGTCCCGGTATATTGCTTTTTTTTTTTTTTTTTTTGTAATGTTATTTTACTATATAAATCATTAAAAATGAAATATTTTTGTGTTTTCCATAGCTCTTGCTATGTCTCTCAGTATCTTTTATGTGTTTAAATTAGTTTCTATTGTCTTAGAAGTGTGTTTAAAGACAAGTGGGACACAATCATGAAGTGGAACGAAATTTATTGGATATTTCAAACTTTGTTAACAAATAAACTGAAAAATTGGGCGTGCAAAATGATTCAGCCCCTTTTACTTTCAGTGCAGCAAACTCTCTCCAGAAGTTCAGTGAGGATCTCTGAATGATCCAATGTTGACCTAAATGACTAATGATGATAAATCGAATCCACCTGTGTGTAATCAAGTCTCCGTATAAATGCACCTGCACTGTGATAGTCTCAGAGGTCCGTTTATAGCGCAGAGAGCATCATGAAGAACAAGGAACACACCAGGCAGGTCCGAGATACTGTTGTGGAGAAGTTTAAAGCCGGATTTGGATACAAAAAGATTTCCCAAGCTTTAAACATCCCAAGGAGCACTGTGCAAGCGATAATATTGAAATGGAAGGAGTATCAGACCACTGCAAATCTACGAAGACCTGGCTGTCCCTCTAAGCTTTCAGCTCATACAAGGAGAAGACTGATAAGAGATGCAGCCAAGAGGCCCATGATCACTCTGAAAGAACTGCAGAGATCTACAGCTGAGGTGGGAGACTCTGTCCATAGGACAACAATCAGTTGTATACTGCACAAATCTGGCCTTTATGGAAGAGTGGCAAGAAGAAAGCCATTTCTTAAAGATATCCATAAAAAGTATAGTTTAAAGTTTGCAACAAGCCATCTGGGAGACACACCGAACGTGGAAGAAGGTGCTCTGGTCAGATGAAACCAAAATCGAACTTTTTGGCAAAAATGCTAAATGTTATGTTTGGCGTAAAAGCAACACAGCTCATCACCCTGAACACACCATCCCCACTGTCAAACATGGTGGTGGCAGCATCATGGTTTGGGCCTGCTTTTCTTCAGCAGGGACAGGGAAGATGGTTAAAACTGATGGGAAGATGGATGGAGCCAAATACTGGAAGAAAACCTGATGGAGTCTGCAAAAGACCTGAGACTGGGACGGAGCTTTGTCTTCCAACAAGACAATGATCCAAAACATAAAGCAAAATCTACAATGGAATGGTTCACAAATAAACATATCCAGGTGTTAGAATGGCCAAGTCAAAGTCCAGACCTGAATCCAATCGAGAATCTGTGGAAAGAACTGAAAACTGCTGTTCACAAACACTCACCATCCAACCTCACTGAGCTCGAGCTGTTTTGCAAGGAGGAATGGGCAAAAATGTCAGTCTCTCGATGTGCAAAACTGATAGAGACATACCCCAAGCGACTTACAGCTGTAATCGCAGCAAAAGGTGGCGCTACCAAGTATTAACTTAAGGGGGCTGAATAATTTTGCGCGCCCAATTTTTCAGTTTTTTATTTAACAAATTTGAAATATCCAATAAATTTTGTTCCACTTCATGATTGTGTCCCACTTGTTGATTCTTCACAAAAAAAAATAAAAAAACACATAGGTGATCAAATACCACCAAAAGAAAGCTCTATTTGTGGGAAAAAGACATCAATTTTATTTGTGTACAGCGTTGCACAACAACGAAATTTGTCAGTTAAAGAAACAAAGTGTCGTATCGCAAAAAATAGCCTGGTCATTAAGGGGGTAAAACCTACCCGCCGAAGTGGTTAAAGCAGAAGAACAGAATAAGCACAAAAATGGAGGTGTTAGTCCCGGTACACATATATGCGATGCGGGTGATTCACACTGACATCTACCAACTGATGCGGGGTGTCAATGCAAGGATAATGACACCCCCAGATCGATTTGCAGATTCCAGTGCAAACTGCCAAATGGTGCAGGAATCAGATCACATGGACCAAAAAAAAGGGTCCTACACCGATTTGGTGCGAATGCAATGCTAATTCAGGCATACAATCTGAATTTGCATTCGCACGGACATCGCATGTGATCTGCAGTGCGGTGCGAATTACATGCGTTGTCTAACATCGCACCAGTGTGATCCCAGCTTCACCTATATCAACATGCTTGTTTCATTTTTCTATAAGATGAAGGTGAAACCTTACTGGTTATTGTTGGCAAGAACACACCAATCTCCTCTGCACCTTCCCTTGAGCCTACTGCATCCCATTCCCAATGGGGAGCGTCTATGGTCTCACCAGGCCATGGGTTTTATTGTGGAACTTCCCGCGCCTCGAGGTTACACGGTTATCCTCATAGTTGTCAACCGGTTTGCCAAAATGTGCCACTGTGTTCCATTTAGGAGGCTGCCTACCGCTCAGGAGCTTGCCTCTGTGTTTGCCAGGGAGGTCTTCCATTTACACGGATTGCCTAAGGAGATTGTCTTGGACCGTGGGAGCCAGTTTGTCTCCAGGTTCTGGTTCGCCTTTTGCTCCCAGTTGGGTATTTGACTCTCCTTCTCTTCAGCCTACCATCCGCAGTCCAATGGTGCCGCTGAGCATTCCAACCAAGCTCTGGAGTAATTTCTCCGCTGCTATGTCTCTGACCATCAGGACAATTGGGTTGATCTGCTACCCTGGGTTGAGTTTGCCAGGAACTCTGCCATCAACTCGTCTTCCGGAATGTCTCCATTCATTGCCAATTATGGGTTCCAACCCACTGTGTTGCCCAAGTCGTTCTCGCCACAGGGCATTCCGGCTGTCGGGGATCAGCTTTGTGCCCTCTGTTCCTCTTGGGTGCAGATTCAAAAGTCTTTACAGGCCTTTTTACATCCTCTGTAAGGTAAACCCAGTGGCCTATGCCCTTGGTCTTTCCCCTGGCATGTGTATCTCTAATGTCTTTCACGTATGAATTTGGAAGCCACTGGTTTTTACTTTTGAAGCCACTGGTTTGCAATCGCTATACTTCTTCACTTTCTCTCCCTCGTTACATTCCTGTGGGCAATCATGCGGAGTATGAGGTTAGCAGCATCTTGGATTCTCGTCTGTTCCGAGGTCAGGTTCAATACCTGGTGCACTGGAAGGGTTATGGTCCTGAGGAACGCTCCTGGGTTCCCTCCGCTGATGTTCATGCTCCCGCTTTTCTCTGCGCTTTCCTCAGAAAACGTTTTTTACTCCGCGGAGGAGGGGCCGTTGAGGGGAGGATACTGTCAAGGTCCTACCTTGCCCTCCTGTTGGCAATTATCTTGGACATGTGCAGACTGCTGCCTCTTATAAACTTTGATTTGCTTCATCACTTGCCTCCTGCCTGGATGTCATACAGTGATGATGCTCCACGCCTGACTATATTATTCATCTGATGGGTTGCAGTTTTCGCCCTTGCGTCTGTGCTCCAAGGTGCATCTCTGCTTGCAGTCTTCTGTTCGCCGTATTCCTCTGTGTATGACCTGGCTTGGCTGACGACTCTCCTGGCTCTCGACCTTGCATCGGCAGATGACCCGGCATCGGCAGATTACCCGCTTCTGGACTCTACCCTGACTTAGATGACTACCCGCTTCTGAGCTTGACCCCGGCTAGTTCCTCATCTTGCTTCCCACTCTTGCTGTGCATTTATTGTTTTCTCCAATAAACTGCTTTATTTTACCTGCATTGCCCTGTGGTCTGGTTTCCTGGCACCCTGACAAGAAGACAGGATCCCATCAGTTCCCACCCCAAAAAAAGGAAAAGTTAGCAGCTATACTTTACTGCTGACTTTGAATAAAAGGACGCTTACCTGTCCAGGGATCCAGCGCTGTCCTCCCCTAGGCCAGTTTTTTGGCATTCTTTGGGTCCCTGCCACTGCCTTTATAACTGTGATAAGCTGGCTGTCCTTGCGGCTTCGCAGCCTGTTGCCAGCTGTACCATGTGAATGGCTCTCCAATTCTCTGGGACATGTGACCTGCCTAGGTGAAAATAGGAAAGGGTTCCTACCAAAACCAGGTACCCACTTGCCCTCTTCCCCACAAAAAATTGTCCAAAAGTTGAAGGGGTGCGGTGGAGACATAAAAGCAGAATTTCCCTTCAGGGGTGACATTCTGATTTATATTGGTGCGGCTATAGTATGGGCATTAACTTGTACATATTACCTTGTGAAATCAGTCTTCACCTTTTTTAATATTTCTATCAGCTAAGTAAACCTTACAAAAATCCTATGTCTAATTTTTAATGCCCAAATAGTACCTTTTTATCACGGCAGCAACTTCTTCCAACCCAAGCATTGACTTGTTGATAAGGAACAGCCTTCACGTAAGTGTGCTTTCAGCCGTTGTTGCACACCAGAAGTTGTTTGCTTTACATCTGAAAAACATGGTATGCTTGCTGAAAAAAGACAACTGCTGCTGACAAGAAGCATGCTGATAGAAAGATAGAACAGAATGACAGAGAGATGAGCATATCAGCGTTCTACTTCTCTTTTCACTGAGGGACCAGCAGAAAAAAAAATGTTCTGTAGGTTAAATCCCTGAATTGGAGATGAATATTGCAATAAAAGCTAGTTCTGTTCTTTCTTTTAATAGGGTATTCATTTTTATATTGTTATTTTAGACTGTAATGCTTTAAAAAATTTTTAAGTATTTTTTTAAATTGTTTTTTAAACTGGCAGACTTCAGACAGAAAAAACCCCCCTCCATCTCACCACTCCCATTCATTACTTCCTCGTGGACCACTAGAACCTGCCAAAATTTACAAAGCCTGGACCTTAAGTTGCTTGCGGCCAGCTCCACCACTTCGACCATCCGCTGCACTCAGCAAAGAGGTAGCCTTTAAATCTCTACTTTGTTATATATGTTTTGCTATAGTAATTATACAATATATGTATATTTTATTGTGTTGTATTTTATGTTTATTGTAGCAAATTCTTAAATATCCATTATATGCCTCCACATCAAATAATTCTTGTTAATAAAAGCCATTAAAACTGATAGTTCATGGGGCAGCACACACCAGTTGCTTTGAATCCTCCACTGGACTTCTATCCTATTTCCTTTATCACTGTTCTCTGCCATCACTCTTGCTTTGTCCATGTTTCCCAAATGTTGGTCTTAAATAAGAATAAGCTCAGGTTTAGTTCACATAGACCAAAGCTAAATTTACAGTAATTTACATTACCCTTTAAATGCACATTTAATATGATCTGTTCAAGGGAAACTAAAGTGTTTTTGTCCCTTTTTCATTTATTTTTGGTAAAATATTAAATTGTGATGAGTAAATAAATACTAAACATGTCAAGCCTTACTATTTTGTGCGCCTGTGAAGCGGCATCAAACTGCAGTGCCCGACATTATTCTTAAACACTTGAAAAGCCGAGGTCATCAGTTTAGAGTTAACCAAGAATAATGGCCCTAGAATAGTTGCTCTCACCCTGGCATGTGTAGCGTAGATATCATTTTCATACATTCATCTGAGAGAGGATCAGCGAATGGATGGGCAGTCTGTTCTGTTGTCTGTAGAGGTGATCAAGCAGTTTTACAACCACCCATATAATTTCCAATAGAAAGCTGACAGTTGGCTGAGAACAGACATACATTTTATGTAAAAGCCGAAGATATAAGCTTTATGTTGCTGGCAGCAGGGTTAAAACTAGATTATTGTATGGCAAATTGTTTTAATTCACTGAAAATGCTGGGCTTTCTAATAGGAAAGCCCAACACTACCGGTTTACCTGTTGAATAAAATCCATTCAGTCTGTACAAGCTAGCAAGTGGAAGTGTGTTTGCTTTCCTTTCAGCTTTAGTGTATTTTAAAGACCTGAATAGCCAAACTTAAATTACACAGGTTGTTCGCATGATAGCAGTAAGGTCAGTTTTGTAAGGAGTTGCAGGTGGAACCTCTGCTGCCACCTGCTGGCAGCAAGTGGTACATCTTTAATATTTACAGTATATACAATATTATATGTACCTAGGAAAAAAAAAAAATTTCTTAACGCAATATAAAAGTAATATCCGTAAAACATAAATTTAGGAGTGCAATTAAATGTGGCTTCCCAGGAGTCCCTGGTTCACATCATTTTTTGTTCTCTTTGAAAATACAATTTTATTTTTGTGCCACCTGCAATATCTGGGACAATGCTCCTTTTCATAGTGAAAATAAAAAACCTAGAGAATTGACACACACTTTGAAACCACGGTTGAAATAATTTTTATTTCCTTTGGCATCTACTGTATGTAGCCATCCCTAGAGTCTCTTTCTTCACATTGCATATTTACCAGAAATACAGTATGTAACCTGAGCCTTTATTAGTGCAATTTTTCAAGCTTGGGAAACATGGGCATGGTTATAAGCCAAGTTAGCCTAATTTAAGTACAATTTGACCAATTCCTATAAAGAAAATTTCTGTGGAAATGTGTGACTGTTTTATTTGGCCTACAGTCAAAAGAAGATGGGATAAAAAATTCCAGTGGTGAATTTAAGCAGTTGACACATGAACCAAGCCAGCAGCAACCTCCCAATAATCTAATTTCATTTTTTGGAGAACTTGGTCAAATACATTTAGAAGAATTTCCTATTTTTTGTCCTTGAGCATCATTTTATGTAGCTGTGAGTTAACTGGTTACTGGCTGTGTATAGAAAAAAAAACAGGAAACGCTTGAAGGTCACCAAAAAACTGCATCTTATTTCTGCTTAGCACATGCTTTCCCATACAACAACTGCCAGCATCAATGTCTCAATGACAAGCCTCAGACTTCCTGTCTGTAATAAGAACATGCAGTCTTAAGATGTGAGTGGGTGCCAAATATGTATTGCCTTTAAGGGTCTTGCCCTTTAATGTGGTAAGCCGTGAGTTCTCAGCATTTTTCAGTAAGGGCAGCCTACATTGCGTAAAGTATCTTATAGGGTGCCATCTCATTATTCAGTTCACTGTTCATGCAGCAGATGTGGCAACCATTAAACGAAACAAACTCTCTGCCGTTTATCAGTCATCACTAATGGGAAACTAGTTTTGCTAGTGCTTTCTCAGACATTTTATCACAGTATGACTTGGGAAAAAGAAACTGAGAGATATACAGGGACTACCATTACTGGCCTTTTTCTTGTAAAAAAAAAAAATGTCCTTGGCTCTCTCTACCTTCACTACCAGCCTTTGTAAATTTGGACTAACCCAGAACAAGAATGCAGATTAGAAAATCAATGCGGAGGTCCTGATCTACAAACATCTGCATCAAAGCCAGACAATTAGCATTTTCAGTTATATATGTGAGCAGAGGCAACCTTCATATTTTTGCAATATAAGTTTCCTTTCATAGCTGGGCTATATAGTAGGACATTGGTATGATCTCAAATTGCTAGGAGATGAAGGGTAAAGGTACAGTACAGTTTCTGTCTCATTCCCTATTTTGAGAGAGACCCCAAAATATTTTGCATTTGACATGCATGTAATTCTTATTTTTTTCCCCCTGTAGTTATGATTGTACTACTGTACATATGACATTTAATTCCGTTTTGGAAAGTGGCCCTCTGTATAGCAAAAAAGAATTGCTCTATTACAGCTGGTAGAGGTTGCCATGGGTAAGCTCAGTAGAGAAGCTGACAGGAACTTAGTGCTGTAAAGTCCCAAGGACAGAAGACTCAGAATCTCATATGTTAAATATGAGATTCACATGAAAGATGTCTTGCCCACAGCAACCATAGATTTGTAACCTGCACTCAGAATCTAGAATCTGGTTTCCATAGAAATGGTTGAACTCCCACAATATTGTTCTTTAGAAGAGTTGGCTATGTAGCCCTTTTTCACTATTGTGCATTTTCACACACTCATGAAGGTGTTTCGTTGTTTCATGATTTTGAATGAGCTGTCAATGCACCTCTGCACATATAAAAGCACCTGTACTGTTTTTACTAATGTGTGTGTTATTGTAGAATGAATAGCGGAACTCTGAAACATACTGTACATAACATTTTGTGTGTTAACGTGTTACCATTGATCAATGTGAATGGCTATGAGGTTCAGCTTTTTGTAGAAAAATGAAGATGATTTTTATAGCAAGGTCATTTCTTTCATACCAAAAATAAAAAAAAAATTAAAAAACCTGTTATAAAGTCATTTACGCATCCATGTAGGTAGTAGATCACTCAGAAAGCACTGGTACTTTGGACCTCATGAACAGTTGTCTAGCTCACCCAATTTTTAAAATACTTAAAGTGTAGATAAAGGTAGTGAAACCTCTTTACTCTAAAGCAATATTAAACTGTCGTTTAAACACTTCTAGCAGCTAATTAAATCACTTACTGAGAATGAAGCTCCTTCAAGCCACTACCCCAGGTTTCCCGTATGAGGGTGGCTCCTTTCTTTTGCAATATCCTATGAAGCCATCCTTACATGCAGGTACCTAAGTATTGTCTTCCCACATTGTGTGCATTAATAGAAACACACAGCCCCATAGCCTAAAATAAAAAGGCTAACCCCTGTTCCTCCCTTCCCCTCCCGCTCCCTTCTCCAAGCTAAGAGACTCCCCAGAGACTGCTATTTCTCTTAACTCTTTTCTGTGAAGATGGGAAGTTTAGGGAAATCCGCACTGAGAGCAGGAGAAAGAAGCTTTGAAAGTGCTACTAGGTTTTGTGGATTTAAATGTGCCTGTCCTAAGAGAAATGTGGAGGATGCCATTGCTGAGCTTTTGTTCTGAAAATGCCAGCTGCTTAAGTTTCATGCAGATCCTCTTGCTTAAAATAAACTTTGCAAGAGGAAGCAGGGTCCACTCTTTCTCTCAAAGCCCCCTCTCCTGTATAAATTGCTATATGCAATATGTCCCTGTTCTTCTGGTGAGGTTCCTAGGGAATGATGAGAACCCCAAATCTTGCAAGAAGTCCCTCCAGCAAAGTGCAAGAGCACTGGATCCTCATCATTCCAGTAATCATGTTGGAAGAATCGTGATGTCATACCCACCTACACTAGATGCCATGGGCAGAAGATGGATGTTCAGTAAGTATACAATCTAACATTTTTCCTCACAAATACATTTTTTGTTGCTGTTATGCAGAAATTTATAAAGGCAGAGGGAGCCCTGAACTAATATGTGGGCCTTGCCTTCTAGAGCGAAGTCTGCTTTAAAAACTCAGTGATGAAGTTAGTGGATCAGCAGCCAAGGCAGCAAGCATTTTAGGAAGGTCTGTAGTGGCAGCCCCTATATGTCTTTCATGATAGTTACTTTGGGGAATCAACTTGCACTGTGACAAGAATACATTTAAAAATCTTCTGACTGTAATATCTATATACATTTTCTTATACATTGATTCTCTTCTATGCATCAAGCAGTCATTGTTTTAAAGATTATCTCCAAAGTATTAACGAGAATATATAGTTTATTAGCACATAAAGACAAGAAAACCGCTAAGAGATTTATGAATACTAGAGATAAAATAAAGCTGTTACCTAATTGCAACCACTGGATTTATTAGCCTTATTATCCAGCAGAGGTTAAGAATCGGTGAATGGTTAAAGAATGAGGGGAATATATAATATATTCCCCTCATTCGGGACCAACATTAAAAAGCATATATTTCATGACAAGAAGCAACAATCTTTAAAGAGATGGGTTAACAGCTTTGCATCTATCTAAACTTGATGTATAAATATAGAGAATTCATATATCACCAAACAATGAATGAACCATATAAAGTTTTATTACTCACAGATTGTAACATGAAAATGTATTCAATTTTTTTTTTTTTTTTTTGGGCATAAAATTCTTTTTTTTTCTTGAATGCTGTCATTGAAACTCCCTCCATATGTAGTCCCTTCATATTTTATACGTTACTGGGATGATAGCACTTCAAGACAATTATGTGTCTTTTTATCGTACCCATTTTGAATTCTAAATTGAGTGAAGGGTTTTACCATACTAGGTATGAAAAACACTCAATTTGCCCTACTTTATTTAAGATGTATTTTTGTAACTACAATCGCCTAGTGCAGACTTGTTTTAATGACCGTTATCTATTTTCTTAGATTGATTGGTTGGGCAATGACTCTATTTTAAACTGTTATTTTACTTGCTCTCTCTTACATATATTCTTTTCTTTTTCTACATATTTGTTGTAGAGGATGTCTTATATCTTGAAGGTAAGGGTAGAACCTATTGTTATGCTGCAATATGGAAGCTTCTTCCCTGCATCTGTAGTGTCCTTGCTTGTGTCTGTCTAATACCTGCAATTACTACATCTCCCTGAATGTCTATATAGATCTGAGTTAAAAGCAAACATAGGCTTGTCATTTGCTGAAATGGATCTGCAGAATATTGTAAATGGTGAGCTTCATAATTTAAAACTGAAAGAGTTCCCTTTATAATGCAGTTGAGTAAGTCATGGTGCGACAGTAACTAGTAGACCTCTAGCTGAATTCTAATTTGCTGCTCTGGATAGTTCACATCACTGTCTTTTGCCCTATATTATGAAAAAAGACTACTAGCTCTGAAAAAAATATCCTATTCTTGTTCTAAAACCAATATATCAAACAATGCATGTAAAGCAGAGGCAAGTGATCAGCAAAGGGTGTTTACTTACTGATGTACATTTAGCACAGTGCTGCCTTCTGATAAAATCATGTAAGTTTATTAAAGGTGCAAAGTTGTTACCTCCTGTTATGTCATAAACTAGGCTGAAAATGTAAGAGGTCAAGAAGGGACAATGGAGCTCAATTGGTAAAACCAGAGAAAAGAAAATGATCACAAATTTGGAGCTAATACCAAATCTGAATCTTTTTATTTGTTGAACTAATAAATCATTTTTGAACTCTGGGATCTTTTGGCACTTTTTCTAGTGCAATGTTCCTCCTTTCCGACACTATGGGGGAGATTTACTAAAACTGGAGCACTCAGAATCTGTTGCAGCTGTGCATGGTAGCCAATCAGCTTGTAACTTTAGCTTGTTCGGTTAAGCTTTGACAATGAGACCTGGAAACTGATTGGTTTCTATGTAGAGCTGTAACAGATTTTGAATGCTCCATTTTTAGTAAATCTGCCCCTATGTCTCTAAGTAGACCTTCAGAAAACTGCATTCATTGGGAGTGAATAAAGAACAGATGTAATCAGAAACAGTAATTTCCTATTACCCACCCAGAGTTGTTTACAACGCAGGAGCAAGTTGTCGCAAGTTAACACACAGAATGAGTTATTTCCAGCAGTTAATGCAATCAGTGCCACGTTCCAAGTGTTTCACAAATTACAGATGGCTCATCTAGATTGCCAGTCATCATGTGCAGTTACTGGAAGGTATGCAGTGACCATGAACCACCTTCGTAATGCCACCATAAAGTTTTCATGTGTGATGATGTGGGTTATAGCATGTCCATGGCTATGCTGTTCTTAGGCAACAATGGTGTAACAGAGTGGTCACGGGCATACCCCTGCTACCTTGTTTAGGTATTCCATAGAGGAGAATGGCAGTAAAGTCAATTATAATGCCTTTAGGTTATGAAGATAAGATTTTCTTTAGTGCATAATGCAGCCTCAGAAACCCCTAAATATATCATTAATTGGCTACAGTATAACTTTAATTTTAAAATTTAGTTACATTTGAAACCTAATTATTTTCTACTGGTATAAACTCACCTTATGTGCTTATTTTCTTTTTTGTGGTATGAATAAATTAACCTGATTTCCAGGTTAGAAGGTATTATCTGGTCTGCATTCTTTATTTTGCCTAAGGAAACAGTACTAGAAAGTAGATGAGCTTTTAAAGTGAAGAATTTAAAACATAACTTGTACATAATTTCTACAAATTAAGAACCAGCTGCGTAAACAACCAGGCTTTCAGAATTTGTTTGCCTTCCTTTTAATTGCCATTGATTAAAATAATGAGCAATATGTCTTAGGATAAAAAAAAAACATTTTCTTTCTAAACTGACAAACATAAAATTACCCACTTGAAACTTGAGTTCTGCTCTGTAGTTATTGTACCATTGTCTTTTTGTTTCTTTTGTCTTTTGTTTCATTAGCTTGTCTGCAATAGATTGCAGCTTCTAAATTACACTCCTCCACATTGTGCTAGTTTGTATTTTTTTCTGACAAAAAAAAAAAATCTCAGTAATGCTGGTCAGGAAAAGACATGGGAGTATACTTATAAATGTTTTCACCCAAAATTTCAGACAACTTGCACCCAAGATTCACAACTTTATCAATTAGAAACATTTGTGAATCTTGAGTGAAATCATTCATAAATTGACGCCTATATTGTTACTTTACCTGTTGTCGCCCACATAACACATATGTGCTGTGGCAAAAGGGTGAGCTTTAAAACCCACACACCATTCATATGCATCGCTGGGCAGCCGATAGCACAAAGACCGAGCTGTCAAAGAAGGCTGTCAGCCTGGACTGACAGTTGGCTATTTGACTGGCTCCAAATCATGTGACCACAGTGACAGCCAATTACAGTGGTCACATGATCGCTGATCCTTTCCACTCCGCAAACATTCAGAACTTTTAAAAGACATGATGGGGTGGAAGGGAAGGGGTTAAAACCAGTATGTCACTCTGCTAAACTAAGCAATCTGTTCCCCTAATGACAGGCAAAACATCTCCTTGTCTTTTTAAATTGTCTTCTAAAGACGCTGAATGTGTACACTTGGAATAGTTAGGTTGGTTTAAAGTGATATTAAATCCAAAACCAAAAATGTAATATATTGCAGCTTACCAATCATCAGATTTTGGCAGCGGTATTGGATTTCTTTTTGGGGGCTTTTTTCCCCCTGTATTTTCATCTGGTGATCTGGCCAGTAACACCTCCTGTATTAGAGTGCCCCCACTCTGGATGAAGGAACACAGGGGACACATTTGGACAGCAGCTTTGTCAGTCTAGGGCAGTGTTTCTCAACTCCGGTCCTCAGGGCACACTAACAGGCCAGATTTTAAGTATTACCTTGGGGAGATGCAGACTAGGATACTGCAATCACTGAGCAGCAAATGAGATCACCTGTGATGTATTCAAGTTCTCTTGCAAACCTGGCCTGTTAGTGTGCCCTGAGGACCGGAGTTGAGAAACACTGGTAGGGGGATGGGAGTGTTACATGTACTAGAAGATTTAGATACACTAACAAATTGGAGCCAAGCGCCAGTTCGCCTTTTATAATCAGTTACAGCAAACCGATTTTTTACTTTTGGGATAAGGGTTTTGCATAAATAAATAGAAGCTGATCATTTTAGGCACCCCTGACAGTAACTGCAAAAGAGCCTGTGCAAGAGAGCTTGTTCTTTTGAAAAACAACAGACTTACTGGCCAAATCACCAGGTAAAAATTGAAGAAAAAAAGTCTAAAAAAGGAAATGAATGCAGCCATCACATCTAATAATTGGTAAGCTGCTGTATAAAAAATGTTTGCTTCTGGGTTTAATACAGTTTTAAAGAAAAACCTCAACTGAACTAAAGAGACTACAGTTCTTGACCTTTTTTGTACCTTCTGTAACTAGTACATTGTGTACTAGTTGCCTGGCTGTAATACCTTTTGAATTCCTATCCTGAAGAAGCATGTAGGCAGGAAAAAACTGTGAAGTCAGAACTCCTAATCTACATATGTGATGTACTAAATCAGTGATTACTAAAGCGGACACAGGTTTTCCATTCAGAGTAGTAGGCCTTTGCCTATCGGAAACAGAGAAGAATTTTTTTTGTATAATTATCTGGAACACATTCTTCTTACACGGGCCTATTTACACATTGCTACTATTTTCTAAGACAAGTTAGAACCAAAAAAACAAGAAAATGTTATCTGTTTAAAAAAGTTGATCATAGCGACAGTATCCAGCAATAGAAATCTGACCCTGACTAAAGCATTTGGATCAACATGACAGCCACAGAATCAGTATTTTTAGCATTTTCAGGAGAGGTCCGCAATGGAATCCTTCATACGTTCTGAATGCAGGCTTCCTCTAAATCCAAGTTTACTTTTAAAATATTGAATTTTAGGAATCTGATGATTGGATGTAGGTCAGTGACCTCACTTTCGTGAATCTAAATGCTGTAGTTTAATTGCCGTATAACCAGTATGCAGTATGGGAGTCAAAAGAATGGCAGTTTCCGCATAAGTTTCCAAAAAGGTCTTCGTTCACAGATTGATGAGTCCACTTCCAATTCATGGCTATTCATAGTTGGGAAGGTTGAATAAAGACTCCAGTCCATCTAGTTCAACTTACGCAGGTGTGTGTGTGGGTGTGGCCTAGACCTACATAGATAAAATCATTTGTAGGTCTATGGATTTTGCCTATGGATGATTTATTCAGTAAAATATATAGATTATTTGTATTAAAAATGGTGTTGTGTATTTCTGTGTCTGCGGGCTTCTTAAAAGTAGACTGCTTTTTCTGTGTGCTTTACCATTGCATTAACACTGCTTTTTGTCAGTGTAAGAATATATTCCTTTGCTTTTTAATGCATAATAAAATGCTGTCGGAACAAGCTTTGCAGCTATTCTAATTCTGAAAAAGACCGTGTTTTCTTAAGCTAAGATGGAAAATCGAATGTATTGCAATTGTATCAAAATGAGAACATCCCTTCTTAATTAATTTCCTCTCCTCTTTCAACTCAATATACTTTGTATTGCTGAATAAAAACTGTTTTAGTGGAATTATTCATGATAAGATGTTTGTGTCAGAATGCTCCTATCTGTGTTCCCAATACTTAGTCCGGTGTTGCTGCCTTTTATTAAAACATGGAAGACTTAATTGGTTAAATCTCTAGACATCTGTGAATCGTGAGAGGGAGCAGTGTGCATTATCTTAGGACATTCATGACTATATTGAAGCAATTTTTTTCTTTTTAATTACTTTTTACTTTTTTCATTTTACTAGTCTGGCAAAATTCTATTTAGTCTAGGAATTAATTATAATAAAAAAATATGTAATAGAGAACAGTTTGCATTTTATACCTAGTGACCATTTGGGACATTTTAAAACTGCTAAATTGTCAGGGTGTATTGAGAGGGGAAATCTAAATGAACCTATATGAATGCTCACATACTTTGCAGTGTACCTTGGGATTTTCAGAGCCAGTGTGCTCTGTTAGGCAAATCTTATCCAACACTTATAGTCCAGATTGGACTGGCTCCCTACTTCATCCCTCTTTTCTATAACAGGCTACCTCATAGGCCAATTCAAAGGACCTTCCTCCCACATGGGCCATTTAGGTGACTGGCCTTTGTCATGGAAATCATCATCCTACACACCACTAATGAGCAATTGTAGGAAAAAATCTACACAATCTGGAGCGCCTTGAACATTTTAATTCTTTGGAGTGTGCTAATAGTATAAGACCATGGATCCATCCCTCCTCCTCCCACAGTCATTGAATTTGTTTCTTGAGAACTAGCTTATCTGGCCTCGATATTGGAACAGAAATATTTATAGAAATATTTCTTTGTTTCCTCTGCAGTGGTTACCCCCACTGCAGGCAACCCAATGTACCCACTATTACTTTGATACTTATTCATTTTTAATATCAATACTACACTATTGAATGCTCCTTTTGGATTTCTCTATCTGTGCAAGAACACATGTATGGATCTCTGTGTCTGCCATCCATCACTGGTGCTCATTTAGCATCTTTGAAAAAGGACACAGGGTCCCTTGCACTCCCCACTGCATTGACCTTCCACCTGACCATCTAAGATCTACATAAAGCTTCTGGGTATAGAGGAACATTTGATGCTCCCTGTGCCTCTTCACAATACTGCACTTTGTGCCTAAGCTGCTAATTGTTAGGCCCAGCCTACTGTATGTTTCAACTTGCTTAGCGCATTAAATCATACATTTGAATCTCTGGTATTTTCACAGCAGATTTATCAGGAAAGAGTAGGAAAGTAAGTACACACTGCTCATATCCTCTTCTCAAAGTGAACTTACAACTTTGCCAAATATGGGCAAACTGCAGGCTCACTTTAAGGCATTTCCCATCTGAAGCAAAAAAGGGGTTGACAGTTTTAGACTTCTCTATGTAGCAATTTTGATGGGTTTTCATTTTCATAAAGGCCATTTGAATTCTCATTTTAACATAGCTAAATACATTCCAGGTGCATTAAGTATGCAGTGTACTATGTCTGTTTTCCTTAAAAACCAGCCACAGCCTTAGTAGAAAAGCCTGTAATCTGCCAGCATACTGCAGATTTGGGACTCTTGCAGCAGATATAATCAGCAGAGCAGCTTTCCTGATTGCAGAGCTAAAGGTCTGATTTAGGATGGGTGTGGCAGACCTCTGCAATAAGTCAAATTCTTCCCTACAGAGAGTAAGGGCCCTGCTTTGCTGCATGATTGCATGGGGACATGTCTTTCTACTCAGACTATATTTTCTTTAGGCCGGCCATACACAGAGCAAATTTCCTACCTACAACCATGGGTTGCATGGAAGACATTCACTCGATTTCCCCCATCAACACAGACAGTTCTTACAGGGGGATCCCTCCTGCCAGGCCATTGATGGTCAAGACCATGATTATCACTAGCAGCTATAGTAGACACTTGCGATAATCGTAAATTAATCCAGAAGGCTGGTTGTACTCAAGTTATTCAATTGATCAATTTGGTACATTTAGTCTGCCCACTAATGGTTTGAATCTCGGCGGGTTCAGCAGGAATTCAAACTGTGTATGTCTGGCATTAGGAATAAAACAATTTGTAAGACATTGAACAACTCTTAGGTTGATTTGCTTTGAATGCATTTAACAGATTCTAAATTGAAGGCCTAATTTAAAATTTTAGTGAATATGGATGACTGTTTGAAGTTCTGACCAAACTCTGCACCCAGTTGCACTGAAATAGGCTAGTTGATAAAAATGGAAATAACATAGTCTAAAGCAATTGTTTGATATAGCTCTCGGCCTTTTTATTGGAACTGGTTGGGACTTTAAATAGTCATCCATATTGCCTTACAGACTCCTGTCTGTTATAATGCATAGGAAATGAGTTCAGGCCTCAAACAGCCCATTACTCACCCTGTAATTTAAAGAGCCACAAGGGTATTGCAGTATTGACTGGAAACTTCATTGGGGAAACTGTGCATAAGTATTCTCACACATGAGCAAAGAGTTATCTTAACAAGACGGCACTACATATTCTAAGAGTAAAAGGAAACAAAAGCACATTCCAATTTCTTAGAGCTTTTGTACTTATGGTCTTGGGGAGTTCCAAGAAACTGATTCACGCAATACTTGTGTCATAAGATTGTTTTGTCAACCACAAAGGCAGAAAGGGGAATAGAAGAAAGACTTCAAGATCAACCAGAACCATTGTTCACACTTTTATCACTAGGTATCTCATTTCTGATGCATGCTAAATTTGCATTATTATCTAGCTGTATATTCATCTATTGAGTGATACAATAGCCTTCCAAAGTTTGTCTCATGATATTGGTCTATTTTGTAGTCGCTGAAGCTGTTAGTTTACAACCTCTTCTTTTTTTTTTTTTTTTTTTTCCATAGCCTCACATAGGCCTAAGGAGTCATGAATCACAATTTAGACTGGTTGACAGTGCATTAAAGTGATTCTAATCCAGACACACAGACATAGCAACTTGGCTAAGTCCCCCACTCCCTCGCCATGGGATTTGATTGACAGTAGCAGGAGCCAATGGCTCCCTCTGCCTCTCTGTCCTGTAAAGAGAGGGCAGAGAGAGCCACTGCTCTCTGGCACAGTGCTGGGTTGAGATCGGGCTCAGGTAAGTATTTAGGGGGACTGGGGGAGGAGAAACCTGATCACAGAAGGTTTTTTTTTTTTTACCTTAAAGTGGCTGTAAACCCTCTCATAAACCCAGTGAAGTGACTGGCCTCAGATGATACACTGAGATAAAACAAATCCTCCTACATAGGTTTTAGTTGTTTATCTGCAGTCTTCTCTTGTCTACAATCCTTCAAAAGAGCACAATTGTGATAAAAGTCTTCTGCGTCTGTGAGGAGTATAGAGGGGCTGCAGTTATAGCTCTTATTCACTGTGTGAGCGCAGTTTGGAGGAAAGGGACATACCCGACTCCACAAAGGCAAAGGTACTAAGGAACATACAGAGCTGTATTCTGAATAGACAAGCTGTGTTCTTATCTCCCTCCCTGGCACAAATTTTATCTCATGTGTTGGGAAAACTCATCAGAAGTGACTCATGCTGATAACAGAGGAGCAAAGAAGCAGAGAGAAGGGACACCTAGTTCTTTGGAGAGAGACAAGTAAATACTACAGATAAATGTGCTTTGCTCAGATTTCATGACTGTGGTATACAGCCACTTTAATGCAGAGCATACATTAAGGTAAAAAACGTTAAGCCTTTAGAACCACTTTTACTGTTAACTACTTCGATTGACTTGCATTGTTAGGCTAACACTAAACCACAGAATTCAGTTAAGAAGATGCTGGGCACTCTTTTGTTAATGTCCTCAGCAACAAATATGGTACTGGCAGAGGTTTGATTTTAGTTGTTTCTTGTTGTAGCATAATAGAATAGAAGTTTGCATGTTTTTACAGCCATAGTAAACCACATACAAAGTATCCACTAAGCAGTCTGTCATCCAATAAAACAGAGCAATGCACACCAGTAGTGCTAGGCTGCCATACAATATAGCTAGCAGAGAACTTTAAAGTAGAACTATAGGCAAAACTTTTATTTTTATTTTTGGATAGAATAAGGGAGAGCTATAACCCCTGTCAGTTTATTTTTTGCCATCTGTGTCCCATTGGGGATATTTCCCTTAATGGGATTTTCCCAGAGCCAAAACCGAAAGTAAGAGGAAATTCCTGAAAATTAAGGGTATCCCTTGGGGACCCCCAGGTCACCAGAACTAGAAGATTTTCCCTCTAACTTTTATGGGGACAACCCAAATTTTGGGATTTTCTGTTACTTTGATGTTTAATGATAAATGTTAACAGGACAAATGGAGAGAGTGGATGGGGGCACAGACAGAAATAGAAACTGACAGATGTTTTCTAATTCCTGTCCACTCTATACAAAAAAAAAAAAGTTTTGCCTTTAGTTGTACTTTTACAATCAGAGGTATTGGAGGCATAATAAAGTGCTGTCTCTTTTATGAATATGTTAAAGTCAGCAAAAAAAAAAAAATATTTGCTCATTATTATTAAAGCCTCTAAACTAATGTATAATTAGTGGCATAGTATTTCCACTATTGAAAATTCTTCTTCCCCCTATTGTATGACACTTATTCCATGGAAGGCAAAGACTCCAGGATCTAAGTGGGGTTGGTTGAGCCTTGCATGCTCCACATACCTTTGGAATATTGTCTCATATCAGCTAGGTTGAAGCTTGGAAGCATTTATGGTTCAACCATCCACTCTTTGTGCTCTCTTTATATTAGTGAGGATGCAGTTGCCATGCAGCAATATTGATGGAGTGATAGAGTATCTCCTTTGAACACAATAAAGGCAAAACTTGCATTAAAGGAAATGCTTACCTATGCTGGTATTATAATATTAACTTAACATAGAAAACCTCTTTAGGAAATAAAAAAGCTTTAGGTAAGCTCAAAATGCATAATCAGTTTTTTTTTTTTGCGGAATTTTTAAAAATGTACTTAAAATATGTTGAGGATGTCTGTTCCCACACTTATTAGGTGGTCAATTTCAAATCACGAATGTTCTTTCTAATAACACACAGCAATAATACACAGACTGTTCAGGCACATCGAACAGACTGACTTTTGATTATTATTTCTTTAGAGCAGCACAAAATTGAGAATACCAAAATTATTATAACAATTATTATACTCTATATTGTGCATTTAAACCCTCAATTTAGGACCCAAATTTTAGGGTCCAGGGATAGAGTAGTTTAGTACAGTGGATATAGAAAAAAAATCACCCCCCTTTTAAAATAATCACATTTTGTTGCTTTGCAGCCTGGAATGAAGACAGATAGTTTTTGTTGTATCTAGCTGTATTTAATTAATGCAACTTTTAACATCTAAGTGAAAGATATAATTCCAACATGTCAGAAAAAATTAAAAAACGGAATCACTGAGTTGGAAAAATGAACACCCCCCTCACGAAAAAGGACTTGTAAACTCAATCCGGTGTAGCTAATCACCTTCTCAGTGGCACACAAAGCCATTGGACTTTCAACTGTGATCAGCTGTGGTCATTTTGATTAGCTCAGCATGAAAAAAGCTTTCCTGAAGCATTTTAATCCCTGGTAGTGCAACTGAATAAAACAATCAACTATGGATGGCAAGGCACTGTCAAAAGATCACCCGGATAAAGTTGTGGACAGGCACATGTCAGGAGATGGATACAAAAAAAACAAATTCAAAGGCTTTATCAATGCCTAGGAGCACAGTGAAGTCTATTATTAGGAATATGGTGGTGTGGCCACCTGCCATGCTGGGGAAGGAGTTCCCAGTACTATCATGCTGATTGAGATCAGTTCCTAGATATGTTTGTGTCAGTTCATCATCCAAGTAGCTTACTTTATAGTGAGTTGCTTATCATTTTTACAATAAGTTGTGTCCTTTTTGAGAAATCCATCTGGTTACATCTACTCTCTTTAATTTCTTTAGTTCATCACAGTGAAGGAGGTGTTGAGCTTATAGGACCTCTTGGGCTCCCCCTTGTGGGATAAAGCAATTAAGTTAAAGTCAGGTTATATAATCCCTACCTTAGTAGATTATAACTTTTTAAGTTCCCTACTGTTACATGACAGATGCCCAATATGGGGACATGGTCCTCCTATGATACACTAATATCTGGTGACATCTCTGGGTGAATATTTTGTACAGTAATTAAAAATGTCTCCTGAAGAAGCCATCTTTTGGCAAAACATGTTGTGCAATTTTCACTGTACCATATACCTGGATCGCAGTATTTAAAAAAATGTTCTAAATAAAATTTAATATCAATTTTAAATCATAATGTAGTTGACGGTTTGTGTCTGGCACCTTCAAAGTCCCCCGATTTTGCTCTTTCATATAATTTGTAACTTTTGGGATATGCTGCCTTGCACCCCAGATCTCTGGCTGAAAAAAAATCTCTTTTCTCTATTGTTAAGAAGTGGAAGGTATTTGGTACAACACAGACCCTCCCTGGATCAGGACATCACTCCAAACTGGATGAAAGTGCCAGGAGGAAACTAGTCCAAGAGGCCTATAGCAACTCTGAAGCAGTTGCAGGAATTTTTGACAGAGTGGTCATTGTGTGCATGTTACAACTATGTCACAAATTCTCCACAAATGTGGCTTGTATGGGAGGGTTGTTAGAAAAAGGCAACTCCTCAAGAAAGGCCACATGCAGTCACAACTGAGCGTTGCTAAAATGCATCTTGAAGATTCTAAGGCCACATGGAAAAAGGTGCTATGGTCAGATGAGACTAAAATGTAAATTTTAAAGGGGGGGGGGGTGACTTTTTCTATACCCACTGTATATGGAGGATTTGAGAGCCACAACTGCTTGCTAATACCTATGGGATTTTGGGCAGTGCCATATTAAATGGATAAAATCTGCCGGGCCTCTTATAAACCTATATTGAGCAGGGATATGATAAACTCTATGAAGAATAAACAGTTGAGTGAGCCTCTGAGTTGGTGACAAGGACACTAGGGGAAGAGAAGTCAGTGCCTGCTCCCACAGGTCTCCGGTTAAGGGGATCAAAATTTTGTCCCAGCTCTTCTTAGAAGGTATTAGAGCACAGTTTTGTATATCAGTCATTAAAATCCCATATTAATGAGAAATAATCCCTTTTCTGGACTCAGCTTCAGTTAGTAGTAGATGAATTTGAAGATGAAATTCTGCCTGAAGCGATTGAAAGGTTTTAATACACTGCTCTCAAACAGCTGGGTCAAATATCTCACTCCCCTCTCTGGCCACAGCCTGAAGAGGGATCCTCAAGGTCCCTCTTATCCTATTTTACAAAATGTTGGAGCTGGGCAGTGAGAAAATATATTTTAGGGTGAGGTATGGCTAAGCCACCAGCGTCTTTTGCAAGTTGGAGAATACATAGTTTTATACGAGGAGGCTTCCTTTTCCAAATAAGCTCACAAAATAAAGAATCTATTTGCCCATACCAGCACTGCGGCAGCCAGACTGGGGAGGTGAGAAGGCTGGACAGTAATTGGGGTGTCCAAATAATTTTAATGAGATTAGAGTGGCCAACCACCGTTGAGGAGCTTGCACCAACTCCTAAGTTTCTGCCTAAATTTAACTTGTAACGAGGATGATTTAATTCCAGATACTTTGTTAAGAGGCAATTTTTAACTCCTATTCTAGTCTGTGGGTTAAAAAAGCTGCTCCTAATTACTCTCGCTTGTAAGAAATTTGGTGGGTCCGAGCACCTTAGAATAGAACTGCACTTCCTTGAAAAAAGTGGAATGGGTTGAGGTGGTTGGACATATTACCCAGGCTGTCACTGGAGCTGGTGCATATTCCTCTTCTGGGAAGGAGACCCTTGTGCAGACTTATACTAAAAAAATTATATTTGACAGACTACCTAGAAATATCTGACCAGCACCTTTAGCAGGCGCTGAAAGAAGAACTTTAAGCTGGCCTACAGTCCCCATTAGAATGCTTTGGCAAAAAATTCTGATTAGTCATCTAATTAGATTTATAGCCAATATACACCAGTGCGTTGGTCTGCGTTTTAGCGCAGCTGTAAAACGCAATCAACGGAAGGACATCTGAAAAATATCGTCTGAAAAATAATGATTTCCAACTAAAATGCATAGAAATGTACATGCATTTTCCTTACATTTTAGCGCAAGGCCCTTAAAGTATATATAGTGTATATAAAGTATAAATTATTGCGGTTATTTATTTATTTATTTTAATTTTGGAGGGCAATAGTAGCACAGCAGGAATGATAAAAAAAAAAAAATACAAACATTTAAGGGCTTAGTGGAAAAGGCTTAAAACCCTTGTTTGACTTTTTTATTGTTTTCTTTGTCACCTTAGGAAAGGTTTCCCTTTTTGTTTCTTCTCATGATTTTAAACTGAACAGGAAATGTGGTGAAAATTCTCAAACACGTACAGCTTTTTAAAACGTGACAGTCTATTCCAAACAGAAAAAAAATGGGGTTTGGAGTTAGGCTTTAAGGTAGCAACCTTTTATAGTCCAAGAATTTGGACGTGGCTCTTTTCTTGTCTGAAAACCTAGCAATAGAAATTTGTGAAATTGATGTATTTGAATATAGGTTTGCATGTTAATAACATCAATAATATAGCTATATGTGTTAGGGCCCCTCACAGCCTCCTCCTGAGCTGCACTTATTAAAAAGCTATCTCTTATTAACTGAATAAAGTGTAGGATTGATGAGTTTAGACATTGTTACAAAAAAAAAAAAAATTGAAGAGAAGCAGATTGTCATAGCTATATCCAAGGGCATTGTGGACCTTGAGAAACATTTTTTGTATGTAAACTTTTTTTTTTATTTTTTCAGGATTCTAGCAAAAGCCCAAAAAATGTCAAGAAGTTTCTTCCAAAACGAAAACCAGAACGAAAAACTTCAGATGATGAATCTGCTCTCAGGAAAAGTATGCAACAGTTATTTTTATTTGTTCAGATTTAGGAACTAATATGGACTTTAAAGGATAAGTTATATAAGTTAAATAATAATAGATGCACATTTTTTTTGCACGTAAAAATATGTGCATTCATTATTTTTTGTTGCTGTAAAGCATTGCACCAGCAATCAGCAGATCGCTTGGACCATGCAGGTCCCCCGAGATCTGTTTGTTTATCGGCTGAGCCAATACATGCTGACAGGCAGAATGAATCAACTACCTTAGCACTCACAGCACTGTGCTAGTTCATTGAAAACTACAAGCTGATAGCTGCAAATGGTGCTGGCGCTTGTAGTTTTCCATTCACAGGACACTGAGAATGGGTGATGAGGGTGTTTTTTTAAATTGTGACAGCTAGCGGGGAGGGAGAAAATCCCCGCTAGCTCTCAGGTCGGGGGGGGGGGGGATTGGGGGGTCTGGTGGCCAGTCTCTTCCTAATATGTTACACCCTGAACATGCTACGAAAGGTGAATTTATCTTTTACATCTCTGTTGTATTCTGACAGTTTTATTTGACAGCTTGGAATGTATGGCACAACTTTGCAGAGAGGCATGTGCTGTCTTCTCTGAGCGCATGATCAGACACAAGTCAGGGAAAAACACACCAAGGGGCATTTTTTATAAAGCAGGGGAATGGGACTTTTATCAAACATTCACTGCTGGAGAATCAATCACTGCCATTTAAAACACATGCAATGTGACTTTCTACCTGAAATGATAGTTTGGTGAATGTCAGATTCATTGCTTTAAAAAAAATATCCCTTAAATGTCACTTGTCTGTCACATTTTTGTAATGTGCTTACACTGGCTTAGTGGGATATCAATACATGTTTGATTTTTACAGTTTAGGCTCGGTTTCCACTACCGCGGCTACGAAGTCGTGCTACTTCTAGCGCGACTTCGTAGCTAAAGTTGTTTGCGGCTTTCAGTGAGACCTGTCCCTCATTATAGAGGGAAGTCGCACTGAAGCCGGCTCAAAAGTAGTGCACAAACTACTTTTGAAGTCGCCGCAACTCAAGTCGCGGCAGTGGAAACGGGCCGAATTGAAATCAATGGCTTTTGACTTGCTGTGTGACTTGACATGTGTCAAGTCGCACAGCAAGTCGCACTAGTGGAAACCGAGCCTTACTGTTCTTTGCATCTTAGGAATAGTAACAGTGAAAAAGATACATTTCCAGATGACATTGAGATGCTTGCAGAGAGTGCAGCCTACTTGCTCAAGGCTTTCGTTTTTCATCCAGCTGTAATGTATCAGACCACTTTCTCAGGTTTTTGTGGTCAGGCAGCACTCAGCCTGATTGGATTTGGTTTGGTAGTGGGAAGGGAAGTCCCTGTCCCACTGCCGGAACACAGTGCTGTATACTGTATGCAGCTCAGGCTACGTACAATTAATACCACGCACTTAGAAAGTACACCTGCCCTGCGAGCTCAGTAAAAAGTATATTATGGGGCAGCTTGGTCCAACCAAACTCCATAAGTGGACATTAAACGTGGAGTTAGACTTTACCCAAATGTATTTGCCTGTTGTCTGTAGAGTGCAAACATCCTTAATTAATTTCACAGGGGCACCAAAATAGAGGCCTGTGGCATGAATTTTCCCTGAGAGTGCATCCACATAGAGTTTGAAACATTCAGGGAACAATGTACAAATCTCAAAGGCCCCTTCCACACGGGGTGGACTGTGCCAGGAGTCCACACCTGCTCAGTGGGGAATCTTTCAGCTGATCCTTGTTGAGCAGGTGCATGGCTGGTCCGTGTACACTCTGCTTATGCAGAGCGGACACAAATACCACCTGCTCTCCTCTATGTGCAGTTAAATGTAAATGGACTACCTGTCCATTTACACTCTTTTGGCATCCGATCTGAGCCACTAGACAGGTGAGGAACAGATCCCCATCCATCTGTTTTTAGCGGATCGGATTGGATGTTGGCAGGTGTAAATCTCTGCTTTTAAATGCATTTTTTTAGGCTGGTGCCATGGTCTTTTTAAGTGTTTTCTAGCACTTAAAATAGACACATGTCCGTTTACACCCACCTTTCCATTAAGGACAATGGAGGGTCCGCTATAGGAAGGTGAGGAGGAGCTAGGCCAGTGCAAACCGTAAATATACACCCCCAGGAGATGAGAAGACTATGACATACAAGTAAGGAGGAGAAACTATGGCTGTGCTAGGGAGTCTCTTCGGTGAATGTTTTAATTCCCTAAGTTCAGAGGCACATTGCAAGTTAAAAAAATAGTTTATGGAAAGGAAAAAGCTGCAATCAGACATTGCAAATACTTGTTTATTTTTTCTCTGCTTTTAAATGCATTTTTTTAGGCTGGTGCCATGGTCTTTTCAAGTGTTTTCTAACACTTAAAATAGACACATGTCCGTTTACACCCACCTTTCTATTAAGCACAATGGAGGGTCCGATCAGGTCTGCCTGAAAAACTGACAGGTGGACCCCATCGGTCCGCTTTGGTGAAAGGGGCCTAATACTGTAGCAAAATATGGAAGAAAAAGCTTATGAAAATACTTTTACCTTTTTAAGATCTTATTACTGCTAGTTAACCCTAAACCACTCTAATAAACAACTGCCTTCCCTTTTCCCTTTATTTGTTTTCTTCAAATTTATTTGGTTTTTATACTCTTTTAAAGCTGAAATCCTGTATGATCCATATTGCATACTTAAATTAGTCTACCTTTGCACAAGACCTGGAAGATCATGGCGATCCCTGTGGTAGTGCAGGCTACTACAGTGATTGTCAGCTTCCACTGTCCCTTAGATATAAAGGTAGAGGTCTGAATAGTTGGATTGGTCTCCAAGCTGGACCAATTTAAGTATGCAATTAAGATGAAGATCATATCTGAAGTTGATCTTTAACCGTTAATATGTAACTTTTTTTTATTAGTTTTCTTGATTTCTTCATTTATTTGTAAATAACTTTGTATTACTTTGTGTCAAAATTGTACGTTTTAGTGTCATTGTAAATGTGACAAATTACAGAACAAAATGTATACTCTTCTATGGGCAGTAACATGGTATTTTACTTTTGGTATTTGTCTATTGTCAGAAAACAAAATAATTTTTGCAAGACAATAGAGCCAGAAGAAAGCTTTGATTGTTCTTAAAAAAAAATGTATTACTTAGATTTCTTAAAAAATGTAAATGTTCTTAAGTCTTGAACTTCATAAGATAAACTCTGCAATAGTATCCAAAAACGTGCTCACTGAAAATACTATACTCTGTGTGTGTGTGTATGTGTGTGTGTGTGTGTGTGTGTGTGTGTGTGTGTGTGTGTATGTGTATATATATATATATATATATATATATATATATATATATATATATATATATATATATATAATGTGTTTTTTTTTTTTTATTTTTTATCGTTGACTCTAGGTTTCATATTTAATGACATGTAGCTAGCCAGATAAGTAAAAACTAATTTGGCGCAACACTTAGCTTTTCATCTCAGTAATGTAGCAAACTGGCTAAAACGCCAAAGGCATGGGCAGCTGCGAAATGCAATTAGATTATACTTAGTTGAGAGCGGTTTGTATTTTAGTAAAAGGCAAACATAAATTTTTTGCTTTTCTGTACGGGATGTAGATGTACAAGACTGTATTGCAGGGTTGGAAGATACCATGCCATCTTTAAAACAATATCTTGTTTACATTTTACAGCTTTAAAATCCATTGTAAATAGTTGAGAATAGGAGTGAAATAAAACTGTGTTTTACATTGCTAACTGTGTTTTACCCCTCTTTTTCCAGGCACCATAGCACTGGAAGAAGATGCACAGATTCTGAAAGTGATTGAGGCTTATTGCACAGGAGCTGGCTTCCAGCAAAACCTCAGCTCTGGTAATCTAAATGTCTACAATATTGTTATCATGACAGAACTGATAGTTTATGTGATAGGTTTATGTGTGCTTTTCAAACTATTTTATGCCTTTTTACCTGTAAAATTTGCTTTGTGCTGACATTTTAAAGTCCTGAGGTGTCTCCTGGGTGTCGCCATTTTTAATGTGTCAGCAGCAGGTGAGTGACACTGTACTTCTCCCCCCGGCAGCTATGTAGATTTTTATATAGGAAGGTGAGGAGGAGCTGGGCCAGTACAAACCGTAAATATACACCCCCAGGAGACGAGAAGACTATGACATACAAGTAAGGAGGAGAAACTTTGGCTGTTCTAGGGAGTCTCTTCGGGGAATGTTTGAATTCCCTAAGTTCAGAGGCACATTGCAAGTTAAAAAAATAGTTTATGGAAAGGAAAAAGCTGCAATCAGACATTGCAAATACTTGTTTTTTTTTTCTCTGCTTTTAAATGCATTTTTTAGGCTGGAGCCATGGTCTTTTTAAGTGTTTTCTAACCCCTAACTGCAAAGAAATATATATATATATATATATATATATATATATATATATATATATATATATAATTTGTATGTGTGTGTGTGTGTGTATATATATAATGTGTATGTGTGTGTGTGTGTATATATATAGTGTGTATGTGTATATATATATATATATATATATATATATATATATATATATATATAAGCTATATAGAAAAAATGGTGCAATGATTTTGGGGTTTTACTAAAGGCAAATCCACTGTGCACTATAGGTGCACTTGGAAGTGCAGTCGCTGTAGATCTTTGGGGGACATGCAGGGAAAAAAAAAACAGCATTTTTGCTTGCACATGATTGGATAATAGAAATCAGCAGATCTTCCCCTCATTTCAGATCTTCCCCCTCATTTCAGATCTTCCCCCTCATTTCAGATCTTCCCCTCGGATCTAAAACGACCACACTTCCAAGTGCATTTGTAGTGCATAGTGATTTATCTTTAGTAAATCAACCTCTTTGTGTGTTGTCTCAAATATATGTATAAAAAGGATTAATGAAATCATGCTTATCAGTTTGGCAATAATCCACCTTGCTTCTGAGAATAATGGTCTCCAGGTTCTCCATCCAGAACTGGAAATCAGCACAGAACCTCCAACAAATCAGCCAAATGCTTACAATTAGGGGGGAATCCTGGAGTAAGAGCCAGCAGAGTGCACCCGCTTAGTGAATTATCCAACATAACACTATAATAGTTGAAGCATAAAATGCACTCACAGATGTCCATAAAAGTGGTGCATATCACTTGGCCAAGTGTGATTTTTAAAAGTCCTCCCCCTTTCCGTAGTCACTGGTGGGGATAAAGTGCAGCCACTGGGAATGAGCAGCATAGGACCAACTCCCTGATGGTACAGATGGTGTCCTTGTTGCCAGGTAGCGATCTTACAGAGTGGTAAAGCGTCTTCTTCTGGGTCCCTGTATACTCGACAACCTGCTGTAGAGGTGTTCCTCCATCCTTAAAGAGTGGAAGAGTGTGTATGTGCCAGCTATAAATAGTGAAACAAAATTACATGACAGGAGCGATATTATAACCACAGGGGAGAAAAAGTTAAAGTGCTGGGATGCTGAAATACATGCAGAGTTGACATTAAGAGAAACAATATAATTCACTACTTGCTGAACATATAATAAATCACAAAGAATAAAGAGATCAAAATAAATAAAACACTCATGCACACTGGACATTTTTACGGCTGATTCTAGGGACGTCCTGGCGGTTTTTTTTTTCGTGCCTCTAAACTCCCCTCGATGTTAGCCTATGTGTCAGGCAAACATAGGCTTTTAGCATTGTTTAGTGGCAGGAGCTTTTAGAGGCAGGAAAAAAAAAACCCCACTGCCAGAGTGTCCAGGAGAGGCAGAGGTAGGGCAAAAAAAAATTCTTGAGGTTACTAAAAGCTGCTAAAAGTGACTAAAAACTAGTGCATGAACAATCAATCATTCATTTCAATGACCAGAATAATGATTTAGGGTCAATAACATGAATTAACGACCAAAAGCTTGACACCTGTAAAAGCTCATAAAAAGCTTGTAAAAACTTTAGACACGTTTACAAGCATCAGGTCTAAATGTGAACACTTAAAACAGGGGCTAAAGAGGATGCAAAAAAGGATAAACATAAGATATAATAGTTCATGAAAGATGTAACAAAAATGAATGCTCATTCTTTATCATATTTTATCAGTTACATTTTTTGGTTCAATATTTTTTATTAAAAAGATTGCAGTGCATATATAACAACTGTAGCGCATGTAACCATAAAAGATATACATGGTCCGCAAATATTGACACAGCAATAGAAAATAAAAACTAACAAAACAATGTTGTCATATAATGAAACAGTTAGTCTTGAATTGTATCCGTTTTTTTTTTAAGTGTTATGTTTTATAGTGCGCTAGGCTGGTGTGCTCTCCTTAGCCCTTGTCTTACATCAGAGTTCCCCCTGATTGTGACCATTTGGCTGATTTGTTGGAGTTCCTCTGCTGATTCTCAGATCTGCATGCAGACCAATATCCTTACAAGCAAGGTGAATTATTGCTACCCTCATGCCAGATTGATGATAAGCGCAGTTTCATTTATCCTCTTCTGAGTGCATGATTGACTCTTTTTATATCCCAAGATTTTTGATTAAAGTTTCAAGTAATAAACATGCTCCCTTGTCAAGGGAAAAGATAACAAAATAACAGAATAGGCACTTGGATTTTTAGTACAGTAGAGACACAATACATTGATATGAAAAAGTCTCATGCGTAATCCCTCTTGGAGTATATACCTGAGAATTGATAGGCAGTTAAGCTGTAAAATTACATATAAAGTAATAGTGAATTAAAGGTACAAAATGGTTTCCACATCCAACAGTGTAAATGTACCAAGTGACTACAATAAGTTGTACGTACAGGCAATAGGAGAAAAGATCATCACCAGAAAAAAGGGAAAGGGTAGAAATAAAGCATCATTGAGGAGATCCCTGGACCATACTACACCTTATTAGGATAGCAAATCTATGGCTTCCATGTTTTATCAAATTTCGATTGAGTATTGTTGAGGATGGACGATAATTTATTGTTGATCATTATCCAGTTCAGTTTAGGCTTAAAGTGGTTGTAAAATCTCAAGATCCTTTACCTTCATGCATTCTAAGCATGAAGGTAAAAAACCTTTTGTGTTCAGCTCCCTCCCAGCCCCCCCCCCCCCCCAATACCTGAGCTCCATCTCAATTCAGCAATGTGTATGAGAGTAGCGGCTTCGGGGTCTCTACCTCCTCATTTGCTGAGATTTAGCCGGAGGGAGTGGCAAGGAGCACCGACAGGGTACCTGAGAAGAGAAGGATCGGGGTTGTACTGTGCAAAACCACTGCACAGAGCATGTATGTATAACATGTTTGTTATTTAAAAAAAAACTCAGCCTTTAAAATCACTTTAACATATTCAAAAGATATTGTTGAATGATTCCAACATTTAGCTATGGCAATTCTGGCTGCCAGAATCATGTAAATGATCAGTTATCATTTATATTTAGATGTTTCTATATCAAGTTTTTTCAAACAGGGCTTTTTCAAGGGTTCCTGGAGGCACTAACTTCTCTTACCGTGCTTATTAAGGTGAAGTTTTGGATCGAAAATATTGTGAGTTTGGGGCATTGCCAGCATATATGGAACATAGTTCCCAATTGGCCACAGCACCTAAAACACAGAGGAGAGGCCTGTGGATACATCTTGGCTACTCTGACCAGAACCATATACCACCGCAATAGCTCCTTATAATTAGACTCCACTGAGGCAGTATTAAGGGGTACCTTTGGTAGATCGTGCGCTATCGTCTGCCATTCCTCAATGCCAAAGGTGGAGCCCAGGTCCCTTTCCCATTGAGTCATATAACAAAGTTTGCGTATTGGGATCATGAAGACCTCATACAGGACAGATATACAACCTTTTACAAGTGTGACAGCCTAAAAAGTTATGAGAGTAACCGGACCCCTAATTTTTTTCAGTTTGATCTTTAGGAAAGACATTATTTGATGGTAGAGAAAAATTTCAGTGAGGGGCATATGCAAGCTATTCTGAAAAAAATCAAGAGAATACGGTTTAATGCAGTGTAGGAAGTCTCCTATCCACAGTAACCCATTATTTTCCTACCACTGAAAGAGCCACAGATGCAGGCCCAGGGGAAATTCCAGGTTATTAAATAGTGGCGCAAGAGGTGTATGAAGAGAATGTAGACCCTTGGTATACCTAAATCTGTCCCAGACCGCAAGTGTGTAGGAGAGACATGGGAACAAGGCCAGAGGTCGCAACCTGCTAGGGAGCCATACCAATGATTAAAGAGGAACTCTAGGGTTAGCCAATGCCTCCCTATCTACCCAGAGTGGTGTAGATTTCCCAGGTATGATTACAACCAGATGGGCTATTTGCATAGCATGTAAATCGGCTGAAGGCTTTGGAACCCCAAATCCTCCATGAGTGTTAGGTGTGTATAAAGTAGATTTGTTGACTCTAGGTATTTTATTAAGCCAAATTAATTTGAGAATTTTAGATTGTAGTAATGTAAGAACTCTGCTAGGAAGTGCCAAAGGCAACATTCTAAAATAGTAGAAGGTTTAAGGGAGGAGGATCATTTTCACAGAGTGTATCTTTCCCGATAATGATAAAGACATAGCCAACCATTTTTGTAAGTCAGTAATCAGTTGTCTGAAAAGGGAGAGGAGGTATTTTTCTTTATAAAGTGTGTCCATTTTTGGATGAGATAAACTACCAAATATTGTAGTGATCTAGAGGTCCACTGGAAGTCAAAATTAGCTTTGATGATAGAGCAGAGGGACTTGGGCAGATTGATATTCATAGCAAGAGATTTATTTCTATTTACTGTCAAACCTCTTGAAAAAACTTGAAAAACTGTAAGCGAAGGAAGTTTGATGTGGGGCGACTAAATAAATATCAGGACACCCTCTGCGAATAAGGCACACTTGTACTCTTGGGTTCCACTGAGAATCCCTTTGATATCAGGATTAGCTTGAATGGGTAACTCTTTTTATATTTTCCTAGAATCTTTGAGACAACACTTACACCCTTTTCTCTTGTCTGTTGCTAATTACAGTTGTTTTTTTTTTTTTCTCTCTACCATTTTCGGAGCAGAAAAACTTTGTTCACCAATAGGAAATCTGTTTAAGTTTTGTGAATATGGAATAGAGCTACATTTGCATGCTATTGCAAATTATTGGACTTCTAGTATAGTGTCTTAAAGTAGAACTATAGGCAAAACTTTTTTTTTTTTTTTGGATAGGATAAGGGAGAGTTATAACCCCTGTCACTTTTTCTGCCATCTGTATCCCATTGGTTAGATTTACATTCACTTCCTCTACCAAGAAGTTAGAGGAACTCCCTGCAAATTGAGTCCTTGGGGCCCTCTAGGTCACCAGAACTGGTGTCCCCATTGGAAATGTTTGCCTCTGTTACTTTTCTGGGACAACCCAAAATGTGGTATTTTCTTTTATATTCGCTTTTAATGATGATGGTGAACTGGACAAATAGAGATGAGGAATTTCGCTGATGGGCGCACAGACAGCAATAACGACTTAACAGGTGTTCTAATCCCTCTGCACTCCGTTCAAAATTAAAAAAAGTTTTACCTTTAGTTATACTTTAAGTTCTTTCATTAAAACTGTTAATATTGTGTGCCAATACAAACACACATACTCACCTCTATGCTGCAGATCGGTATGTTGCTTCAGCTGTCTCATGTCAGTTCTAAAACTGAGAACTGATAGATTAGCTTTCTGGCTGCTCAGAATGGAGAACAGTGAATGTTAGTCACTGCTCTCCCCTCTGCTCATCCAGCACGCACTGGAGCACTGTGGGGGGGGGGGGCGGGGGGGGGGGGGGTTGGGTGCTGTCGCAGGTGACTCAGTCTCCCAGCCATGTATTGACAGGCAGAGACGGATGTCAATCAGGCAGCAGAGCAGATTCCAACAATATTGTCCAGATCCTTTTAGAGCCTGGAACTGCTATGCTCTGTCTGCTTATAGTGGGCAATAGTCTATTATGATCTGATTTTGGGTCACAAGAGAACAAAAGAAAGGGTACACCTGTGACCCACAAAAAGTTTTTACCTTTTTAACTTCTAAGCTTCTAGCTTTTAACTTCAGTGTAGAATCAGGACCTGGCTGTACTGTTCAGCAGAGGTTTATGGATCTCAAAACTGGCTGAACAGAGTTCCAAATTGTTTGCCAGGTACAATAACTAACTTTTATTGTATGTACTTCAGCTATGTTTAGATGTTTGCCTGGAATTTATTTTTGACCCATGGGACACGGTATTGTCATTGACACTTTTCTCAATATGCATGCCATTTGTAAACATCAGGATATTGTGCTATGATTTAATAATTCCCTTAACAATATACAATTGTAATGATTTATTTTGTGTACTTTTTATGCACTCTTTCCATATCTATTGTATTGACAATAATAGATAATGCATCTCTGAGGCTGTACAAGGAAGGGTTAAATAAGTGAAGGTTTCCAAGTTTGCAAAAGTAAGATAGATGTTATCTTCCTATTTCCTGTGTCTGTTACAAAACAAAAGTCTTTCTGAAGCTGTAGATCTGTGGGTACAAAAAATATTTGTTTAAACAACATGAGGCGCATTCTTTACAGATGCACCTGCAAGTATAGAACAAAGTGACTGTGGTACAGATTTATTAAAACTGGAAGAAAAAAGTAGTATTATTTGCACCAAGTTTTTAAAATCTTGGTTTTATACATGCTGTTTTTATAGACATTCATGATACAGTATGGTTTGTTAATGATCAAATCTTACAAACATTCATGCACAAAAAAAATCTCCGGCATCTGTGGATCTACTCACTAGAAAGGTATTAAAGATTACATTTTTATTCCATTGCTAGCAATGCTTCTGTGTCTCGGATAGTTTTCTAGTTATACCTTTTGCTACCCTGCGGTTTTTATACCCATTGCTTGAGAAATCTATATGCCAGGCTGAAGTGATATATGGCTCTTCTATAGAAACCGTTCAGATGTTTCTAGTATAAATAGAAGAGTGAAACAAGAAGTATGGTTACTATGGATTATACATAAGCTTTTCTGAATTAGTCTCCTAATATAAGCATGTTTAAAAAGCTAAAGCCCTAAAGTATATTTCCACTTTTGCGGTCAAATTTTGCTATGCTATGTTAACCACTTAAGCCCCGGAGGATTTGGCTGCTAAAAGACCAGGGGGTATTTTGCGATTCGGCACTGCGTGATTTTAACGGACAATTGCGCGGTCGTGCGACACTGTATCTAAACGAATTTGACGTCCTTTTTTTCCCACAAACAGAACTTTCTTTTGGTGGTATTTGATCACCTGTGCAATTTTTTGATCACGCGCTATAAACAAAAAAAGAGCGTCAATTTTGCAAAAATAACAATATTTTTCAAATTTTTTTTATATGAAATTCCCCCCCCAAAAAAAAGTAAAAATCAAAACTTTTTAACATTTTCGGCCAATTTGTTTTATGCTACATATGTTTGGTAAAAAAAAATCGCAAAAAGCGTATTTTGATTGGTTTGCGCAAAAGTTATCGCGTTTACTAACAAAGGGTAAGATTTTTGTTGTTTTTTTTTAACGCGTAATGGTGGCGATCTGCGATTTTTTTTTTTGCGGTACTGCGACATTGGGGCGGACAGATCGGACCCTTGACTGACATTTTTGACACTTTTGGGGTTACCAGTGACATTTCTACAGTAATCAGTGCTATATATATGCACTGTTACTGTATAATTACACTGGCAGTGAAGGGGTTAACTTTATTTGAGAGGGAGGGGCTGTGTGTGTCCCTAGGGGCGTGATTCTAACTGTGATTGGCTGTGGCTTGAGCTGTAGGAACACTGATCAACGGTCCTACATAGTAGAACCGTATGATCAGTGTTTCTACACAGGGGAGAATGACAGGCAGCTTGTTTACACAAGCTGCCTGCCTTTCTCCCTCTCCCCCGGCGATCGGCGAGTGACCGGCGGACATCGGGTCCGCCGGTCACACGCGCGGGGGGGTACGTGACCGTGCGGGAGCGCGGTGCGCGCTCGCTCCCCAGAGCCTCACAGGCTAGTGACGTATATATATGTCACTTTGCCTGTGAGGGGCTGACCGCCGCAGTATATCTACTTGCGGCGGTCAGCAAGCGGTTAATGGTAACAAATATTAAGAAGGTGCTATCCCAATTTAGCTGAAAAGGGGAAATACACTTTAATACACACTGGACATGCATCAACATTAAAGTGATTGTAAACAATCACCTTGTAAAACAACCCATTCAAAACATTTCTGTATAGATATAAAGAAAATATATAAATACCTTTTTTTCCATTTTTTTTTAATAAGTTATCTTATTCCCTCTGTTCCCTCTGCTCTCAGCTGCATAAGAGCTTGGGGGGCAGTAGAAGCAACAGTACACTGATCTTCCCAGTGAATGATTTTGCAGGGGAGGCGTGTCAGGACACGTCTGATCATTGGAGGAGAGCAGGCTGAGTTCCCAGCATAGCTGGGAAACTGACAACTGTGTGTTCTCCTGCTTAGTGTGGTCACTTTTTAATAGGAAAGCAGATGGGCTGGCAGGAACACCAGAGATTTCTCACAAAGGAAGCATAAAAGAGAACAGGATACTTTGCCATACGAATACATGGTACAGCAGGCACATATCAGGAATATGAAGTATTGGGGAAACAAACACTTTAATTGTACATTACAGGACACAGGAGGATACAGATACATTGGGTTAGGCTGCTGCTTTGATGCGATTATACACTGTCAATCAAGAACTATAAGGATGCCAGTGTCCTTAGGTGAACTTGTGCTATCTCTCTGCTCCGAGACCAGCAAAAATGTCCTATTTTTCTTTTGATCTTCTAGAGATTTCTTAGTTGCTGCAGACCCATTGAGGCTCATTGTTGCAGATTCCAGATTAACTACTCCTCAGCTTTGTCCTGGGGGGGGCTGTACCAGAACCTTGCCAGTAAGAAGTAGGGCCGGCTGTAATAGTAGCCTGTGGGCACTGGACTTTGCATCAGGCATTCACCTCGGGATATAGTGCAACATATTGAGTTAGCTGCGGGGTGCGCTAAATGTCCAGGCTGTGGACCACCTATCCAAGGAGCTCTGTTCCTGTATACCCCTTACCGGGCATGCCCATTGGAAAGGTGAAGATTGTAGGATGGGGCATGTCTTCTAGACCCTGCCTTTCTACCTGATGGGTAAGTTGTCAAACCACCACTTCAATAAGTCAGGGCTGCAGCCCTATCTGGGAGCTTGAAGGTGTTGGACTGTGTCCCCTAACGCGTTGCCCCCAGATTTGTTAGCTGACAACTTTGCAGCACCACTACTAAAGCTGTTTTGTTTATCAAGTAAGGATATTTTTACTATGATGGTTGAATTTATGGGAAGCTTTCAGCTTTGCTAAAGGCTTCAAATCGCGGAGGCTGCAAGCGAGCCCCTTCATCCTCTCCTCTAGAGTCCATCACTGATCTTCCTCTAGTTGCAGCTGCACATTCTGATGAGGAAGATGGAGATTTGTACCTTTTCCAGTTCCGAGGAATCAGTACACAGAATGCTTCTGCGATATTTAAAAAATGTAAGGATACTGTTTCGATCCCTATTGAAGCAGTGTGCCCATGCCTTGAAATAGAGCAGCTTGCCATGTCAAGTCACTAGTCAGGGACCTCTAAAAATGCTTTGGCCTGCACACTTACTGTTATAGCCTATCTTGTACAGTGATTGGTCTCATCCAGAAAAGATCTTCGCCCCATTAAGTGTTTTGTCCCATAATATCCTATTGATGAGGGGCTCTTAATAAAGTGGGCTGTCCCTGTTATAGACCTATCTATTTCCTCTTATCAAGACCTCCAGCTGTCCCTCTAGAGGACATTGCACTGGTCAGGGAAACTGAGGATAAAAGGTTGTAAGCCCTATCTAAGACCTTGTTCCCCCTTGTGGGCCCTGACATGCAACCTGCTGTTGTGACCATGTCCATCTGCCAAACTTTAGCCTTTTGGTTCAAGACCATGTCTCGTGACAAGAGTTCCTGTCCATGGCCCTGTGTTATTAGATCCACAATTCCACCAAGGAAGAGATTTCTATATGAACTTGTACACTGTTTCCACAGCAAAGGGGTCATCTACCTCATTCTGAATCCAAAGTTTCTCAACACCTTTTTCTGTTCTCTGTGGATGACAAAAATGCCTACTTACATAGCCTCGTCTTCTCGGCACATCAATCATCGCCCTTTCGCTTTGGTATGTTCACTGCTGCACCTCAGATTTTAATGAAGGTGCTAGCCCCTGTGCTAGCTTTCCTATGTTCTTAGGGCATCCCAAAAGTGGGTTATATGGTTGACATTCTTTTGGAGGAACAAATGACTCAGGCTCTGTCAGTCAATGCCCAACAGACTGTGCAGACTCTACAGAGATTCGCTTGGATTCAAAATCTCTAGAAATCAGCATGAACACCATCTCATTGCTTGAAGTGTTTCGGCCTGATCCTGGAAACTGTCATATCCTAGTTTTGGCTTCCTCGAGACAAACCCTTGTCTCTAGATCAATTCCACACCAGACTGTTGCATCTCAACATTCTGATATTGTGGAGCAAGAGGGTGCAGTCACATATCATCGTTCCATATGCCTGAGCAGCAGGACCCTAATTGTCCTGGCATTGTGAATTACCTATTTGGTGTTGGAATCAGGAAAATCTTTCCTTCCAGTGGGTTGGAAGATGCTTAGGATGGATGCCAGCCTAGGGGCTTGGGAGGCTTTCTGGGGACTCTCTTGGAACAAGGCATTTTGTCATCATAGAATACACCTGTCCTCATCAACATACTGAAGCTAAAAATGATTTCATTCACTCACTAACCTGTGAAAGACTGAAATCCTGCAGCGCCTGCAAGGTCCACCTGCTCAAGAAAGCACATGTACAGGCCCATCTGAAGTTTGCTAATGAACATCTGAATGATTCAGAGGAGAACTGGGTGAAAGTGTTGTGGGCAGACGAGACCAAAATCGAGCTCTTTGGCATCAGTTCGCTGTGTTTGGAGGAGGAGGAATGCTGCCTATGACCCCAACAACAACATCCCCACCGTCAAACATGAAGGTGGAAACATTATGCTTTGGGGGTGTTTTTTCTGCTAAGGGGACAGCACAACTTCACCAAATCAAAGGGACAATGGACGGGGCCATGTACCACCAAACCTTGGGTGAGACCCTCCTTCCCACAATCAGGGCATTGAAAATGGGTCATGGATGGGTATTCCAGCATGACAATGACCCAAAACACACAGCCAAGGCAACAAAGGAGTGGCTCAAGAAAAAGCACGTTAGGGTCCTCGAGTGGCCTAGTCAGTCTCCAGACCCTAATTCCATAGAAAATATATGGCGGGAGCTGAAGGTTGGAGTTACCAAAACCTCAGCCTCAAAACCTTAAAGTGTAACTCCACTTTTGTTGAGAAAAAACATTCCTCTCTGGGTGATCTATGTACATTACAAGGATTTTTAACAAACGGTTGCAGATTCCTACCTGTATTTAAGGCAGACTTCTGGAAAAATTGGTGAGCCAATTACACAAGCAGGAAATTATGTTTTGGGGTGTGGTCAGACTCAGTACACATTCTGTGTACAGAACCACTCCAGGTAGCCATTTTGCATTGCATTTTCTGAAAATTACAACAGCTGCAGATTGAAAAGGAAAGGTAATTTTTAATGACATTCAATTACAATATGATTTGTGTCACAATTGTATACGCTTTATTGTTCTTTAATTGCTATTTTTTTTTCCCATGAAAGTGGACTTACCCTTTAATGACTTAAGAGGATCTGCAAAGAGGAGTGGGACAAAATCCCTCCTGAGGTGTGAAAATCTAGTGGCCAACTACAAGAAACGAGTACTAAGTCATGTTTTGCGAAGGGTTCAAATACCTATTTCACTCATTAAAAAGCAAATCAATTTATAACTTTTTTAAAACGCATTTTTCTGGATATTTTTTTTTTTTTTGTTATTCTGTCTCTCACGGTTAAATAAACCTACCATAAAATTATAGACTAATAATTTCTTTGTCAGTAGGCAAACGTACAAAATCAGCAAGGGATCAAATACTTTTTTAGCTCACTGTATGGCTTTCACCCACTGAAGCTTCTTCCTTGATTGTTCTGCAGGATCAAGATTGAGAGCATTCCAATGATTCTCATAGCACCAAACTGGCCCAGGAGGATGTGGTGCTTGAACTACTTCAGACTCCTGGCAGACTCCCTGGGGGGTCTTCCAAAATCGTTTGAATCTTCTGTCCTAAGAGCCAATTTACAATCCTGCTTTTTGGATGCTGACTTTGATGGCCTTGTAGTTGAAGTCCAAGTCCAGATTTGTCCATCCCTAGCGTTTGAAGGCTAGAAAATTGGCTTTCTACAAAGTCTACCATTGCACTTAAACGGCAGCTTTTTCCTGGTACAAGGCATTGAAGTTCAATCCCAGGAGGTTCTCTGCTGGCCAATCCTATCTTTAATCCAGTGCAGTCTGGATCTACATTTGGGTCAGATCTCATCTTAAAGGGTTCTATTCAGAGACTGCTTGCCTCTCACTCCTTAGTGAAGGTCTTTGTACAGAGTGTTGCTCATATTGTTCCTCCTGTGCGATTCCCAGTGACTCAGTGGGATCTTAATTTGATTGTGTGGTTTTTCAGAAACCACCCTTTGAACCTATTAGGGCTATTTATCTGTCTATTCTTACTCGTAAGGTTGCCTTTCACCATCACGTCTGCAAGATGAGTTTCTGAATTGGGGACCTTTACCTTTACAAGATTGTTTTTTGTTTGTCCAGGGCCTCTTTTCTTCCCAGGGTGGTGTATTTCTTTCATCTTAACCAGAATACTGTTCTATCAACTCTTTCCTGCTTCAGAATATCTTAAAGCGATTTCTATCCATTGTCTGGATGTGGAACGTGCGGTTTGAGTTTATCAGCTATAGCTCCCTTTTGACATCTGATTCTCTGATTATCATTCCCCCAAAGGCCCCAACAGGGGATATTTTGCTTCTCATTCCACTACCACTAGGAGGATCTGTCAGTTTATCATTCAAGCTTATTACCTCAAGGGCAAGGTTTACCCTTTTTCTGTCAATGCACACTCCGCTAGAACAGTAAGAGCTGCTTGGGCCTTTTAACACCAGGCATTTGTTTTCCCGGTTTGCAAAACTGCTACCTGGTCTACTGTTCACACATTTGGTCATTCTTATCAGGTGGGCTTTCAGGCTTCAGTTGATCATGGCTTCTGCTGGGTCTGTTGAATCTGTTTACCACCTCTTTAAACCTGTTGGTTTTGTGGGTGTGTTATCCTTTCTTTTTTACTGATTGCCAACTCAACTGGACAGCTTTTGGACTTCCCAATGTTCCTGAATAGTTCTCCTGTGTCCCATAATGTATGATTCTAATGTATTCCTTTTTTTAGAGTAAATTATTAGATACAGGTCCCTGCCCTCTGTTCATATGATCCACTCTTATTATTTCTTTCTACAAGACTAATGCCTTGTACACACGCAACAATTATCGGCCGACCGATCGGCCGTCTTTTGTCCAGTGTTGTGTTGGTTGAAATGTGCTCTAGACTGCGCACGAATTTTCTCGGCCAACAAAAACCAACTTCAGAAGTGATGTCATGGGCTGGTTTACTTTCCGTGTGTTTTTTCTTCTCTGAGCATGCCCAGTCTTGCTCATCAGATTTTTCTCTGGCGAAATCTGTACTGACTGACGGAAAAACGGCCGTTCTGTTGACGGCCAACAAAAATTTAAAGCCTGCACACCAGATTTTGTTCGGTCGAAAAGTCGGAGTCGGTTGTCGAAAGCATCATACTAACAAGCCTAAAATCGGCCGATCGGACGTTGGCCGAAAATTCACGGCCAACTATCGATGCGTGTGTACGAGGCATTAGGCTTGCTGGGAGTGGGAGAGGGTATAGTGGGCTTTCCTTACAGCTCTTGTTTTCCAATACCCAATTTTTTGAAGACAGCAGCATAACCCAGTTTTCTTTAATAGTTCTCCTGTGTCCTTTTTTTTTTTTTTTTTTGGAAAATTGTTATAAACAAAATGTTAAAATCTATTTTATTATATTTATACTTTTCTCAAGTATGTTTTTATTTTTTTACTCTATTTTTTGTTTCAGGTTCCCGGAAGGATTCTACCCCACAGGTCTTGCTCCTTGAGGAAGAAAGTCTCATTATTGATGATATGAGGAGCAATGGTCAAACTGCACCAGAAGAAAAGTAAGATATTGCGCAATGCACTGATCAGGTTTACGCCATATGCACACTGTCAGAGATAGATGTGGTCACTTCTGCTCTTTTTTAGCTATAGACAGCAGCTTTAGGTGCTGTCGTGGAAAAGAGGGGTTTTCTTTCCTGCTTTGTGGGCCTTCAGTTGTATCATGTTTCTCTAACTGGTTTGAACATCCATGGTAATGTATAATCTACATATATCCAGTTCCAGAAACTGAATACAAAGAAGCTACTGACATGATATGGCACGGCTGGGTTTATAACTAGAGGGGGGGGGGGGGGTTTTCTCCTGTATTGGGCATTTCCAGCTCTGCCATGAATTTGACCATAACAATGACACAGTACAAAATCCAGAAATTTATTAAAGTAGAGCCCTTAGTCTCTGAAATGCATGCATGGAATCCCACTATTGTCCCAGGCCTAGAGGCCATTAAAACTTGCTTTATTTATCATAAAAAAAATAAGGTAATTATTTTATTTTGTAAAAAGATAATAATTATACTTTTTCATACTAAGTTACCCCATATCAGCCATTTAAATTCTGTCTTCCATTCTTACATGTTAAAGTGAAAGTAGGGACCTGATTAGTTTCACTGATAAGCAAGAACATTTTTACTTCAAACCTCAAACACTTTAGGTTGTAAGGCCCTTTTTTTCTGCTTCTTAATATAAGCGTTACTAGGCTTTTGATATTTTTAAAATAACACCAGCACAGATGTTCCCTTGTTAGTCTTCAGACATATCCCCATTTAATCACAGAGGCCCTTGGAGCCTAGGTCCCAGCTTTACTGGGAAATATGCCCTTGTCAAGAATACCCCCTGTCCTCCCTGGTGCAATTCCCTTTCCCCTGCTAGTTAACTGTACACTCCAGAAGTTCATTGGCTAGTTAAAGCTCTGCATTTGCCATCTGATTTACAGGGGGTGGGCTTTGTTTCATGAAGAACTTTAATCTGAACTTGGACAGAAATTGAGGCCCTATGGGCTGGGCTTAGAAACCAAGGGCACAATAAAAACAATGAGACTGATTCCAAGACTGATACAGGTACTTGCAAGCGCCACAAGGTGCCTGAACTTCAACAGTATCGTTACCTTAGAATGTCAGGTCAGGTTCTCTTTATCCTCCCTGGCGGTAATCCCGAGTGTGGCTCAGGGTTAATATTCAGTACCAAAAGCGGTAACCCAGAGCCACACTCGGGGTTGCCCTGTAGTTAAACTTACCTTGTCCCTACGATCCCCTGATGTCCTGCATTCGATGCCGGCATCCGTCTTCAGGGTTCCCTTCCTTGCAAGCGCCGCGACGTAGGGGGGCAGAACCGGGCGGTAAATTCAAAAAAGTACACAAAACATGACATGATACATTGTAATCTGTTAGGATTACATTACTGTATACCAGCATTTCACCTCAGTTTTGTCCCTAGTGCTTTGTCTAGTGCCCTGCCTGCACTACTACTGTTTTATTCCTTTTTATTTTTAATACATTTTTATTAATACTTTATTAATTAATTTTTTATTTTAATTTATTAATAATGTATTAATTTATTACAAAAAAATTTCACTTTTACTGTTTTTTTCCTAAGAATTACAGGCCTACAATATAAAACAGATTTCCATGCAAAACAATGTAGCGCTTTGACATTTAAAAATACTGAGATAATCAGACCGCCTGGGAGGTTTATGAAAGGGACATGTTCTGACAGGAAATATTCTAAAGGTAAATTTGTGTAAATCAAAATGTGTGGGGAGAAAATTGTAAAACGAAAAATTATATAAGGAACCCGTCTTTCTCTTTTACCAAAAGAAGTTGATTTGATACATTAAAATGGGAAGAAATAATTTTCAAAGCTATGATCACTATTATACAATTCCTGTGGTTACATTTCTAAATGTTTTTCAAATACGACTTACTCTATAATTTACTGTTCTTGCCCTTGTTACAGAAGTCTAGTAGACACGGTTTATGCATTGCGAGACGAGGTCAAGGAACTAAAACAGGTAAGAACAGCTACAAAATAATTTGCTTTGAAAGTAACTGAACAGCTTTTATATTGTAATTAACCACATACTGCCCGCCCACCGTCAAATGATGGTGAAGTGGTGCAGCTATTGTTCTGGGATGCCGTCATATGACGGCGCACCAGAACGGCCTGTCTCGCATGCCCGCGGGGGCGCACAGTGCAGCGATCGTGGCCGCACCATGTTGCTAGGACACGGCGCGACCCCGATCTTGGCAAAGAGCCAATGACATGGCTCTTTACCCATGTGATCGGCTTTGTCCAATCACAGCCGGTCACATGTAAATGAGGAAGTGCTGTTTATGGGCTCTCCTCGCCTCACACTGTCAGAGTGTGAGGCGAGGAGAGCCGATCAGTGGCTCCTCCTCACAGGGGAGACCAGGACAAGTAATCAGTGCACTGATCATCAGTGCCCTGATTACAGAAAAAATAAATGGTGCCAATAAGTGCCCACAATCAGTGCCCATAATGCTGCCAGTCAGTGCCCATCCGTGCCTACTCATCTAGGCACTGATGGGCACTGGCTGGCAGCACTATGGGTACTGATTGTGGGCACTGATGGTGCTGCCCATCAGTGCCGCCTGTCAGTGCCCATCAGTGCCGCCTATCAGTACTCATCAGTGCTGCCCATCAGTGCCACCTATTAGTGCAGCATATTAGTAGCTCACCACCACATCAGTAAAGGAGAAAAATTATTTATTTTCAAAATGTACTCACAGAAAATAAGAGAAACTTTTTTTTTTTTTTTTTAAATTTTCTGTCTTTTTTTTTTGTAAGAAATAAAAAAAAAAAACCAGCGGTGATTAAATACCACCAAAAGAAAGCTCTATTTGTGTGAAAAAGGTGATAAAAATGTCATATGGGTACAGTGTAGCATAACTGCGCAATTATCATTCAAAATGTGACAGCGCTGAAAGCTTAAAATTGGCCTGGGCAGGAAGGGGGTGAAAGTGCACTGTATTGAAGTAGTTAATGTATTGGGTAACAAAGATACAGAACAATAATCTAGAGGGCCTGGTGGTCAGATTTTTTGTTTCATTTGTTCCTTAATTGATTTTTTTAAACTGGATTGTAATGGTAGTTATGCCATTTTAATACCTTATTTTTGTAATAAATCAATGTATTGCTTCACATTTATATTTAAGGTTCACTTTGACAAACCTCACCAATAGTTTGACAGTTCTGTATCTTTGCTTCCTAAGATGCTATGGTCACCTTCTGTGGTTTTTTATGTTGTTCTAGAGTTATATGTTCTATTTCATAAAATAGGAGAACAAAAGAATGAAGCAGAGTTTGGATGAAGAGCAAAAGTCTAGAAAGGATTTAGAAAAGTTGGTTCGGAAGATTTTAAAGCAAACCAATGAGACTGCACGTGAAGATCATTAGTCTACATTTAATCTTGAAATGTCAAGAAAGGTATCACAGACGTATGTCATAAAGACCACGTGTACAGAACTCTGGACCTTTTGGATCGCACATCTGTATCAGAACATGTTAGCATTTGGGAATATGGGGGGTGGGGAGGGGGGGGGAGAGTGCGTCCTCAGTATTTTTTGATATGGCAAAAATGTCTGCCTCTGATCAGAGGCATTATAGCACATATTGTATATCTGTTTTGAGACTGGGAAGCAATCCGTACCTCCCTAGCTATTGATTTACTGCAGTCTTCAATTGTACATGTTATACCATGGATATGACTTCACTGGATAACTAAGTACAAATAGGCATTCTTTGGGCATAGGAAGTGTATTTAAATTTCTCCAAAAGAAGAAGTTTTTTTTGGGTAGGTGTTCAAACAGCAATGTTCATAGCTGGAGGTTTTAATTCCATAAAGGCCACAAAAATTGGAATTACAGACAAAATGATTTTTGTTTTGGAGTGAGTAAGGAAAGGATATATGGTTTCTTAGGTTCTAGTGCAGTCTGTGTGCCCGTTAGGGAGATTTCCCCTACCTGCTGGTCCAGGTGTCCAAGCAAGAAGCAAAGGAAAAAATCTCCCCAACTGACAAAGAAAAGTGTAAAATATGGTAGATATGACCTTTCCTCAGTCTACAGAAAAGTGCATTTAATGCTGTGAAAGTTCAAACTCAACAAAAGGATAGCAGTAAAAACCCAACAAAGGGTTTTACCCTTTCCACTCTTTCCAAAGAAAAATGTTTTGGCTGAAGTTCTATTACAAATACTTAGCCCAAAAGTTATCATTTCTTCTTTTGAAGAAACTTGTAGAAATCGATTGCTCTTCTATAAAAACTGTTTTGAAAGTTTAGATGAACAGGAATAATTGTATCTTTTTTTCATTTCATGGAGTGAGCGTCATACCAACATGCCATCATTTCTCTTAGGAATGCCACAGGCCACGGGCAAAAAGGCCATATATTACTGTACCGTACATGATAATGAAATAGAAAGTTTCTATGGTATTATGGTTCCTTGTTTGCCTAAGCCCCTAGAGGAATCAAAACACAAGCTGACTTGCATAAAAAATGTTTTATTTTAAGCTGTGAAAAGTATTTTCTACACAGCTGACTTCCTATTCCAGTAATACAAAAAGCACAGCAGTCAGCCTGTATCAAGCTTGGTAAAATCAAATTGCTTTTACTATATAGCAAATGTGTATACAATGTCAAATATCTGTCTGTCCATCCTATCTGTTGGGTGGATATTTTGGAAATTGTACATATGTTTGCAAATGTTATTTACAATTTCATTTTCTTAGCCAGCTCAGGTTTAAGGTTAACTCTCCCTTGAAGTGTTGGTTATGGAATTCTAGAGGTTAATTGCAATTTTGTAAATGAAGACTGTTCTTAATGATTACTAGTTTGGGCAGGCGGAGCTTATCTAAATACTATTTATATGGCTGGTTTGTACTGGTATGCTGCACTCTGTCCTGTAGCAAGATGTATGCAGTTATAAAGAAAACCCAAATTTATTTTAAGTGATAAGTGCAATATTTACTGCTGTCCCATATAACTTTTCATGTGAATGGTACGTTCCAAGAATACCCCGTGATATGAAAATAGAGAATGGATGAATTTTGCTTCTCAGCCGTAAACCAGGTTCCTTGCAATGTTCTGGCATTTCACATTTGCAGCCTTTGATTGATAGGCTGGACCTACAACAAAGTGACCGCTTAAGTACAGCAGACAGATTTTAAAAGGGCTCAGCAAATGTAAGGTTCAGGTACATTTTTACTGTAAAGGTTTTTGTTGTCTTATGGAGCCCTATTTTTTTTTTTTTTTTTTTGTGCAGTGTGTTACAGAAAGTCTGGTCAGCTGCAGCCGCATGCAAACTATCTTTGCAGACGTTTTTACTTTCCCTGTCGGTTCAGCACTTAGCATAAAAAGCATGTGCTGCTGTCTACCAGATCAAATATAAGTATACCTTGCCTTTTCTTTATTATGTCATATTCCTTATGTGCTCTTGAATGTAGCATGATTATGATAATTGTTTTATATTGTACGGTCTGCGGCATTTTTACAACCACAGAGATTACGACTAGATGTCCAAGGGCCCCAAAGTAACTTTCTTAGCCAGAAACAATGGGAGGTTGGTAGTCTTGGAAGCATCTCTAAACACCTTTGTTTTCCTGTGCAGTATTTCCAGTGAGGTATTGATAGTGTAACCTGTATGCCTTCATAAACATATGCATATACATAGATTGACAGTGGGTGGTTCTGTCAGTACATTATATGTACTATTAGTGGGGATTCTGCATTGGACAACAATAAATGACCTACAAGGAGGTACATGACCTAAACTTAAGCTTGGGTGGAAGCAGTTACATTTCAGAATAAAAATTCAGTATTCTGTGCCTCTCTAGTCTATATAGATTAAATAACTTATTATTTTTTTTTAAACTACTTGCCTTAACTGAATTGCAAAATGAATGGATTATCAGTTTGTGCTTTCCTGTTATATATTGAATGTTTAAATACATTGCTGTAAATATACAGTTTGTTTCTGTTAAAAAAAAAAAAAGTGACATAACACAATGATATTGTCTGCTTAGGTTTTAGCCTCTAACAACCGAGTCTTCCTGATTTGGCTAATTACCCGGAAACTGAGAATTTAAATCTTTCCTCAGCACTCTTCTGTTTTTATCGATGCCTTCAATATACCAGGGGCAAAGTGCTTATCTATATGGGATTGCCTTTTGAACACTGTTTCAGTCTGCCCGTGGGATATGTACTAGGCAGAGTAGCTAGTTCTGCCAGTGTAAAATCAGCACAATGCTTAGGGCTTGCCCAGTTGACCGTGGTATCTTACCGTCCACTTATGTCTAATTCTGTTTTGTTGTTCTGAGGAAAGTAAGTGAATGTGAGACAAGTTATTGACGGTATGATAAAATGCATAACTTTTAGCACCTTCTGGTGGTAGGGAGCAGATGCAGTGTGGAGCTAAAAGAAACCTAGGCATGGCTTAAACATTTCTGGCCCTGTAGACCCATGCAGTAACACACTCTTATGATGCACGTTCCTGCACATTTTAGAGAGCTATGCAATAATTCCTTTTTGTGCATTGAAAATGCAGATTTACATGCAGTTTTGTTCATGTGTTTTACAAAGCGAGGGAAAAATGTTCAAGAATAAAGATTTTCCTTGTACAAAATGTCTACAAATGCACAATACTTGTGTTTTTGTGCTTTACCAGTGATTTTTTTTAATGGCATTAATGTTTTTAAAAATAAACTGAGCTGCATCACATAGATGTGAACTAACCACATAGTAATAAATATTATTTCTGCAATAAATGCTTATTATATAGTATTATTCATGCAAGAAAGCAGGCAAGCATGAATGGCCTTCTGTAATTCGCAGCCTTAGTTCTGCACAGCCATTGGTGAAATGGTGCACATAGTGTGACTAGCTTATTCTCTAAACACAAGTATACTAGAATGTTTGAAAATGTGGAAAAATGCAAGAGTTTCAGGAAAACTGCTTTCCTTGGGTTATTGGCATTCATAAAGATCATATCTGATTTTTTTTTTACTGCTTTGAAAACTATAGACATTTTTACAAACACGACTGGTTTCCACTGATGTGTTGCTATTATTTCTGTTACTTTGCAAAATTCAGGGCAATAGGCTTTCTAGATTTGCTCTCTTTTGCCATGAGTTTTTGTTTGATAGACTGCTTTAGCTTGCCATCATTCCCTCTGGGTCCTATTTGGCTGTGGCGTGGGGCATACTTTGTGTCAGGCAGAAGACTCCAATTGGCTAACCCTGCCTAAGAACCTGAACAGAGCCTCAGCTTCACAAAGTACACACCCCTTGCCAAGGATAGATGCAGAAAGAACAAGGAATCAGGAGTCCGTATCAGTGAGGAAGCAAGTCAATGAAGCCATGAGTCTCTCATCTTCAGGGAGAAGGTAACTCAACAAATCTACGAATATCACTCGCAGAACAATAGCGTACGCATTTCTGCGTTCATGATCTTAATCAGCAATGACTAAATACCATTTAGGCTGTAGAAAACTTCCGTGTAAAAGATTGTGTTAGGGTATTCCAATTTGCTTGTCATCAAAAGTTATGTAATTACTTTAGGAATCCAGATATTTTATTCAAATACTTAGACAGTGGGCATTAAGGACACTTCTATTGGACAGGGTGTGAGTGATGTAGGCCAGGCTTAGCCCAAACGTCAGGAAATCAAGTCTCTAGGAGCAAATAAAACAAGATTAGAGTGATGTACTGACTAATAAAGGCAATAACAGGCATGTGGCACAAATTTAGGTTTTAAATGTTTGATGTATTCTGAGACAGCTGATGGAGTACATCTTGTATTGTTATCTTGGAGAGGACCATCCTGTCCAACAGCTTCAATACCACAAAAAAATTGCAAGCTAGTTGGTTTTTGACATGCATCCTGCTACAGCTAAAAATGTATTTCAGTTGAAAAACTTTTTAAGTCTTCAGGTTTAATTTTCCTGGGTTGGCATCATGTAGTTGCAGTTTAATATATGCATATATTCAGCATGCAATGAAAAACAGTGATGCAGCTCCGTTACATTTAATTATGAAGTATATGTGTAATCAAAATCTATATCGTGTGTAACTAAACTCAGTACTTCAGTATTTAGTTTTGTGTTTATTTTATGGTAATATATACATTTCTTTTTTGAGGGGTAAGGTCAGGGATGTATTGAACTGTTTATAATTTTCCAGACCGTCACCTGATGACTCCATCAAAATCCACTGTTCATTTATTATGTTTTAAAATGAACTGTATTCGAGCTAAAATTCAGTCTTAAAGTAGACTCGTGCCCAGTTTTCAGAATCTAAGAAGGTGAACTTTAGAAATTGGATAATGTTAACCCGTTTTACATTTGCAATAGAATTTTGCACAATACCCTTTTTAGGTGGTTTTAAAGCAGTCACATGACCATTTGCTGTGTACTTCAGCCCTTGCAGGGCCAGGGTGCTGAAAACCAGCAGCCAGGTGTTAGCTCCTCTGACGTTATTATCATATCCAATATTTTGGAGAATGATACTGTTGCCATGGCAACAAATCCTGGGAATATAAAACAGAGAGAGAAAGTACCACTTTCTGAGTGTATGATAGCACATGGGCAAAAAATAATAAAGTCATTTACTCATATGAGGTCAGATGCACACGACATATAGAAAGATAATCTGTAGGACATTCAGCAAGGGGCACTCTCCCAGGTTTCGCCGAAGATCCTGGATTGGGGAAAAGAAGCACAGAAAAGAGAGCGCACCATAGCGTTTATTAAACCATCATCTGTAAAAAAAAAAAAGACCGTCACATTAAATCAAATTGAAGACTGCAGTTATAAAAAAAGTACCAGCAGATGGTGAATTCCTATGGTCCCAATGGGCAGTAGTACTCAGATTTAAAGTGCTGGTAAGAGCCCTTTTAGTGGCCAGATGACACTGGAAGCAACATGGGGAGCCAGGAACCAGCAAAAACTATTTTGGATCCACTATGTAGACACAGGAGGCAGCCACTGGGGACCACAAGGAAGTGACCAGTGACAATGCAGACGGCCAGGATGATGTCACATGTGAAAGGGGGCGTGGCAAAGTGTATTGGGGCAGGATCCTCTTTCTCAAGCCCTCAATGCAAATGCCCACCGGTTGCTTCCTTGTGGCCTATCGCTTGAGCTGGCCGAGAATTGTTGGCTTGAGCAACCATCTCATGTCTGTCCTATGATAGCCCTGATTCTTCGGGGACACAGGTCAGAAATCTATTAGCTATTGTTCCCTCACAGGTAAACTGGCATTTTGCAGCTCCTTTTTCTGGCTGCTTTCCTTGTGCTTGCAAGTTTTGACAGGGGACTGCTGCTTTCTTTACCTGAGGGCACTTCAATTGCTTGCACATCTGATCATCCTAACTAATATATAATATATACAGTAGGTGACCTTAAGCTAGAGAGAAGCACCCCTATGCACACATACCTACAATCACTCCTATCTGAGTAGTCTGTTTTCAGCATTGGTTAACCTGGAACAGTTTGCTACAATTTGCCTGACTGGACAAGCAATGGCAGCTGTCAAATCAGTTGCATGCAGTGTGACTGGTGTAATTTCACTCTTCTTCAAGAAGCTATGCCTTGAGAGGTAACTACTACAAGCTTAACTTAAAATATAACTAAACTCCAGGCAAACACCTAAATACACAGATGAAATACATACTTTATGTAAGAGTGGTTTACCCTACCAAAAGATTTGTATTTCTCTCCATCCAGTCCTAACATTTGCACAGCTCTGTCCCATACACAGCCTCTTCCAATAGAGGAGGGGCCCTAATCAACCTGTGACTTGAGAGCGAATGCAGGAGCAGCACACTGGTGAGCATCTCTCTCTGTTTCACTTCATATCAAAATTCTGCTTGCACTGGAGCACAGCCAATTGGTTCCTTTTGCTGCTTTTCCCTCCCCTTTCCTGAGCTCTGGATGTTGATACCAAGTCAAATTAAAGCTGTTACACTGCTTGCATAAAAAAAATTGCTTAATAAATGACTACAGAGCTGCATTCATTTGTCTTTTATCTTTGCCTAGAATTCTGCTTGTCCAGTTTCAGCAACAATAGTAATAGGTGAGAATAATTTTGGTCCTTTTAGCTGTTCTACCTTTTTCATTTTGATAAACTTTCAGGAAACCCATCAACTTTGCGTTATTTTGTCTTTTCTGTGCTAGTTTTTCACAATTTCAAAATGTAACTGGTGAGGGTGTGAGCACAATGATTCATGCTGTTGGCCTTCTTCTAACTGTGAGTGCAGGAAGGGTTGCCAGTTTCAAGCTACAGGTGGAACACCCATTATTAAAAAAAAAAAAAAATGATCGCTCTCCACCTTTTTTCTCCAAGTGGAAATCACGTCACTGAAAGCAGACCAAAAGGTTTACCCGTCATCCTTTACAGAAGTGTTATGCAGAAACGATTCTAATGATTTATTAATTGTGTTAACAAAGGAAAACCAAATGAGGGGTCGTATCAACTGTTGCTGCTTTTTTCAGGCAATTAAATAAAAGTGCATTTGGAAGTACAAAATCCTTGCTGCAGGTAGCTCTATTAAAGGTAAAAAGAAAGTAAAAGTAAACAGATATTAGAAATATAATTAAAATGTGCCAGCTGGTTCTACATATGATTTTAAATATAAATTTTAAATAATCTAAGCCTAGGTTGTTTTTTAGGCATAACTGTCCTTTACATTATGTATGAAGACTACAGTGGAACTGTGGTCCCTAAAGATTGTGTTAGAAAGTCACCCAGTGGCTTTCCCACAGAAACAATTATGCAAGCATTAGAATCCAAAGATAATGTTATAAAGTGGAAAGTAAGCCATGGGGGTAATGGGGATATTTTATGTTTTACTGTAGTGCTATTAACATAATATGTACAAGGTATATGTAAAAAAAAAACTTACTGGCAGTTTTATCTTATATGATGCGTTGCTCTTTCTGTGTTGTTTTCAGTTACTTTTTTATTGCTACTTGACCTTTTCAATAAATAATTTTTTTAAAAAATTGGCTCATGAATGAAATCTTTTACTTAGTTAAATATGATTTTTTTTTTTTTATTCTTCATAAACTTGAATAAATAAGAGAAGCACGCAAAGATGAAAGTACTGTTCTTGCGTAAAAATCCAAAATTGTGTTTAATAACAAATAGCAAGCGATTATTACTTCTATAAATAAAGTTATACAAAATCAAAAATAATAATGTTAAAACCAGGAGGAGTATTTTAGCTTGTATATAAGTGTACCAGTTTGTGTGTTGTAGTAGTGCTGCACAATCCTACATGCAGAGCATGTAGGAAAAAAAGATGCAGTGCATCAGTACCATTATAATATAGTGTCTTAAAATAAATAGTCACATTGCTTATTTTTGGCTAAAATGACCTGCTTCTAAAATTTTCATGGATTAAAAAAAGATTTGATTCCATACATCAAGATTATTCAATGTTTATATAATGTTTGGGGAACAACATTTTTATTTCATATTTAATTTCTGCCTGATAAATGCCTACTCCCTGACTTCCTGAGATTTTGTGCTTCGAATGTGTACAATATATATATATATATATATATATATATATATATATATATAATATACTGTTTATACAGTTTCTATGGAAAAAATGTTTCTCTTAAAGGAGAAGTAGGACCAAAGCTCTTTTGGCCCTATTTCTCCTGTAGGGCACAGGAGTGCACTTCATTCTGCATTCCCATGACCCGTATTTGACCAACAGCGAGTTAAATTCCTCTCTCAGCCGACATCACTCAGCTGGTCCAGATTCTGGAGAGATCCTGATTTTAACGTTGGAATCCATCCAGATGCCTGACCGTCAGCTGGCACAGCCTCTCAGTGCACCACTGCGAGCCTGAGCAAGCCACTCCTGTCCCCTCTACAGCCCGGTGCTTCCGTGAGCTCTAGAGGGGCAGAGCAGAGAGTCAGTGAATGACAGTCACTGGCTCTCTGCTTACTGAAGACCGTGAACCAAATGATCTTGATCTTAGAGGCGGCATCAATGCTGTATCCACCTAGGCGAGCAGGTAGGTTTGTTTTATTCCAACCCCATACTTCTCTTTTAATGTTTCTGGGTGAAACATGCCTAATCTCTTTTTCCAAAACCACATCACATCCTAAAGAATGGGATTTAGTTCACCAATTTTAGTTTATGAATCACTTTTGCGAACAATACAGTTTTATATTTTTGTGGCTGAAATATTCCAACTCCCTGCCTCCCGTATTGTCTCCTTTGAAAAGGATAAGTATCTGTTAGGCAAATCCATACAAATTATGGTGTCTTAAAAATACACTTTCATTTCATGTTTTCTGCCAAAATAGGACTAATCCCTCTTCAAGATTACCCCTCATTAAAATTGATGAAATTATTTTGAGCTAATCCATGATTTCCATAGTGGCTTTATAGAAAATGTGTTATTCCTATTTCTAGCTAGAAAAAGCCAGCTCTCTGTCTCCAAAAAGGATAAGATTTTGTTAACGTGCAATTTGTAAAACTTGTGTCTGAAAAATACAGTTTCAGGTAGCATTTCTGGCTGAAATAGCCCTATTTTCTGGCTTCTAAATATTCTCCCAATTAAAAGAAAGCAAAAATTAGCAATATTTAGATTATGCCTATGCAAAGTTTGTCTAATTGTATATGTATTGCTCAAATCTGCCTGTTCTCTCCCTCAGAAATAGTTAAAATCAGTAATTTTGCTAGAAAACTACATAGAACCCCCCAAGCATTATACAATATCTCACAAAAGTGAGTACACCCCTCACATTTTTGTAAATATTTTATTATACCTTTTCATGTGACAACACTGAAGAAATGACACTTTGCTACAATGTAAAGTAGTGAGCGTACAGCTTGTATAACAGTGTACATTTGCTGTCCCGTGTGTCTCCTGTGTCCTGTACTATACGATTATAGGAATTTCACATACTTGTAAATGCCATATATTGTAGTACAGTGCAGGACACAGTAATTTTAATTTTTTTTTGTTTTTCAGTATTGCCTATTAAAGCGAAATTCCACTTTGCAGCCAAATTGGGATAACTACTTTATATTTCTTACATGTCCCCATTCACAAAGCATACCATAAAAAATAATTAAAAATTGCAGCTTACCTTTTTAAATGCCCTATTCTGGACCCTCCAGCAAGGAAAAATACTAGGTAGTCATCTTTGTGAGGGGGCTGGGCAGTTGTGTTTGCCATAATTAACCCTCTTTGTACTGTGCAGGCCGTTATTCATTATTAGTTGTAACTAGTTTTAAAAACTGTCGCAACAAAGGGTTAAAAATGTAGAAAATCCTTTCCTGCACTGTATATTATTAAGGACAGACTTTTGGAGAGACTCACTCTAACATTGTTCAAAAAATCTTGCAGTTAGCTTTGACACCTTCTCCCGCTAAACATCTAAAAAAGTTATTTAGGCATGCTGTGTGAATGAGAGCAAACATGTAGTGGGGTGTACTCAAATTCAACTGCAAAAGTGGAAATACACAAAAACTACCCTCTCCCTGTTGAGCAATGCATTATTACCCTCCCCTGCTGAGCAATATTACCCTCTCCCTGCTGAGCATTGTTACCCTCTGCCTGCTGAGCATTGTTACCCTCTCCCTGCTGAGCAATATTACCCTCTCCCTGCTGAGCAATATTACCCTCTCCCTGCTGAGCAATATTACCCTCACCCTGGTGAGCAATATTTATTTATTTTTTTTCATCAGTCAGTACATGTCCCCCAGGCTGCTGCCCAACTCCCCCATGCCCTTTGTTTGACAATCCCTTGCCTATTATCCCAGAAAATTATCCTTACTGATTTCTAAAATTCAGCTTCATTTACTTCACTGGAGTTTGGATTCTGGATCGGAACTTCATCAACATTTGCCGAACCCTCATTGAACCAAACCTGGATTTGTTTGACTTATCTCTATTAGTTATGGGATCATTTAAATTTTATGATTTTCTATAGGTAGGGTGGAATTTTGTAAGGCTTTTTTTACATATAGCTACCAACGTGAGCTCATTAGAATGCTGGGGACTCAGAACTGTCTAATGGTGACCATACATAGAATGATTTTATATACGATCATACACTATATTGTCAAAAGTAATGGGACGCCTGCCTTTTACACGCACATGAACTTTAATGGCATCCCAGTCTTAGTTCATGGGTTCAATATTGAGTTTGCCCTCCCTTTGCACCTATAACAGCTTCAACTCTTCTGGGAAGGCTGTCCACAAGGTTTAGGAGTGTGTCTGTTGGAATGTTTGAAAAATCAGACAAGTGGGAGGGACCAATGCCCTACCAATGGGGTAAATGAATTCATAAGAACTAATAAGAAGTGTAGCACCAAAATTATCAGCTGATTTAATAGTGTCACCACATACTGGTCAAAAAATATGAGAAGAGGGGAATCAGCGCTCAATTTCTGAATTGGTGGGCCCCAAGAAAAATAAATATTGAAGTAAATGAAAAGTATCCAAAGATAATAAGAAATGACAATAAAAATGTGTATGTATAAAATTCAATAAATAATAAAAAACATGAAATTAATATATAGTAAAACAAGTGATGCAATGCTGGTAAGGTGATCAAATATTGCCAAAATATGCAACTGAGCAAAAAGTGCTGAAGTGCTTGTGAAGTGATCACTAAATAATCAATAATAAAGGTGCAATGGAGCAGCACACAAAAATAACTGTGAAAATGCTAACAGCAAATAAACAATCAATAAATATCAATAAAGGTGCAAATAGTGCAATGAAGCAGCAGACAGAAAAACTGTGAAAATGCTAGCAGCAAATATTATAATAGTCCATGCGCCACTAAGCAATGTGCACAAGAATAGATAAAGTGTCAAAAAGTGAAAGTTCAAAGGTGTTCCGGTGAATAAACTGAGAATCGCATCCAGTGACAATCGTGTGCGATTCATTTGTGAGCTTTTATCCTGAATTAAGTGCAATGTCCGCTCACCTCCATTAACACATAAAAGAGCGATTTGGTGTATTAAACCACCATCAAGGACATCAGGGGGTTATCCAACGAAGTAAAAGTATGATTGGAAAGTGAATTTCTCCTCAGATCTTAGGTAGATGTCTGCAGTGGAAATTCCCTCTCCTTCTAGGGACCTGTATCCTGGCGTATTCCTATGCCACTCAATCATCCAAATGGGCTTTCATAGTGTAGTAGGTAAGTTTTTAATGTAACAAAGAATCATAAACACTTACAGTTGTGGTTAAAAATAACGAGCTGGAGACAGCAAACAAACCGCCGATGCAGTATACACAGATGCTTCCGGTCTCGGCCGTAGACGGGAAGTGACGTCACCCGGCTTCTCCCAATGCGTCACAACAGACACGTGACTTTATCAAGGGTATCATACCCTTGATAAAGTCATGTGTCTGTTGTGACGCATCGGGAGAAGCAGGGTGACTTCACTTCCCGTCTTCGGCCGTCTATCCCATCTACGGCCGTCTTTCCATCTATCCATGTCTTTATAGACCTTGCTTTGTGCACTGGTCCAAATCATTTGGTGGGGGGGGGGGGATTAAGGTGTGGGGTTGTTTTTCAGGGGTTGGGCTTGGCCCCTTAGTTCCAGTGAAGGGAACTATTAAAGCATCAGCATACCAAGACATTTTGGATAATTTTATCTCCCCAACTTTGTGGGAACAGTTTGGGGATGGCCCCTTCCTGTTCCAACATGACCGCCCACCAGTGCACAAAGTAAGGTCCTTTTTTTTTTTTTTCCATCAGTCAGTGCACATTCCCCAGGCTGCTGCCCAGCCCCCCTATTCCCTTTTTTTTACAATCTCTTGCCTATTATCCCATAAAATGATTATTACTGATTTCCAAGATTCAGCTCACATTTACTTCAGTGGGGTTTGTATTCAAGATCAGAACTTCAGTAACATTTGCCGAACCTGCATCGAAGCAAACCTGGATTTGTTTTAATCCTCTCTAAAAGTAATGGGATAATTTCTATGATTTTCTTTGGATAGGGTGGATTTTAAGGTTTTTTTAACATATAGCTACCAATGTAAGTTTATTAGAATGCTGGAGACTCAGAACAGTCTAATGGTGGCCATACACTGAATGATTTTATATTTTATCATATATTTCACAGATTTACTATCTGATTGGAAATACAATCGAAAAGATCATTTAATGCACCATACACGCATGTTGAATTATCTAATTTCCTACAATCTGGTTTTCCTTCCAGACAGGTCAGAATAATTTGTGATTAAAATAATTTGTAGATACAATCATGCTATCCAAATCTCTGATGAATCGTTCAATCAAATCGCACCATTAGAATGTATTTGTAAGACATTCAAAACTGGAACCGATTTAGGCTTTGTTTGTCCGAAATAGAAAAATACTAATAGGGCTTTGGAAAGTTGTGGAAACATGCTGAAGTTGCAGACAAATACTAATATTGTGATCTGCATGGTTCCACCCACTACAAATGAGGAATAAGACGTTCATTCTTTTTTTGTTAAGATGGCATCCACAGTACCACAAATAAAACTTAACTTCTCCATAAGGCCTCATGTACACGGGACAATTGAAAACTTCTTCTGAATGCTGGAACTTGACAGCTAGTAAACGAACTAAAGAAACGTTTGTTTAACCACTTTGACATGCCACCTTTACCGGCGATCAGGAGCGTTTTAGTTTGGAAGCGTTTTTGCAGATAACATTTTAATAATCCCAAATTTCTACAATGTAGGATCTCTCTCTCCCCCCCTTCTCTCTCTCTTCCCTCTCTCTCTCTCCCCTTTCCCCCCCTCTCTCTCTCTTCTCCCCCTCTCTCGCTCTCCTTGAAAGTCTATTTTTTGTCTGCTTGAAGTGTAATAAATTGCTTGCAGTGATGTGGAGGGACACACGGAATGTTTTCGTTCTGTCCTCCATTCATGCAGATACGACAGTCCAAATTGCAACAGCGACTGGTGTTGTTGAGAAGCCCCTCTGTGTCCATGAATATAACCTTAACATGGGAGGGGTGGACTTCAATGACCAGATGATGGCGCCGTACTTATTTGCCTGTAAGGCCAGATGCTGGTACAATAAAATGTCTGTATACTTATTCCAATTGGGTCTGCTAAACGCTTATGTGCTATACAAAGCGTCAGGAAGAAGTGGATCCTTCCTAAAATTCCAGGAAGAGATCAGAGCCCTCCTGTATCCAGAAGGTGCTGTGGCCCAAATTCATAATCCAGATGCATTAAGCCGGCTGCATGAGAGGCATTTTCTGGATGTTCTCCCTGGTACCCCTACCCAAAGAGCACCCCAAAGAAGATGACATGTCTGTAGAAAATGCAGATATAGCCATGACACCCACTATTTTTGTCCCTCCTGTCCTGGCCAACCTGATCTCTTGCATCGGGGACTGTTTCTGTCGCTACCACACACTAGTAAAGTATTAGTATAGGGTACAGCACGGCACGGTCTAGGGCACACTTTTACACAGGGTCTCAAATGATGTTAGATGGCTTTTGCATTTTGAGAGACCCTAGCCTGGAACAGTTTTTTTTACAGTGACCAAAAAAGTGTAAAATAAATTTACAATAAAAAATAAATAAAAAGCCAAAAATAGTTGTTGTTTTATTGAGTTAATTTTCTCTTTCTCTACAGATATCACCATATGGGGATAAATGAGAGAATCCTCATAGTGTAACCAAACAATATTCACGTTATTCACACACAAAATCACTTACAGGTAGGCACAGAATGAATGGCCTCCTTTTCCCAATGTAGTGTAATATTATCCAACCGTCAAGATGGCCCCGGCATCCCAGACTGCAAGCTCGCCGTGCATCATTGGCTGTCTCAACCCTACGCGTTTTGTCATCAGATGTCAGGGGTCAGTGATTGGTTTTAGGGGTCCTGTATGCGGCTAGACTGCCAAAAAGTCTCACACATATTTCAAAAAATGGCCTGGTCATTAATGGGTAAAACCTTCTGGTCCAGAAGTGGTTAACCTTTGACAAAAAGCCCTCATTCACACCAATGAGATTTGTCATGTGATTTGACAGTTCAAAATCGCATGACAAGTTGCACCCTGTTTTCGGTAATGGAACTGTTCAAATAGTTTGACTCAAGTCACAGCGTCTTTGATTAAGGTTCTTGCTCTACTTTTCCAAGGTTTCACTGCAGATTGCATTGACTTCTGTTAAATGAAGTCGCAAGCCGTAACGAAATCGGAGATCCAAATCACACCGATCTGCGGCTTTGAAATCGTGCTGAAGTAGTGCCATTTCAAAGCCACACTGGTGTGAACCAGGGCTAAAGCCCCATACACACGCTACGAATTTCCGCCGACCGCTCGTCCGTCTTTTGTGGCATGCTAGTCTGATGTGGAAAGTGAAGAGGTTATTTTCATACGAATTTTCCCGTACGACCGAATTCTACTTCAGAAGTGATGTCATGTGTTGGATTGCTTTGTATGTGTTCTTTCGTCTCTGAGCATGCCTAGTCTTGCTCATAAGATTTTTTTCCGTCAAACTGTACTAATGAGACGAAAATCGGACGTTGTATTACGGAAGACAAAAATTTAATAGCCTGCACATTAGGATTTTGTCAGCCAAAACTTGGAGTTGGCTGTCGAAAGCACCATACTAACAATCCGAAAATCGGCAGATCGGTCAGCGGACAAATTTTCCCTTCAGATTTTCTTATCGTGTGTACGGGCTTTAAGGGTGTATTCACACATACTGTGGTGACAGCCATTTTTTGCTGCATTGTAAAATTCCTGTTACTGCAAGGATACACAGAAACATTTGTTTATGTGTCCCATTCAAACTGCGCTGCAGCTGTTTTGAAGCTTTCATTCATAGTCAAAGAACTCTCATTTTTAACCCAAATATTGTCTGAGGTAAATTTAAATCTCATATCTTTCGGGTAACACTAGTTTGTATAAAACAAAAGAAAAAAAAGGGAGCCGTGTGATGCTCTGAATCACTCCCCACCCTGCCTCCTACTGCAGCTGGCAATGGAGAGCTTCTGGAGTTGTGAATCGCTCTGGCAGGTTTCCATTGCAGTGTGAATTCACCCTAAAACCTGGAAGTTAGTTGTTTTCTATGCTGAATAGAATAACTGGTGCAGAAAACAACTAAGTTGTTTTCTGCACCAGATTTTGCACACTACAGTTTTAGTAAATTCCCCCATTGCTTCCTTGACCAGCATTTGCATTTGGTTATTTGATTCACCAGAAACGGCTTGTCGTAGCCTGTCATTTAAATAAAAAAAGAAAAATAGATGTTGCATCAAAATCAAATAAGAATAAAAACTCAGATACAATAAACATTATGTACATACATTTTAATAACTTAAATACTGTACAGATGTTTTTGCATATAAAAATACTAAAACATTTGTCTTTATAAATATATATATATACAGTACACAACACAGAAAATTATATATTTACACATTTTATTTTAATATCTAACCACAAAAATGTAATTTGCTGCATTTGCTAGGCCTTATTCCACCCAAAAATGATCATGTTAGTTTTGTTAGCTGCTGGATGGCAAGATCATGCCTTTCATAGTTTAACTGACTCTCAAGTGGTTTCTTTTGTGAAATCTACACTTTAGTTACTTGTACCGCACACTTGCTGTGTCAAGCCACTGCTGGATTTTTTGTACTATCGATATTGCAATATGATGAGTGGAAAGGTGCAGGAGGATGTCAAAATTAGTGGGAGCAACATTCGGACCTACAGTGGGAGAATCTTTCTACTGTAGTCCCCAAGAGCTATACCAAACCAACTGCTAAACTAAACTGTAAGAGTAGCCAAAACTATTTCTTTTTAGATTTAGGTGGACCTTGACTCTCTAGAGGCACTGTTCCTCCCTGCACATCCCCCACCCTCCCAGCACACTAGAAAAAAGGGATTCATTTTTTGAATGCTATGTTTACTGAACTTTGCTGGCCCCACCATTTGTCACCATTCTTGCCTAGGTAAGAATGACATGTCTCCGACCCCTCAACCTCTTGGGATATGTGACATAGTATTCCAGGAGGTTGAGGGATTGAGGACATGTCATTTTTTGCTTAGATAACCATTGTGAGAAAGGGTAGGGCTGGCAAAAGAAAATAAAGAAAGCATGAAAAAGGAGGAGTAGGGCCTTGTGAGGGGAGTTTTGTGGGTTATTGTGGCCAGGCAGCTGTATCTGGCCAAGAAAGAATAAGATGGCTTAGTGGAGCCCAGACTGTGATGCTTCAGTAGCAGAACACAGTGGGACATCACTGGAACTACTAGACGTGAGAATATGAATCGTAGACAACTCTGAATAACAGATAAGGGGTTTAAAAACAAAAATGGCAGTGGGTGGTGATGTTTCTCTTTAAGATGGAGTAGGAAATCCTGAAAACCACTGTTACTTTTTTTTTTCTATGTTTGTTTCATTGGGAAGATTTCACATCCCTTCCTGTCCCAGAGACGCAAGGGGAAATCTTTCCAAAGTGAGTCAAAGTTCCATGTCAGACAGCTAGGGCAAAGTTAATATAGTCCATCATCTAATATCTAGTAATTGTAGTGCTGTAAATGAATAATTCCAGGCAACAAGAGAAGCTCATCTGTAAGGTACTAACTCTACCAAGCAAAAAATGCAATTGTGTGTTATTGGCACTAGCTGGGTTCAAAGACCATCTGACTGCCAACAATAGGGAGCGAGGTGGATTGATGCACTATAGCATTTCCTGGTTGAAAAAACAAAGTACTGAGACGGTAAGCTTTGCTCGCATGATTTTTTTCCACAGAGCTGATTTTCTATGGTAAGCCTTTTCTCAGCCTATTGTCAAACAGAAATAGCGGACTTTTTGAAGATTTTCAGTATATAAGTTACTCTGAATGCTATTGTAACTTATAGGATTGTAGTAGTATGTTACTTATGTAACTTATACAGTATGTCCCAAAATTGAGTACACCCCTCACATTTTTGTAAATATTTTATTATATCTTCTCAAGTAACAACACTGCAGAAATTACACTTTGCTACAATGTAAAGTAATGAGTTAACAGCTTGTATAAAAGTGCAATTTTGCTGTCCCCTCAAAATAACTCAACACACAGCCATTAATGTCTAAACCGTTGGCAACAAAAGTGACTACAGCCCTAAGTGAAAATGTCCAAATTGGGCCCAATTAGCAATTTCACCTCCCCGGTGTCATGTGACTCGTTATTGTTACAAGGTGTCAGGTGTGAATGGGGAGCAGGTGTGTTAAATTTGGTGTTATGGCTCTCACTCTCTCATACTGGTCACTGGAAGTGCAACATGGCACCTTATGGCAAAGAGCTCTCTGAGGATCTGAAAAAAAAGAATTGTTGTTCTACATAAAGATGGCCTAGGCTATAGGAAGATTGCCAAGATCCTAAAACGGAGGTGCAGCACAGTGGCCAAGACCATACCGTGGTTTAACAGGACAGGTTCCACTCAGAACAGGCCTCGCCATGGTCGATCAAAGAAGTGGAGTTGACGTGCTCATCTTCATATCCAGAGGTTGTCTTTGGGAAATAGACGTATGAGTGCTGCCAGTATTGCTGCGGAGGTTGAAGGGGTGGGGGGTCAGCCTGTCAGGGCTCAGACCATATGCCACACACGGCATCAAATTGGTCTGCATGGCTGTCGTCCCAGAAGGAAGCCTCTTTTAAAGATGATGCACAAGAAAGCCCGCAAACAGTTTGCTGAAGACAGGCAGACTAAGGACATGGATTACTGGAACCATGTCCTGTGGTCTGATGAGACCAAGATAAACTTATTTGGCTCAGATGGTGTCAAGTGTGTGTGGCAGAAACCAGGTGAGGAGTACAAGACTAGTGTGTCTTGCCTGCAGTCAAGCACGGTGGTGGGAGTGTCATGGTCTGGGGCTGCATCAGTGCTGTCGGCACTGGAGAGCTACAGTTCATTGAGGGAACCATGAATGCCAACATGTACTGTGACATACTGAAGCAGAGCATGATCCCCTCCCTTTGGAGACTGGGATGCAGGGCAGTATTCCAACATGATAACGACCCCAAACACACCTCCAAGACAACCCCTGCCTTGCTAAAGAAGCTGAGGGTAAAGGTGATGGACAGGCCAAGCATGTCTTCAGACCTAAACCCTATTAAGCATCTGGGGGGCATCCTCAAACGGATGATGAAAGTGCGCAAGGTCTCTAAAATCCACCAACTCTGTGATGTTGTCATGGAGGTGTGGAAGAGGACTCCAGTGGCAACCTGTGAAGCTCTGGGGAACTCCATGCCCAAGAGCGTTAAGGCAGTGCTGGAAAATAATGGTGGTCACACAAAATATTGACACTTTGGGCCCAATTTGTACATTTCCACTTAGGGGTGTACTCACTTTTGTTGCCAGTGGTTTAGGACATTATTGGCTGTGTGTTGAGTTATTTTGAGGGGACAGCAATTTTACACTGTTATACAAGCTGTACACTCACTTCTTTACATTGTAGCAGTGTAATTTCTTCAGTGTTGCCACATGAAAAGGTATAATAAAATATTTTAAAAAAATGTTAGGGGTGTACTAATTTTTGTGAGATACTGTTTGTATGTAACTTATGGTAGTATGTTAAGCTTGATATCCTTTTGGTTAAAAAAAAAAAAAAAAAAACCCTTCTACAAATGTGATAGATAAATCACATGTGGTAAGGAAATGGCTGAGTCAATTAATATCAGAAGCAAGTTTTCATGTTGAGAGGTCTGGATGTGTGAAAAAAAGTGATGATACATTTAAAGACTTATCAAAGGTTATAGTAAAAGAAATGAGAACATTTTAGAAGTGACTAAGTGATTGGTTAGTTCTAGGAAGAGTGAAATGTAGACAGGGCACTTTGTGAAAAGATGCAGTAACCAAGTATAGAACTCATACAGACATCATTTAATTATTAGGAATTAAGATTGGCCATGTATTCTGTCACACATATCATAATCCTCATATGGGTTGTGGCACTGAGATTAACTTTGTACCAGCATGTTAGTCACCAGTTGGAAGTTATTAAGGTATTGTCTTAGCTGATGTCATCTTTTGTAGCCCTACATACTAAATACACTCCCCCTAATTATCCTTATATAATTGAAGGTCTTAGTTTCTAGTTACACCTGTTGCAGGCAAACATTAACATTTTGTCTTTAAGATTACTCAAGGGACATGGTCCACATAGGGCATTTGATTCTGATAGTCCTCCTGATATTTATCTTTTATAGTCAGCTGATTTACTTACTACCTTACTTTGGTCTTCTATATTCTTATTTTCTGAATCTTACCATGCTACATTGTACACTAAGGGTTTTTTGTCTCGCTTTCTCTGAGAGAGGTTGTGCAATTTCTAAACACTTTGAATAAGGACAAATATAGGAGATCTAAACCGAGCATAGGAGGAGTCCAATGGCTTAGGTTTAGATGACAGTTTATGCAGTGCATTGTCTCTGGGTGAATTGTACGAGCTTCCTTAGGCTACTTAATAGGTAAAAGAAATTGCTAGATTAGTGAAAAGTTGCTTCATTTGTGGCTATATCTTTACAATTAGACAATATTTAGGTTTACATTTTCACATTGGGGTTGATGTACTAAAGGGAAATAGTTATTCACTTTGCAAATGAAGTTGTACTTTGCATGGGAACTACTCCCACAGTTTATGAATTTGACCCAATCATGTGCAAGGACAAAAACACATTTTTCCTGTAACATTATTGGTTGATGTAAGTCAGCAGCAGCACCTCATTCGGTAAGTTCTGAGGTCTTATAAAGTGAACACTCTGTTTACCTTTAGTAAATCAATCCAAGTATGCTCAAAAGGTCATTTACCTAGAAAAAGAAAGTATCTTAAATGCATTTTAATCAAATAACTGCCCACAAGTTTACAACTGGCTGAATTAAATTTCTTTATAATGGTTTGGTTTAGGGCCGGGACAAGGGTTGGGCAGAAGGGTTGAGTGCCATGGGCACAGTATTACATGAAGGGGGAGGGGCGCACTGGAGCCGCTCTCTTCTGAAGCTGCCTCACTTATAGAAGTGACGGTTGTGTCATTTACTGTCAGGCAGAGCAGGGAACTTGATAGTTGCTGGAGGGAGGAGACTGCTCTCTCCTTACTCCAATAGCAACCTATAGACGGAAGAGAGGAGGACAGCCACAGAAAACACCTCCTTCTGTGTATAGAGCACTGGGGAGTGAGGGTAGAGCGCCCTTCAGTCTGTTTCCAAAGAGTAGAGAAATGCAGCCTTTTTCCAACCTCAGGAGGAAAAATAAAAATAACGTATGTGCAATGACTGTTCCTCGCCCCCGGCATGTCAGGATCCTGCTAACCTCTACAGTCACCCTTTTTGTGTCCAATGGAGGGACAAAGCTACAGCATTCCTAGAAGTTAATAGCAGCACGGAGCAACTGAGCAGAGCCACTGCTCTCTATTGCTGTTACTGAAAGGAGGGAGGAAACTGCTTCAGCTCCCTACAATGGATTATTATTTGGGTGATGGTATTGCAGCAGAGGAGAGCTTGCTTTAAATAGACTAATAGCATGTATTTTGGAAAGGGGGGGGGGCATGGTTGAAATGCAGGGAGAGGGGTCTGACAGAGTTATGTGTTACACAGAGATAAGGAAAAAACACACTATTGCTGAAGAGCTTCTTCATCTCAACAAAAATTGCTCTTTTATTACTAATTAAAGTTAACAATAGCCAAGTCTGTACTAAGCTATTTAGAACTCTAGTTTGGATCACAATTGGAACATACATTTACTTTTCATCTTACAATTCAGATGAAAAAACATCTAATGAACTGGCCTATCCTTACTGCATATGTTTAAATTGCTTTTTTTGTTTTACTCATTCAGGATTTGTGAATTGATTCATAGCAAATGGAGCTATTAGAACCCTAATGGCAGTTGTTCTGTGTACCAACTCCGTCATCTTTGGTAGCACATTTAAGAATAGCAATGAATGTGTTTGCATTGTAAAATTTATTTACATTTCTGCTAGCTGTGGTCTATAGATCAGGATGTGTCTCCCACCTTAAACATACCAAAGTACGTATATTCGGAGCTGTAGTAGACACAGGTTGGATCTGTAACCTTGACAAATAACTGGTCATTTTCTTTAAAAGTAAACACGGCCCCAAGTTGGGTTGAGTGCAGTACACAGTCTTCTGTTGATGAGACAACTGTGTTCGCTCCTTTAAGTAAAATTTTTTCGGTTTCACCTGGTCGCTTCAGATAGATGGACTGTACAAATGGTGCTGTCTGAGGTTTTGCTAAATTAGCACAAAAAGCGACTTGAGAGTAAATATAATAAACTCCAGATGTTTCAATTCTAAGTTTGTCTTTTGTGTAAGTAATTTCATTTCGCATCGAAAAGTAACTTCTTTCACGCCACCAAAGACCTGGGGAGACAAAGAGCAATGTATTAACACTGATATTTTTTGTCTTTAACCAAAGGGAGATGTGACCCCCAAAAATGGAATACAATCTCACATAATATTTGCCATCTAAATATAACCTTCTAGAAAGCTGAGCATTTGCTTCTTTCTCATGGCCATCTGAGACTAACCTGCTAGTAGTGAGTTTTGGAAACCGGGACCTTTTTTTTTCCTCCAAGTGCATAAAAAATAAGTCTTTCAAAACTGATAATGCACTGTTAGATGGTCACTGGAGCTTTGAAGCACAAGCCCAGTGCTGATTTCCCTCTTGAACTCTTGTGGAAATGTCTCCACTCTGAAGTTCCAAAGCTCACCTATGCAACAACACCCAAAACTACAGCTTTGGGCCGCTTCACACTTCTAATATCAGGAACGTGTTTTCCTGCTCACGTTTTTTGTGTGCGTTTTGTATGGTTTTCCGCAAACCACGCATAAGGCATCCCAATAACTTAAATCAGCTGCACTCAACAACACACCAAAGAAGCTCATGTACCAAATTTTGCCACTGAGTCAGGGGCATTATGCGACATGTGTTTTTGTCGCTCGACAATCATGGCAAAATCACACTGCATTTGGGGTGCCATTAAAAATCATTGCACTAAAACCTGTATTGTGCATTTTTGCAGTGATTTAAGCATGATCTGGAATTGTTTTCAGAATTAAGCGATTCTGCCCAGAATTCCAGATACGCTAAGTGTGAACGGGGCCCTCATTGCTGAACCTAAGTTAAAATTGAAAAGGGACAGGCACATATCTCACCAAGATCAAATGGATGCTCAAATTTTTGACTTCCCGGAAACTCATTACTATTCCTAGCTCTGATATGGTCTGCAGATAGCCCAGTTGCAATGCAGTAGGAACCTTTGGCTTGAATCTGCTTCATTACCCACTATTATTGAGCTACATATGGGTACTCATGCCCCTTTCAATTTTTTTTATGGCAGTGAATAGAGGCCTTTTTTACTCCAGCCAGACCTCAGCAACTTGGGAAGGGAAAAAAAGTTGATACAGGGTGTAGGAACCAGCTCCACTTTTTTGAGCAGCAGATGTTTTTATTATGGCTTATGATATGTCATCTTTGTCCACATGTGAATTTGCCACTTAAAATTGCTTGATTGCTCTGCCTGAGCAGGGACTCCTCACTTTACTAGTAGAGTCAATTTTAATAATAATGGAAGTAGACAGCAACCAAATATAATTGTGCTAGGACTGGGCTTTAGCAATCCACTGGACACCAGTGAGGGGGCCTTTTTTAAAATGGTTCTGTTTGTGGCTAAAATCTCCACAAGACTATAACCCCTGAACATAGGGCACTAGCCTTTAGATGTTATCGCTGAAGTCAAACTGACATGAAGATAGTTGGGAACTGGATACTGAATTAGCAATAAACCACCCATTGATTAGAAATGAGAAAGATTTGTGTGGCTTTTAATTTATGACCCAGCATACTTTATTGGTCAGCATTTGCAGTGTGCTTTGCTGTTTGCATTTTGAAGTCCTTGGCTGTCACAGACATATGAATACCAAGCCAACTGCAGTGTTGCAACACATACATCATTCCCAACCAATTAACCTATAAAATAGGGTGGAATAAATGATCATGTGATCAAGTGGTGATATGAGACCACAGCATTCATATTTGCATCTGAGTCATGATGAGGTGCAGTGACCTACTTATAAATCTTTCCAGTTGTCATTTTCATTTGTTTTTCTCTTTCTTTCTGTATTACTTTTATCTGCTAGTTTTTTAACTATGAAAACATTTTGATCAGAATATTTTTCTTTCTTTCCTTTTTGAACTTGCCTGGGCCACCTCCTGTTTTGTTCTTGTCATCTAACCAAACTTTTTCATTCTTTTCACCTCCACATGACTTGAAGGTTTGCTTAAAACACCCCCTTTCCCCAACCATTTATTTTTTATTTTTTTTTTACAGAGTATATAACGATTTTAAAAACAGTATTATTAAAGTAAATCTATACCCTTGCAATAAAACATTTTGATAGGGAAGCATATAGGCTCTTCTTTAGTATCAGAGCCAGATAAAAACCCTACATTATTTAGTGAATAAACCCCACATCACCATTTAGAAAACTAAACCACACATCGCCATTTAGAAAACTAAACCCCCACATCACCATTTAGAAAAATAAACCCCACATCACCATTTAGAAAACTAAACCACACATCACCATTTAGAAAACTAAACCACACATCACCATTTAGAAAAATAAACCCCCACATCATCATTTACAAAAATAAACCCCCACATCACCATTTTAGTGAATAAACCCCCCACATCACCATTTAATGAATAAACTCCAACAGCGTAGCCGAGCCCTGTTAGATGAAAAATGTCATCTTCATCTTCAGCCAATTGGCTTACACTTAAAAACCCGCATGTCAGGACACAGGAAGTCAATCAGTTTCTCCCAGAAGTGTCTGGTGAAAGGAATCTATTGGACAACAGATTTTTATTTTTTATTTCTGCATTCTGTAACAGCCCTGTAAACGCTGAGATTGGTCAAGTACAGGGCTGTTACAGAATGCAGAAATAAAAAATAAAAATGACTTTGTGCTCTATATAGCTACCAACAGTCCTGATTTTATTAAAACAAGTTTTTATGTTGGTTAAATTAGTAAATTGTGATAACGAATGAAAGTGCTATATATAAACTATATAATAAAAGAATAGAACCTGAACCATTCTCTGATTATATAGATTATATATAGCACCTTCATTAGTTCTCATTGTTTACTAATTTAACCAGCATAAGGACTTGTTTTAGCATATGTAACTGGTGTTCAAACCACACATGTGAGGTATCGCCACAAACAGTAGAGCGAGAGCAATGATTCTAGCACTAGACCTCCTCTTTAACTCTAAACCTGTAACCTGTAAAAAAAATTATATTTTTAAGTACTGAAGTTTGGTGCCATTCCACAAGTGTGTGCAATTTTAAAGTGTGACATGTTCGGTATCTATTTACTCGGCGTAACATATCTTTCACATTATACAAAAAAGATCAGGCTATCTTTAGAGTTTTTTTTTTTTATTTTTTTATTCATTTAACTGTTTTTTTTTTTTTTTTTTTAAATGCACTTGAAAAATTGCTGCACAAATACCGAAATACTGTTTGACATAAAAAGTTGCAACAACCACCATTCTATTCCCTATACAAATAATTATTATATATTGTTTTGGGGTAATTTACTATATTTAAAAAAAATGTACTCAAGCAGGTGGCTTAATGGACAAATTACTGAAGTTTGAAATTATAACTTCAAACCAGTAATTCCACAGTAAATAGATAAATACATTATTATGTTATAGCATATAGCATAATAATATATTATTTTGCTTGATTAAAAAATTACCTTTTCAGGAGCAGCAGATTCTCCCTCTTAACTGTGTGAGGGAAAATATGGGATTATGGGTAAACCTTATACCTATAAACCCATGTTATTTCGTTGTAGTTAAGAGGACTGGGCTGGAAGGGAGCATTTGTCTTTTAGACACATGCCCCCTTCTATGACACTGCAGTGAGAGGAGAGCCTCCACTACAGCATTTGTATTGGACAGCTTTGACCAATGGTGACAAGAAATCAGAGGCACTGTGAGCTCATCCTCTGCTGCAAACAGCTTCTGACAGGCTGTGCAAGGAGCCCTAAAACTCCGGAACCATGGGTGCTAGAGGTGCTAGGAGCCCCTTTTTTGATCAGTGGTGGGGTAGCACTTCAGGTACCTACCTACCCCAAATAGTGTCTCTATGACCCCATGTCACTGAGCTATGACCCTCTGAAGCTCGATTGTTTTGTTTTTTTTTTTTTTTTTTTTTTTTTTTTTTTTTTTAAAACTGTAATTTTTATTATTTAGAAAAAATAGTTGTAGTACAATACATAGAATCACGTTTATCAATAAGTATAATAGTAGGGTACAAAAAATACTCATAACATGGTATTACAATGTTAACAGTCAGCATTCAGAGGTTTGCATAAGCAAGATCCAACGCGGTTCAGGGTTCTAAGACTCCTTCATCAGGGAAGTCTCTGTAATAAACTGTTGATATGGTCTATTAATAAAGAAACTGTCATATTAAAAAAGTTTTGAAACATATACGTAACGAAAAAGCACACACAGACACCACCACAATCAACCAAAAACAGATCACAACATCACAATCACGGAACGTGGATAACCCATAACTCCATGACTGTGATGCCACGATCTATCCCTAGCCGACTGCAACAATATCCATGCATACCCCTTCGCTACATACATGTCCCAAAACCCCTTTTTTTTTTCAATGATTTTTATTGAAAGTTTTCACAAAAATAGTGCAAAATATACACACATAATAAAAAATCAGTGCATAATAAACGTTAACAGTGGTATAACCATAGCAAACATTAGATAATACTTCTATAAAAGGTCGAAACTATAACGTGGCAAGGGCTAGCACCTCAAAACACAAAAAACAGGAGCCTCAAGGTATCTAGAGGGACCTTCACCGAGGGTAAACAGGGCCAACCACCCCGAGCATTTAATCACATTGTGCGTACTACACAGGATAAGTGGCTAGATCGTGATCCCACAGATCTTTGCCCCAGCCTGGGCTGGGGACATGGGGTACTAAGCCCTTAGAATACAGTACCACTGTTAACCCCATATCGTAAACTGAGACAAATCGTAGAAAAAGAGAAAGAGAAAGGACAATAGAGCCACAAGAAAAGAAGAGAAAAGGGAAAAGAGAGAAGAGAAAAGATTTGTACGATTGGACCCGACCCCGCCCCCGCACCCCACCCCCAGACCTTCCCGAGTCCATCAGGTACCCCCAGTGAGGTAGTTAATCCACGATCCCCATACCTTGTCAAACACACGCAATTTGTCCTCCAGTTGAGCCGTCAGGCGCTCATTAACCATAATCCAATTCAGTTTGTGCCTAAGCAGCTCAAATGGTATCGTAGCAGACTTCCAGGATCTCGCTATTGTTATTTTTGCTGCAGTAAATATGAACGTTATGAGCCGCCTCTGCGCTCTATTGGCTGTATCCACCTTTTTGCCCAACAGTGCCTGCTGAGGAGACTTGAGTAGGTTTATTTGCGTGAGGGTGTAGATGAAATTGTACACTCTAATCCAAAAGCGTCGGGCCTTCGGGCATTGCCACCAAACATGGAACATCGTACCCTCTTGGCCACACCCCCGGAAACACCGCGAGGATGCTCCTGGCACAAAGGATGCTATCCTGACTGGTACCATGTACCAGCGCAGGAGCACTTTGTAGTTGGCCTCGATGATTGAAGTGTTAACTAGAGACCTGGAAGCCTCTCGAGCCATATCGTGCCAGTCCGCCAACTCCACAACCTCCCCGACTTGTTTTGTTTTTTTATGTTTATGGCAGGTGAGGCTGCCTCCCCTGACTGCACGTCCTTGTAATCTATGCATGCCTTGGTACCAGAAGGAATACCTGTGCCATGCTTATCCTGTTCCTGTGGGTGAAGAAGTTAGTAATTGCAGGGGAGCACTTGGACTTCACAATGCTGAAGGAGAGGCAAGCAAAGCAAACTCCTGTTCTGCTTTATTTGCACTTGACTTTTACAGTTTGTGGCAATTTTTCATCACAAAAAATTTACAATAAAAAATATACTAGTGTTGTCATGAATGCTCACAAACACAACATTTCCCAAAATTCCTACTAAATACGAAAGACAAAATTGCAAACATTCTACAAGTTTGCTGCAAGTTCTGGTTCAGTAATGTTGTACAATAGTCATCCCACCACAGGGGTCGCTGTGACTTAAAGAGCTCTTGCTGTAGTCTCACCACTGCAACTTTGCTCTTGCTAGAGACTTGCCATGCAAATTTGCTACAAATTGGAAAAGTGTCAACTAGAACTGCTTCAAGTGCTCTGCAAGTGTACAGCTTGTCAGCAAAAATGTGCAGCAAGTTAACAGACTTACAATTCAACACTGCCATACATTTGTGGTAAGTTATATTTGCTATCTAGGCATGCAATTTTTTTTTTTTATGTGTTATCTCAACAAAGTAGTGGGAATCTGGCTTCAAAGTGCTGTTGAACACATCCAATATACCAACACTTTACAAGTGCCAACAGCTGTTCTCAATGGTTCCTCTCGTCAACCTTCGTGTCATTACTGTGATCCGTGACATAAAGATCAATGGGAATAATCATTGAAAGCCGCAGGGGACACAGGACATTGACACTCCTGGAAGTGTCGGTTTCTCTGCAGACTTAAGGCCCATACACACGATACGAAAATCTGAAGGAAAATTTAGTCCGACGAGCAATCTGCCGATTTTCGGATTGTTAGTATGGTGCTTTCGACAGCCGATTACGAATTTTCGGACGACAAAAACTGGATGTACAGGCTATAAAATGTTTATCGTATGTTAACACAACGTCCGATTTTCATTTAATTAGTACAGTTTTCGTCCGAAAAAAATCGTAAGAGCAAGACTAGGCATGCTCAGAAATGAAAGAACACATACAAAACAATTCAACACATGACATCACTTCTGAAGTAGAATTCTGTCGTACGAGAGTTTTTGTATGAAAGTAACATCTTCACTTTAGACATGAGACTAGCATGCAATAAAAAACGGACGACAGATCGTTCGATAATCTGATCGTGTGTACGGGACTTTAGGAAGAAACTTTCTCCAACGGAGAGGTGTCTGACAGCCCAGGCAGCGGAAGAGGCTAGTGAATACTACCTTCTTTTGCAGGAACTGCTTTCTAAAGAAGTTTAAATTACTGGTATGGTCACTTTAAGGAAAAGTACACCTGTATGCCTAACTTACATAGAACTTTGGTGTTTTAATAAAATACTACATATGACAGAAATGCTTAGTGTGGACATTCTGTTATATTTTTAAATACTGACTACATGTGTAAAAATATAATAGATTGATAAAAAGCCTCAACAAAATGATTCTATGTTTTGTTCATTCCATCTATAAACAATTAATCAAAAATGAATTGTCTCTAACAGAAAAATCTATTAAAATCCATCAAACTGTTCTATCATTTGACAAAGGATCCGCCTAAACTAAAATATCAACAGAGATAAGTCTATGATCAATCAGTTGTTTATCATCATGTGTAGAGCTATCATTTTAATATATATATATATATATTTTTTTTTTTTTTAATTTGTTGCCAATCTGTTAATCTAGCTAACAGAAACATTTGAGGTATTCACCACATACCATATTGGCTTCCTGTTCTAAACATCTGTATACACAGCAGAAAAGAAGACCTCTATAAGAACTTTTCAGAATATGCGTGTTTTTCAGATGACTTATTTTAAAAGCTGTTTGTGAAATAGTTGAAGGGATTGTTATGAGACATACAGCTAATATCACTTTTGTCGCAAAACCTTCTCATAGCATTCTCTCAAAACAGTACTAGTGAACTTCAGATTCCTTTTAAGGGCTCAACGTCCCCATATATTTTAATTGATAAGTATCAAGAAATAAATCATTTGTTCACAGTTCTCTCTTTTTCAGTATATTGGAATCATCATGTTGCAAATGAAGAAAAGGTTATCGAGAAGCTAACCTAATGCTACTAAATGATGACAATCAGTAGCATAGCTAATGGCACCTCCCCTTCTATTTTGTTGCCACCATCTGCAATGCTTACTTTTTATCTCAAAGCTTGATCAGTAAAATTGCTGCTGTTATACATTAATTAAAGAGAAGTATAATGGGGAGCAATTGTTTGTTAGAAACGCCAAGAAATCGACATTAAGAGAACCACATACATGTTTGTCTTATCTACTGAACCCCAAAAAAACTTTTGGAAGATTCACCAAAGTTTTAATTTGTTCTGTTCATACTAATCTACACTGTCTAGATCAGTGTTTCTCAACCTTTATCCAGTCAAGGCATCCTTTAAAATTACGGATGGTCTTGAGGCACCCCGGTCTAAAATGTATAAAATTAAACAAAATAGTTTTACATACTGTAGCAGACTCCACACACATTGGACACCCACCCACACACATTGGACAATCCAAGGGGATTTATTCTTTAAAAGCAAATACATTTTTATACACTGTTACTACTGACTAGTGTAGCACCCTACAAGGAAGGTGCTAGGCAAAAGTATAGTGGGCCTTGGCTGCCTAACAGCAGGGCCATGATTTTCAGCTGGGCTGTCATGTCTCCCAGGTGTGGCTGTTGAGAGGGGAGTCTCCCCACTGGCTCCATGAGAGGATTCTCATTGGGCAGTGGAGGAAACCCAATCAGAGGCTCATTCAAGCCTGTATCTACCCCAGAAGGCAGATTTTGCCACAGAGGATTCTAGGAGTGGGTATAAGTTTGAGGTGAACGCATGATGCAGCGTATTTGGCGGGAAGCAGAGTCCCAGGGAGGGAGAGTATGGCTATCTCTCCCCCTGTCAGAAGGATCAGGTGTCTCGGGTGGCTGCCTGAGAGTACAGAGAGAGCTGAGCTGAGCTGCAGAGAGGATCCGGTGTGCCGAGGACCAATTGAGATAGAGGGGTTCAGTTCAAGGAAAGCATTCCAAGTTTGTGAGTACTGTGAATTGCCCCTGAGGGTCTGCCTAGTGTAGAGGGGACCACTCCGGTGAAGGTCCCAGGGATCCAGGAGCCAGCTAGTGTAAAGGGGGTGCCTAGTCAGAGGACCCTGAAGTGTTAGAGGGGGTGCCTAGTCAGAGGACCCTGAACTGTAAAGGGGACGCCAGCAGTTGGGCCCTGAAGAGTTAAGTGTGCAGTGTGCAGTGTACAGTGTAGCAGCACAAGCAGTTACAAGGAGCTACCTTAGTCAGGGAAGGGCTGGAGGGAGCTATTCGCAGGACTAGACAGAGTGCCAAGAGTCAAGTGTTGCTACAGTCCTGGATCTTCTGAGTCAACCATCTTCTGAGTCAACCAAGGAATTAGTCGAAGTTTCAGCACAGTTCAGCAAAACCGTATTTTCAAGCGCCAGGAATCGTTGGTCAGCATTCAGCTGGCGTCAGGACAGCGCTAAAAGGCATTTTTATACAAAGTGTCCCAGTTAAACCTAGTTAAGCCAGAGCAGTATCCCACTCATTCCCTTTTCCCATCCCCATTACAAAATAAATAAAACAAACCAAGGATGCCGGAATGGTCATTGTCTCAGCTCTCACACTTGGGTTTTCAACTTAAATGTGTTGGAAGTGTTACCGGTAACAATGGCAGATCCATATTAGGCCTAATGCCTGGAAATCCTGCTACACTAGTATTCCTCATTTTCTTTTCCCCACACAGCTAACGTGACCCCCAGTGCAGACAGAGTGGGACGGGGTCAAAAAAGGATGCTATGCATATGCCTAATGTCCTCCTTATCAATCATTGACATCAGGAGTTGTTAGGATGTCGGCGGCTGGCCTGCCCAATGCCAAAACGCAATGTTGCACAATGAAAACTTTTTGAGCAACCTCAATCCACCTGCTGGCTGTTACTCAGTTTTGGGCAATTTGGAGCAATTTCTAAGCATTTTTCCAAGACACCTGAAAAACCCAGAAGGCACCCCAGTTAAAAAGCGTGGTCTAGATGGACACACAATGCCCATCTACAAACCAAAACCCATCATATAAATATCATCAAATACAAACTGCCTTGAATGCTGGGGCCATCATTAGGTCCTGTTCCTTTCATTCTGAAGAGTTAATTTACCTGACAGCTCTCATAGTCCAGAGAAGAGCCATGCAGAGAAGTTTCTTTGTGTTGGCACAGAGCACAATGACGCTTCCCATGTGTTCCTTGCACATGGTCACTATGACATCAGACCATGTACCAAGGGTTAAGCTGATATCCTGAAGAATTTCAGGAATTTAAACTAATAGCATTAAAAAATAAATTATGTTTAAGGAATACATGGCTGCAATAATTGGTGTGCTTATATCTGCCTATATTTCAGCTTTAATTTCTGTTGTTCATCTGAGTGATCATCTAGATGCAAAAAGACCTTTAAACAAGCTGAATAATCAAGGCTGGACAAAAGTCTTTCTTTCCATCAGACTCTTGCACTAGTATTACATTTTGGTTTGATGAAACAAAAGAGAAACTGACAAAACCACAATGGTATTGCTTTAAAGTATGTGTATGAGACGACCACCCACTAATGTCTCATAAAATAATATTTATGTAGAGTTTGAAAAAGGAAACCTAACCTTTAATTTTGAGGTGCGGGGTGACAATTGCGGAAACTTTCTTATTTTAAACCAAGAAAGTAGTTGTGTGTAGCTCATGTGTGTGCAAGTATATGTTTATTTCTTCGTATAACCCCACCCACTGAAAATTAGGTTTAAAAAATCCATATTGCCCACAATAACAAATAAAACTTCCACCTGACAATTGTTTAGTACATGTCCTCCCCATCCTTTAACGAGTTTCTAATGAATATCTGTGTTTCCACAGCATCTTGCAGCGGCATGCTATTCCATCCGGTTTGCGTTTAGTTGGACCATCATTTATTTTTCAACAGGACAATGACCCCAAACACACCTCCAGGCTGTGTAAAGGCTATTTGACCAAGAAGGAGAGTGATGGGGTGCTGCGCCAGATGACCTGGCCTCCACAGTCACCGGACCTGAACCCAATCGAGATGGTTTGGGGTGAGCTGGACCGCAGAGTGAAGGCAAAAGGGCCAACAAGTGCTAAGCATCTCTGGGATCTCCTTCAAGACTGTTGGAAGACCATTTCAGGTGACTACCTCTTGAAGCTCATCAAGAGAATGCCAAGAGTGTGCAAAGCAGTAATCAAAGCAAAAGGTGGCTACTTTGAAGAACCTAGAATATGACATATTTTCAGTTGTTTCACACTTTTTTGTTATGTATATAATTCCACATGTGTTAATTCATAGTTTTGATGCCTTCAGTGTGAATCTACAATTTTCATAGTCATGAAAATAAAGAAAACTCTTTGAATGAGAAGGTGGGTCCAAACTTTTGGTCTGTACTGTGTGTATATATATATATATATATATATATATATATATATATATCTAATTTATCATTATAAACAAAAAAAAGTTAAAAAATCCAGCATAACATTCTGGCCCCATTAAATCAACCTTTTTACTTACTGTATGTAGATAAAAAAACAAACATGTCATACTTACCTGCTCTGTGCAATGGTTTTGCATATACAGCCCCGATCCTCTTCTTTTTGGGTCCCCCACTGGCAGTCTGGTCTCCCCCCCTCCTTCTGAGTGCCCTCATAGCAAGCCTCTTGACTCACTCCCAAGCCATGCTCTGTGTGTCCATTTACACACAGTGTGTGGCTTGGCCATGCCCTTGCTTTCTCCTCATTGGTTCACTGGCTGTGATTGGCAGCTCCTGCTGCTGTGTGAGCTAATGAGGAGAGAGAGAGAGACCCTTGAGCCACTGCTCTCATGCACATCGCTGGATCAAGATGGGGCTCCGGTAAGTATAGGGCTGGGGAGGGGAGCTGCACCCAGAAGGGTTTTTTACCCTAATGCATAGAATGCATTAAGGTAAAAAAAAAAAAACCTTAAGCCTTTAGAACCACTTTAATACATATAACCTAAACACATTTCATCACACAAATTAAAAATTTGCTAAAAATAATGTTTATCTAGAAACCTATACTATTGGTTTTATATTTCAACCTGTACTGTGTTGCTGTATATCACCATATTATCTTCCTCCCTGCACAACCGTCAGTAAGGTAAGTATTTTTGTTTTAGGGGTAAATATGTATGAATAGGCATGCTTCAAAGGTCCACATGAATTGTAATCTCAGCACATAGTCATAGTGATGCTAGATGATAATTAACAATATAGCATACAGGCTGTCTTTTAGCTTTTTTGATATGGCTTATGAATTACAATTACATTCATTGCATGTAATACAATTTTCCAGGTGCTAAGTGGATTAATAAATGGATCTCTTGCTCAAACTTTTTTTTAAAAGTAGAACTATGGGCAAAACTTTTTTTTTTTTTTCATTTTGGATAGGGGAGGGTTATAACCCCTATCAGATTTTTTTTTTTTTTCGCCATTTCTGTCCCATTGTTGGGATTTCCTTTCACTTCCTGTCCTGTAGACAAACAGGAAGTGAGAGGAAATCTCTGCAAATTAAGGGGATTTCTTGGGTATCCATAGGTCACCAGAACTAGTGTTCCCATTGGAAGATTTCCCCTCCATTATTTTTCTGGGAACAACCCAAAATTTGGGATTTTCTTTTACTTTCACTTTCAATGATAATGGTAATCAGGACAAAAAGAGAGAGGCTGAATCTCCTTGATGGGGACACAGGCAGGAATAAAAACTTGACAGGGACTCTCATCCCTCTCCAATCTATCCAAAACAATCTATGCTTTTGGTATACTTTAAGCTTTGGTAGGGAAAGGTAAAACACTTGTCAGTATTTTACATTGTAGTACTATCTGTGTCCCTGCTGGGGAGATTGACTCTCTATGTGCCCTGGTTACCACTGTTACTGAGGCAGACCGTGATGGGAAATCCAAAATGATACGGTTGTCACTGAAAAAAGGAATAAAGGGGATATCTTTAGTGACAAGTGTCTACATGGGGATTTCCTCCTATTTTAGAAAAGTTTTCTCGCACTTCCTGTTTTGTCTTCAGAACAAGAAGTAAACAATAATCTCTCCAAAACTTAAAAAGGATACAATTTATACAGTGGGAGAGACTTTTACTTCTCTGCGCACTGCCCCCTCCCCACATAAAATATACATTGTAGACAGTCCAGTTTCCCCAATTCCCAGGGATTCATTGCAACTGCATGAGTTTTCATTAATGTAATTATAAAGTTCTAGACATTTAAAAGTATAGGTAATCAGCCGTAAAGCTATACACTAATATTTAAACTACAAAACATCATATCTGCTTACCTTCATTGCTGCTGTTGTTTTTTTCTCCCACTACATGTATAGCGGCCACTGGTACTGCAATGAATGATATTCAGACAATTAACATTTAAGTGCACACAGATATTACAAATGATATTAAAAGGTAGTATATAAAATGTATTCTATTATTAATAACATTAGCAAGTCAGGACAGAATTTGGGGCTAGGAACCTATTTCTGTTCTAATTTTGCATTATTACCTTATTTGGCATTAATTATGAAATACTTCAGATCCATTCAGCTGGAAAAGTCCAAGCTCTGCCAGTTTTCATGACAGGCCTATTCTCAGCAACTACACATCACAAGAAATGTGAAATCGCTTTTCAATATAATAACTTATTTTTTTTTAACTTTCTGTTTATTGAAATGTTTTACAAACAATGTATATGCACATTTAGTTACAGCAGATACAGATGTGTATTCAAGAAATAAGTTCACTTTCAGAGCATGTTACATCGTATTTAGGGTGTAACATGTAACTTGCTCCAAGCCCCCCCCCCCCCACTCTGTGACAGTGGGTGGTGGTTCCTCCCCCTGCACCCACTGTCACATTTGAAAATTGTTATGACTGGGTGGGGATTCACCCGCACAGTCATGTCATGTCATGTCATTCATGATTAGAGCCCTTGTAGTTCATTTTATAGCCCTGAAGCTTTCAAATTGACAGCCTATACAGAGGTCTGTTTAGAAAGCTGTAGGACTTGTCTGCAGGAGCCTGACATTGCACCCGCAATCCATTGATACAGTAAATTACTTCACTTACACTACAAAATTAAACAGCATACTGTAATAGCCAATTGGGTGCATTTTGCATTTCTAATACAAATAACAGGTTAAGCGGTTCAGTGAGATGACTTATGAAAGATTATCTGTGGGATATTCTGAAGAATATTGTATGCATAGCATTTTACAATATACCATCTAACAGTGAATGTTGGACCAAAAGTTGTCAATAGTTTGATATGCCACTATTCAATGATATTGCTCTATATCCTCAGTCAGTGGCTTGTGAATCGTATTTTCCTCATTTTGATTTGGTACCATTAACCACTTTACCACTAGAGGATTTTGCTGTCTTACGTCTGGGCCACTTTTTGCGATTCGGCGCTGTGCGAATTTAACGGACAATTGCGCGGTCGTGCGACGCTCTATCCAAACAAAATTTACGTACTTTTTTCCCCACAAACAGAGCTTTCTTTTAGTGGTATTTCATCACCTGTGCAATTTTTTACTTTTTGCGCTATAAACAAAAATTAGCGTTTATTTTGAAAAAATAACAATTTTTTTTAACATTTTTTATATGAAATTCCCCCCAAAAAAATGTAAAAATCAAATTTTTTTTACATTTTTGGCCAATTTGTTTTCTGCTATGTTTGGTAAAAAAAATCACAATAAGTGTATTTTGATTGGTTTGCGCAAAAGTTATTGCGTTTACTAACTAAGGGAAAGATTTTTGTCATTTTTGGTGTTTTTTTTTTTTAACGAGTAATGGCGGCGATCTGAGATTTTTTTTGCGGGACTGCGACATTGCAGCGGACAGATCGGACCCTTGACTGACATTTTTGACACTTTTAGGGGTAACAGTGACATTACTGCAGTAATCAGTGCTATATATATGCACTGTTACTGTAAAAATTACACTGGCAGGGAAGGGGTTAATTTTATTGGAGAGGGAGGGGTGAATGTGTGCCTGATGCTTACTGACGTGTGTGGGGGAAGGTGACTGAGTGAGTCAGGGAAAGATCGGATGTTCAGCTATGCTGAACACTGCGATCTGTCACTCCCTGTCACTTAGGTGATCCGCCCGCTCTGTTTACACAGGCGGGCGGATCTCCAAACTAGATTCCCCGATGATCGGGGAAGAGCGGCGGCGATCACCGCCGCTCCTCCCCTGTCCCGACTCCCGCTGTGACTGAAAACAGCGGGAGCGTCGCCTACAGGGGGAGGAGTCTAGCGACGTAGTACTATGTCGCTAGACGATAACGAGCCACATTGCTTGCATTAGCAGCAACGTGAGCAGACGTTATGTGGTTAATGCCAGATCTACAGGTGGCGCCAAGCTTTGACATACCTCAGCGATGTTGCAATTTAACTTTTCATAAACATAACAATAAGCGTTATTTATATAACTTTTTGTAACGCGTACGTTCTTTTCAAACCAGTGTGATAAGTCATGGCAACAAGATTTCCTCTTAATTGGCTGATGTACATTACTGCCCTTTATACAAAAACGACACATTCCTTTTGATAACCGATAATATAATTTTTTAAATAATTCCAAAGACCAGCAATGTGCAGTAAACTACTGGAACCAATCAGTAATTAACTTTTTTGATGGGGGGCTATTTTTTCCACTGCCTAACGATAGGGCATTATTCCTCGTCCCACTAACTACAAGCACTAGGTCGGGGCTCACAGCTCACCAATCCTGGGGAATTGTTTACTCTGACAAACGGCATTTTCTACTTCCACTGGCCACAGTCAGGCCCTATTAGGCCTGAAGGCAGTAAACTAGCCCTTGCATTAAAAAGTTTGAGGACAGCGGCAGCTGGATGGGCTTTTGGATGAAATTAACAAGCTAAAAAATGCTGCGTCCTCTATTATAAGAGAAAATGATACTTTATAGATGATGTATAACCATCTCCTTTTCCACTAACTGAGTCACCCTGAATCATCCGATTTTATTTTCACAGATGAAGGAGTTTAGTCGGTAACGATACGTGCATTGATAAGGGCATTATAGTACTTTAAAACTATTTATATTTTACAAAATGCAAATCACAGGTTAATATAATTGCACAAATAATTTTTGAAGCTATACCTTTTTGAACTTTCCATCTATCTGTCAGCTTGCAATTAGTTGCAAACAGGATGTTTAGTTTTGACACATTACGTTTTCGGTATTAAAATGAGTCAAGCATGTTTGTTACAGAAAAGGGTTCAAACTTGCTATAAAAATATATTTATTGCTATAAAAAAATATATATATTAACAGATACCTAGTAAAATGACCAGCCCCCTCATTATTAAGGGGTTGGCAACCAAATTGTCAGTATATATTAGAGGTGGATAGGGAAAGCTGACAAATCTGTGTAGGGAGAGATTGTGCTATACAGTACTATTTTTTGATGTACTGTATTGTGCTGTACAATGCTATACATAGCATACCTTGCAGACAGTTGACTGACTGACATAACTTTCCACACCTAGATCATTCCAGACATAGCGCAACCAGTTGTCTGCCAGCATTGCTAATGGGCCCTCTTCCCTCTCCTCCTCTTCCACTAATCCTGCCATAGTCTGGCAAATTAACCACTTAAGCCCCGGAAGATTTTACCCCCTTCCTGACCAGGGTTTTTTTTGCGATTTTTTACTGCGTGACTTTAACGGACAATTGCGCGGTCGTGCAACGCTGTACCTAAACAAATTTCATGTCCTTTTTTTCCCACGAACAGAGCTTTCTTTTGGTGGTATTTGATCACCTGTGCGATTTTTTGATCATGCGCTATAAACAAAAAAAGAGAGTAATTTTTGCAAAAATAACAATATTTTTCACTTTTTTTATATGAAATTCCCCCCCAAAAAAATGTAAAAATTTTTTAACATTTTCGGCCAAATTGTTTTATGCTACATATGTTTGGTAAAAAAAATCGCAAAAAGCGTATTTTGATTGGTTTGCGCAAACGTTATCGCATTTACTAACAAAGGGAAAGATTTTTGTCATTTTTGGTGGTTTTTTTTTTAACGAGTAATGGCGGCGATCTGCGATTTTTTTTGCGGTACTGCGACAATGCGGCGGACAGATCGGACCCTTGACTGACATTTTTGACACTTTTGGGGGTACCAGTGACATTACTGCAGTAATCAGTGCTATATATATGCACTGTTACTGCAAAAATGACACTGGCAGGGAAGGGGTTAACTGTATTGGACAGGGAGGGGTTAAGTGTGTCCTAGGGGCGTGATTCTAACTGTAGTGGGACATGGCTATTCGTGTAAAAACAAAGATCAACGGTTCTACATAGTAGAACCGTCTGATCTCCATTTTTACATGGGAGAATCACAGGCGGCTTGTTTACATAAGCCGCTCTGCCTTTCTCCCGCTGTACCGACGATCGGCGAGTGACCTGCGGACATCGGGTCCGCCGGTCACACGCCCACACTCCTCCCTGAACGAGCCGAGGCGGGCGCGCGCCTCAGCGGGCGCGCGCTCGCCCGCTATTGGCTCCAAACCCAGTGACAGGCGAGCGACGTAGGTCTACGTCACTCTGCCTGGCCGGGGCTGACTGCCGCAGTAAATATACTGTGCGCAGTTGGCAACCGGTTAAAGAGTCTGCAGAAATATTTGACCACACCATAGCAGACTTGCAGCAGGTGTGATGTGCAAGATATACTCTCTTTTGACATAGTGGACGATAGTGGGATGACCACAGAGGAAAAGGGTGGCTCAGTAACGTTAGAGGCAGGGAACAGCAGTTAGGGAGTAGCAACAGACAGAGAATATGCAGCAGTTGGAGGTCAATACAAAGTAGTCTTGAGTGAGGAAGAGGTGGTGGAGGATAAGGTGACAGACCGCACATGGGTTCCATTGAGGGGAAAGCTATAGAGCAGCAAGGGAGAAAGGGAGAACGTTTTCAAGTGGCAAGGGCATGTTACAGAGAATAGAAAGCTTCCAGTGCCTTATTTTTGACAATAATTTGATTAGATTAGCCCCACAAAAGTAACAGAATGATTATCGAGACTCCCCACCGCCTCCCTCCCCAAAGCTGAAGTTCAAGTTTTAAGCTGACTGAAAATAATCCAACCCAGACAGCTTATTTACTTTAGGTAAAGTGTCAGTTTTAGGTGTTTGCACCTCTTTTCTTTCTTTCCTATGCACTTCTTATTGGAGTTCCCCACCTGAGGAGAGCAGCACACCTATTATTCCCATTAGAGTGAACGCTTGGGTGATTCAGTTGTTTGATGTATGTATGTATGTAGAGTATGGGAGCTCTATTAGGTTTGAGTTAAGGACCACACTATACACAGGGGCCTTAACAAGGCTTGTGTGGCTTCCACATAGATTTTAAAACATTTGCAAACATTTGCAACTAACTCCTCTGTTTTTATTATACAGGGGATGTTTTACCTAAAGCAAATAGGCTTTTTTACTTTGCAAAGGGATTTTACATTAGCCTAATGAATAAGGTGAATCTCTGTTGACTACTCTGCTCTCATCCTAACATGTTCAGGCAAAAACCTCTTTTTTGTATCTTCCTTGTATATGATTGGGTATTCTTTTCACGGTATTTAGAATATTCACTAAGCGAAGAGAAAATTATTTTGCAAAGTAAACAGACTATTTGCTTTTAGTAAATCAACCCCATGGTGTTTAAACACTTTAAGACCGGAAGGATTTGCCCCCTTAATGACCAGGCCCTATTTTGCGATTCGGCACTGCGTTACTTTAATGGACAATTGCGCTGTCGTGCGACACTGTACCCAAATAATATTGACATCCTTTTTTCCCCACAAATAGAGCTGTCTTTTGGTGGTATTTGATCACCTGTGCGATATTTATTTTTTGCACTATAAACAATAAAACATAAAAAAAAGCAACAATTTTGAAAAAAAAAAAAAAAAACAATATTTTTCACATTCTGCTTTTGACATTCTCAAAAAAAAAACCTTAAAAAATCAAAATTTTTTAACATTTAGGCCAATTTGTTTTCTGCTACATATTTTTGGTAAAAAAAAATTGCAATAAGCGTATTTTGATTGGTTTACACAAGTTATCACGTCTACTATGGGAAAGATTGATGTCATTTTTATTTTTTTATTTTTTTTTTTTACTAGTAATGGCAGTGATCTGCGATTTTTTGTGGGACTGTGACATTGTGGCGGACAGATTGGACCCCTAACTGACATTTTTTACACTTTTGGGGGTACCAGTGGCATTACTGTAGTAATCAGTGCTAAAAATATGCACTGTTACTGTAATAATGACACTGGCAGGGAAGGGGTTAACAGTATAGGTGATCAAGGGGTTAAATGTGACCCTAGGGGAGTGATTCTAACTGGTGGGGGGGCGTGGCTTCTGAGATGACTATAGAGACATGTGATCTTATATAGAAGGATCAAATGAGCTCTGTGATCATTTCAGGGAGGACAGTCAGCTGTGTTTACAACAGCCAACCGTCCTTCTCTCTCAGGGGGGAGCGATCGCGGGTGGCAGGTGGAAATTGGAGCCGTCTGACACACGCATCGGCTTCCCCGCTGCCAAGTGGGGGCTTCCCGCACATGACCGACGTAGATCTACGTCGGTTTGCGCAGGAGAGCCAACCTGCCGCAGTAAAGAGGCGGCGGGTGGTCGGGAAGTGGTTAAGGAGTGCTGGCTTTTTCATTCATTGGAATTTATCTGGAGCCACCATTGGCTGTGCACCCTTTTATAAAGAGTGTAGGCGACTACAGGACAGGATGTTGAATGTTAGCACAAGTGGTGTATTTAGGTTTTGTGCTGTGCTAGGCCTGACTAAATTTGTGCACCCCCTAATTTAAATATACCCTTCCTGTAAAGGCCACACCCCTTACTGTTTATGACCCACCCTGTCATCTGTAAACCACAGACCATAACCACAGTCTATCAGTGCCCTTCAACATAGCTTCATCCGTTCCCATAAGTTCAGCCTCATCAGTGCAGCCTTATCAGTGCCACCTCTTTACTGCCCATCAGTGCAGCATATTAGTGTGGCCTCATCAGTGGTCACCAGTGCAGCCCCATCAGTGGCCACCAGTTCAGCCTTATCAGTGCCCATTAGTACAGCCTTATGTCAGGGGATTAGTAAGATTACTCTTTTAAGATATTTGGACTTGTGTTTGCTGCCACTGATTGTATTTATAGGATTATTTCACTTACTTGTATAATAAATAGGCAGTCCATAGTCATTTTACAAATAATGAAATATTTTTTTTGCTGCCCCCCCCCCCCCTGCAAAGTGCCGCCCTAGGCCCAGGCCTTGTTGGCCTAGGCCAGGATACAGCACTGGTTAGCAATAGAAACACCATAGGAGTTCTAGTCCTTCCCTACTGTATCCAAATATAAGAAAAAACTTTTGCCTATACACACACAATTTTTTTAAGGTAGGCCTTACAAATCAACTCTTAAGTAATAAAAATCATCCCTGTCACTCCATATCAACATATTTGTATCAGTTTCATACTATCACTTTCCAGTGAATATCCTAAGCTGTTTGATGGCTGTGGAGAAAAAAACTGTGAAACTTTGATTTTTAAAACTCATGGAATTTGTAGAACTGCGTCTAACATTTTCTGTGTATTCTTTATAATTATTCAAAACTTTTGAAGGTGGAAATTGCAGCAGAACATTAAACTTTATTTCTAACTTATGTGTAGTTATACCTTTCTTTGAAGTTTTGGGTTCTTCTTCAATTCGAGGTTCAGGAACTGAATTTTCTCTTTCAGCTGTGATAAAAAAAAAAAAATACATATATATTACTGTTTTAAGTGTCTCACTTGCTAAGATACTGCTACACAATTATTAGATTACTTGGTTCAGATATTTATAAGATGGTAAAAAGTACCAAATATGAAACATTTACAATTTCTCTGCTAAACCCAATTATGTGGGTATTAAACTGTGTGACCGATGACCCTATATTTTTGTTCAACATACATTTTTTGCAAAAGGAAAAAAAAAAACAAATTCTTTTAGACACTAAAGTTCATGAATAAGGTCACATGAAACATTTATCTGAAACTAATTGTAATGTAAATAATCTCACAATTGTATTCAATGCATTTAAAAATCATAAACGTTAACTGTTAAAAGATTTCCTCATAATGCAAGTATGAAAAATAGAAAAATAAAAAAAGAAAGAAAGGATAGCAAAAACAAAGTACAGATCTTAAGAATGGCATTATTGTTGACTACTTCATCATATACATAATATCTTAATAAAACAAAAATCAATATATTTTTACTTTCTTTTTTCTCGCCTGTCTTTTTCTTTCTCCTAAATGTATGTTTTTCTCATGCTTGCATCAGAAGGGGATTGATTCAGTTTTATTATTTTTTTGAAATGCCCAATACAATTATGGTAGTTTTCTGTAAGAGTTTATTTCCTACTACTGGAGTACATGTCTGGCAGTTAATAGAACTTTTCTCTGGTCTAAAATACAACTATATTCATTAGAATTTGCATTGGTCTTCCAGTTTTTTGTTGACTTGAATGGTTCCTTTTAATTTCCATTTCCTTCTGGATAGTGGATTTCCTCACTCAAATTAGAGATTTCCATGAAAATGAGTTGTAAACAATACCCTAAAGGGTTAAAATAAGTCCAGTTGAACAACTGACAGAATGTCAAAACTTATATATAGCCCATATTATCTTTTTTAGGCTGGAGATATAATTTAGGCAATGCTGTGGCAGGTTCAGTTGGCCTTTTGGATGGTCTACTGTTTTCAATCAATCAGATATAGACTTCGCAAAGTAAAAGATGAGCAGTAAAATACAGTTATTTTGCAGCACTGTTGAGCAAAAAAGCAGATTCTTTTATATAGATTTGTTTTCACAAAAAAGGTAAATTTTTATTTTTGCTAGGTGTAGGCAAGTATGCTAGCTGTAGAAGAAAATTGAAAGGTCATTTTCTTTTGTATGCAATATGTTCTATCAATTTTGAAACAAAACTGGAGCCATCCTTTAGGGTTAAATAGTAAATTAACTTTTTAGTACCAGAGCTCTGTCAAGTACAGAATTGTTTTTTTTTTTTTTTTTTTTTTAAACCCAGTGTCATCGCTTTTGTCACTAATATAAAAAGCATGGTTTAGTTCATGCTTTAAGATGATGGGTTTGGAACACAGATAGGTATTAAACATTGGCAAAACTACCGCCATAGCAGGCCACATGGCTGCTATGAGGCCTGCACCTGTGGGGCTTCTGTAGTAAAATAGAACCCCAGGGATGAGGAGTAGTGGGTGCCTCTGTAGTTACATTTTTTCTCATTCAGACCTCTGTCAGCATGAATCCAATACTCCATTCCTCTGCCAGATTAGATGATGTCATCATTCGGAGCCCTGGAGAGGCAGCAAGTAGTGGAAGTCTTCCTCTGACAGCTCTTTATTTACAAGTGACAGCAGTAAAGTGCTGAGCTCTCCATGCATATGTGGGACTATGCTGATAGAGGTATCAATGGGGCACAATTTAACTACAGGGGCACCCACTGCTCCTCACTCCTGGGGCTGGATGCTACTCTCATTCATTTGCATTAGCTCCTGCATGTTAATGGTTGTCATGCTGCATGTTAATGTGCGTTGCGTTAATTCACCAATAAAGGTGCATGTATTATTTTTTGTAATGCAGTACACTACAATATATTGTGTTACCATGTATTCTGAGGCTCTGCAATGTACATCTTTTGACAAAGTGTGCTGGGCTCCTCATCATCTGCATCACTGCAGTGCAACTATGCAAAAATACCAAAATAACTCTGCTAGTACATCTCCTATGCCATGCTGTACATTTCCTATTTCCCAACACCTCATTTTGTATTGCATGCTGTATGTCAGGGCTCCCCAACCTTTTTATCGCCGCAGACCGGTCAGCGTTTAATAATTTTTCCGTGGCCCGCTGAGGGGGGGTGGGGGGACATCAAAGCAGAGTGACCAGCATGCCCCCAATCAATGCAGAGTGCCACAGCATGCCCCCAATCAATGCACAGTGACCAGCGTGCCCCCAATCAATGCACAGTGACCAGTGCACTTACCTGATTTGCAGCTGCGGCTTCTCCTCAGTCTCCCCAGGTCTCCTCGAGTCCTCCGTCCTCCTCCTCCTTGGCCAATGGCATGGGTTCGCCTTTCGGCCAATCAGGAAACGGGTCTCGGACCCGCTTCCTGATTGGCCAGGAGGAGAATCCGTGTGACAATAGCGAATATTCATTCGCTATTGTCACACAAATGGGTGGGCTCAGGGCGCACTGCTCTGCTCCCCGGTTCCACCCTTTTCTGAAAAAAAAGATTTTTTCTAAAATGGAAATAATGTAATGTTCTTTGGGTGGACCGGTACCATTTGATCCACGGACCGGTACCGATCCGCGGCCCGGGGGTTGGGGATCACTGCTGTATGTTACCTATTCCACACTTCTCCTCATTCTTTGTCTATTCTTATTGTCATTATGTTTTTGAAATAGCCGCTTTAAAAGACAAGTGTACTTTTAAACAATGTAGACCTATCTTTTTTCTCTAGCCTGGTGGCTGAATAAGACCCACCCCCTCCCACTTCCAGATTTGTACTTACCTCAGTATCACTGCTGCGTCCTATGCAGTGATCTGTCATCTGCCATTGTAATTATAGTATTTTACAGTGGTATTTTTTTCTTTTGGAGGCCCAATAAACTCTGCTATGGGGCCCTGTGATTTCTAGTTACCCCCTAAATACAAAGCTGTTTATTGCAGCTTGCATACAGATATTTTAGGCTTCTTCTTCAATGTCAGTGCAAAGCATGGCAAAAATTTAAAATATATATTAACAGATCTACAATCTACAGCAAGAGCAAGAGCCCATGCGGTACTCTTCTCGATTTAGCTAAGGATAGCTAGGCGTAAATCTAGATGGTTGGATCTCTCTATCCAAACTATGCACTTACTCTTGAGGACCTGAAGCTGACAATTCAGAAAATTTATTTTGGAGCCCATTAATATGGCACTCTGTCAATTTTATTATAGGTTACAGCTGTTGCAGTTTACACTTGTACTTGTAAAATGTAACACTAAACACATATACATGTCAGAGACTCATCAGATGGAGACATCCATTTGCACAATTCATGGGACACACAATTGTTTGGGGGCAGTCAAGCAGAAGATACAGCTTCACTGAGTGTTAAGTCACTATGTGCTGTAGAATGGCTACTCCTATCAGAGGTTTCTAAACCTACTTTTGTAAGCTTGTTTATGTATGTGATGCTGATTGACATAGCAATCTGATCATAACTGGCTCATAAATGGTAAAAATCAAGCTTATAAAGATATATATATATATCAACATACCTGTTAATTTTTCATGGCTTTCACTTGGTTGGTCATACTGGGTTATCTAAAAAAGAAACACACATTGTTTAATCAAGTGTACAATATAACCAGTACGTTAAGTGTTTTTTTTCTCTCCACTTTTTATTAATTTAAATTAATTACTCCATCTAATTACCATTATTATTAGAGCAGGAATCACCCTGCAGTCATCACTAAGCTACGGCAGTTGTGCTGTATGTCACCACAGTGTAGCTGTTTCTAGGCTAACATAGGTAAAAACACAATGCCATGGTTTTGCTTCCCACCCATACATTGATTATGGCTACATCCTGATGGTTACATGTTATATAAAAAACAACTTTTGCTTCTTCAGAAAGTTTTCTGGTGGCTAGTGGTAGGCCCACGCAAAGGTCTTTCCTAATTTCTAGTAGTCGTTTTACTGGCTGATTTTAATGTACAGAAAGGCTGAGGAGTAGCAGTACAGAGTGGATTTGTATTTCCTAATGATTTTCCTTGGAGTATTTTCCCCGTATCCGATTCGTATGACAAGAGACTGTGACCGGCCGCAGCCATGGTCTGCACTGGAAAAGGGTCCTGTGTGTCTTTGGCTCAGTTTCAAGTCTGAATTCAGGCAAAAATTTGGACCTGATTTGCACCTGAAGTGGAGAACAGGGACACACCGGATCCCCTGCTGCGAGCCGCAGCCGCAGCTAGTGTGATCCCAGCCTCACTGTCTGAGGTATGCTGGTAATATTTCTTGTGACATCGCGCCGCTATAAAAATCCTGTATAAAAATAATAATAATCATCATAATGCTCCTAATTAACTTATATCTTTTAGCGCCGGTAGGAGGATTCTACGTACAGGCACACCTCACTGCTGACTTCTTCTCCATACATAGCAAACTACATTTACCATGACCATTTACCATAAATTTAAGTAAATTCCTTAGTGGGCTATGGTTGGTCATTCCTTGGGCACTTACAAATCAAGCAGAATGCCTGCCTGCCTAGGTGGGGAGAGACAGGAGAAGATGGGGAGGAAGTGATGAAACAGGAAAGGTGGGCACACTGTATCCCATGCTGCTGTGTTGATGTAGGTAGATGCATCTAAAAAGCTACAGAGGACAGGAGCAGTGGGGAGACTAGTCGCTTCTGAGATAAGCAGCAAAGGAATCTTGCAGCTTTCCAGGGCAGAAAATAACATGATTAAACATTGGAATCTGGTACTTTGAAGGAGCAGAACACAAGATATGCCGGGAGGTTACTGCTTCGCTGAGAAGGGTACAAAGCTCTGGATTCATGGTTAAAATTTGATTTTTAAGTGGGCATGGGCTTTAAACTTTCGCTTATCACTAACTGATTATGATTAAGTATAGCATGAATCCCAATCGGTAACCATTATTCTTTAACCATATTTCATTAGGAGGCACAATGGGTCATCTTAGACCTGGAATTGTGTGTACAGTGAAAACAACTTGCCCAGCTGAAATTTGATTCAGAGGGAATAATAACCAAATTGTGGGATGTTGTATGTTGTATTGTCTGCTGTCTTGGTATAAGTTGTGTGACCTAGAGATATGGCTTGGGCCAAAAGGGTTCTTATGCATTGTCATAAGCTTTCTGTGAATGCTTTTTGTGAAACATAGTTGTACCTGTTACTCTTCTCTTAGAAAACCATCACTTTTGATAATGTTGTAATGTTGTATCTGTTTAAGTATGAGTTGCAGCACATCATCTACATTATGGCTTATACAGTATACATATAGCTTTGAAGATTGATTCTGGGAAGTTAAATTCTTTGCATAAAACAAGCACAAAGCAAACCACAGTACGTGATTTTATATTAAAGCCACAAACCTTCTGAATTTCCATAGAACAATCACTTTCAGTTTGAAGACAGACACGACGATTGAGAGTTCATGTATTTACAGCTGTAACTCTCACTGTTACATAAAAGGACAATTAAAACATTTTTTGTTGGCTTAATGTGACAACCACAGGTATATACACTGATCACTCATAACTTTATGACCGCCGACCTAATATTGTGTAGGTCCCCTTTTGCTGACAAAACAGCCCTGATCAGTCAATGCAAGGATAGCACTGGATCTCTGAAGGTATGCTGTGGTATCTGGCACAAGCCATCAGTAGCAGATCCTTTAAGTCCTGGAATTTGTGAGGTAGGGCATTCATTATTGGGACAGGTTTTGGCAACAGATCCCATAGATGCTCGATTGAATCGAGACCTGGAGAATATGGGGACCAAGTAAACACCTCAGACTCATTGTTGTGTTCCTTAAAACATTCTTGAACCATTTTTGCACTGTAACAGGGTACATTATCCTGCTGAAAGAGGCCACTGCCATCAGGGAATATAATTTCCATGAAGGGGTGTACTTGGTCAGCAACAATGTTTACGTAGGTGGGTCTTGTCAAAGTAACATCCACACGAATGGCAGGACCTAAGGCTTCTCAGCAACACACTGCCTCCGCAGGCTTGTCTTCTCTCCATACTGTATCCTGGTGCCATTCTTCCCCAGGTAAGCAATGCAGCCATCCATATGATTTTAAAGAAAAATAATTCATCAGACCAGGCCACCTTCTTGCATTGCTCTATGGTCCATTTCTGATGCTCATGTGCCCATTTTAGCTGCTTTTGGCTGTGGACACAGGTCAGCTTGGGAACTACGCTGCCCCATAAACAACAAACTGCAACACCCATTTTGTTTTGCTTTCAAAACATTATCTTTAAGGACAACATGTTTACTTGCTGCCTAATATTTCCCACCGGCTTTCAGATGCCATTGTAATGAGATAATCAATGTTGTTTACTTAACCTGTCAGTGGTCATAAAGTTATGTCAGCTCAGTGTATATCATATAGATACAAGTAAAATGAGCCTTACATATTTTTAAACTTTTTCTTATTCAATATATTTTTATTGTTTATAGCGGACAAAAAAAACATTTACATGTTAGGATAGCAAAGATACAATTATCTGTCTCGGAGATTTATCGCTAAAATGCCTTGAGTGGTAACATTGATAACAACAACATCAATGATCAACAGCAAGTCAGTGGAGATTGAGCATGTTTACTATAAAGGAACTAGACTAAACATTAGTCAGGTTGGAAAACTGGAATAAAACAGTAAAGAGTTAACATGGAGGAAGGAGGAAAGGGAGTTCCGGGGGTGTGCTGTCTATCTAGAAGGATAACATTTAGGAAGGAAGATAATGTCTCAGACACTCATCCAAAAGTGATGCATTAAAGTCTGGGGTGGGGGGTGAATGGGGTAATAGGTGTTTCAGGGATGCCATATCTTGGTGTATTTTCAAACCCTATCCTGCAGTGTGGCTTTGATTTTGCCATGGATCGTGGCTTGGGTGATCCTGTGTTTTGTCTCCGTAAGTCAAAACCGGAAGGTCTTCCAGGCCTTGGCCATGGTTTGCTTTGCAGTGGTTGTTACGTGAAGAAACAACTTAACTTGTGCCAAGGTAAATTAAGGGGGCTGCTTGTTAGCTACAGTAGGGTCAGGAATAAGAGGCTTATCAAAATCAGAATTGAAATGATCTAAAACATTTCCGACCGGAATTTACTAATTATGGAGCAAGACTACCAAATATGATGGTGTGTACCACACCCATGTCTTTGCAGCCTCGAAAGCAGGATGGTGAGTAAGTGGGTATAAAACGTATTGATCCTGGAAGGAGCTGAATACCATTGCAATAAAACCTCGAAGGCTGTTTCTAGTGCCACCACACTCTGAGAGCAGGATGTGGTTGCCATTCAGATACTGGAACGATCTTCTGGGTCAAGAGTTAAACCAGTCTGCTGTCCACTTATTTACATGGGGAAGTGAGAATAAAGTTTACAGTAAGTATAATGTGCATATATAGTTTAGAATTAAGGCCTCTACAGGTAAAATCTTTGGTATACATGCATTTGAACAACGAGAGGTGGCCCAAGAGGAACGGGTGTGTATAGTGGAATCACAAAAATGTTTAACCTTTAAATAGCACAGACAAAAAGGTAGCAAAGATATAAAAGCATTTTCTGCATGACATTTTATTGCTAAAAGCTGACATTTTTCAAGAATTTTTAATTTAACTCAAGAATTGTTATTTTATCTCCATCTGGACTTGCTAGCTTTTCTGTCCTTCTCAATAGACATCTAAAGGTGGTTAATTCCACCCAGAAGGCACATGGGAAGGTGCATGGGGAAGAGGGTCATTTCATGCTGCTTCTAAGGCAACATTGAAAATACACAAATCCTTTAATTAACATGCTTGGACGATGGAATACTATGGTTGTCTTGGACAGTTTTAAAAACAACATAAACTGCCTGCACATATTTAGCTATAGAATTTACATTTTCTTTTACAAATTGTTTCACTTGCATACAGCAGCATCTCAATTTCAGTTTGAACAAAAGGCTTTTTATTAAGTAGCTTTAGCATGACAGTTTTTTTCTATCAAATAGTATTAGAACCGCTTTGACAAGCAGATAGAAATTGGTTAGTAGTTCCATTTGGCTCTTCAACCAATATTTAGGGTGTAGCATGTAACATGTAAGTGTTATTAATATGATTAGGTATTTTATACATTCTTCACCTGCTTACAATCTACCAAAATGGACAACCTATTTAAAACATCTGTTCACCCTACTGGATACTTTACTATAACTGTGCAACCAATTTATCTACTTTCCACCTGTTATTTCCATTGGCTGTTAATAACTGAGTCTGCAGATATTCAAATAAAATGCTAACTGTGAGAAACCGTAGTCTCAGAGTTGTGTTCAGATAAAACAACCTTTCAAGTGAGAGTTGAAACATTTATTCCATCTTACAAATGGAAAGATCAAAAAGAGGCAAATCATACTAAACACACATCACAGAACTACACTAGCGGCAGTCGTTCTACACGCCAACACAAAATATACCTCAGAGATTAGGCTGCGGAACTCATCTATAACTTTCTTGCAACTCAGTAATGTGGGATCCACTTTTTCTCTCTTCAGACATTTCTGTATTCTTCTCAGGAACAAGTAATCATTGTTTATTGCCATGATGTCTTCAATCTAGGATTTAAAAGAGGATTTAAAAGTTTTTTTTTTGTTCCCCAATGTTACCAATATAACAACCCTCTAAATATCTGAATCCGGCTTGGTCTTAGTTACCACAACAACAAGCATAGGCTTCCAATTTGTTCTGCAATTACATGAGTAGCTGGAAGTATATAGGTATCGAGGGATCTGTAAACATGTCTGTGGAAAGTATTTTTATTACATATATCAGGCAGTTAAATATGTTTCTTTCTTTTTCTAAACTACCTGAAAGTCCCAGCGTTACCACTTCAATACCAAGCACTTTCACCCCCTTCCTGCCCAGGCCTATTTACAGCTTTCAGCGCTGTCACACTTTGAATGACTATTGCGTGGTCATGTAACACTGTATCAAACTACATTTTTATAATTTTGTTCACACAACTAGAGCTTTCTTTTGGTTGTTTTTAATTACCACTGGGTTTATTTTTTTTTGCTAAGTGAATAAAAAAAGACTGGAAAAAAAAAGCGTTTTCTTGGTTTCTGTTATAAAATTTTTCAAATAAATTGTTCTTCATACATAGGCTTCATTCGCACCAACTTTGGTGTAACTTTAATGCAACTTTGATGCAACTTTGGATGAGTGCAACTTGGATATGACTTTGGCTTTGATAATGGACAACTGTTGCACAACTGTTGCATTGTATAAAATTCAGCTACGAATTTCATGTAACATTTGAGGGTTAACATTGATGTCTATGGCCCTCAAGTTTCATGAAAGTCATACCAAAGTAGTGCATGAACTACACTGAAGTTGCTGCAACTTTAAATTGCATGTATGTTAATGGTTATCATTAAAAAAACATGGGGAATGACTTGCCATGCAACTTTGATGTCCAAAGTTGCATGACAAGTTGCACGAGTGTGAATGGAGCCTTAGAAAAAAATGTATTCTGCTACATTTCCTTGGTGAAAATAATCCAAATCAGTTTATATAATTTAGTCTGTAGGAAAGTCATTAGTCCACAAACTATGGTATATATCTAAAAATTGATCAATCCCGATGTACTGTTTCTTGGGTCCCATAAATCAGGACAGTACAAATATCCCCCAAAGGACCAGTTTGTGGAAAGTAGACAGTTCATGGTATATAGTAAGAGGCATGGCAAATTTTTTGAAGTTGTAGTTTTTTTGTCCTAATTTTTGAAAAATGAAGAAATTGAAAAAAAAAAATGCTCAGTTTTTTTTTCTTTTTTGACATACTGTCACCAGTGAAGTACAGTGTCATTGTATAACTGGTATGGCAGTGATCTGGGGAAACTTGCTGGTGACAGTACCAAAAAAAAAATGATTGATGATAATTCTTTTATTACATTTTTTTTTTTTTTTTACAATTTTTTTTTTTAAACCGTGACCAGAGCAATATAATGTTACCATAGTAACATTGTACTATGGGGAAGTGAACAGGATTTTTTTTTTTTTTCTTATACACATTGTGATTGTTTATAGCAGTGTATTTCATTGCTATAAGCAAGAAGTTTATTGAATGAAACTGTTTCATTCAGGTTGTTTTGTTGTGATTAGCTGTGATTGACCAGAGCTAATCAAATGGTACAGATGGTCAATGATTGATCCTGTCTGTACAATGTGAACACATTGACCAATCACAGCTAGCAACACAATTGTACACAATGGATGACATGAAAGGAAGCCATCCAATGTTTACAACTGTCATGTGATCTGTTGTGATTGGTCACAGCGGTCACATAGTACCGGCAGCGAGCTGGTAGACTAATCAGTCATTGGCTGTGTCTGGTGGGCATCCACTCAGAATGAGAAATGTCCTGCCCGGCCATCAATCTGCTATAGGCTGGGTAGGAAGGTGTTAAAGACCCTAAGGTCCCTAGCCCAGACAGACAGAAAGGCAGACATGAATATACACATAAGGTCAAGTTTATCAGGGTTGTCAGGCTAAAGAATTTCAGAAAACCTAACCTTTAATAGGCACACAGACCTTGCAGTACTATACAGACATAATGATTTTTACTTATTAAGTTTCCAAGCCATAATGTTTATAATGATTTAATATGGTAATATGTATTAACATTCATCTATTGTGTGTAACAGAAGCAATACTCAGGCCCACAGACATGAGACTATAGGGTTGATTTACCAAAAGCAAAAAGGTTATGCACTTTGCAAGGGAAGATTCCCTTAGCTTAGTGGATGTGGTAAAAATTCACTTTGCAAGTAATACCTAGACAAAAAGAAGGAAGATTAAAAAACAATACGTTTACTGGTACGTCATGGGGTGATGAAAGTCAGGAGAGTTTATCTCATTGACTAAACCGGGGGTGCCCAACCTTTTGAAGAGTGAGGGCCACCTTAAAGAATACAGTAAGTGCACCTTTGGGAACATGTTTTATGTTCCACTCATTTTTATGGTGGAACATGTAACATGTTCCCACTCCTGCAGCGGCTTGGTGATTGGAGCCCTATGTGTGCCAGCAGTATGTGGAGAGGTTCCCCGTACCAGCTGTCACTTTTTGAAAAGAGCGCTCCACCCACATGGCCATGTCATTCATTTACAGTTCTGTGAATTAATTAACTACAAGTGCTGACATCTTCGCGGATATCGGTTTGTAATTCTCAATGAACTATCATGGTGCTGTTGAGAGCTGTGGTAATTCATTGATTCTTCCTGTCAGTGTGAAACTAATTGCCCGTACGATGTACGAACAGACAGCTTACACTGACAGTCTGCAGGAGTCCTGAATGGCACGAGTGATCTGCTGATCGATGGGGCAATGTTTTCCAGGCTCTTAAAAAAAAAATAGTAAATGCACATTTTTTACCTCCCCTGAAGTGTAAAACAATGTGACAGAGAGGCCACACATGTCCCCTGGAGCATGGGACGGGGTCTCCATTGCGAACCCTGATGCTATACCAGTGGTTTTACCCCCCTTCCAGAAAGCACACCAAACCCGCAGGATAACATAAAAGTCTATGGCTCAGTGCAGCTAACCCGCAGAAGAAACACAGGTGCACTACATTGCACCTGTGGATCAGTGTGAAAGCAGTCTAATATACCCATTGCAAAACGATGTGATGTTTAATAAATATTATTCCCATTGCAAAGCTATGGTTAATAAACTGACTTTTTTTGTCTTTAAGCTTCTCCTGGCATCGCTGGCTTTTAGAAAGGTTCCTGTCCCAGGTGGAATGATACCAAATGAACTTCACCTGGGACAGGAGCCGGTGCTACAGAGGAAGTAATGGCTTATGCAACTCCTGCTCCCTCCACAGCTGCTTGCTTCCTCTGGTGCAAGCTCCATCCACTCTTATGTTCTGGGACAGTGGGTTGGCAACCTGTGAACTGGGCTTGCCGACCCACCATCCCAGAGCATGAGGTCGCAGCAACTTCAGAGGGCTCTGTGGTCCACTGGTTAAGCACCCCTGGACTAAAGAGGAGTTTTTCTTGCAAAGTGAACAGCTTATTTGCCCTTAGTAAACCATGTTCTATATATAAATCAGCATACTGTATATTACAGCTGCAATTATGTACAGTTTAAAAGGCAACTAAAAATAAACATTGAAGCCTGCATGGTAAAACATAAACCGTAGTTGAATTATACAACTCCCAAGAACAAAAAACTGCTGTCAAGTATAAAGTGTAGTCACCTAGAGGCCCCTGCAGGTACCGGTGGTATCCTCCACACTCTGCTGTTATACCCCAACATGGGGCGTTCAGACAAGCAAAGCTCTGACATTTGCTGGTGTTGCCTAAATTTGCTGCTCCTTCTGCAGTAGCAGAGAGACAAGCATTGACAGTATTCATAAGTGTCAGAGCTCTGTTCATCATAATGGGCCAGCATTTAGGCACAACTGTGGAACTTGGTGGCTACTGCAGGTCTATGCAGATACCTCTTTATTTCAGAATTGAATACTTGCCCGTAGTTTGTTTTTAATGAACATATTTGTTTTAAATGTCAGGCAAGCTAAACAAAGTGGCGATCTTCTCATGATATCCAGTAAATACTAAAATCAGGAAGTCCATTCAGTTTACTAAACTTCTGCAACCAGAATCCAGAAAATAGTATCATGGTCTTGGATAAAGTGTAAATTTACAAATAGGCAGCAACAAATCAAAGAAGAAATACCCCTTAGAAAAAGTGGTGTGATTTTTACAAATTTTTTTATTTGATCCAAATTAGTTTTTACTACAAAATGCTTGCATGTCATTGATTTCTAATTTTCCAATTAGTGTCATTTAGATGGACCTAGAAAAATGGGGCAGCTAATGAAACAAATATCCTCCTTAATTGCTAATAATATTGGTTGTTGTGAAGTGGATAGGATTATGTATTCTCATTAAATAAGATCTTCTGTCCTATACCTGACCTTATGACTAAGGCCCAGACTCTCTTATAAGCTGAAATTTAATTAGTGTATTCTCTTTAAAGTTACTCAGCAATTAAACATGGTAACTCACTAATTTCCAATGCAATGTAATTGCATGCATACAATGTTACATTTAAATTTCTTCAGTCTGGAAAGCATATTGTAATTAAAAAGGTCTTTATGTTTTGGTATTATAAAATGCTAGATGTGACAATAATAACATTTATTTGAGATGTCTATTGATCAGGGATCACGATATATGCATCTTTATATATCCAGGTGTACAAAGAAATAAAGATATATATATATATATATATATATATATATATATATATATTTGTTTACACATCATTTCCCCTTATGTCAGCCTACGCTTTTTGGGTATTTATCATGACCAGTGAGAAATATTTAACATCATTGTAAGTGTGCTTTGTCTTCAGCTGCCTTCATATATCTATGACTGTGCACATATAGCATCCTCTGATTTCATAGAGTGTAAAATGTGGTGAAAAGAAGTGCACCTGAGTTTATCCAATCAAGTACAGAAGACTTTTTTTTTTTTTAAATTGCCCTGAACATTACTGTATATTCAATTGTCACCTCTTTTCATTAGTTAGTAATTCAGGCCCTATGTGCCTACTGATCACTTAATAGCAGAGCTACCAGATGATGCCTATAATCAGGGACACATATGATTTCAGCAGTGGAAAAACTGTCAGCTTTGTTTTTTTTTTTCTTTTGATTTGATTGAAAAGTTTGATCGCTTGAGAATAATTTATTTTGATAGTGTCTTCTATATTTTCTTCAAAATTCTGTTTGAATCCCTGTTTAAAAATCACATGTATTTCTTTCCAATAATGTACTTTAAAAAACTCAAATAAAAACACAAAAGTAATACATTTATATATCTGTCTGTCTGTCTATCTATATATCTATATATATATATATATATATATATATATATATATATATATATATATATATATATATATATATATTGTTTCTCTGTACAGGTATAATAGCACACATAAAGACAACTTATAAAGTTTCTTTTATTGTTTCTCTAGGCATCATTAAATATTGTCCTGTATAATTTACGAACATTTAGTGATTGGCTTACTTTGATGGGTGTAAGGAGTTACAGAGTTCTGCACCTTACCATCCCTCTTGTTCTCAGTCAGCCAGCCCCACACTGGTTTAGACCATGTGTCAAAAGGACATAATAACCAATATAGTGTATTGCAGGACTGAAGGAATACTAAACATAAAATACGGTCTAGTAATTGTGGCCAAATGTTTTTGCCTTTTCAACAAATCAAATCATGTTTCTTTCTGTTTGATGTGATAATTATCAATGTGGCGTGATTTTTATTCCTTTAAATATTGTGAAATGTGGCTAGTAGTCCAAATATCTAAATTATTATAACATTTATAGTCAGAAAAATTGTTTATAAAGGCTAGATTGTTGTACAAGCACAGTAAACGTTTGCATCTGTTAGCATTCCATCAAGTAAGTCTATGCCAATACATTCCCTCCTGCACTCCTTCTAGTTAACTAATATTACTACAGATTAATTGATCTAAAAGCCAATTTTGCAAAAGAAAAAAATAGACCCTGCTCTGCCCACAACAAAGATTTAGATTTAGGTAAAGAAAAGGAACAACCTGTTGTGCTTTATTAATTAATATGGTACAAAGAGCAATAGTATGACAGCTAATACAATATATCACAGTCAGATTTAGTTTAGACTAATCATATTGATCAACGGCTGATAACAAACAGGAAGATGTCACATCTGTCTGTCCCCAAACCCTGTGGAACAGACATCATTCTGGCTTGTGAATTTGTAATTTAAAATAAGCAGCACACAATGTTGGCTAGTGAAATCTTACAGCCTGATCCTTGTCCAGTCGTTGCAGCAGACCATCAATCAATACAGATTAGGACAAACTATAGCCGTAACATCTTCCGCATAAACAACACATGATTGCTCTTTAAAGCCTGTTTCACAACCATTGTTGTGCTGATGGTAAAAGCATGTTTTGTTATTTTGAAATTCCAACACTCCTGGCACAAAGATTATTTACATCTGAACAGTGAGATTATGCGCAATTACAAGCGTTTACATGTGGCTGCGTTTAGCTGCGGTAGTAAATTCTTGCCATTTGTATAGCCACTGTTTACTTATTTTTTTTTGTACTGCGAATACCTGCATTTATATACAGATAGCTGCGGTACATCGCTCCTGGACGCTGTCAACTTTATTTTTCCTAAATGCACAAAACCATATGTTATGAAAACGTTGCTAAACGCAGTGTTTGAACGGGGGCATAGGAATGCATTGTTTGCATTTAGCTGTGGTAAATAAGTTCCTCTTTCCGCAGCTAAATGCTGATATCTAACCGTCCGTGTGAAAGGGACCTTAAAGTAAACGTTTGTCAAGAGAAATATAAGGGTTTTCAAAGTTTTCTGGCTCTTAAGGGCCATACACACTATAAGATTTTCTGAATACTTTTTCCTTCAGATTTACCTTTTCTATGTAGTGCAAGGGCCTGCCAGATTGCATACAAATTGAAAGTGTTTAGGTTTGACCTCATATTATATGGTTTTGGTAAATCTAAAGGAAAAAGTCTTCAGAAAATCTTATAGTGTGTATGGCCCATTAGGCTGACCCGCTGACATGAATCCCTTCTGATTCCCTAGCCAGGAGCAAGCATGGAGATCACAAAAGTTAGTAAAATCAGAAGTGACTCCAACCTTCAGAGGGTCAGCATTACAGCCAAGCAACTGGCATTTCCAGAAGTAGATGTCACCAGTGGCAGCCTCCAAGCTTTCCTTTATACAGTCCACTTAGTATTAAGACTATCAAATGTGTTAAAAGTTATATTTGAGCTAGTGCTATCAGGCCTTTGAGATCAGTCAAGGTTATTATATGATGAGTTTGTTGTTTTGCTTTTATTCCTTCATAAAAGTCAGTGGAGGGAGATTTACTAAAACTGGTGCACACAGAATCTGGTTCAGCTGTGCATAGTAACCAATCATCTTATAACTTCAGCTTATTCAATTAAACTTTGACATTAAAACCTGGAAGCTGATTACCTTTACCATGTAGTCACAGTGGAGATTTACTAAAACTGGAGCACACAGAATCTGGTGCAGCTATGCATAGTAACCAATCAGCTCCCAGGTTTTATTGTCAAAGTTTATTTGAACAAACTGGAGTTAGAAGCTGATTTGGGGACTTTGCAGAGCTGCACCAGATTCTGTGTGCTCCATTTTTAGTAAATCTCCACTGTGACTACATGGTAAAGGTAATCAGCTTCCAGGTTTTAATGTCAAAGATTAATTGAACAAGCTGAAGTTAGAAGCTGATTGGTTATTATGCACAGCTGAACCTGATTCTGTGTGCTCGAGTTTTAGTTAATATCCACTGTGACTACATGGCAAAGGTAATGCAAGCATATCTCAAACAAATCACAAACTGATCTCCAACACCAATGTACACCAGCTCCTTTTATACCATTTTAAATTAAAGTCTCATTATTCTGGGAGCAGACAAATATCACAATGGAAGTTAAACACGGTGCATAGCATATGCAGAATGAAGTCACTACATTCTGTAGCCATTTCTGATTTCTAAATTGGGATTGTGCACACAGCTGTATTAATCTGACACATGCCAAACATCCATCTGCAGAATACGAAATACATGCTTTTTTAGATGGGTTTCCTCAAGATGTGTTTTAGAAGATCTGCCTTTTATTAATTGCATTAACATCAATGAAGTTTACCCTTGAAAATTCGTGGAAAATCATTGTCAATGCACCTGACATGTATGCATTTCTTTTACCAGGGAGCTCATCAAAATCCCTATCTGATCTACTGACAGCAATTGAAAGTAATTGTAAAGTCTTGTTTTAAAAAAAAAACAAAACAAAACAAACATGTTATACAGTTGGTTTTGCACAGAGCAGCCCGGATCCTCTTCTCGGTTCCTCGTTACTGCTCCTGGCCCCTCCCTCCTATCAAGTGCCCCCACAGCAAACAGCTTGCTATGGGGGCACCAGAACCGAGCTGCAGCTATGTGTGTCCATTCAGACACAGAGCTACCATTCGGCCCACCCCCTCTCTCTCCTGATTGGCTCACTGACTTTGATTTGGTCAGCCAATCAGGAGGGAGAGGGATGGCCGAGGGACTCGTGGGCATCGCTGGACAGAGAGGGGGCTCAGGTAAGTGTTAGGGGGTGCTGGGGGCGCTGCTACACACAGAAGGCTTTTTATAAAGATAAAAAAAAACCTTCCTGACTTTACAACTCCTTGAACTGAAAAATAAATGTGTTTGAAATACAACATATATTAATTGCATTCATGGTAAAAAATTAAAACCTACAAACATAAACAAAAAAACAAACGTATCAAACATCATCCAAAGGCATTAACTGTCATCTCTTTTAAAGAGCTCTCAACAGGTTGGTTCAAAATAAGTTTCATAACCATAAGCACCTTATAAGCAGCCAAAAAATAGAAGCCTAAAAGGTATTTTTTCCAAATTGCTTATAACTGGTAAACAAATCATGCAACAAATGATGTATACTAATGAAAAGCTTCACCTTTTATTATACTATTAACCGTGACCCAGACCCAGCCTTTTGCATGTAAAATGCTGGGTAACTGTCCTCTATAATATTTTGTTGCTAAAATAAAATAAAGTCTTTCTTAAACATATTCTAAGAAAAAAAGCTGTACATACTTTAATCATAACTTTCTTTTTACATAAAACTTCAAATTTTAAGTTGTTGTAAAACCTTTTACAGTACTCAAAACATTTAACTGCGTTTCAAACTTATTTAACATGTCTTGCATATGTCTTTTAGTGTGACTATTATCTGTAATGTTCAAACCCTAGAAATGTTTTATTTGATTTAATTCATGATGTGAACTTTTTCAAATCAAACACTTCCCTTGGGTCATACAAAATTTACATTTTCACCTATATTAATTACAATTTTTTCTTACCAGAACAACATTTTTTTCTAAAGCTACAGAAAATAAAATTTCACACTATTTTAAAATAAGCCATAAAAAAATAACATGTTCAGAGCTTTTATTCCATCTGGCTTACCTTATCTAGTTTTGTGTGAAAATATACACCAAAAACACAGGTCCCAATAATTTGTCCAAGAACACAAACAGCAAAAATCCATAAAGTGAGTTTAACGATAGAGAGGGGAGACCCTTGTTGTGTCGGATACATTGGAGGGCTCTGGCTGAAGGTGTTGATCATGCTATGACATGGAAGTTATGTCCTCTTCTTGCAGTCTGAAACAATGTACAAAATTAGAAATGATGATGCTTTAAGTCTGCAGGTAGAAGCTACTTCAAGTCCTACACACTTCCTGGAATAAATGTTCTGCATCTTACACTGCATGACGTGTGAAAAGTTGTATCACCTTAGAATATTTCTATTTGATTCCACACATTCTCAAAGAACATTTTCCATGTGCATTTTTTCTATGGAAATAGATTGTTTGATGAAAAGTGATTTATATTATCCACCAAGTGACATTTCCACTAAGGAATTTCCATTTATGTCCAAATCAGAAGATTTGTTCCTTAGCAGCCATTAAAATATTTAAATAACTAATTTTATTGTAATGGTTTACACTGCAAATTTTTAGCAGCTCTGGTATTTTAGGTGGTTCTGAATAATTTTATAGTGCACCAACAAAAAGAGATTAATGGCCTCAAAAAACAATATTATTCAGAAGATGACAAAGAAAACCAATTTGAATGATCACCGGGTCACCTCATGTGACAGTGCATTGGCATAGTATAGGTTGCTCAGACAACAAGCACTGCAGGATGGTGGAAGAAATCAGCATGGTTGCCCTATACTCCACAGATTGTTTTATAATAGGGGGCTGTAGGGGCTTGTTGGGAGTGAGGAGATGTAGGTATTGTGAAGGTAAAGTGTAATAACAGAACATGTTGGCTTTTTCTATTAGTATACTTTACATTACATTGTTACAGGTTTGCTTAAACACAACCTCTACAGGGAACACACATAAGCATGGCACGTTCCTTAATATCCTAATTCTGAATTTCTACCTATTTGTTGAATAGAATAAATAAATAAAAATACATAAAATATGGGACATTGAAACGTTTTGGATACTCTTCCATTGAATTCATTGGTGTTATTGTTTTATAAAGTTTCGGACATTAGGAAATGTACTAGATTTTAATCCAAGTCAATTGGAGATTATTTCAGAGCTATTAAAATATTGTCTGACCTTTGTGATCTCTAAAAATGTTGATCATACCTGCACAACCATAGGTTTCTCTACTCTACAGCTACTTGAAGATCACAAAATAGGCAGAGGCTACATAAAGATTTCTAAATACTCCAAGCTTGCAGTTTCTAATACCTGAAATGGAAGAGGAATTCCTAATTTCCATACAAGATTTGGAAAAATCTCAATCAAAAATGTAACTGTACTTCAATTATATTAAAGTTGAACCATCTTATTTTATTTTTGGATAGAGGGGATATGGTTTAAAATTATTTTCGGTCTCTGTCTTCATTGAGGGAATTTCTAAGAGACAAAAAAGTTTTAGTAGGAGTTCCACGTCAAGCATAAACCTTTGTAGGCACTTTATACACAGAGTGTTTTGGCACAGTTCACAAGCTTTCTGAATCTAAACAATCCTGGTTCTATGCTATATATTTTGTTGCTCCTTTATAAATAAATAATTTTACTAAATTATGTAGGGATCAAAGCGTGCTATATACTGAAAACCTGCAAATCATAAATGCAAAGAATTTTAGCACATGAAGTAACTTGCCAGTTTCCCTCCATCATTGTATTGTATTGCCACTTATATACTGTAGGTGCATACACACCATCAATCAAATTATGCCTTTCACTGCAAGGATCCTTTTGAAGATGCAGACGTTTTTCACTGAGTTCACCTTCAATATCTTACATTTTTATCTATGTGTTTCTTTTTGTTCCTAAAGAAAGATTGCTAATACGTCTCATTAGTTGTTTTCATCTTCTTGAAAAATGTAACTCACACATAGCAAGCGCCTCACCCTGGACCCACAAAGCTGTCTGATTATTTCAGGTTCTAAAATAAGTTTTTAGTTTTTATTATTACCTGTGTTTTGGTTCATTGAAATATTCACAGCTTAGTTCTTTGCAGATTTTTATACATTTATATAAATACGGATTAAATCAACTATATATACAGTAAATGTAATGCTGGAGGAAGTCCACATTTAGTTAGGAATATACAGTATGTATAAAAATCAAGCAAAGTTTGCCTTTTATATATTCTGAATAATTTTAAATTATTATTAATTATATTTTAAAATATTTCCTTAAGTCCCCGTTCACACTGGGGCGACCTGTCAGGCGACCTGGTCGCCTGACAGGTCGCTCGCCATAGAGAAGCTATGGACCCGTTCTAATAGGAGCGACACAAGTCGCTCCGACTTAGAAAAAGGGTCCGGAGCTTCTTTGGGGCGACCCGGAGCGACCTGCATAGACTTCAATGTTATGAAGTCTGTGCCGGCCACTCCGAGGTCGCGGTGCGAGCAGCGCGCCGCGACCTATGAGGTCGCCCCGGCAAGTCGGATCGCCCCAGTGTGAACAGGGCCTTATTATCTTCTATATAAAAATATGTAATGCTGTTGTTTTTGATATACAGTCCCTTAGTAGTTGCATAAGTTCAAAAGAACTGGAGACCCTGCATCACCAATACCCTCAAACTATTTACTCTTCTAGTCACCCTTAAAAATAATCTAAAAGCTTATATCAAATTTTTTGAAGCTTGTGTTTAAAGTAAGTATGTCTTACTCCTGTCAAATTAACTTTCAGGTAGCAAATACCTGCATCACTTCCTACTCCATGGAAGATCCAGAACATAAAATTAATTAAATCTAATGCCCTGTACACACCATCAGATTATCTGAAGACTTTTGTCTGCAGACTTACCAAAACCATATAATATGAGGTCAAACCTAAACACTTTCAATTTGTATGCAATCCGGCAGGCCCTTGCACTACATAGAAAAGGTAAATCTGAAGACAAAAGTCTTCAGATAATCTGATAGTGTGTACGGGGCATTAGTTTTTAAAAAAATCATATCTTAACACATGCAGAATAGAAAGGGTAGGTTCTTGATGAGATGTGCTGGGAACCGGCATATGTTAATAATGCTGAAAAATTAATAAGGACATTCTTTAAAGACAATCAGGACAAACCTCTAACTGAGTATCTCACATTTCATTTAATTAACCACTTAAGCCCCGGAGGATTTGGCTACTCAAAGACCAGGCCCTATTTTGCGATTCGGTACTGCGTGATTTTAACGGACAATTCCGCGGTCGTGCGACGCTGTACCCAAATGAAATTGACGTCCTTTTTTTCCCACAAACAGAGCTTTCTTTTAGTAGTTTTTAACCTGTGCGATTTTTACTTTTTGCGCTATAAACAAAAAAAGAGAGACAATTTTGAAAAAATAAAATTTTTCACATTTTTTATATGAAATCCCCCCCCCCTCCCAAAAAAATGTAAAAATCTAAATTTTTTTTCCTTTTTAGGCCAATTTGTTTTCTGCTACATATGTTTGGTAAAAAAAAAATTGCAATAAGCGTATTTTGATTGGTTTGCGCAAAAGTTATTGCGTTTACTAACTAAGGGAAAGATTTTTGTCTTTTTTATTGTTTTTGTTTTTAACGAGTAATGGCGGCGATCTGCGATTTTTTTGCGGGACTGCGACATTGCAGCGGACAGATCGGACCCTTGACTGACATTTTTGACACTTTTGGGGGTACCAGTGACATTACTACAGTAATAGGTGCTATACATATGCACTGTTACTGTAAAAATGACACTGGCAGGGAAGGGGTTAACTTTATTAGTGATCAAGGGGCGTGCTTCTAACTGTAAAGGGGCGTGGCTAGTGATTTAACCACAGAGACATACAATCCTACATCGCAGGATCGTATAATCTATGCTGTTACATCAGGGAGAATGACAGGCGGCTTTGTTTAAATTAGCCGCCTGCCTTTCTCCTTCTGCACCGGAAGATCGCTGGTGACCGGCGGACATCGGAACTGCGGGTCACTCGCGCGGACATGTCAGGGAACGAGCGGGGGCGGGAGCGCGCCTGCCCCCTAGAGGCTCGTAGGCGAGCGACGTAGTACTACGTCACTTTGCCTGTACGGGACTGACTGCCGCAGTAAATAGTCGTGCGGCAGTCGGCAAGTGGTTAAAGTGCAGCTCTAGTGAGCACAGATACTGCAACACCATTCCATTTGTAAAGGGTCTCTAATGGCAATACTTTTTTTGTGGTCTAATGTAACAGGTCCTCAGTCTCTGATGGGCTTTGGTAGCATGTTCCAGACTCTGACCATTTCCAAGTCTGCAGTCTCTGATAGCCTTCTGTAGCTTAAGACATACTGAACATAATGTGTGGCTTGTAGGAACCAACAAAAACGACAGAGCTTTACGGACACAGCCACTCACTTACGTCATCCCTCACAGGGGTTTTTCAGCATTTCTCTGCCACAAAAAGAAATGCTCATCAGCTTCCTGACTTACACTTTCAGTGCTAGTGCTCTGACTTTATTCCTCCAATGCATAAGGACAGAAAAATAATCCCTGATTTTGTAATGCATCATTGCTATGTGATCTTAGTTTCCTTGACTGTGACCACATTGATTTCCCTTAGATTACAGCTTAAAGTGTATCTAAAACCAAAGACAACATTTTAATACATTGCAGCTTAGATCTTTAGATGCGCTGGTGCAGTAGTTTTCTATTCTAAGGCTTTTTTAAAATTTTCACCTGGTGATCTGGCTGATAACATTGTATCTATGGAGGAGCAACATAGACACCCTTGGGCAACAGCATTGTCAATCTGTGGAGAGGGTAGTGTTAAAAGGTTTACTTAAAAATAAATTTAGATGGATTTTACATAAGTAGCTAACAAATGAATCCAGTCTAACTCGAGCTAACACTTTTTGAAGGAGAAGTACAGCCAAAGCTAATTTGGCTGTACTTCTCCTGTGGGTACGTTCTGCACTCCTGTGACCCGTTTGCAGCCAACAGCCATTTTAAGTTAATTTAAAACAAGAGAAGAGAAGACCAAGCGGCAATCTAAGTGTAGCAATGCAAGTATTTAATATCAATTAAAAGAGTGTTCCTCACAAAAGTGCGTTAAAAGCAGGCATCTCAAAGTAATAGAGGATCTGGGCAGTGTTCATCCAGGGTGTCCCTTCGATTTCCTTGCGGAGCTGGCGCTGTGGAGGATGAGCAGCGATCTCCTGTTGAGAGGCAGGGGACGTGCTGATCCTCGCGATGGTAGAGCAGCGTGGGTCCGTAGGTCGGAAGGCTATGACATCACTTCCTGGAGACACAGTGTGGTTTGAACGGCGACGCGTTGCGGATCATGCGCTCCTTCTTCAGGCCATGCAGGGGCCATTTTGGATGTGGGTTTTTATGCCAGCAGTTCAGGGGACATGTTACAGAGGCTCAGCAGGGACAAATTAAAATGAAGCAAAGCGGCACAAGGAGATGTGGAAAGCGGAGGAAGAGTGTAAAGCTGGGAATGGACTGTTAATGCTTAGAAGGACATATAAGGGGGGGGGGGGAGAACCTAAAACGATGTATTTGGAAATATATACTGAATAAATTGTTATATCTAAAAGCCAAATTGGATGATAAGTTATGATATTAAAAAATAATAATGATAATAATATAAAAAATAATAATAATTCAATGAATAGAACAAATATGATTAAAATACATAATGGGTGTGTATTATATGATACGGAGCCAAACAACTATAAGGACATATTAGGACCTATATAGTGGGTACTTACTTTTGAAGTTACATATGATAGGAAAGTAATTGTCGAAGAGGATGAGAGGGACCACTGGAGGATAAGATGAAGAACCTGGGCAAAAAAAATGATCAAGTTAATAACTAAAGTCAATTAGATGTGAACATTGTTCAGGAGATGGGAGATGGGCTACAGCAGCACATTGATCTCGATTTCCTCGTTCAGGCCCCCAGGGGAGAGCGTTTCAAGGGAATAAATCCAGAAGGTCTCTCTCTGGCACAGCCGCTTGAAACGCTCCGTCCTGGGCAATGTGTCCGGGATGGACTCAATTACCCATACCTTGAGTCCTGATGAGGATTTGTTGTGGAATTCTGCAAAGTGCCTGGGGACACTATGCTTGTCTTTCCCTTTCTCGACAAGGCGACGGTGTTCGCCAAATCGCTTCCTGAGTGGCCTGATGGTGAGTCCCACGTAAAATAGTCCACACGGACAAGTTAGACATTATATTACGTATTCAGATGAACAATTGTGGAATTGTTTAATTGTTTTGCCCAGGTTCTTCATCTTATCCTCCAGTGGTCCCTCTCATCCTCTTCGACAATAACTTTCCTATCATATGTATGTAACTTCAAAAGTAAGTACCCACTATATAGGTCCTAATATGTCCTTATAGTTGTTTGGCTCCATATCATCATATCATATAATACACACCCATTATGTATTTTAATCATTATTGTTCTATTCATTGAATTATTATTATTTTTTATATTATTATCATTATTATTTTTTAATATCGTAACTTATCATCCAATTTTATTCAATTCCAATTGGCTTTTAGATATAACAATTTATTCAGTATATATTTCCAAACACATCGTTTTAGGTTCTCCTCCCCCCCCTTATATGTCCTTCTAAGCATTAACAGTCCATTCCCAGCTTTACACTCTTCCTCCGCTTTCCACATCTCCTTGTGTCGCTTTGCTTCATTTTAATTTGTCCCTGCTGAGCCTCTGTAACATGTCCCCAGAACTGCTGGCATAAAAACCCACATCCAAAATGACCCCTGCACGGCCTGAAGAAGGAGCGCATGCTCCGCAACGCGTCGCCGTTCAAACCACACTGTGTCTCAAGGAAGTGATGTCATAGCCTTCCGACCTACGGACCCACGCTGCTCTACCATCGCCGAGGATCAGCACGTCCCCTGCCTCTCAACAGGAGATCGCCGCTCATCCTCCACAGCGCCAGCTCCGCAAGGAAATCGGAGGGACACCCTGGATGAACACTGCCCAGATCCTCTATTACTTTGAGATGCCTGCTTTTAACACACTTTTGTGAGTAACACTCTTTTAATTGATATTAAATACTTGCATTGCTACACTTAGATTGGCGCTTGGTCTTCTCTTCTCTTGTTTTGGATCCATACAGGGTTACTTCACCCTTTAAAGCCTGCAGCCATCAAAGTGATCTAGCAATTCCATGGACTCTGTCATTTGGATCTAACATTTGCATTTGTCCATATCTAGACTACTGCAGCAGCTCTGGCATTCCGATTGCGCCAATCTCTCCCCCTTTCCTTGCATAAGTTAATTTAAAGCCTGCTGTCGGCTAACGTCACAGAGTCGATCCAGCCTGGGGAAAGAGGGCAACCATATGGGGGGATCCCCCCAGGAGCCTGAACTGGCACGTCTCTCAGCCTCTCTGTGACCCATTGAGATCATGAGCCAGCCGCTCCTGTCCCCTCCACAGCCCAATGCTCCAGTGAGTCATTGGAGGCAGAGTAGAGATGAGCAGTTGTCTGCTCATAGAGCACTGATAACTGATCGATCGGCTGTCTTTGATTGCTCCATTCATAGTCTTAGATCCAGCGGGGAGACAGATGCAGCATTGGACCAATGTTGCATCCACCTAGGTAAGAATAATTCTTTAAAAAAAATAAATTTTTTTTTAATCAATTAGAGAAATTATTATTTCCTTTACGGATACATTTTAAATAAATTAAGAAAAATCTGTCAATTGTAAACACCCCTGTCAGTGTTGCATGGTTTGTCTGAACCTTTTCACTGGGCAGCTTGGTCTGTTAAAGATGAAAAGTAACAGATTTCTTGGCAGGATCAACAGGTAAAACAAACTGTTATGAGTAGACTCAGAAAAATAAACTGTCATATTAATGCAATTGTAAGACTGCATCGTATATATCATTTTTTATTTTGCCGGGAGTTGCATTTTAATAGCTGAATGATGGGGTGGAAAACTGTGAACAGTAAGGTAACCCACAATTACAATCTATATGCGCATCTAAAGTGCATTGCAGTGTCTTTATGATATAAGAGGGGACTGGCATTCAGTGATATGAACAAGACATCAAAACCTGAGAGTTTTGTTTTAGAAGAAAGTGACATGAATTACAGAAATGACAAAGGGAGTGCTTGGACAATAATAAGTGACCATTCTATCATAAATGGTATACTTGATTAATTCTTGTGACAAGAAATCTCTGCATACATGATTACTTTGATGATGGCTTTATTGTTATTTTTTGCTTTCTTTGTAGTACCTGAAGTACCCTCTACAGCTTATTACATGCCCGACATCAAAATCTGTTAGCTCCTCTGTTAGATCTTTACAGTTTTTTCCTTGTTTGCCATGTCTGCCAAGCACATTAGTATTGTCTTGTCCTTATGTCTCCTAATTTTTTTGCTCTCTTTGATGCTGTTTTTGTGTCTGCCTGCATGCATATGATCCACTTACAGTTGGCTAATATTTCCATGTCACTCACAACATCTCTGAACCATCTAGGACAGAGTTAAATTATGTTTTGCACATAAAACATTTCACAAAAACGATTTGTTAGACCTAAATTAAAAAGTTATTTAAAGTGATTAAAAAAAAATTAAAAATGATTTGTTAGACCTGTAGCACTACTCCTAAGGGAGCTGCTGGTTATGGGTCCCTCTGGGTTACCATTAGCAACAGTAGAACAATCTGGCATTTTCCAAGTGTTTTTATCTCAGCCAAGAATCCGTCTGGTTTCTTTGGTTTTTATGTTTTATCAGGAACTTGCATAGGAGAAGGGATGAGTGGGATACTCCAACTGAACAAACTATGCTCAATAAGTAGGGACGACTTGAGTAAATGCTGGTTAACGCTGGTTAATGCTGGTTAACGCTGGTTAATGCTGGTTAACGCTGAGTAACACTGGTTAACACTGAAATTGAGCTAGTCACGGCTAAGCCGCTGGTTTCAGTCTGTCACTAGCTGTGACGCAGAACTGAAGTAATTTTTCTAGGTAATCTGTACTCTGAAGCAATCTGTACTCTGAAGCAACTGAACTGTACTGCTGAAGTAATCTGTACTGCTGAACAACTTCAGGGCCCTTCCTGGCACCCCCTTTGTTCCTAATCTTCAGGGTTCACTACACGGCACCCCCTTTACTGTAAGTGAGTGAGCTGGCTCCTTGTTTCCCTGACTTCTCTGGAGTGGTCCCCTCTCTTAGGCAGACCCCTAGGCAGATCCCTTGGTAATCATGATACTGTTTTTCCCAAAGTCCTCTGCCAAACAGCTCCACTGGTCAGCACACTGGATCCTTTGCAGCCCAGCTCCACTCCTGGTCCCTAGGCTGACCGCCTGGACCACCTTCCTCACTCTGCAGGAGGAGAGACAGCCGTCCACCTCCTCCTGGGACTTTGCTCCCGCCAAAAGATGCCCTGTCACATGCCCCCTTTGGATTTATTCCCAATCCCAGGATGCATTGCAGCAATGCCCACCCACTGGGACAGTCATAAACCCTGGTGTGCTATTGGCTAGGTTTCCTCCACTGTCCAACAATATCCCTCATTGGATACAGTGGGGAGACTCCCCAGACTCAATAAGTCACACCTGGAAGCATGTGACAGGCTACAGATCAGGCTCTTCTGATAAGCAGAACAGAGCTATACATATATTTTACCTAGCACCTACCTAGCAGGGTGCTACAGACCTAAATTAAAAAGTAGAAGGAAATGGGAGTGTCAGTAAATGTTAATATTTATTTTACTGTATGTGCTAAGCACATCGCATCTACTACTACTTCATCTACAATGTGTAAACACCATTGTATGCATATCAACTATGCTAAGAGGTCAATTACTTTTGCAATAGCCAATTTAATTCTGCAAAGTTACATATTAATAAATTAAGTGGATCATAATGTTTTCTATCTTTGAAAACAAGTTACATATATAAAGACTAAAATAGAGACATTGCTATGAAATGGGAGGACCGCCACACAGACTCATCTGTATTAGCTACAGACCTCAGCCTTTGCCCAACTGTAGCACAATGTATGCAAGAAATGATTTTTTGCAGCTGGATCCAGAAATGTATTTTAAGGTTAGTGCTACATGAGTGATTTTAATCTCCAGCTATTCAGAATTGTAACCAGTTGTTGGCAGTCACATCATTTGAAGCAACTGCTATCAATGTTCAGCTAATGATAGTCAGCAAGCAGTTAAATCCCTCACTAGTAAGATAAATAAATCACCCAGTTACGTTAGTTGATACTGATTTCTAATTTTAATTTGGCATTTGACTTCCTGCATCATCCATTTTACAAAAGATAATGGTACTATTCAAGAAAAAAAAAAATCTCACTTTACTCACTAATTAAACACATCACATTAACATAATTAGCAATTTAGAGTGAACAAATTAGTTTTAATTTCCATGACATTTTAGTAAAAATCTGTAGATTTTATAGTTTTTTTTATATTGGTATTATTTGTCTGTTGCAATTGTTGTGTTATAGAGGAAATACTAACATATCCATGATTGTTAGATTGGGGTAAATAGATAAACACTCTAATTTGATTTGTTAAGGTATGAGTTAATTAAAAGAGTGCAAGGCATACAGTTTATGGCTCCAACCTCTGATGAAGTTACCTAAAAACACATATGTGAATGCTAAATGTGAATTTTGTTCTAATTATTTCATTATCTTTAAATAAACAGTATTTGACTACCTGGTTGTGTATATGTTCGTTTCCTTGCCAGTACAGGGGATCTCTGAAACTTAGGCTGGCCATACATGTTTTGTTGTACAATTTTCTGTCAGATCTACCACAAACCACATAATGTGAGGTCAAAGCTAAACAACACATGGTACCACACGCAGCATCCATAATCAGACAACCTCCAGACATGCAAAATAATAACGCAACAACTTCTTATTGGCAAAAAATTATGGCCGCGGCCTTTATTAATTGGTTTCAAAATATACTTATTTTAAACTTCAACTTCATATGAACAATGATACCACTTATAATTTTACTTTCCATAACATTTCCAACTCAGCTATTACAGCTCGAGTTGAATTACCACATTTCAATATTAAATAACTGTCCCCCTTTTCAAAGAAAAGGCGACCCACCACATTAACAAGGCCGCGACAAGGGAGGGAGGGTTGGGTGAGCTCTGCCGCTTGACTCATCCCGCGGCGTCTGGTACAATTTCCAGTCAGGACCCCCTATTTATAAACCTCCCAGGGGGTTCTCGCACCTTCTAGCACCTTCCATCAATTTCACCTATCAGGTAACAAGCCCCCTAGAGAGACCACGCCCTCACCTAAAGGGGAGACTTGAAACCCCTTCTAGCTGTGGTGGTACCATGAGGAAAAGGGGGGCCTTGAAACTGTTATCCCCCTTTTCCTCACATTCACTTGTATCCAATTAGGCAGGCCTTCGTACAACATACTTGAAGGTAAATTTCAAGAAAATCTGAAAGAAAACTGAAAGAAAATTGTATCATGTATGGCCAGCCTTAGTGTTCCTAAAAAAAAACCCTGTTGTAAACCTCTTTTGAGGTTATGAGAACTGGCCTTTCCCAAACAGGATAGTGGGCTCTATTCACAAAAGCATGCTCTTTTTCCCTAAATACAGCATGTGATGTTGGAACAGGAAGGGGTCATCCCCAAACTGTTCCCACAAAGTTGGGAGCATGAAATTGTCAAAATGTCTTGGTATGCTGACGTCTTTAAAGTTCCCATCACTAAAACCAAGCCCAATCTCTGAAAAACAACCCCACACCCTAATCCCCCCTCCACCAAATGATTTGGACCAGTGCACAAAGCAAGTTCCATAAAGACATGGATGAGCGAGTTTGGGGAGGAGGAACCTAACTGGCCTGCACCTCAACCCGATAGAACACCTTTGGGATGAAGTAGAGCGGAGACTGCTAGCCAGGCCTTCTCATCCGACATCAGTGCCTGAGCTCACAAATGCGCTTCTGGAAGATTGGTCAAACATTCCCATAGACACACTCCTAAACCTTGTGGACAGCCTTCCTAGAAGAGTTGAAGCTGGTATAGCTGCAAATGGTGGGCCAACTCAATGTTAAATTCCACGGACTAAGACTCAGATGCCATTAAAGTTCATGTACGTGTAAAGGCAGGTGTCCCAATACTTTTGACATAGTTTACATACAATATGGTATTTATGACTACATTGAAAATCTGTAAACTGCAAAGTGTAGGTTGTATCCTACGGGTCTGTATAGGAGTGCATTACAGAGATGGTAAGAAACCCGGTTGCTCTGTGCTCTTCGAACATCTCTAAACATTTCCTAGATATACAAAAAGTAAACATATCTCCTTTCCTATTTCAGGGTATAAAAAGGGGTATATTTTGGGTAGAAAGGAGGTGACCTGCATGGGAAGCTCTTAGAGCGTGAAGCGTATTGAATAAAGACTTTGCTCCTGGGCTGTTGATGGTTTTAATTGCCATTGGGATTTGAGCCCTTTTTTAAAATAATGGATAAGGGCTTCCCATTCCTTCCCAGCGTACCAATAAGTATATGTGCAGCTAGAATTTGACCCTTAGGGCTCTTTCACACGGCCGCTCCGCTTGTCCGCAAATCATCCTATTTTTTTGCAGATGATTTGCGGACATAATCTAAGTCAATGGCACTGCGGATGTCAGCGGTATACCATCCACTGACATCCGATTTTCGTCCTTTCAGTTCTGTTCCGTTTTTTGGAACGGAACAGAACCCTATTTTTTCATCCGTGTAAAAAACGGAAAGGAAGGAAAATCGGATGTCAGCGGTGTCATCCGCTGACATCCGCAATGCCCATAGACTTACATTATGTCCGCATATCATCCGCAAACGGATGGGATGATATGCGGGCACACGGAGCGGATGACACAAATGTTATCCGCTCCGTGAAAAAAGAAAAAAAAAAGTCCCACAGCAGACTAAAGCAGCGGAACGGCCGTCTGAAAGAGCACTTAGTTATTTCTGTATTAAAAGTTTTATGAATGTTTCCTTCCCCTTCCCTCCCTCTTCCCCTTGTTTTTGTTACTTTTGAAGATATCCCCAGTATCTTTAGGTGTCTCAAGTGGCTGAATTCTCTAATTTAGATGTACATATTGTCAACCATTTTTGTGGGCTATTCATAGAGTACATACAGTATGTAAATAATGGTATTTTATAACATAATACTTTGTTGCCCTTTTTACTGTATCCCCTTCTTCATTTTCTCTCCTCTGAATTTTTCTCTTTTTCACTTTATTTGTGGTTATTCAACTCTTAGATGAAATATGTAGGACTTTTAGGTTCTTTCTATACCATGTTTTATTAATGTAGGTGGTATAAACTTTAGTTTTTATAAATATGATTAATAATACATTTAAGGCTTGTTACTGGACCTTTGAACATGACTGTGTCACAAGAAGAAGCCTGTTTAATTGTAATTGGGGAAAGTGCAGCTGAGATAAACCTGAAAACATTTACCCATTGGGTGGGAACCAAACGTCATGCATTATAGCAATATTACTTCTGCTGTTACACAAGAGTGATGTGAAATGGAAAAAGAATAAGGTGCGCTTGATATGAAGCGTGTACTAACCAAAGTACACTCTAATGATGTGTAAATATCCACAAAAATAAACACAAATAAATAACCAGATGTGACATGTACAATAACATAAATAAAAAGTCTCTTGTGAAAAAAGGGAGAGTGGCAAATGCAAGACTCCCAAATAAAGTCCCAAAAACTGGTGCAGATAAATATTCTTAGTGTTGAAGTGCTCATAAACCAAGACGCAGATGCTGAATACACAGATCTCTCATATCACCAAAATATACAAGAGGAAGAGGTACCCTTACCAACTGACAGTTTGAGCATGCATGAAAGATGTCATGAACCCATGGGATACAGCAAGGAATATTCAGACCAAAATCCTTCACCCAGTGCAAGAAATGTAAATGGACTCTTACCAGATGTCACATGAACAATCGCTTGGATGAAGGGTTAAAGATGGACGTCTAGAATTCCCCGCTGTCCAGGAATTGGTGTTCCTTAAACGATCCAGCCTCTTTATATTGAGCATAGGGACCTCGTCCCTAGAATAGCCTCCCAAAGGTGCCCGCAGGATAGCTCCCCATATGACAAGAAAATATTAGCAGGCAATAGTGCATTATCTTCTTGATAAGGAATTTATTAAAGGAATCACACATACATGAATGGAAAAAAATTGGACAGGTGACAGATTAACACTCCAATCCCAGTGGACGCCTTCGTAAGGGGAAACGCGTCGGGTGGAGACCGCGCTGCAGAGCGGCCGCGAGCATCTGTCACCTGTCCAAATTTTTTCCATTCATGTATGTGTGATTCCTTTAATAAATTCCTTATCAAGAAGATAATGCACTATTGCCTGCTAATATTTTCTTGTCATATGGGGAGCTATCCTGCGGGCACCTTTGGGAGGCTATTCTAAGGAAGAGGTCCCTATGCTCAATATAAAGAGGCTGGATCGTTTAAGGAACACCAATTCCTGGACAGCAGGGGATTCTAGATGTCCATCTTTAACCCTTCATCCAGGCGATTGTTCATGTGACATCTTGTAAGAGTCCATTTACATTTCTTGCACTGGGTGAAGGATTTTGGTCTGAAGATTCCTTGCTGTATCCCATGGGTTCATGACATCTTTCATGCATGCTCAAACTGTCAGTTGGTAAGGGTACCTCTTTCTCCTTCATATTTTGGTGATATGATAGATCTGTGTATTCAGCATCTGCGTCTTGGTTTATGAGCACTTAAACACTAAGAATATTTATCTGCACCAGTTTTTGGGACTTTTTTTGGGAGTCTTGCATTTGCCACTCTCCCTTTTTCACAAGAGACTTTTTATTTATGTTATTGTACATGTCACATCTGGTTATTTATTTGTGTTTATTTTTGTGGATATTTACACATCATTAGAGTGTACTTTAGTTAGTACACGCTTCATATCAATTCTTATTCAATTCTTCATATATTCTTTTTCCATTTCACATCACTCCACCCAGGTTGGAGTTTCGGTAGCAGCTGATAACCCCATCTTTTTTGTTTGCGCACCTTTTTCACAATTTATGTTACACAAGAGTGCTTCCCACTCTCAATGGTTGTTAACCACATCCCACCTGGCCTATAGCAGAATGATGACTGGGCGGTGGTACCATTATCCTGACTTGGTGTCATATGACTTCCACCAGGATAAGCCGCTCGTTCGCGCCTCTAAGGGCGTGCAGCTTGGCGATCGGTAGTGTGGTGTGTCGCTCTGATACACCGCATCTCTGTTCTTAGTTAAGAGGCTATAACATAGACTCTTTACCATGTAATCAGCTGTGTCCAATCACCCTGCCGCTTATCTGCTTTCCTCTTTTTGCTCTGACAGGGCGCAAGTAGAGGAGAGCTGATAAGCGGCTCTCCTGATGGGGAGGGGGGGTCTGCGCTGATAGTCAGTGCATTGGTTATTAGTACAGCCCCATCGGCAGTGCCCACCAGAATGCCCACAAGTTAATACCTAGGATATCCACCAGTGCCAATCTGGGATGCCAAACCATGCTCCCTTTGAATCCCAATCAGTGCCTATCAGGGATGCCAATCAGTGCCCATCAGTAATGCCTGTCAGTGCCTCCTCATCAGTACTAACTATTGGTGCCATCTATCAGTGCCCATTATTGCCGCCTATCAGTGCCCATCAGTGCCACCTCATCAGTGCCCATCATTGCAGCCTCATCAATGCGCATCAGTGAAGGTGAAAATGTACTTATTTACAACATTTTTATAACAAAAATAAAAAAAAACTTTTTTTTTTTTTAAATTTGCGGTCTTTTTTTATTTGTTTAGCAAACAAAAAAACTCAGTGGTGATAAAATACCACCAAAAGAAAGCTCTATGTGTGGGGGAAAAAATGATAACAATTTTGTATGACTGCTGACTGCTCAATTATCATTCAAAGTGTGACAGCTCTGAAAGGTGAAAATTGGCTGGGGAAGGAAGGGGGTGAAAGTGCCCTGTATTTAAGTGGTTAAGGATGCCAGCAAGTGAAAGAGCTGGCCCAATTCACTTACATGGCCAGAAATCCCCATGTAAGCCATGCAAGGGGCAGGGATAGGTTAAAAATGGCATGCCCCCCCCCCCCCCGGTCTGGTATTTATTATAGGGGGAACCCAAAATCAAAAACAGAAAAAAATACATGAAGTCCCCCTAAAAATCCATATCAAACCTTCAACCATTTCAATACCAGGCACTTTTACCCTCCTTCCTGCTCAGGCAATTTTCAGCTTTCAGTGCTTCACCAAACAAAGAACTTTCTTTTGGTGGTGATTAATCACCACTGATTTTTTTTATTTTTTGCTAAATAAAAGAAAAAAGGCCAAAAATGTTGAAAAAGAAAAAAAAACAACAACATTTTGCAAATAAATATTCTTTCTTCATAAATTTAGGCCAAATGTATTCTGCTCCATTTCTTTGGTGGAAATAACCCAAACCAGTATAAATGATTTAATCTGTAGGAAAGTTATATAGTCCAGAAAACTATGGTATATATATCTGGACAGTACAAATTTGTTCTTGTTCTCCCAGAACAATAGGGTTCCTGCTCAAACGTTATTTTCTAATGACCTGGGCGGAAAGCAGTTAATCTAACCATGCAGATTGGCTGCCCAGGAGCAGGAGATTGCGCCTTACCATGGGGGACTCACCTGGCAGAGCACATTGTCCTCATGTTGATTAGGACAAGGGCCTCTTCCCCACAACCCTGGCCAAGTGGTTGTGGAAGTATGTGGGAAGGGGGCTTTTTGGATTCTAGAAGCTTCCTTTAAAAATAGGGGGGCACCCAGATATCACCCCTTTCCCATGTGAATTAGTGCATCGCTACTCATTCATAAACAAAAAAAAAAAATTGTCAGCAGGAAAATAAACACTAATATAGTTTTTGACAAGTTCTTTATTAAGAAAAACAATTCCCACAATGTACATCCATGGGCAATCAAGACATCCATGTAATTTCATGTCAATCACAATGCCCGCCAATCTGCTGATGGAAAAAAAAATCATCACCACTTAGACACATCTGGCCTGTTCACTTGCCTGCCACTGAAAGGCAGGTCTGTTGGATGACAACATTACCATATATGGCAATGACCGTATTTGGTCAATGACATCACAAGTATTTACCATGCCTAAGCACATTTGACCCCCAAAGTCTAGTTCATCTGAGTAGCTTTCCCACATAAGGTGTGTTTTGCATGCTTGAAGGGGGGGGGGGGGGTCTGGAGTACAATTAAGTTGTAGCCTAGCTCTGTAAACCTTTGTGTAATTGCTAAACCATTCCCAAGCATGGAACTCTCATGGATAATCACAGAAGTGAATATGGAAGTGTGCTTGGGCCCGGCACACCGTACACCCATAAAAGTCAGAAAATAATTTGAGTTCAGGCAGGTGTCAGGGACGGAACTGTCAGACATCAGAGACATCTTACCTCCTGACTCAAACTGGTTATAAACTTTTACATATACCCAGTGAAGTGAATGGCTTGTACCTGTTTATCTGCAGTATTTTCTTCTCTACATCCACTCCAATTGCAGAATTTATCAAGTATGTCTGGAAAAAAAGGGGGCGGAGAGCTGAAGCCACTCTGCAGAGGTCAGTGAGAAGAGCTCTGAGAGCTGATTTGAGGGATTGGACACCCCCCCTTCACACAGCACACAGGAACAAAGCTAAGGATGTCAATCAGCTGGAGATCCCTCCCCACCCCCTTTTTTTCTCTTGGTGTCAGGAAATCTTGCCAGAAGTGATTCATGCTGATAACAGAGGAAGGAAGCAGGAGACAGAAATGACACTTAGTGCTCTTAATTGAGACAAGTACACACTATAGAGGGATATGCTTTGTTCATATTCCATGCCTGAGGTTTACAATCACTTTGGGATTCAGAGCTAAAATATATAAAGCTAAAACGTGGCCAAATACACAATCTTTATTAGTAAGACTGTACAATTGTTATAATGTAACACTGACTATTCACACTCCATGGGCTGTTGTCAAAACTAATTCACAATGTTAAAAAACTGGGCAGTGTGAGGTTAAATTTCACATACAGTAGTTGTGTGTAACATTTGTGTAGTAATATGTAAATGAAGACTTCAATTACAATATAGCTAATGCATGCAGCTAATACTAATTAATCTGTTAAAACCTATAAGTGAAGACACCAGCTTCCTAGGTAATTAAGCTATAAGCAATTAATTAGTCAACCAAGTTAAAATAATAATATTAATTTAAACAAGAGTTCAGTACCCCCTATTTTCCGCTCAGGGTCTTCTCTATGTTCTGTGCATGTTAATATGCTTTTAGCTTAGCATTAGCTGTATTTCTTTTGTACTTATGTCCTCTATATAGAGAAAGGATAACGGTGAAAGCGCCTGATAAAAGGAAACATTAATTTACTGTGGTTCTTATACAAAATCACATTTTAAGTCAATAACTCATTATCTATCCTTTTCACTACTTGAATTATGTGGATACGTATCAGTGCACAGTCAATTGGTACGTGTTACCCACTTGGAATCCAATCAGTTTTGTTATCCTTGCATTCTACCTTTTTTGCCTTTGTATTTTGTACACTTTGCATTGTAATTATTATCATATTTTTATACAAGGTATAAAAAAGTAACCACCAAATATGAAAAAGAGCAACCACCCTAAGAATTTGACAACAAAAGGGCTTCTGGTGTTTTCAGCCTATCTTGGCCTTTCAAACCTAAATTGTATCTAAATTTTTAAATCCTATCATATTATTTCCACATTGAATTTGAATTATTTCTAGCCTATTCCTATTAAAAAAGTACAAAGGTTTTAGAAAAAAAAAACTTTTATACTCACCTAGGTGGATGCAGCATCTGTCCCTCATTGCTTCTAAGACTGAGAACTAAGTGTTTAAAGACTGCTGAACTCTCAGTTTTCAGTCTTCAGTGATCAGAAAGCCAGTGACTAAGTCACCAACTCTCTGCTCTGCCCCTCCAGCGCTCACTGGAAGGCTGGGCTGTGGAGTTGGCAGGAGCGGCTGGCTCAGGTTCTCAGAGACTCGGTGAGAGACGGATCCAGCTGCCAGTCAAGGCATCTGGGTGGATCCCAGATACCTGGTATTGCACTGTCAGTAAAGCTTGAGCTGAAAATCATCTGCGATGTCCTGGGGAACCTGTGCTGCTTTTGGGTGATGTATATAGCCTGCGACACTGGAAGTTACATTTATGGGTTACCAGAAGCAGTGGCTGAAAGGCACAGCTAAACCACACTTCTGGTTCTAGGGTGGCATGTGTTCCAGAGCGATGCCGTCCATTTTGCACTCTCTTTCATGGCTAGAAAATGTGACAGCTTTGCATCTTCCTGTGATTTTTAGATTTTTATAACTGTGTTTGTGACAGCCTTGCTTTGCCATGCCCCAACATATTATTCACAGATCTGTCAAAATTTGTGTTAGTGAGCACTTCTCCTTTGCTGAGATAATCCATCCACCTCACAGGTGTGGCATATCAAGATGCTGATTAGACAGCATGATTATTGCACAGGTGTGCCTTAGGCTGGTCACAATAAAAGGCCACTCTAAAATGTGCAGTTTTACTGTATTGGGGGGGGGGGGGGTCCGAAAACCAGTCAGTATCTAGTGTGAGCAAAATTTGCCTCACGCAGTGTAACACATCTCCTTCCAATAGAGTTGATCAGGATGTTGATTGTGGCCTGTGGAATGTTGGTCCACTCCTCTTCAAAAACTGTGTGAAGTTGCTGGATATTGGCAGGCCCTGGAACACGCTGTCGTATACTGTACGCCGATCCAGAGCATCCCAAACATGCTCAATGGGTGACATGTCCGGTGAGTATGCTGGCCACTGGTAAACTGGGATGTTTTCAGCTTCCAGGAATTGTGTACAGATCCTTGCAACATGGTGTTGTGCATTATCATGCTGCAACATAAGTTGATGGTCGTGAATGAATGGCACAACAATGGGCCTCAGGATCTCATAACTGTTGGTGCCGTAAGCAGAACTCTTTCAATAAGGAATGAATAATTAAAATAACCCATACATTAGCTTTAAATATATAAAATTATGACACTACAGACTTGCATTGGTACAAACGGCCACGGCCTTTATTAAATATTTTTAAAATACTATGTGGGATTTAAACAAAGGTATAGCTTGGCCCTAAAGCCCAAACTAACCACCACTGAAAAATAAACAAATAATACATATATATACTGTAGGCTAGCCAAAAAGCACAGCCTATACCACAAAATAAAATTAAACATCCCACACGCCAAACCCATTAAGGGGATGGCACCACCACAAGGCCTAAGGCCAACTCAATGCAAGATTGTAGGCCTACATTAAAAATATCATTCGCCACATCTGAAAAATGAACCAAATCACTTCTATAAAAACCGCCTAATACCCCCTCCAGGTCAGAGTGTCTATAAGACAGTCCACCTACAGAGGGCATAAATTTAGCCACGGATCGATTTACACGTTTGCGATTTCTCTCCAAAAACAATTTACCCTCAGAGAACCAAAGCAAACGCGAAACCATCTCTGAAAACACCAACCTACAGGAAGGAAAAATAGAATTAAAATACACGAAATCAGACCTGACTTGCAAAATAATATCAATATTCTTGCGATTCCCCAAATCATTACCACCTGCATGTAGAATAATAATATCAGGAACGGGCCACTTCATGCAAAGAGCAGAAAACATAGAACGCATATCAGTCCATAGAAGACCACGAACACCACACCAATATATTTTCACTGATGTAGAAGGAAATCCTAGATTACTGCCATAAGTCCTTAAAACAGCTCTTCTGTGGGCCCAAAAAATATAGGAATGCCCGATAATCCATACAATTTTAGCACTACCTGCAATTTCAAAATGAAAGGTTAGGTCTAACATAAGATCTGAAAGCATTTGATCTCCACCTGCCAATATTTTGAATAGAGCCACTGGAAAAACCTGCAACAGAAGCAGAAGTGGCAGCCCCAATTCTAAACGAATGAGACGTGATTGGCAAATGGTCCAAATGCAAGTTAGCCAAACATTTTTTAAGAATAGCACTAAATTGAAAGACAGTAACAGGAAGACCATTTTGGTGAATGAAAAATTGACCAAAAAACAGAGGCCTAACTTTCAAATACTGTTCCACCAGCAACTCAACACAAATGGTAGTATCAACCTGTTTATTCAAGGAAATCAAAAAACCTTGTCCAGATTGGTCAGTTTTACATTGCCTCAAGCAAATCCTCAAGGACCCGTCAACCAAAGATACATCTTGAAACAGCAAACCATTACATGCTGTAGAAGACGAAGCAAATAACTCGGATACTCTAAAGGCTCCAAAATAACAGACACAAAAAGCAGTCTGAAACAATAAAGATTCAAAATTTGAAAAACAAACTGAAGATGTAGCACCACAAAGACTTTTCAAAATGGACAATGATATGGCAAACCTCTTATCAGAAACAACATGAGCCTTACGATAACCACGCAAAACAACTTTCACAGAAAAATAACTAGCACATGATGGATAACCACTCAAACGTGCAAAAAATGAAATTCCAGCCAAAGTTTTATTTACATAAGCAAAAGAAAAATTTTTACTACATAAGTCATTCAAAAACAACATAACAGACCCCTCATCCACAGGAAGTACAGCCCTCCCTCTCGATAACCAGAAAGAGGACCATAACCCCCACGAGGACAGATAAGACGACCAAGTAGAAGGAGCCAATGAATTCCGAATAGCCGATGCAACGTCAGTCAAACAAGGGTCCACAAGTGGCTGGGGCAAGACAGGCCAATTGGAGCAGCCTGGGGCGCCAACATCCGAAACCTGTGGAACTGCAGGCGGGATAAAGAATCAGCTATATCATTCGAAAAACCTGGGATATACTTCGCTTTTAACCAAACATTCAATCGAAGACACTGCAAAACTAAGAAACGTAATAGAGAAATGACAGGTAAGGAACGAGAGGACAAACAGTTGACAGCAAATACAACTCCTTGGTTGTCAGAATGTAAAATAATCCTCTTATTCCTAAATTGCTGTCCCCACAATTCCAATGCAACAAGCACAGGAAACAACTCCAAAAGCACTATACTAGAAGTCAAACCCCTACTAATCCAATCAGGATGCCAAGAAGCAGCAGACCAATTGCCATCCCAATAAGCCCCAAAACCGTGTGCTGCAGAGGCATCTGTGAATAAATCAAGAGCAGAAGCAGAACAAAAATCATCCTGCCAAACAGAAGATCCATTAAAGTCATCCAAAAACCTTAACCACATCCGCAAATCCTCAGATATAGCAGAAGAAATTCTCACAAAATGAAAAGGGGATGAAAAACCAGAAATGGCTCTATACAAACGTTTACAAAAATCCCTGCCCATAGGCAGCACACGACAGGCAAAATTTAAAAGTCCCAGAAGAGACTGAATAGTCCTCAACTGGACTTTTTTCTTACACAAAATGAATTGCAACAAAAATTTTATCTTTGAGATCTTGGCAGCTGGGAGGCGAAATTCCATCAATACAGTGTCTATTTCAATACCCAAAAATTCAAGCCTGGTGGTAGGGAATACAGTCTTCTCATTAGCCAAGGGGATCCCAAACTCATAACAAATAATTTTGAATTCAGTAAAGATTCTCAGACAATCCAGAGAATCAGCACCCCCAATGAACAAGAAATCATCAAGGTAATGTAAAACATTACCAGAAGACGCCCTACTGGATACTACCCATTCAATAAAACAAGAAAAGAGCTCAAAATAAGAGCAGGACAGCGAACACCCCATAGGCAAACATTTGTCGTAGAAAAACTGATCACAAAAAAAAATTCCTAAGGAGTTGAACGCAGAAGGGTTTATAGGCAAGAGTCTAAACGCAGACTTCACATCAGACTTGGCTAACAAAGCAGAGGCCCCAACACCCCTAATCTTCTTCAATGCATCTTCAAATGTGGAATAGGATACAGAACAAAGAGAAGGGTCAATGTCATCATTAAGAGACAGCCCGTCAGGGTAGGACAAGTGATGGATAAGGCGAAACTCGCCGACCTCCTTCTTTGGGATAAGCCCCAATGGGGAAATGCGGAAATCTGGAAAAGGGGGAGAAGAAAAAGGGCCAGCCATCCTACCAGCATCAATTTCTTTAAAAAGTTTTTCACGAACCAACTCTGGGAATTCACGTACAGAAGGTAAATTGTCAACGACAAAACATCCAGAACCAGAATATGGGGGCAAATAAAAACCAAATCTAAAACCCTCATACAAAATCAAAGCTTTGTCACTGTCTGGGTACTCCATGAGCCAGGGAAGCATTTTTTCCCAGCTCACCGGAGTTGCCGCTCTTTTGAAAAAGCTGATCCTTAGCTGAAGGGACAGAAGGCGGAATATTCTTTTTAAAACAACGAGAAATAGGGTGATTATTTGCACAATGTGAACACTCGTGTCTAAATCTGCAATTAGAACGGGAACACATGCCTTCATTAAAAGCAAAGCACACTCCCTTTCTTAATTGCCCAAAGTTGGAAGAAAGGGCAGATGATCTTGAAGGGGCAGATGATCTTTGTGGCAATAACAAATTAATCCACAACCCCACATCCTTTACTCCCCACTTTAAGGAATGATGAATAGAAAGCTTCTGTCTAAAGGATTCATCATAACTGTACCAACCAAATCCTTGAAAATGTTTGTAAGCCTCCAGGACAATGTCGAGATGTTGAAAAAGACCTGAACATAATTCAGGACGCCTTTCACCTAAAACACTCGCAAAAATACAATAACCCTGCAGCCAATTATTAAAAGACTTTGGAATATTCCTAAGTCTATCCTCACACTGCTTCTCACCATCCTTACCTGCAGTTCTGTAATGAGGTAATAAAGTCAAAAGATCAACAAATTCCCCCCTCCAAATCCGTTCTTTAACCGAAGAAGGTAAATGAAATCCTAAAGGTGAAATTTCACAAGGCATACTCTCCTTCATGCAAACAGTAGGTACCAAAGGAGAAGAAACAGGAACAGAGGGGGTAGATACATCATGCAAAGCAGGGCGATCTGTAGGAAGCAACGCCTCAGACCAAACTTCGGTCAGAGGGTCCGCAACAGATGGCCCCTGGACAGGCACATTAGAAACAATAACCTTGTCAACAGGCATAGTAGAACCCACAGCAACAGGAGAAGACATTTGAGAACAAAATTCAGTCAACATGGCAAAGAAATTCCTGAGCATATGAGACTGACCTTCAGGTACTGCGTCATTAACGACCACAGTACCAGTAGAACACCCAGGCAGGATCCCTGAAGCAGAGCAGTCAGACGAGGAAACTGGAACGACAGGAACCGGGATGGTAGGCCGAGCCGCTGACACTTCCGGACCGACAACCTGGAAAGAAGGAGTGATATTAGCAAAGGGGGCCGACTGAGAATTGGTACTACATGTACCTCGAACGGGCCTTCCCTTTTTCCCGGAATTCCTGCAGGAAGCGGCGACATCATCTCCAAAACGACCCGGTCGCTTCACCGAGCGGAGCGGGCGTCCATCTTGCCTCTTTGCGACCGTCGCCCGGAAATGACGATCCGGAACTGCGTCATCGGGGTCAAAGACCTGACGATCCGGAAATGCGTCACTGGGGTCACGGTCCCGACAGGCAGGAATTGCATCACTGGGGTCACGGGCAGCCTTTCTGACTGGACGACCTCGGCCAACATGACCCGCGTCAGCAGGGAGCGCCACAGACACAGGAGAAACGTCATCAGTAACAGCCGAAGAAGATCGGCAAGGCTCCACCGGCTCCGGGATCGAAGAAAAGGACAGGCAACGCCGCATCCATTCGATACCATCAGCTTCCCCGGCCCGGTTCAAGATCTGCTGGAGAAGGGATTCCATAGCAGGTCAGTAACAACAACAAAAAAGTCCTGAAGCTATTGTCTGTTGCTCCCGCTGCTGAATGAATTTTAACCGTTAGATTTCCTCTTTATATAGGGGAGTCCAAACGGCTCAAGGTGAAAATTCTGTCACTTTTGGACCAACCAACAACAGGTAATAAAAAAGTAACCAGTAATATTACATTGTCATTGTCCAATCAATAATAGAGTTAAATGACCAATCATATATTCTGTCTTATCAACCAATAGACTGTCTTTAATAACATGTAATTAAATCTTTTTTTTTTTTTTTTTTTTTTTTATACCAACTGTCATGCTACGTCCCCACAAATGAATGACAGGTACATTTTATGACCTGTCCTTCATCTTTTTTCTCTGTGCATTTAAAATGGCATCAATACAATGCACCTGTGTTTGTTGTCCATAACATACAACAAAAGTGTTGCGTTTATAATTTTGTTCAGTGTATCTATTTTTTACATTTCATATATTTTACATTTCCTAATTTTTATCATACTCTGTGATATCTGGTGCTATTAGGCTGGGTTCACACTTAAATCGGATGCAGCTCACAGTAGGGGCCTGGTGTGTTCCTGTTCTCCGTTTCAGGGATGAATCAGGCACAATTTTTTCAGGCCTGCTGTGGACTAAAGCATAAACATAAAAAAGCTCAAACCATAGCAACACATAGCAACACTCAGTCCCCACTATACAGGAAAAAACAAAAAGAAATGTGCCCATGCGACTTTTATGAGTGGTACTTAAAAAGGGTCCAAACACAGTATTAAAAGCGTACAAAATGTATAACAGCATATTAAAAACCAGTAGTGTAATTCAATTAGATGATAGCATCAATATCCACACGTCAGACATGTATATACAACATATCACCCATAATTGCTGAAACATGTGATTATTCAATTCATGAAGGCTTACACCCTCTCTTGCTATTATCTAATTGAATTACACTACTGTTTTTTTAATATGTTGTAATAAATTTTGTATTAAAATAGACAGTGAGGAGGCAATATAATGTCTCTTCACTGCCTGTAAAATGTCTCTGAAAAGTGATCCACTGCAGTTCACTTTTCACAGGAGCACCAAGCTTTGCCGTTAGCTGCCGTTAGTATAAATATATTTACATTTCTTTCACTGCTCTCCAAATCTCTTCCACACTTGGGGCCAAAGGAAATACCTGGATTGGAAGTTTACAAAGAACCTTCCATTTAAAATGTTCCTTACAGCTAAAGAAAGAGTGGGAGAGTGAAAAGAATGCATATGCTGTTGTCGATATTACATTCTTTTGTGCTTTGCTCATGCTGGACAAAGGAACATGTTCACTAAACTAAACTATAACATTGTTCCATTCGTCCGTGGAAGTGAAGAGAAGAAACCCTGTTTAAAGCAAAACTAAAGCAAAATATACATAAATGAAAAGCTGTTTTACCTGCTAACAAATTTGTACTTCTCTCTATTTTTCTTTTAATTTCTATTAGAAGAGAAGATTTCCTAGATCAACAAAATAATCATAAAATAAATAAACAATTCTCTGTTTCCATCAAAACCCCTAACCTTATACTGTAGTTCTGCAATTTAAAATTATACAGAAACTTTAAGCAGAGAACATATTGATATATTAAGACAATATAAAATAAAAATAAAAAAGAGACAGGGGTCGTTACACCCCCCCCCCCCCAATTCAAGCAGTTGAAAGAATATTCAATACTTAAAACCCTGGATATTACAAAAAATCTTTATAAATCAACAAGTGCTATACCCTCACTGCTATTCCATAATTCTATAACATTGTTCCTCCAAAAATATATCAATCATATATCTCCTGAGGAAGTCCTTGTGACAAAACATGTTGAGAGGAACCCAGTGATTTGTATATAACACTTGCCAGGTACAGGAGCATTTATTAGGAGTTTTTATGTGAGTAAGCTTTTTGGAATACATAAAATTGCTTTTTAACATGACTGCACTATGGAGATTGTCTGTTTTTAACTGCTTGGTATATGGTGATAAGCGGAGAAGGAAGCTACATTACTGACCCTAAAAGTGGATGTAATCCTTCACATATACCCAGTGGAGTGAACAGCCTCGGATGAGACACTGAGATGAAACAAATCTCCCTACATAAGTTTTATTTGTATATCTGCTGTCTTTAGCTTTCTACAACAATCAAAAAGGACAGATCCTGCACATGCTGATATACAACAAGTACAAAGAGGAGTACTTCACCAGCCCATGGCGCTGTCCATGTGTTCACCTCCTATGTTTGTATGTTTTTTAGCTGAAATGTCCTGGTTGCTGCTGCTCCTCTCTCACTCCACTGGGGGGGGGGGGGGGGGCGGATCAAAACAATTCAAATCTGTAAAGAAAAGCGCACGCAACCTCGGGCAATAACGCTTTAATAAAGGACAATAAAACAGTACATTGGAATTGCACTCACACTTTTCCTTTAAGACAATCGCTTTACAGCATTCCAACAGGAGCTACTCACTCCTCCCGTCCCTCCAGATGGTGACTCTGCGGTCTCCTCATCCGCGGCTGCCACCGCTGTATCCCCGCTCTCCTTCACTTCCTGTGTTGCCTGGTCACCGGATGCCGGTTCTAGTGTGCCTGCACACTATACCGACGTGATCTACGGCGCCTCAGGAGAGCCTCAGCCAAAGCCGGAGCCACAAGTTGTACGGAGCTGCGAGGTGGGGGATTCAAGGCACGGGTGCACTGCCTCTGCTGTTACTACGGACAACGTGTTTCGGAGGCTGAGCCTCCTTCCTCAGGTCCCACCTTGCTTCCTGCTAACGCCCCTCCCTATATACCCGGGATACCATCGGCCCTAATTATTTAGTTGTGTATTCTTAAAGGGGCCAGTTACCGATAATCCTTATCCACCTTGGCTGGGACAGGAGAAGCAAGGGGCTATCCACTTTTAAAAAACATATATTAAAAATACAGTTTAAGATACAATTTAAAATACAATTTAAAACAGTACAATACCAGCGCAAATATTAACCAGAGCTATTATAGATACATGTTTGGATATCACATTCCCTACATATCAATGGTTGTCTCCTGCTAAAAATACATAAACGTATCCTAAAAGTATATATGTATATAAGACTCTAAGCTACATCAGCATTTCCTAATACCAATAGTCGACAGATCATATTAATTCCACATTATCTCTCATCCATCTACCAAAATAATTTCATAAGTCAGGATAATACACATAATAAATAAATAAATAAAAATACTAGTCTCATTAAAATTCAATAAGATAAGATTCAATTCCATATGGCACATATGCAAATATCAATTAGTATATGAGAATACTACTCCATATAGGCCAACCAAATATACTACACGGCAGTTGTTTATATTTCTCATATATATATATACACACACATGAGAAATACATATACATATACCTACACATACCCATCGGTGGTGACACCCTGAGTATCCCCAAATATATATCTGTACATATACACCTTGTAAAATATAGAATATATCTCTATATTTAATCTCTTAAGGCGTTTCTGGACGATTAGCATTGATAGCCAGACTGACTTTAAAAACAAAGTGTGAGTTTATTCAAACACACTTGGCATCAACAATACAATGTAAAAGGTATAACAGTTCAGTTCAGTGTAGATCAAAAATATGAAGAATAAAAACAATAATTCATGGAAAAGATGTGTTCAGCGTGAATTCATGGCAATATAGCCATGTGTGTTCCTCTGTGTGTGTCCTTCTTTCATGTTAATCTTTTCTCGTCTGGCAAGAAGCAGGAAATGACGTTTGCTAGGTTTCAGAGAGCAAAACACCTGCTTAGGTTGTAAAATAAGAGTCTATGAATAGATTTGTGTAGAGCAGAAGTAATGTGTGTGATCTTCGCTAGTCTGTGTGTCTGTGTGTCCTAGTCTGTGTCTTGAGTGTCCGAATCGCGTGGCAATTTATCTTACATGTATACGTCATGAACTTCCAATACTCCAAGCCTTGTATGGCATCATAACTTCTGCTAACGTCAGTAATACTATACAAGAGGAGGTACTAAGCCCATAAAGTCATAATTCCTAATATGTATATGACCAAAAAGCTGATTAGTCTTGAACTACTTTGATTGACAAGCCCACATGTAACACTCTATTCTTGTAAGTCTAATGTGGCTGATGTCATGTTAAATAACCATCATTTATCTTACACAATAAGTAACATATATAACCAACTTATACGACTTGTATAACTTTAAGTAAATACATACAAATACGATTAATTATGACTGGGATTACTTTAGTCCTTAACTAACATTATTTAAACTAATATATGCTATTCCTAGTATTACACATGAATCCTATTCTTGACTTCCATGACATACTATCCCTCAGATACCTTATATGTCATCTTCCAACTAGCTACATACTCCAGAATTATCTGACATTTTACTGTCTCAGCTCAGAAGAAGAACCTCATTGTTAATCACCGGATCAAGGTCATTCACACATATTTAATACTATGATTAATCATAAAATCACATATATTTTGCAAGCTTGCTGTGAATATAATATAATTCCAATAAGTGCCGAATTATGAATTTGGAATAAATATTTAACACACCTACTCTCATACCCAGCTGCTCAGATATTGTTGTGTGGACACGAATGTGCGTATGCCTCCGTGCACACTTCACAGACACATGGCCGGGCAGGGACTATGTTCCCTACCCTTAGTAACCATGTGTATGTGCATGTGCTAGAACCCACTCTACCATGCCCACACCCCCGTGCTGATATGTCAAATGATCGTGTTGACTTCCAGCTCCTCATTGAGCCCACCCGGCGACATGGACCCAAGCGTAAAGATCCAGAATGTTTCTTGCTTGCACAGGATCGAAAACCTTTCACCTTCTGGGAGAGTCATAGATATGGCTTCAATCCCAAATAGTTCCAGGCCTGCAGTATCCCCACCATGCGCTTTACAGAAGTGTCTTGGCACGCTGTGCTTGTCTTTTTTCTGCTCAATAAACCGGCGATGTTCGCCAAACCTGGTGCGCATTGCTCTAACTGTCCTGCCAACATAAATTAAGCCACATGGGCACCTCAAGCCATAGACCACAAACTGTGTACCACAGCTAATGAATTGTTTGATATTATAGGAGCGCCCTGCAACTGATGTAAAGCTACTTTTGCCATGTTGCATAAATGCACAAGCCTTACATCTGCTCTGCTTGCATTTGTAGGAGCCTACCATATTAAAGAGAACTGGGATAGTGGATGCTCTATTATGGCATTTCATACTTTTTATTTTGCTTGGAGCAACCAGACTCTTTACATTGCTAGCCCGCCTAAACACCACTTTGGTTTTTTTTGGGAGCACTCTACCTAAGGCTGCATCCTGCTGCAGAATAGGCCAATGTTTCTGCAAAGCTCTCTTAATGGCCCAATGTTGGTTATTGAATTTTGTAATAAACATAACCTCTCGGGGAGCACCGTTCTCCACAGCTGCCTTGCTACTACAGCCTTCTATATAGCGATCTCTGGCTTTTTGTATATGCTGCACAGCATACCCTTTCTCCATAAATTTTTTCTCTAAAATTTTTGCTTGCAACAAATATTGCTCAGTATCTGTGCAATTTCTATGCAGCCTACAGAATTGACTGTAGGGTATGTTTTCTTTCCATTTGGGCAAATGGCAGCTCTTCCAATGTAAATAAGAGTTACCTGCTGTTTCCTTAAAGTGCGTTTTGGAGATGATAGCCCCTTCTTCATTCCAGGTCAATTCTAGATCCAAAAATACAAGGGACTTCGCATCTAGTACATGCGTAAACCTAATGCCATACGGATTGGTGTTACAGTAGTTCACAAATTCTACTGCCCTGTCAGCTGTACCATCCCATATTACTATTACATCATCGATGTAACGCCCATAGTACACCAAATGCTGTGCAAACGGGTTCTGCATCCAGATATGGAATTTTTCCCAAAACCCCATGAATAAGTTTGCGTAGCATGGTGCAAAATGCGTGCCCATCGCAGTGCCTGAAATCTGTCTATAGTGTTTTCCCTGGAACTCGAAATAGTTCCTTTCCAGTGCAAACTGCGTGCAAGCACTGATAAATCCTGACTGGTCCGGATTGAGGTACTCCGCACCTGACAGGAAGTGTTCTACGGCCTTTAGTCCACCCTCATGGGGTATCGAAGTATACAGGGAGCACACATCCAGGGATAGCCACAGATAGTTGGGTTCCCACCTATAATTCTGTAGTATCTCCAGCACCTGTGTGGAATCCCTAATGTATGCCGGGAGTGATGTAACTATCGGCTGTAGATGGAGATCCACATATTGGGAGAGTCTGCTGGTAATACTCTCCATGGCCGCTACAATTGGCCTACCAGGAGGACAAACTGGATTTTTGTGTATCTTTGGGGTATGATAGAAGTACCGGGTTTTAAAATAATTATTTAGAAAAAACAGTTTCTCAGATTTATTGATGATTTTACTGTTAAAGGCCTTATTAATAAGCTCCTGTAGTTCTATCTTATACTGAGGGAGGGGATCCTGGCTCAGAACCTCATAGGTGTTATGGTCCGACAATAGTCTTACCGCTTCCCCAATATAATCCTCCCTATTTTGTACTACTATCCCTCCTCCTTTGTCCGCTACCCTTATGATAATATCGCTATTCTTTGTCATTCGATTAAGTGCCACTATTTCTTCTGAGGTTAAGTTATTAGTACTTAGCTTCCCCTTAGGGCGGGTACAGATTTTGTTAAAATCCGCATACACCATGGCATAGAACGTTTTGGTGTATTCATTCTTAACATGATGTGGGTAGAAACTGGACTTGGGTCTAAAATGGCTATACTTTATCTCATTGTAATAGGGGTTAGAGATAGCATTATCTGGTGTTATACCCCCTTCAAGCCATAATTCTTCCAATATGTCTAACACTTCTCTATCTAATTCTGATTCTCCTAACTCCAAACCGTCCTCCTCCTCAGCCATCTCCGTGGAGTCTGAGGGGCCTATGGACACCTCTTTAACCTTTGCATTTTGGAGGCTGAAGTATCTCTGTACTGTAAGGTCCCTCATATACTTATGCAGATCTTTAAACAGATCAAAGAGGTTAGCATTACTACTTGGGGCAAAATTGAGCCCCTTCTGTAGTAAGCTGATTTCTCCTTCTCCAAGTACATGTGTTGACAAACTGAATATTTTTACTGTGGAGATAGGTGATGTAGTTTTCTACATTCTGGATCTTTACGCTTGGGTCCATGTCGCCGGGTGGGCTCAATGAGGAGCTGGAAGTCAACACGATCATTTGACATATCAGCACGGGGGTGCGGGCATGGTAGAGTGGGTTCTAGCACATGCACATACACATGGTTACTAAGGGTAGGGAACATAGTCCCTGCCCGGCCATGTGTCTGTGAAGTGTGCACGGAGGCATACGCACATTCGTGTCCACACAACAATATCTGAGCAGCTGGGTATGAGAGTAGGTGTATATGTACAGATATATATTTGGGGATACTCAGGGTGTCACCACCGATGGGTATATGTATATGTATTTCTCATGTGTGTGTATATATATATATATGAGAAATATAAACAACTGCCGTGTAGTATATTTGGTTGGCCTATATGGAGTAGTATTCTCATATACTAATTGATATTTGCATATGTGCCATATGGAATTGAATCTTATCTTATTGAATTTTAATGAGACTAGTATTTTTATTTATTTATTTATTATGTGTATTATCCTGACTTATGAAATTATTTTGGTAGATGGATGAGAGATAATGTGGAATTAATATGATCTGTCGACTATTGGTATTAGGAAATGCTGATGTAGCTTAGAGTCTTATATACATATATACTTTTAGGATACGTTTATGTATTTTTAGCAGGAGACAACCATTGCTATGTAGGGAATGTGATATCCAAACATGTATCTATAATAGCTCTGGTTAATATTTGCGCTGGTATTGTACTGTTTTAAATTGTATTTTAAATTGTATCTTAAACTGTATTTTTAATATATGTTTTTTAATATATGTTTTTTAAAAGTGGATAGCCCCTTGCTTCTCCCGTCCCAGCCAAGGTGGATAAGGATTATCGGTAACTGGCCCCTTTAAGAATACACAACTAAATAATTAGGGCCGATGGTATCCCGGGTATATAGGGAGGGGCGTTAGCAGGAAGCAAGGTGGGACCTGAGGAAGGAGGCTCAGCCTCCGAAACGCGTTGTCCGTAGTAACAGCAGAGGCAGTGCACCCGTGCCTTGAATCCCCCACCTCGCAGCTCCATACAACTTGTGGCTCCGGCTTTGGCTGAGGCTCTCCTGAGGCGCCGTAGATCACGTCGGTATAGTGTGCAGGCGCACTAGAACCGGCATCCGGTGACCAGGCAACACAGGAAGTGAAGGAGAGCGGGGATACAGCGGTGGCAGCCGCGGATGAGGAGACCGCAGAGTCACCATCTGGAGGGACGGGAGGAGTGAGTAGCTCCTGTTGGAATGCTGTAAAGCGATTGTCTTAAAGGAAAAGTGTGAGTGCAATTCCAATGTACTGTTTTATTGTCCTTTATTAAAGCGTTATTGCCCGAGGTTGCGTGCGCTTTTCTTTACAGATTTGAATTACTTTAGCTTTCTACACTGTTTAGAAAGTAAACAACATGTTTGAATTTTTTTCTTCCTGTTCCAGCACTGGGTGTGGAGTCTTGCCATACACTGTGTGACAGCTGATTGGAGGAAAGGCACCATATTGGCAGAGGAAGGAAGAAACATGCAGAGCTGTGCTGTGAATAGACAAGCTCTCTGCTAATCTATCTCTATGCACACACCCTGACACAAATTTCCAGATGCTTTTATCTCCTGTGTCAGAGAACTTGTCAGAAGTTATCATGTTGATAACAGGGGAATGGAGCAGCAGAAGGACTCGGGACTTAGCGCTTTGAAGAGAGATAAGTAAACACTACAGATACTGTGTATGTGTAACGCTTCTGCGTTTCTTATATGGTGTGGATTTTCAGCTGCAGAAATAGTTCCACGTCAGTAGTCATGTAAGAGATATGCTGAGATACCATTCCCAACCTCAATGACTCATCATGTGTGGAAGGTCTTATTTCAGCCAGTAAATACACACAATTAGCAAGCTGGTTCCTAGAGTGACTTTATGTATGTGGTAACACAATGATGAAGGTTGAGGGATAGGTTGAGTGGAGGTGGTAGGTGATAGACACTTGAAGGTGAGACAGTAGCAGATGGATGCAGGAAGGTTTAGCAATGTTGTATGATAGCAGATGATAGAATAGCAGGTGGACATACAAAAGAGATCAACCCAGTGCAGAAAAGTAGCAGTAGTCTCAAGAGCTAGCAATCTAGTTATGCAGATGTGATAAACAGTCTTTACTATGCAGAGCTAGATAGTGTAAGCTTAGTATAAGTTTATAGAGAATTCCCCTGCGGGGTACTTAGCACTATTAGCGATACAGCCGAAGGGTGGTTCAGGAGAGGCGGATGATCCAGTAGCGGGATACAGGGATCAGCGCAGCGAGGTTCCGTCAGCGAAGTAAACTTGCAAGCATGGAAGCTTCAAGCAAGGTTAGCATCCAGGTAAGGGTGTTTGAACGAATACATGTGAGTGAGAACCGGCGCTTTAAATAGCCATCTAGTCCGGCGCTGGGTGATGACAGCTCCAGTCTTAAAGGTGTATGTGCACCTTTCCAAAAATAAATGGTGGGGCGCATACACTTGTGGAAAGTGTAATTTAGGGTACCAAAGGTACCGGAACATTACAATATGTGGCCAGGTCAAATTTCATGAATGGGGTTTAGATCTCCTTTAACTGAAGGAGAAGCAGGAGAGAAGATAGGGACTGGATGTGCCTTGGTTTTCTTATCTCACAATTTATGACCCACGCCATACTGTATATCTGGAAAGCCTTTTGAATGTTCATGTACTGTACACGGTGAAAAAAAGATAGCTGATTTGTCACAGTGATGATGGACTTTGAAGATTTTTCACAGTGATTTATGGACTTATTATAAATTTGATGGAATTTGTTGTTTATAAGGTATGCACACACTGATTGGGATGTGGGAATTTCTTGCACTTTGTTCACCTATTATTAATATACTTTTGGTGGTGTGGATTTATAGCATTATAAAAATACAGTGAGGGTATAGAGCTGGTTTATTTATAAGGAAAATATGATATAATTAGGGCTAACAATGACTTTCAATGTAAAGAGACATTGGTATTTGAGAAATTAATACAGTGAGTATGGGATTAGGCTATTCCAGTAATATTTATATGAGAGGTTAAACACATTGAATGAATATACCCAAGGGTCTAAGGGTACAACTCCTTCAGCTATCTTAGATTTTGCCTTTGATACTCTCACAACATACTGTATGTGCTATGGCTCCTTCTATATCATATCCTCTCCAACAGTAAGATGTGGAAATGGATGTCATGTTTAACAGGGATAGGTACAAACATGCAGATGCTTTATAATTGAACCTCTTGAATTTTGCCCTTCTAGAAAAAGTATGACATAACTAAAACATCTTGGTTTTTTTAATTAGTTAAAGTAGTGCCTAAATCTCTTTCCCATTTTCCAAATAACCAGTAAAAAGAAAAAATTGGTGTCTCTAATTTCAAAAAAGCAGGATGCGTACAAGAAAGAGCTTGATCAGGATGGTCAGGAACTACTAAGAGAACCTCTAAAGGGTTTAGGACCAGTATCTCCCTGACCTTTGCCTTAAATCTGCTAACGATGGCAGTGAGTGACCATTAAAGAAGGGATGTAAACGCAGTGTGGGGTCATATGTCCATCTTAAAAAAAATGACTATCGTTTGGTCATGGAGAAAACATACTCTACCCAGCAATATGCATTAGTGGTGAATTTAATTGGAATCTTTTATGGAGGGGATCCAACTAACTTAACACCAAAAGCGTAACTGCCAGAGAGTGGCCATGTTATATAGCCAATGCACACAGATGAGGTAGTTGAGTGGCACACAAAGCCTTGCTCTTCTTCCTTCTCCCATGTGCAGAGCAAACCGTTCTCTGCTACTGCTGCAAATGCCCTCTCTTCTTTATCCTCTTCTGCTGACAATACTCCATATTATCATAAATGGCATATTTTCAGCACAACATCAGTCACATGCTGCGGTAGGATGTGCAAGAATCCCTGTTATCCAATAGGAACTTAGAAGGAGGAGATAACAGGCAGAGAGCAGCATATGACAGGAGGGACTGGAGGGAACAGCTATCTTTTTCCACTGAATGGCAATGCTTCACGGGTACTTGTGGCCTCTGATGCTTCTGTCTGCAGTATATCAGCTGTAGTAAAACTACCAGTCATTTGGGTACCACATGCTTGAAGTGACACATGAATCTGCACCAAAAATCTTGGTGGGAGCAGCACCTCAATGATACCAATCAGTAGCAAAGGGCTCACACTCCCCCTCATTTCTCAATTTCCACCTCTCCCCCCTCCAAAAGATACCCCATCTGCATCTGCTGCAACATCTGCTGCCTCGAGCGATAAAGAGGGAATTCTCAAAAGGGATATCAAAGTCTTAATTTATGGCACATCAAGTGGAGAAGAGGATCAGCAGGAGGCCATGCTGGATAGAGCCAAACATAGACTTGCCATAAATCTCCTAATCCAACTACACCATCTCCAACAGCATCCCTAACCAGACAGGTGTCTCTTCCACAGCTGCTGGAGGGAACCTCTAGTATTGAGTTACACCATGTTTACAGTATGTAGCCCATTCCTATGGGGAGGAGGAGGACGGACCTTTCGGCCATGTTGTTGTAGACTAAAAATAAAAGAAGCTCATATAGCCATGAGTGAGAGTTCGATCTTTGCAACAGGGCAGGGATATTACTGTCTCCTTTTTGGCACACCTGGTAAACTTGTTGGTGGCTGGGAAGGATACAGGATGGGGCATACCACTGGAGCGGGCACAGATAAAAGTGCCACCTTCTACCTTCACCACCACTTGGCACATTTGCTAGTCTGCCACTATTGCCAGATGCTGCCACCTCTGCTGGCTTAACACCATTACCAGCTCTTGTCACCTCTGTTTACTTGCCACCATTTACAGTTCCTGCCACCTCCCTTGGCCTGCCACATGCGTTATTATGTTGCAGTCGCATTCATTTTGAATGGCACAGCAATGCACTTGTGTTGTAGCGTGCCACAAACTACAGCAATTCAAGGTTGCATGTTGTGTTACAAAAAAGGATCATTTATGATTTATAACGTGTTAAGGTGCATTTGCAGTCAATTAATTTCAATGGGTTGTCATAACACAAAGTATTGTAATGGACAACATAACATATGTTAGCACACTGCAAAGACAAAAATTTGCCATATATAATGTTTCTGCAACTGTACCCCAGCTGCAAATTTCTAATGCTTTCAAGTTTGTGACCTATTCCTGTGCTCCAGCACTCAAAAATATTGAGTGACCTGAACAAGGACGCCTCCGAAACGCGTTTTCATAGTAACGGGTGTGTGCCATTGTTCTGTCCTTCACTCCCCGCTATTGTCGGTCTTCCGCCTGGGCAGTGGTGCACATGCGCAGTGGCAACTGTGCAGGCTGGTCCGGGCGCATGCGCACTTGGCCGCAAACACCGTAGCCTCGGCAAGAAGATCCTGGGGTTCCATCATTGATTAATACAGGGGCAGTGATCAAGCTCTGTGTTAACCTTGCAGGGGCCATTAGGCGATGAGCTTATGTACATGCCCAGAATAATCCACAATCATGAGAGTGCATCTGTTTTTAAAGTTCCGTCTGATGTCTTCAATTAAAACTGTATTACGCGAGGTTGGCTGTGCGCTTGTGTCTCCTTTGCCTTTCTTGTTCACAAATATTTGTAACTATTATCTCTCTAAAATAATACACTAATGTTTATATCAAAATTAAAACTGCCTTGTTTCTCCCTCATACATTGCAGAACTTCTTACATTCTCTGCTGCCACTGTACAATATGTCAGAAATAATAAAAGAAATTGCCCTCAGTAGTCCCAAAATGCGTATCCCCTCTCCTTTGCTCCAGCACACAAGGATAAACACATAGTGGTAATTCAGTGTGAGGTGCAGCATAGGAGCTAGCTCTGGCAACATCCCCCTATTCCAGCAACCATATTCCATGTGACCAAGCAGTAATACAGCTTATTCTTCCACAGCTGCAACTGTTTTTCACCGTATGACATGCTCATTTTCCTCCTCCACTTGTGAATGCATTTTATTAATTTTTCTTTTACACAATTACACACTCACAGAAAAGGTTGCATTCTCCCAAACTAGTGGAGATTCAGCCTCTAGATATAGATTATCACACAGGAGCAGTATGTTTGATAGCCTGGTGAAGAAAGGAACCCTAAATTTGACAACAGCAGCTACACTATGACATGTAAATATAGACCTGAGCTTAGCAATGATAGCGAGGTAGTTTTGTCAACTATCTTTGATGACCAGCTTTGATGACCTCTGGATATTTTGGAAACAAATCAATACTCAGAAAGAATGCATGTCATCTGTAACCCAGGACATCCATAGCTGGCTTCAGGTATGCATGTAATCTTGAAAACATAGCTATAATTGCTGGTCTATGTTCTTGACAGGAGGTGTAGTTTTTTCTTGATTGAAAAAAAAAAAGTTAGTAGCTTTCTAGCGTTCCACTAAAATTTCACATCTTTTTAGGAATCAGAATAGTACAAGCATATGGCAATAACTAAAGTAGTTGGATCAAGTTTTAAAGGACTAGGCAGTAAACAAAAGAACAATCAAAATGTTTTTATGTTGTTTGTTGGGAAAGAATAAGAACCTTTCTTTTGGTCATTAGGCAGTCCATTGCTATCAACAATTGTTTTATTTAGCTTATTATATCAGCTCAGTATTTGGGGCCCATGGGTTTTGTAAGAGGGTAACAATATGCTTGGTGCCTGTTGGTTTTGTGAATACAAGGATTTGTGGGCATCAGAACAGTTTTTTTCTTCATACATGTCAATCTAATACAAACATAGCTTAAAAAAGCTTGCAGAATAAGGAGGTAATATGGTGGTCACAAGAATACATCTGAAAAGCAAGCTGAAAAATGCCGCCCTTATGGTTTTGCTAGCTGTATCTAAAGTAGTATTACTTTGTTTGTTGCTCTTATTATAGAATGCACCAATAATATTAGGCTTCTGACACAATATTTTTTCCATTAAATGCTGTACTGTTCTAAAGACTTTGTGTACTAGCTCATGTGGGTTCAACGGCATATATGGTGGTTTGAGTTTTGGTTGGCCAGGACAGAGAAGACAATGCAAGTGTGATATGTAGATACCTCCTTTACTGCAGGTTTCACAACAGAACAGGAAAAAAACAGTATAAAAAACACGAAGGATTATTAGTGTACTAAACTGAATCTTACTTCATTTTAAACTTTTAAATGTCCTGTCTTATGCTGGCCATACACTATACAAAATATCGGCCAGTCAAGTTCGGTGTAAATGACAAATCGGTTGTTTAGAGCTAATGACTCTACCATCATGCAGTTTCAAAATGTCGACTGATAAATCGTTCGAATGTCACACTATATGACGATTTAAGCTTTGAGAAATTGGTTTGGGGAAGTGACCCAATATTTGACCTTTCACACTTGTACATTTCCTGTGAGGGTGGTCGATAGTTTGTGGTAGCAGGAAATATTTTATCATGTTCGTTTGCGCAGTGAATCTTTGTTTATTCATTATGGAATGTGTAGACAAAACACAAAAAAACATTGCTATTACAATGCTGGCCATACAAGAAATGGAGAAAGAGTGAAATAAAAGGAGAAGAATGTGGAGCAAGGATTGGCTGAGGAACAGAGAGCGTTTTTCACGCATGAAATTACTGAAGGAATTGAAGGAGAATAATCCTGATGACTTTAGGAACTATCTACGTATGCCGGATGATGGTTTTCAACATCTATTAGGATTAGTGTCACCCCTAACAGTTTTGAGACGCTCCATAACTCCAGACCAGAGACTCCTCGCAGCCTTACATTTCCTAGCCACCCATAGGAGTTTGGAGGACCTAAAGTTCAGCACAGAAATCTCTGCACAGTCGCTGGGATGCATAATTCCTGAAACCTGTGAAGCCATCATCAACTTCTTAAAAAATGAATATTTTAAGGTAAATTTTTCAAAATATTTGTTTATTGAAATAAAACTAATTAGACAGAACACATTTTGTTTAGGCCCCACCACAGCCTCACAACAGTATATTGATAGATATTTTGCATCACGTTATGTTCAACTTCACACAACTTCAACCTTCAAAAAAAAAAAAAAGTTGTCAATTAAAACCATAACAGTTTGTCAGTTGTCATCATGGACTGACTAATCTCAATAACTAAATGCTTTCAAACCTGACAGTGAACCTATCATCACTCCATCATTCCACACCTACTCAACGCCGCCAAATCCCTGATCCCTAGATTCTGGAAAAGTCCAACCATCCCCCCCATATCCCTGTGGCTCCACACTGTGGACCACCTATTCCATATGGAAGATCTGACCCTGGAATACAGGAATCAAGCTGACAGAGCGTTTACTACATGGCCCTGCTGGATTTCCTTTAAACATTCCTCCACGTATGCCTCCCTTCTGTCTTAACTTCCTAATGGTTATCTTCTCTGTATTTCTAGGCACGTGTAGAGCCTCGGGAGTCAGGTGCCTCTCCCTTCCCCTTCCCCCTCCCCTCCCTCTTATCCTCCATTCTTCTCATTCTTTCTCCCTTTTCTCTTTCTCTGTATCTTAGATTGGTGACATGTTGACTATGCTCAGTTACACGGTCCGAGCCCCACAGGGCGGAACGTTCATTTGATGATGCAAAATGTAGGTGACTATCCAAGATGTTATAGTTCTCTACCGTTAGGGATGCTTTTTTCTTCCTATGTTATGTGATATAATGTTCCACCTTTCGTCTATTATGGTTGTTCATGTTTATATGCTATGTAACCATCTTTCTTTCAATAAAAGTTTATTGAACAAAAACAAAACCTGAAAATGAAAATGCGTGCAAAAAAGAAATGTAGCATATTTTGTTTTAATGTACACATAAACCTCTATACCTCTATACCCAAACATATATTACAAGGATGTGTAATGATATTCTGGAGTCCAGCTGCTATGCAGATGTTCTTGTTGTGCTAATGGAACATGCAACTGATTTTGGTGCTGAGGTTGTGAGGATTGCTATATGAGGTGTTGTACCCTTTCAAATACCGGTATATATTCCTGGTTAATTCACCTCTCAGTTTTTTGTTAAGTAGCTGAATTAATAATGGTTCAAGAAGTTGTTTTTGGTCATCTGACTTTCTGCATATTTTTCATAGTGGTTAGGCCACCCAAATCATCTCATTCATCTCTCTTCTGATTAAGAGCAGCAGATGCTTGCAAAAGGAAGTTGTTTGTTGAGTCTTGGAATGACCTCTTTTTCCTATTGCTTGGTGCTGTTTTTCATGTAGTAACAAAGCTTGATGAAGTTGTATTTGCCATAACCTGTGTAATATCCTGTGTAATAAAGCAAAGTAGAAGATTAAGAAAAGATCATGTATTTATCAAAATATATTTTTTTTCTTTTACAGTTCCCATTATCATCCAGTGAATGGAAAATAATAGCCAAGCAATTCCAGGATCACTTGAATTTTCCAAATTATGGAGGAGCCTTAGATGGCAAACATGTAAGGATCCTGCCTCCTTCAAATTCAGGATTTTATTACTACAATTACAAGGAGTGCTTCAGTATAATTCTGATGGCTCTAGTAAATGCCAAATATAAATTCCTTTTAATCTACATCGGCAAAAATGGAAGAAATTCTGATGGAGGAGTAATTGAAAAAACAGAATTCTACACCTGTTTGAAAAATGGAACATTACATCTACCCACAAAAGAGGAGACAGTGGAAGGTTTGAGCTTCGTATTTGTGGCAGATGATGCCTTTTCTCTGGGGGAGCATATTTTTAAACCTTTTTCCCTGAAGAACTTCTCAAGGGAGCAAACAATCTTCAATTACAGACTATCTAGGGCAAGGCATGTGGCTGAGAATGGTTTTTGAATCATGTCTAATCTATTTCAAATTTTTTAAACCGTGATCAACATTAGCATTCACAAAATTGATACGATTGTACATTTTTAGTGTGTATTACATAACTATTTGCGCCGTACCAGTGCCTCCTACATGCCACAGTCTCATCTTGACAGGGAAGATACTGTTGGAGGAAATGTCACACTTGGGAAGTGGAGAAATGACATGGAGGGATTGATGAATTTAGGTTGTGCACAACCACAGCTTCCTATTCAACCTGCACGCCAAAATCGTCTAGACTACATGGACTACTTTTTGGGACAGGGAGCTGTTGAATGGCAGAACAATATTTAATATGTTTCTGTAAATGTGTAAGGCTGTTGTTTAATCACCTCCTGTCCACGGTATAGCCAAAAGACGGCTACAGCGCGGACCTTAATTGCCGGGAGGGCGTCCATGTATGTCCTCCCGTGCATGAGCTGCCTGCGTGCTCCCTGTGGAGTGCGCGTGGCTCCCTCTGTGATCAGCGAGTCCATGAGACTCGACTGATCACAGATCAGAGTAAGGGGCCGATCACGTGATGTAAACAGCAGCCGGATATCAGCTTTTTTTTCTCCTCATGCTATCAGCGTGAGGAGAAAAATAAAGCTGATCACCGGCTGCTGTTAGGGTGACATCGTTCCCAAAGAGGAGAGAATAATCTGTGCCCCAGTGCCCACCAGCACCCACCAGTGCCACCTACCAGTGCAGGTCAGTGCCACCTGACAATGCCCACCAGAACCACCTATCATTGCCCATCAATACCACCTATCAGTTCCCATCAGTGCCACCTATTAGTGCCCATCAGTGTCCATGAGTGCCACCTGTCAGTGCCACCTATCAGTGCCACCGATTAGTGCCCTTTAGTGCCACTTACCAGTGCCCTTCAGTGCTGCCCATCAGTGCCCATCGTTGCCACTCATTAGTACCCACCGGTGCCACTCATCAGTGCCACCTATCAGTGCCCACCAGTGCAGCCTATTAGTGCCTATCAGGGCCCATCAGTGCCGCCTCATCAGCGCACATCAATGAAGGAGAAAAATTACTGGGTTTTTTATTTTTTCAAAATTTTCGGTCTTTTTGTTCAGCAAAAAAAAAAAACTAGTAGTGATGAAATACCACAAAACAAAGCTCTATTTGTTTGAAAAAAATGATAAAAATTTAATTAAGGTAAGTTTTGGACACAACTTTAACAACAAAGATATGTATTTTGGTATTTTGTATTAATACTTTTCTAAAAAAAAATATAATTATGTAAACTCATTTCTAAATTTAAAAGTTTCTAATATATAGCATGTTGCTATGTTACTGGATTCTTCTTTGCAATAAAGTTTTATTATTGCAGTATTTGGTGTTTTTTTTTGTTTGGTTAACTTTCTCATGCTGTGTTTGCTCATGTTTCTGGATAGTCATTGATTTTAGGAATGAACGTTCGTGCAAAGGAACTAAACTTTAGGGTACTTCTTTATGTCATGCGCATTACACTCAACCATTTTTTGCTGGCCGAGATGACCATTAATTTGTAGATTTTTCATTCGTATAGCAAAAAAATTCCAAACTTGTCCTTTCGTTTTTTTGGCTCAAAAAACTCAACAGGTTATAGTTTTGTGTCCATTAACTGGCTGAAAAACGAACGCACTGTCAAAATGGCCAAAATTTCAGCTGATTTTTCGTATAGTGTATGGCAATCCATAAGAGTAGATGCTACAAGATGCATTCTACTGTATTACCATTATTGCTGGGAAAGCCTTTTCTGCGCCTTTCTCTGATTTAGTTTAACTTTTTTCTTGGGGCTTGCCTTTCCCTGAATTGATGGCTACCAAATGCCACCCCCAATTCCAATCAGCTTGTGTTTGATGTAAAATAAGGCAGTCTTATTGAACAACACAATGGCAGTTGACTGAGCGACAACGCAATGGCAGTTGACTGAGCTTAACCATAAAGTCAAAGAAAGCCAGGCCCCAGTAACAACCTGAAAATAAATCAGAGGAGCACAGGTGAAGTTTTTCTGGGTAATTAATGGCATAATGTGGTGTCTGCTCTTTGGCAGAATATTTTCTTTTTTTTTACATTTTAAAACTGAGTGATAAACTGATGATATTAATATTCAGGTAACTGTTACATAGATGCGTGAAATGCAGAAGATCTAAATGCAAAATCCTTTGATTTGTTATTATATTTGATGTTTGCCAAAACAAGTAAATCGTGGCATGCCTTATTATTTTCATCTCAAGGGATACGCTTGATAGATTGATAATATTGATTGCCTTGGCATCATACAGAGTCTCGACTTCAGCAGAATTGACTGTATGAAAGAGAAATCCCATACCGTAATTAATTTTGCTTTCTTTTTAAAACTGGTTTAACATGTAATGACAGTAATAATATTTATGGTACATTATAAACTATAGGGAGTTTTGTTTTTTTGGACAAGAGAAATGTCTTCATACAGTTCACCTCAGATGCGTTCCAGCCAATTGTTCTAAATAGATGTATGAGTAGCTGTGATGGTCCTAAGCACTGAAAAATCTCTATAAAGGCTTGTGTAAATAGTCAAAATTTTAAGACCATCCTGAGGTGCCTTACAGGTGCTTCTTATATTGTTATGGACTACATCTGACCTTCTTCCAAGCTTCTAAGCTACATTTAACTGCTTTAACCACTTGCCTACTGGGCACTTTCACCCCATTCCTGCCCAGGCCAATTTTCAGCTTTCAGCGCTCTCACACTTTGAATGACAATTACGTGGTCATGCTACACTGTACCCATATGAAATTTTTATCTTTATTTTTCACACAAATAGAGCTTTCTTTTGGTGGTATTTAATCACCTCTGGGTTTTTTATTTCTTACAAAAAAAAAGAGTAAATTTTGAAAATAAATACATTTTTCTCCTTCACTGACGTGCGCTGATGAGGCGGCACTGATGGGCACTGATAGGCTGCACTGATGGGCACTGATGAGGTGGCACTTATGGGCACTGATGAGGTTGCACTGATGAGGAGGTACTAATATGCCGCACTGATGGGCACTGATAGGCGGCACTGGGATTGTTGGGAAGTATCCTATAAAACTATATTAAAAAAGAAAAATTTTAATTTAATGACCAGAGTAATAAATAGGGAGCTAAACCTAATCCTATAAAAATATGTTGCTAAACGAAGACATTGTAAAAGTGAACTCAAGGCAGATAGCTTAAACACAATTTAACTACTTGCAGTCCGGGCCAATTCTGACACTTCGCTCCTGCATGTAAAAATCAACTTTATTTTTGGTAGAAAATTACTTAGAACCCCCAAACATTATATATATTTTTTAGCAGAGGTCCTAAAGAATAAAAAGGTGGGTGTTGCAATTATTTATGTCACACAGTATTTGCGCAGCGGTTTTTCAAATGCAATTTTTTTTGGAAAAAAAAACACTTTTATAAATTTAAAAACAAAACACTAAAGTTAGCCCAATTTTTTTGCATAATGCAAAAGATGATGTTACACTAAGTAAATGAATACCTAGCATTTCACGCTTTAAAATTGCACCTGCCTGTGGAATGGTGGCAAACTACGGTGCTTAAAATTCTCCATAAGTGACACTTTAAACACCTTTACAGGTTAGCAGTTTAGAGTTGCACAGAAGGTCTGCTGCTAGAATTATTGCTCTCGCTCCGACGTTCAAGACAATACCTCATGTGTGGTGCGATTCCGTGTACATATGCAAGCAGGAGTAACTTAGGCGTTCGCATTTACGTGTAAGCACGGTGGGACGGGGGCGCTTTAAATTTAAACATTTAAACAAAATCTTTTTTTTTCTCTTACACTTGGTTTTTTGGATTAACTTTATTGCTATCCCAAGGGATAAACAACATCCATTGTCACAGCATGGGTCCTGTCAGGTCCTCTTTTTTGAGAGATCTGGGGTCTATTAGAGCCCAAACCTCTCCTCTAGCCTCCCATTAAGCCGATCCCACACAGATCGGTCTGATCGGTTACTTTCCTGGCCACTGGTGGCCAGATATACAAAGAGGTGGAACCGGAAGTGGCGACATAACTTGTTGCTCCCTGTTTCTGGGGATTACAGAGAGAGGGGATCCTGGAGGAGTTGGACTGCCTGTGCAACCTCTATAGGGTCCAGGTATCGCCTCATGCTACCAGTAGTGACACTGACCCTAGCCAAATGCAAAACGAATGAAAAACAGTCAGAAAAGATGAGTAGGGAAAAAAATGTCAGTGGCCTCCACCTGTAAAACCGTTCTTGTTTTGGAGGCTGTCTTATTGTTGCCCAATTAGTGCACCTGTTGTTAATTTCATTAACACTAAAGCAGCTGATACTGGTTAACAACACACTACTACTTAACTGACCAGATCAATATCCCAGGACTTTGCTTGACTTGATGCTATACTCCGATTAAAAAGTGTTCCTTTCATTTTTTTGAGCAGTGTATATACAGGCTCAACAGATAACATGGTATGTCCAGTGGGAGGTTTCCTAGCCAGCCAGCGATAAGGACCCGCGTGTCAGATGTCTAGGAAAAACAGCTGCGCTGCCGGGAACATCATGGAATGCATGTACCCGGATGTGACGTAAAAGGGGGCGGTGGCGACCTACGTACTACTACTATGTACATCCAAAGAGTGAACCTTTAATCACAAGCTGATGAATGCAATAGCAGCCATCAGCTTATGTGGGTTCTGTTTAGCCGCCTCCCGGCTTTAAAGTGAAAGTGATGCAGCAGCTCCATAGCTGCCAATCACTTTCACAGAGCCAGCAGCATGGTGCCTACCCCTTCCCGCTGGCGGCTCCCTCCTCCCGTGGTTCCCAGGGTCTCCTGCTCTTACTGGAGCCCAGGAACACAAACAATGGCTAGGGGAGGGAGATCGCTGTGAAACCGAGGCAAATCCGTGCCTTGATCTCACATGCAAACAATGGAAGTGACATCATATCCGGTTTCAGATGCACCCTTTCCTGGCCAGCACAGTCAGGGGATACTTCTTACAAAGCCAATATGTGCTTAGTTAGATAGTATGAAGAGCAGGGGAGGGAGACATTGGGTTCTATTAGACCTTTAATGTCTCCATAAAGAGTACCTGTCACCTGCCCAATGCTATCACATAGGGGTTTTAATAATAATTTAAAAAATAAATTAGAAAAAAATTATAATAAAATATATAAAATTGTAAATAAATTGCCAGAACCCCTATTGTCCTGCAAATCTGCACAAACGCAAGCCCAGAATGTGCCTGTGCACCACACGTGGGACATATCACTGTAAACATCAGAGTGAGAACAATATTTCCAGCATAGGATTGCCTGTAAAGGCTTTAAATGGTGATTTTTGGGCACCATTGTTTTTTTTTCTTTAAATTCTTCTTATTGCAATATTTAAAAAAGAAAAAAAAAACAGAACATAGCCAATTGGGGCATACCCTGGCTTAAGAAAAACAAAACTTAAACATCTACTCACTACTACAAAACATAAACGCCAGTGACTGCCCCAACACCTAGGAACAGGGCCGAAACTAACCCAGAGTGCATCCTTTCAAACCATAATTCCAGGAGTAATGCCTTCATCTGATAAAGCAGAATGAGATTCCTCCTCCTACAACCAAGTTCCACCAAGTAATTACACCAAGCCCGCCCATAGTAACCGGATCCTCAACCTGCCCCCATTTTAGGTTAGAGGCCTATACATTAAATCAAATAGTCTTGGACATCAGTTGTCAGAGATGAGTTTACCCATAAATGCCACACCTTGTCAAATTTTTGAGGACATCCCCTGGATGTATATGCAGCTTTATACAGTGGTACCACTGAGTTGACCAGTCCTTTCCAAAAGCCCATAGTTGGAGGGTGTTCCGATTTCCATTTCAGGACAATCGCCTTCCTTGCATAAAAGGGCACCATAGTTTTTGGCGATATTGTGGGTGCACCCAATTTTAAGACATAGAATGTTTGGTATCTATTAACTCATGGCAACCTCATCTTTGATATTTTAACAAAAAATTGGTATTTTATTGTGTGTTTTAGCACTAACATTTATTTCATTATATTTTTTCTTGAAAATGTGCGTTTAATAAACAGCTGAGCAAATAACATCTGACATAAAACTTTGCAACCATCACCTTTTGATTTTACAGGGCCTCTGCTTTAAGAGGTTTAAGTAATTTTATTGCCAAAAATTAAAATTTTTACATGTATGCGAAAAATAAAAAAAATTGCTCTGGAGCCAAACTGGTTAATATTATTATTAACAACATATTGGTATTGTGACTCAGATTCTTTTTTTTTTTTTTTTCAACCAGTCTAATTTGCTTTATTATTTTATACAGTATATTTAAAATATAAAATTATTGACTCCAATAACTGCTCCATTAAAGCAAATGTGCGGTGGAAAAAGACCAATAGCCAATAGCTGAAGTGACAACAAGTATTGCATTCAGTGAAGTGATGAAAGATGCCTCATGTAACAAAGCCAAGCTCAGCTTGTCTTTAGCCAACATTCAGTATCCTAGTGTGGATTGAGAAGAAGTGCAAGCTGTGAAATGAGGCCTAAAAGCTATACTGTATGGGCAACTGATATTTGCCAGACCCTCTTTCATCATGGTTTGCTGAAGACAGATGTAACCAGTTTCAAAATTAGTACATATTTTACATTACATATTTTACATAAGTCACCGTGAAGCATTCATTACCTTAAACTGCAATATATTGTTTTTTTCATTCAACCCAGCGTGTAGGGGTGCAGGGTGTGCGGCAGTAATCATTCACGCTGCCAGGTGCAATATAAAACTTGTATAGAAATATTGCAGCAACAGTTCACAACAAATCTGGCTGGACGGCTGCTAACAATGTGAAGAAGCACTTTTAAGCCAGACTGACAGCATCTGTAGAGAGGGAGTAGAATGCGGCCTGGCCATCTGGCACCTGATCATGGAGGTGTTCAGAAGGCGCTTTTTCTCCTCATCAGGAACCTTTCCCCAGAGCTAGTACTGTCCCTCGGGGGGTACCTGTCCCTTCTCTACCAACTTGCCAAAAGCGCACCAAACCGAGGAGCCAGGACTGTATTTTTCGGGATCGTACTGGACTTTTTGGTGTTCAGAACCCGGACACGGACCCGAACATTTTACTGTATGTTCGGGATACAGTCCATTGTTCGGTAATTTATTGCATGTTTTGGCGCGGTTTTAATGGCGCGGTTTAAACAGCTGCAAGGCAGCCAATCAACAAGAGTTTAACTAGTGTGCCCTTAGAAGCCATCACAGCCATGCCTACTAATGGCATGGCTGTGATTGGCCAGTGCAGCATGTGACCCAGTCTTTATATAAGCTGGAGTCACGTAGCGCCGTACGTCACTCTGCTCTAACTACTGTAGGGAGAGATTCCTGATGTTGCTGAGGGAGAGATAGGAGATTATTGTAGGGGCAGGCTGGAGATTGCTTTCAGAGAAAGAATAGGAAGAATCTTCTTTAATCAGACAACGATCTACATCGATTTTATTGTGTGGGGGTGCAGTCCAGTGAGGAGGAAGGAGAAAAAAAAAAACTTTTATCAGTCTGTTAGGTGTGCGGCGTGTAGCGGCCATGTAATGCAAGCTCAGTGCATATGTGTCTGCTTAATCTGGATTTAAAAAAAAAAAGTTTTTATCCTTCATATTTTACTGTGACTTACAGCGTTTAGACACTGCTGTTCTAACCTGCTATTCAAAAAGCACCAATTTAAGGGGACAATTATTTTTCAGTTTTTCATTCATACTTTACTGTGACACTGATATACAGCGTTTAGACACTGCTGTTCTAATCTGCTATTCTAAAAGCACCAATTTAAGGGGAAAATTATTTTTCAGTTTTTCATTCATACTTTACTCACCACCTCAACCCCCTACTCCATATGGGCCTCGTCCTCCTAAATCAAGATGATATATGTTTATTTTTCTGTTTTTTTATGTTATTTTAAGTTATTTCCATATCCACATTTGTTTGCAGAGCACTTGCCATGCTCTTAAGAAGATTTTGCTGCCATTTGCAGCCCTCTAGCCCTTTCCATATTTTTTTAGAGCCATTTTAGTGCTCAAAACTTCGGGTCACCATTGACTTCAATGGGGTTCGGGATCGGGGTAAAGTTTGGGTTAAGTTCGGGTCACGAACCCGGACTTTTTTTTCAAGTTCGGCCAAACCCGGACACCCAGGTGTTCGCTCAACTCTAGCCAGGACCTTAAAAAGGCACTGCCTGACCCAAGATGGTCACCATAGTCACATGGGGAGGCAGCATCCAATCAGATCTCTTCCCCATTTCACCCAGGAAATTATAGAGGAACCATGTTCCTCCCGAATTCCTCCCCAACTGCAGTGCTGCTGCAGACAGTGCCACCTGCAGTTGGGAAAATGGACTGCACCTGCCTACACCCCCCCCCCCTTTAACAGATGCTGTCTTTGGCATCACAACAACATGCTTGGCAATGGTTCCTTGGGTAGTGACTCAGGAGCCTCAGGTGACAAGGGACCAGTGGTGTCTTTCACTTTCTCTTCACTTGAGGACGTGAGTCCAGGGATAAGTTAGTACAGTCAGTGGTACTGGGGGGTAGAGGGCCCCTCCCATATTTTTTTTCACAATAGAAAATAGAAAACACATCATATGTTGAAATTGAAAAAATTTACCATTTAAAAAAAAAAATAGGGTAATTTTGGAATTGATGGCAGCAACACATCGCAAAAAAGTTGGGACAGGGCCATGTTTACCATGATGTAGCATCCCCTCTTCTTTTAACAACACTCTGTTAACGTCTGAGAAAGAGACCTGTTGCTGGACTGAGCATTTATAGACTTAGGGTTTATGAGAATTTCAAATCATTGAATTCTGTTTTTATGTAGATTTTACACAGCGTCCCAACCTTTTTGGAATCGGGGTTGTAGTTAAAGGGAGCTAAGGTCCCTTTTAAGGTTAGTTAGCAATTTTGAGGGTGGGGTGATGACCTGGCCAATCGCGTCAGCACCACATCCCAATAATGGATAGAAGACCAAGGAATGAAACAACGGGACTTTATAAGTGCTGACCTCCCTCTTTAGTATAACTATAGATACACATACATTTCGTAAAAACCAAAGTTACTTTATTGAAATACAATCATTGATTAAAAACTTCAAACATTGAGGAATAACATTTCCCCTAAAATCAATAGATGATATTGCACATTACAAAAAGTAACCCATAACAACAACCCTACTGAAAATATGTGAGGAAAAGAGGACTTAGATATTTTTAAGTGCAAGGTCCACTTCAACAGCCTAACACTTTTACAATTACAGGAGAGAAAAGTGCAGGAAAATCTTGTCAATATGCTGCTGCTTCTTGTCCAATTATGAGAACTTTAGCAGCCATATTTTCCTGTCCATCAGATGGATGGGTATCATTACCATCATTTCAGAAGGAGAATGGTGTTGAACTATGCACACAGGGCATACTTGCTAATAGGAGTAAGTTTGGACATTTAGTTCTACTTTGCAAAATGCATATCTATCTATCTATCTATCTATCTATCTATCTATCTATCTATCTATCTATCTATCTATCTATCTATCTATCTATCTATCTATCTATCTATCTATCTATCTATCTATCTATCTATCTAATCTATCTATCTATCTATCTATCTATCTATCTATCTATCTATCTATCTATCTATCTATCTATCTATCTATCTATCTATCTATCTATCTATCTATCTATCTATCTATCTATCTATCTATCTATCTATCTATCTATCTATCTATCTATCTATCTATCTATCTATCTATCTATCTATCTATCTATCTATCTATCTATCTATCTATCTATCTATCTATCTATCTATCTATCTAATCTATCTATCTATCTATCTATCTATCTATCTATCTATCTATCTATCTATCTATCTATCTATCTATCTATCTATCTATCTATCTATCTATCTATCTATCTATCTATCTATCTATCTATCTATCTATCTATCTATCTATCTATCTATCTATCTATCTATCTATCTATCTATCTATCTATCTATCTATCTAATCTATCTTGGACTGACTACAAAATACAACTGTTACAACTGTAGAAAAATATATTACTCTGATGGATAAAAGTGATTCCTCTCAATTAGAAAACAAAAGTAAAATGCTATTTAATTGGCAAACTTTATATAATGGATTAAAATAAACATTTTAGTATTCTGTTAAAACTGACAGTTTTTGTTAGGTAGTTTAGTAGGTCTCTAGGTTTCACAATTTCTCCTGTGACAAGGCAGGTGTTAACCACCATACTGTAGAATGCTGAACAGTGAGTTTTGTTGCATGAGTCAGGCCTGGAAACCCACTGTCATCTGACCACTGCCTTTGCTTAGAAGTGTGAAGTAACTTATCTTGGTTTTATATAGGAAATTACAAATATCTAAGATTTTTTTAAAACATTCCAAAGTTATCATTGTACAATAAAGGTAAAGTCAAAAGGTGCATGGACTGATTATCAGAGAAAAAGAGAGCGATAAATAGAGTTAGTCACAAAATAATTGTTTTCAGCTCATTATGTCCCTCTCAGCAAATTTGCCAGATAGAGATCTTTGTAAAGAATAATCATGTCTATGCAAGTGTATAACTGATAATAGATTTATTTTATTTCCCAAAAGATTAGAAAGTTGACCAGAGGTACCAGCTAAGCAATCACACAGTTTGGGTCATAAGTACACTACTGTGCAAAAGTTTTAGGCTGGTTTTAAAAAATGCTGTAAATGAAGAAACCTTTCAGAAAAAGAAGAAGTGCTAATAATTTATTTTTTCATCAATTAACAAAAGAGAAATTATATAAACAGAAGTGAAATCTAAATCCAAATCAATTCTTCTAGGTACACTTGCACACAGTTTTTGAATGCACTTTGTATGTAGGTTGTTCAAAATATTTGGAGAACGAGCCACAGAACTTCTGTGGATGTAGGCTGCCTCAAATCCTTCTGTATCTTAATGTAATCACAGACAGGCTCAGTGGGGGCCAAACCATCACTTCCGGGACACCCCTCCCTAATGGTATTGCATGGTAGATCTGTAACGGCATATATTTCTCAACATTAAGGACCCCATTGATCATGACCAAATTTCCAACTCCATTTGCAGTTCACTTTAGTGTTGCCTTCAGACACTCATTATTGTACCGCTGTCCAGCAAACAAACTGCCTTCTGCTACAGCCAAATATTTAAAAATTTGGCTCATGAGTCCAGAGCACCTGCTGCCATTTTTATGCACCCAGTTCCTATGTTTTCATGCATAGTTGAGTTGCTTAGCCTTGTTTCCACGTCGGAGGTCACTTCTAGCCAGACTTCTCCAGGCATGAGATGGGTGTACCTGGGTCCCACTGTTTTCTGACAGTTATGTGATGATGGCACTGCTGGACCAAAACAATTCAAATCTGTAAAAAAAAGCGCACGCAACCTCGGGCAATAAGCCCCGGTTCACACTTCTGCGAGTGCCGGGTTCGCATGTAATGTCGGAGCGCACTGCTCCGACATTACATGCGATCAGCTGTGCGGTGCGAGTTTAGCCATACAGTTTGTATGGCTAAATTCGCATCGCACCCGGAGCAAACACGCACAGGAGGCATTTTTGCAGCCGCATCAGGATCGGATCGCACAGCGGTTCACACTTGTGCGATCCGCTCCTGTGCGAACTGCACGATCGCACTGCGATATGCGATCAAACTGGGGGTGTCGTTAAGATTACATTGACACCCCCAGCGTATCGCATATGGCAGTGTGAACTGCCGGGGGTGCGTGTGCGATGCGGGAACAGGCTGCGAATTCGCAGCCTTCCCGCATCGCATAAATGTGAACCGAGCCTAAAGCTTTAATAAAGGACAATAACACAGTACATTGGAATTGCACTCACACTTTTTCTTTAAGGCAATCGCTTTACAGCATTCCAACAGGAGCTACTCGCTCCTCCCGTCCCTCCAGATGGTGACTCTGCGGTCTCCTCATCCGCGGCTGCCGCCGCTGTATCCCCGCTCTCCTTCACTTCCTGTGTTGCCTGGTCACCGGATGCCGGTTCTAGTGCGCCTGCAACAGGCAACACAGGAAGTGAAGGAGAGCGGGGATACAGCGGCGGCAGCCGCGGATGAGGAGACCGCAGAGTCACCATCTGGAGGGACGGGAGGAGCGAGTAGCTCCTGTTGGAATGCTGTAAAGCGATTGCCTTAAAGAAAAAGTGTGAGTGCAATTCCAATGTACTGTGTTATTGTCCTTTATTAAAGCTTTATTGCCCGAGGTTGCGTGCGCTTTTCTTTACAGATTTGAATTGTTTTGATACGCCCCCCCCCAGTGGAGTGAGAGAGGAGCAGCAGCAACCAGGACATTTCAGCTAAAAAACATACAAACAAAGGAGGTGAACACATGGACAGCGCCATGGGCTGGTGAATTACTCCTCTTTGTACTTGTTGTATATCAGCATGTGCAGGATCTGTCCTTTTTGATTGGCACTGCTGGACATCTTCAGATGTCAAAGGGAAGTAAATATGATGTGTCTTTCATCTGCTGCATTAAAGTCTAAACCTACTCCCACCCACATTCTAAGTATAATCTATCTTGCACTGTGAAGAAAAGATTGCTATACTAACCTATTTTCAGAGTTGTATAAAGTATTCAAAACCCATACTTCAGTAAAAGTACGAGTGCTCGATCAAAAAGTGTCTTGAGTAGAAGTGGAAGTGCTCGATCAAAAAGTGAATTGAGTAGAAGTACTAAAGTATTCAACATTTTTTGTACTTAAGTATTGAAAGTAGTTTTTTTTTAAATTTTGCTACTCAAGTACTGAAAGTAAAAGTACCAGTAGTTTTGAAAAAAAATTGCTACTCAAGTACTGAAAGTAAAAGTACAAGTACTGTGTTATGTAGTTATTAAAGAAAGAAGTAAAAAGTTTGAACATCATATTGTTTTTTATTATTTCAAATGCAGCTTTTATTTATACATACAGTTGCATTTTTTTTCGTATGCGCTGATAATACACATGTTTTGAGCTTCATGAAACCTGCCATCTACTGTTCTGGCAGTGGTAATTTTTATAATTGTAACGAGTAACTATGCAGCACAAAAAAAAAAATATTGGAGTAGAAATATTGAAATCATTGAAAAAATGTAGTGAAGTAAAAGTGGAAGTAGGAGAAAAAAAATTCTACTCTAGGAAAGTACAGATACCGCCTTTCAGTACTTAAGTACAGTAGTGAAGTAGTTCTACTTAGTTACTATACATCTCTGCCTATTTTGGAATCTGGTCCCAGGCTGAACTGTCAGTGGTGGCTTCAGTGTGTGGGAGAGGAAGCCTACAATGAAAGCCCCATAGTAGGTCTATAATCCCAAGACATGCTTGATTTCTATAAATAATAAGGGAGACTTGTACATTTGAAATGTTTCTTTAAAGTCTTTCTGGTTCTTTACATACAAACCTAGATTTTTTTTAAAGCAAACATTTTTATTAATTTATAGGCAACAAAAGTTAGTGACAGTGCAAAAGGCAGGAATCAATCATAGATTGATCTAATGTCATAATGATATTGTCAATTAGCACTGTACAATGAATATTTAAACCATATTGGCATCAGTGTCAAAATTAGATATTAAAATTCTGCACTGTTGTAAATACTAAAAAGCAAAAGGAATCAGGGATTCCATTAAATCAATCCAAAGATCAATCACACGATTTGCATAAACACATGAGTGTTACACACCAAAATCAACATGTGTATAATAATAAAAACCTTTGACTTTCTGTGTGGGTGACCACTGAGTACTTATTCTGACACCATAGGCCATCTGAATGGAGCTAAAACAAAGTCAGTACCCAAGCAGAAATATCATCAGAACACTACATCCAAGATAGCAACAAGTTCTCTAAAGGATGAAACCATGAACCACTCAGCAAAGAAGCCCCACAGCTCCCTGGGCAGTCTGCAGCAGTTACCCTCTGTGCTGCCTTCTCCTGACTCTGAGCTGGACCTCTCTTGGCTCGAAGCAATCGGAGGGATTGTGAGGTGTAAGCTCACCACTGCCACTATCAAGCTCTCTGACCTTCGTACAGACCTTAAAGAGCTGGGGCGACGCACAGTACTCCTAGAGAATTGCGTGTATGATGTCACAACATTATTAGATGGTCACAAATCTGGCCTTGAGGGCCTAAACAGAATACTTGCTATGCTCTGCTCCCAGTTGGAGGATGCAGAAAACAGGACTTGAGAGGGTGTTACATGCTGCAAAAGTTGCCCAGTATCTGTATTTCCAGGTACATACCGTACTTACTAAAATCTATTAAGATTTGTCTCAATCAACGATTCTCAAGAGAAGAGCTATGAAACCTATCCTGCAAGCTCTGCAATTGCACTAAATTAGAGCCTTTTCTTTTAGGTTACATTTTTTTTGTCAGGAATCCCACTAGGAAGCAATCACACCATATAACCTCCAGTCTCTTGATCTGGAAATCCCTGCAGATCTGTGTGCTCAACAGTCAGCTTTATCAAACACACCACAGGCACCAAGGTCTGAACAGCCACTGCAAAGCCCTAAGGAGCAACGCATCAGGAGTTGTAGATCCCAGGCTCTTGATCGCCTCCATTCCCAGATCTTTCAACTTTCTCCAGATGGATGTGTTGCATGCTTTCAACTTCTACTGCTCTTGTTTGATATGTTTGACCACTTATTGGGTCTGTGACCCTTTTACCTCTTGGGGCCATGGATACCCTAGTTCCAGAGCAGTGGGTATGTTCACCAGTGTCACCCTGACTGGACTTCTTGAGTACTGCATAGCAACTGCATGCGCCAGTCACCTTTGCTCTATTCAGTTGTTTATTTGCTGTCTACCCCCTGTTCAAGCCCTTGGTTGATGCTGATTGCGGCATGTGGATTCCCATGGGATTGTCTTTGCTTGACTCAACCAGGGGTGTACTAAGGGGTTGGCGAGACCGGCGCCCACCAGGGGCGCAGGCTGAGGGGAGGGGTGCAAAAATGAATTGGCAGTGTTAGCAGTGATTTTTGTGCCCTCTGCTCAGCCTGAGCCCCAGGCAGCGTGCAAGTCCATTAAGGAACCACACGCACAGTACAAGGGTGAGCACCTCCCCCTCGCGGTTTGATTAGATGATCTATATGTACCCAGGATTACATATTGTATGAATTTTAGTTTGTTTTGCTCTAGGATTACTAACTTTTATACAGGTTACAGATGACCAGTTACATGATGCTATCTACTCATCAGTGGTTATTACTGTCATTCCAAGACAAACACAGTTAGTCCCACCATACACACACAGCCCAAAACCATCACAAACACAAGCAGTCCCCATTACACAAAAACAGCACAAAATAATCACACACATTCTTATCACACACAGCCAGCCCAATGCCAACATATAGTTTCTATCATATGTACAAAGCTCAAAAACATCACACTATCACACACACAGACAGTGGTGGAACTACCAGGGTTGCAGCAGTCGCGTTTGCAACTGTGGGGGGGCCCTAAGACCATACAGGCAGCCTCTACAGAGCAACAGGAACTTATTGCAGCGGAGTGCTTTTAGAGTTCTGACAGCTTGCAACCCACAAGGATCAGCTACTTTACACAGGCGACCTGGCATCTGGGAAAATCTCAAGCAGCACTTTGGATAGTCCAGTAATATCCCTGGTGGGGGTGAAGACATGGAGGGCTCCGCACAGGTGGGCATCTGCAGAGCTCATTACACTCATGTGTCGGCTCCCTGTCTAGCAGCATGCACTGATCTGCAGTGAACTCATCCCGTCCCATCCTGGATGCACACTTGGTGTGTGGGCTCCCCGTTCCATCAGTAGCATCAGCTGTATCAGGTTACAGCTTAATACAGGCAACAAGTCCTGAGGAGGGGTGAAGATCGGGTGAGGCTTCTGGTCATTGTTTACAGTAGAATTTCAGCTCAGCCATCCATCTAGCTTAGATCACAGATTACAGTGAGCCTTTCACCCATTCACCTACAGGAGGGCAGTTGAGACATTTTCTTAGCATTGTCTACACACTGTGAGCTTACCTGCTGCATATCACTCACAGAGTGCAGCTGAGCCATCCATCCAGCTCAATCCCCCCATAACCTACTTTGGCTCTCTGGCTATTGCAAGAGGTTCAAAGCCACAATAAAATTTATTGGTGGACTGGATCAGCTACATGTAGCCTAACACCACTTTTTTGAACATTTATCACAATCTGCATTTGCAATATTTTACAGAATGGCCATAGAGATGTGAATACGGTCCATCTACCAGAGGGTGGCATGCCATTTTTACACCACGCGGACTTTTAGTCCACTTATATTTTTAGGCTGGGTTCACACTTATGCAAATTGGATGCAGAATTTCCCCAATCCAATTCGCATGACAGGAGAGTGTGACCGGCGTCCGGCTCTCAATGGAGCCGGTTTACACACCTCCAGGGTTACAGTGGTTCACATTTGGAAAGGGTCCAGTGGGTCTTTGGCTTCGAATCAGGTGCCAATTCAGGCAGAAATTCAGACCTGATTCGGTGAACAGGGATGCGCCATATCTCCTGCTGTAAGCCACGACCGCAACACGTGTGAACCCGGTCTCAGTTGCTATTCTGACAGTATTTGCTTGAAATGTGCAGAGTCTTTTGCACAGCATTTGTAATCCACAAAGATCCTGGCTCGGTGTCCCAAGGGATCTCATAAAGTTCAAAGCAGGCCTATTGGCCTCTGAGGTACTCCCTTTGTCCCCCCCCCCTCATTTTCTCCCTCTCTTCCTTCTGCCGGACTCCAGTATTGCACTTTCTTCTGCTTTTCCTGTGTTTTTTGTTTTTTCACCCCTTTCTTTTTCTCCTCTTTACCTCTCTTGCTTCTTCCTCCAGTACCTCAGCCATGTATGAATGGAATGGGATTTGAGTCCCCCCCCCCTTTTTTTTTCAGGCACATTACCCTTTAGGCAGCATTGCACTAATAGTCCTTACTGACACAAACTCTTTTCTTGCTTTTTTGGAATGGTAGGACCTCCGTGATATTACCGTGTAATGCAGAAACTGCCTTTGAGACTCAAGAGAGGCAAAGACCACAACTACGACACTTCTGCTTTATTGCTGAACTACTGATGAGATTTAACTCTTTAACTACCATGCCATAGGCCCATCGGTAGGGCTAAGACTAGGTATAAATCTGCAGTTTTTTCATTTAACCAGCAAGTTGAAGGAAAAAAAAACTAACAAATTCCTGCATCCATGTAAGCAATGCAGAAATCTCCCTCATTGTGCTATTGTATTCTGACAGCGGGGATTTCCCCTGTCGGCATATACTGACACGAACTGCAGCCATTGGCTGCATGTGCTGATCGAATGCTAGCTTTCCAGAAGGACTGTTTGATAGGAGCCAGTCTAATGACTAACTTCTATTGAACAGAGAGGGGTACAAACATACAGAAAGTCGGCTGGTTCCTGCTGAACCAGCTGAATCTTGATGTATGTATACCCTGCTTAAGCTTCCATTCTTGTATGTTGTCTAGTTCCCGGGACTGTGTGCTGATATTGTCACTGGTCCATTTCCCTCCATAATTTCTTTGGGTTAACACGTGACTGGGGATGATGTTGGACTATCAAAATTGTATTTTCCTAAATCCTACCTATCCCGTATCACACATCTTGAAACACAGTTCTTTACGTACCCTATAACATTTGTCAATACCAGAGTTGTATAAAGTACTCAAAACCCATACTTGAGTAAAAGTACAAGAGCTCGATCAAAAAGTGACTTGAGTAGAAGTAGAAGTGCTCTATCAAAAAGTGACTTGAGTAGAAGTACTAAAGTATTCAACATTTTTTGTACTTAAGTATTGCAAGTAGTTTTTTTTTTAAATGTTGCTACTCAAGTACTGAAAATAAAAGTACCAGTAGTTTTTAAAAAAAATGTGCTACTCAAGTACTGAAAGTAAAAGTACAAGTACTGTGTTATGTAGTTATTAAAGAAAGAAGTCAAAAGTTTATTAAAGTTAAAGTTATTAAAGTTAAAGTTATTAAAGAAAGAAGTCAAAAGAAGTCAAAAGTACACATGACATTATACACATTTTTTTGAACTTCATGAAACCTGCCATCTACTGTTCTGGGAGTGGTAATTTTTATAATTGTAACGAGTAACTATGCAGCACAAAAAAAAAATATCGGAGTAGAAGTATTGAAATCATCAAAAAAATGTAGTGAAGTAAAAGTGGAAGTAGGAGAAAAAAATTATACTCTAGGAAAGTACAGATACCGCCTTTTGGTACTTAAGTACAGTAGTGAAGTAGTTCTACTTAGTTACTATACATCTCTGGTCAATACTGTTCAGTCATATTGTACTACATGTGACTACTTACCTATATTGTTTCTCTTTTCTTTGTAGCTTTTGAAAATACAATAAACATTATTGTACAATAAATCTATTCTCACTCCAGGAAACCAATCCATACTCAAAGACAAAAGGAAGAAAACATAGTGTGCTTTGTTATGCAATGTTTTATTAACTAAAGTGGATACTTTCACTTGTATAATAACATAGACAAGCCTTCACTCATGGAATGGGCACATAAGGGCAGCACTGCAGCAACTCTTCATATCATTGTATTGCTCTTGAGTGTTATTGAGACAAACTGTCAGGTTTTCCATCCCCATTAGAAGGCATACCTAGGTGACCCAGTCCTTGACTTTAAGTATAGTTGAAGACTTTTAGTGCCTATCGTTTATGGTGCATATGACATGATGTGAAAAAACATAGCAGTGTCTTGGAGGTCATTGCCTCTGGTCCAGGTGGGATGCCAACAAAGCTACCCAAAGAGTATTAGGTATGTTAGTCCTTGTAACCAGGCAATAAATGTAAAATATTTTTCCCACAAAGGTTTTATGTATAGTGCCACATTGTACTGTATGTTGCATGTTGCCCAATGAGGCATTGCAATGACAACAGGGGTGTGTGTGTGTGTGTGTGTGTGTGGGGGGGGGGGGTTGGCAAAATTCTAAGTAGGACATGTCAGCCTAATAACTTAATATTTTTTATTCCTTCTCTTTGGCTGTGGTAGATATAGTTGGTTTATGGGTAGGGGCACATATTGGAAACATTAGTGTAGTATGGGCTGATAGTATATTTCGAGTTGAGCAGAACATCATAGGGAAGGAAAATTACATGAGTAGGGATAGTTGTATTTTGGCAGAGTATCTGAAAAGCAGTGCATAGGGAGATGTAGGAAGGCCAACCTATGTTGAGAAAATTAAATGTTTGAAGCTGAAGCTGAAAATAATGGGACAAGGCTCAGGTCATGTCCACTGGAGGAATGTTGGGTTTTTAAAGCCCATAAAAAGGTTGATCAAACATCCAATGTATTTTCGAATACTGAAAAGGGGATTCCCAATTCTTTAGAAGTGGAGGAATAGAGAATGTGTGGGAGTAAGGGTGTGGATGATCAGATGGGGGAAGCTAGGAGAGAAAATAGGGGAAAACCAAAGAGATATACTTTTCAATAACCCAAAGTGGACTTCCTGGAAATGAAGGTCAAACATATGAACAAGAAGATATGCCTGGTAGCACAGTTTAATATATGAAAGGCTAGTCCCACCCACCCCATTCACCCCACTAAAATATCAAAGTGAAACCTGTGGCCTTTTTGGTTCCAGATCTATTTAAGAAAAGCAGTACATGTTTGTTAAAAGAAAGAGTTGCAGACACATGCGAACACCGTTAGGAGTAAATATTATAGTCTCGGAAGAATGTTCATCCTAAGGACTGCCATTCTCCCAAACCAGGAGTTTAAGAGGTTGGAGCAGGCCTCCAAAGAAAGAAGAGATTTTAGGAGGGGCCAAAAGTAGTTCAGTTTAAAATAATTAACAGGGTCTTTAGGCATGTAGATTCCTTTTTCAAAGCTCTACCTTGCCAGGTGAAGGGGTATTGACCTTGCAATGATGGTTTCAGCTCAGCATGTAGGGATATATAAAGTGTCTCTGGCTTAGAATAGTTGACCTTACCGTTATTTGCAAGACCAAATATCTGAAATTAGTAAGTAGAGAGGGAAAAGCTTTCTGTAGATTGGATACATAGAGGATCAAGTCATCAGCACTTCAAGCCATTTTATGCTCTTTACTATTTGGAATAATGCCCTCGTTGTTTGAGTTGCTACATATTGCAGTGGTTAGGTTCTGTATGACCAAGATAAAATAAAGTATGGAGAGAGTTGGCAGCTTTGGTCTGTGCCATTGGTGAATGATATCTGAGGAGACAGTGCCACAGATAAAGTGTATTGGGTCTTTATTTTCTTTAGGAATCAAGTTAATATGTCCCTCTTGGGACTGTGGGATACATAGGCAGTCGTGTGATATGGCATTACATGTGGTTTTTAATATGGATAGGAGCTCTGTTATGAATTGCTTGTAGAAAGTTTTAGTAAGGTCATCTCATCCAGGGCTATTGTTAGAGGATAAAAATTTAATAGGTGGAACTTTTTTTGCAGTCATAAATGGAGAGGACAGGTTCACTCATGCCTCTTGGCTTAGTGTAGGGAGGGGTGTTTTTTTTAACATATTCTGCTGGAGAGCAAGTAGCCATACTTGGGGAGGTAGGACTGAGAGTACTGTGTGTATTATATTGTTTAAAGTAATAGTGGTGGAAAGCCTAAGTTCATTCCTGCATAGGGTGATCCTGTTTAGTCTCTGGTGGCTTTGTGTACTATTTCTTGTAACATAGTAACATAGTTAGTCAGGTTGAAAAAAGACACAACTCCATCTGTCTCAACCAATAAAAAACAAAAAAAAAAACAGTAAAGAAAACCCAACCATACAATCCCATATACACAATCCTATACCTGCAGTTGATTCAGAGGAAGACGAAAAACCCCCAGCAAAGCATGATCCAATTTGCTACAACAGGGGAAAATAAATCCTTCCTGATCCCCCAAGAGGCAATCGGATATTCCCTGGATCAATTTTACCTATAAATATTAGTACCCGTTTATATTATATTCACCCAGGAAAGAATCCAGGCATTTTTTTAAAGCAATCTAATGAGCTAGCCAGGATCACCTCTTGTGATTTAGGAGTTAAAGGTAAGAAGGGTCAATGGAGATCAATCTCCACAAGGGGTAAGTGATGGATATGGGGAGAGAATTATGTGAGGGAGGTGCCAGAAGGAGGCAAGGGCAGTCCATATATCAGTTGTATCTCCACCACCACCTGCTCCACATGCCCAGCCAATTACTGTCCATCTGGTACTCAGCACATGCACAGGGGTGGGGAAGGGGTTGAGCTCAGCCATTCAAGTTTAGGGAAAGCAGATCCATATTGGGTATTATTTACATAGATGTTTGAGACTAATAGTGAAAATAAAAGTATGGCTCCAGCCAGCTTTAGGTCTTCTTTATGAGCACTGTGTACAGTGAGAAAATAGAGGCTTGGAATAAACCATGAAAGGAATGTAGTGTGGGCTTTCAATACAGGACAATAGGTAAGAAGGGACAATGGTGCAGCTAATACTCTATAATATGGAAGCAAGGGCTCCATGAAAGTGGCATCACATCACATTGAAATCATGCCAACTATAAGAGGGCTACAATCAGCCTAAGCCAGCAAGAACTCTCACAGTTATCCCACATGGAGTGCAAATAACATATCAATATATAAAAAGAGCTGTAAGCAGCATGGGGGTAAAGTCAGGTAGTTCTCCCCGCCTGCATATCCGGCACATCTTGTCCACCATAGAGCCCTAGGTCCCGGTGTGCATGGAGAGGATTAGTCTACCACAACATCAATACTATATGTAAATCGGTACAGTCAAAATCACTTTTGAAGTTATGTAGCTGACGAAGGTACAGCAAGTGCATGTTTGTCCCATGCAGAACCTATATAATTTACACCTAACCCTCTACCCCTTGTCTTGTGTATTGCATCAGTATATATAGTATTTATTATATATATTTTGTGATTCTTTAGACCACATAAAATTTTCATTGATGTGATCTTTTAGAAAATAAATATAATTTCTTGTGGGAACATCTCTCAAACAAATGCCCTTTCTATATCAAGAAAAATGTTTGCGCAAGACTAGTTGTGCTGTCCTGTAAAACAAAGCAGAAATAGATATAATTGTGGTATATTTGGTCCATGAGCACTATTGGTCAGGAATGTACACATTTTTAGCTGTTCCAATTGTTTTAGAAGAGTTGTCAAACACTGGACCCAAACTATGTCAACAATATCTTGATCTTTTGACATATTTGACTCATGGCATGTATGATACAACAACAACATCCTGAGTTTGAAGTAGGAAATACTTTTCTCTTAGAAAAGGATGTAGGAAGGATATGAAAATGGCTACACCCATGTGGGAATGGTCAACAAGCTTAAGGGGAAGAAGCACAAATTGAAAGGGGGTTTTCACTTTACCATGGGACAACACTAAAGCTACACTACAAGAGACCAAGATATTGTTTTCCTTCAAACTTTTAAGTCCTGTACAAGGAGGACATTGTGGACCAACTATAACAGAAGCCTAGTGACTTTTAGTGTACCCTTACTATATACTTACTATTGTCAATGTTCCTTTGCTAGATAAGGTTATGTAGTTTTTATGTGTATGCAGGTTATACAACTCTATATGTGTTATATTGTACTATCTTGTTTAGTAAAAACACATTAATACTTGTGCTGGGTCAAGAACTAGACAAATAGCAACAACTGAGTTTTTCAACAATTTTAATTGGAACAATTGGGACTCGGGCCAGGGATTTTCCTCCAACATTTAATGGAGCTCCTGTCCAAAAATTGCACCCAAACAAAACACTATGGTGGCTTCATTTCAAAGAGGTCCTGCTGCTGTCAATCAAATCCTGTGACAAGGGAGCGGGGAGGGCTGAGCCACGCTGTCTGTGTCAATGGTTGCAGGCAGCATGGTTCAGGATTGAGCCTGCATAAGTTCCCACAAAGGAAGCGGCTATGGGGGCACTTACTGGACAGGAAGAGCCAGGAGTGCTGGCAGGTCTGGGGGGTCCAAGGAGGATCAGGGATTCTCTGTGCAAAACCACTGCACAGAGCAGGTAGGTATGACATGTTTATTATTAAAAAGAAAACAAAGGTTTAGACACATTTTAATGGGCTGATGAACACTGATATGTGCACTGGATGATGATGTCACCCTCTTCTTTGCACCACGGATGAAGTCCGCCTTTCACATGAGAGTCCCCCCTTCACATCTGGGGCCCCTTTAAGACAAGTCACCTACTTCAGGTGGTTTGGGTGTGTCTACATGCACAGCAGCATAGCAGAAGATGGGAGGCAGAGCAGGTCTGCCCTAGTGGGAGGAAGGGGAACAAGGAAGAGGTGAATAGTCTGGAGTTGAGCGCATGCAGATGGTCCTTGACCAATCCTGCTGATTATTGAATGCCTATAAGCATTCCTATCCTCTTTTACCGGCTGAGTCTTCTCAAAGTTAAACTTGATTGGTGGATTTTAATGTTCCTTGATGATTATTATTGTTTTTCCTTCAGATGAGTGTTTGCAAGGTTTTTCTAGTAGTTTTACTGTCTTCTCATTGATGGGCAAAAACATGCATGCTCAGCCTGTACAAACTTGTACATTCATGGATATAGTTTCTAAAGATTTTTGGTGGTTGGATTGTGCCTGCATGTCTGACCAACCTCTAATATCTGCAGGATAGCTATTGTTTAAAAGAAAATTGCTACCAAAAGAACTGGAGCTCAAAAACGCAGAAACTATCAAAGAGATGTACAACTCATTTCCTCTGTGTGCTTTATGTTCGATTTGGCTTCTTTGATCTCTGGAAGAATGTTTATGCTGTGCTTGGCTTGTAGATTTTGCTGTTGTACTCATGTGCATTCTGCAGGCAAATTTTAATGCTGCATCTCCTTTGTGAAACTTTATGTGGGTTGCACATTGCCATATAATTGGTTTACAAAAAAAAAAAAAAGCCTCTGCGAGCGTGAAAACCAACATTTTTCTAATAATAGCAGCAATGGCTTTTAATACAAATGGGCTGTTTTTCAGTTTGACCTTGATGTGTCCTACGTTTCAGCTTCATTCATTTTGAAGCAGAAAATAGTTTTCTGTGCGGAGAAATGAATTACTAGGTTAAATAAGCCTCTAGTTTTAGATAAATCTGTTAACCTTTTAAAAACTGCTGAGTCTAGTCTTACGATATGCAGCTGCTGCTGGCTACAATGAGCATCTGTGTAGGCGATGTGGCATCTGGGAGATGTAGGAAGATATTGTTAGATGCATAACAAAAACTATCCTTGCTAAAGCAACAGAAGTCACTGCATCCAGCTGAATAATCTAAGATAAACTGAACTCCAGGCAGATATAATATCATCACAAACTAACAGTTATACAGCAATGTATTTTAACATGCAGCATACTGAATAAAAGAGTATGGAGCAGCGGTACATTAATAGTGTAATAGTGAAATAATACAATAGTAAAATAGTGACAAAATATTTTGAATAACATAATATATATCTCGTGCTTCAACACATAGACCATGCATATAAAAAATATATATTATGTGATGAATAAAAAAAAAGTTTATGTGCAAGAGCAACTCAAAATCAATGAGTGTTGCACACCATCCAATGGAATATCCAAGTCCCAAAAAATATCACGTGAAATACTCAAAAAAACATATAAAGAAACGTGTCCAAATACATAGTGCAATAGTAGTGAACAAACAGCAAAAAGTCTATTGATTCATGAATACTGTGATCCAAACAGTGACAGAAGTGTTATTTTTCCCACATCCAATATCCAACACTGAGTGCAGGGGCCGCTCAACCTTAAGAGAAATGTTAATGCATTTTTAGGGGAGTCAATCGTTGGCTGAAGAGGATCACTCCATTATAGGTCAATCGCAGCTCATATAAAATAAAATGGGGATCTCCATAGTGTAATAAGTACAATAAGGCTTTAATAAAAACATTAGTCACTTACAATTAGGTAGGAGACAGTAGATGTAACAAACTGAGGGGTCCCAGGAAGATAGCAGCGTAAAAATCCGAACTTCTGGTCTTGGCTGTAGACCAGAGGTCATGTCAAGTTTTTCAAGTTTGGTGTTGAAACTTTCTCCCTCCCTTCTTCCTGTGCATTCAGTGCCCAAGCCCAGCACCAGGTATGAAGTGCTCAGTCTCTCTCAGGATTCTGTTCCACCAAGAGTTTGCCTTGGCTGCGGTCAATTTGTGCTGATGTCAAGATGCTTAGCCCTCTCCCCACACACGTGTTTTGCCTGGGGAAGACTTCGTCAGTAGCGGTTAAAATGTAATTTCTCTATGGAAACTGATTAACTATCTTATAACCACATGACCATAATTAACAATGTAGTTATAATTAACCCTAATATTATCCTATAGAAATAAAACGCCTGCTCTTAAGCAATTAGTAAATAAAAAATAATTAATATATTGTTTCATAAATGTGAAGACACATGCACAGATGATAATTATAAATGAATAGATAGATTATACAGATAAATTATAATAACACCTATCTAATATCAGTCAATAATTACTAGAGGTTCAGATCTTTATCAATGCTTAGGCTTAATGTTTATACTTCATATCCATCTTGTTTAGTTTTTTTACTGCCTTTCTCATATCGATTTCCTTCCAATATTTAAAACACCCATCTAGCCCATAAACCTGAAGACAACCCTTTGCAGATGACACCAAGCTGTGCAGTGGAATACTGTCCTTACAGGATGTCTCCAACTTACAGGCCAACCTCAATGCACTGTGTAATTGGACAACGGACTAAGAATATGCATGCATCATACATACTAGGGGGAGTACAACTGGATAATCAATAGTGGAGAAGGATCTGGGGGTTTGGGCAGATCATAAGCCTAATAATAGCATGCAATGCCAAGCTGCGGTTTCCAAAGCGAGAAACAAAATGAGGTTGAGGGATTGTAAGAGGTGCATGAAAGTCACCAAAGTCACAAAGCGAGCAAAGTCCTTTCTTGTATTAGGAGAGGTATGGACTCCAGAGAGAGAGATATCATTTCCCCCCTGTAATACCTCATCTGTATTATGCAGTTCAATTTTGGGCACCAGTTCTCAAAAAGGAATTGGAGAAAGTGCAGAGAAGGGAAACCAAACTGATAATAGGCAAGGAGGAGCTCAGCTATGAGGGTAGATTGGAGGAACTGAATTTATTCTCTCTTGAGAAGAGGAGATTAAGGGGAATAGGATCAAAATGTACAAATACATAAGGGGTTCATATAGGGAACTTGGTGTTGAGTTATTCACTTTAAGGACAAGGGGGCATTCTTTACTGCTAGAGGAAGAGAGATTTAATCTCCAAATACGGAAAGGTTTCTTCACAGTAAAAGCTGCGAAAATGGGGAATAGACTCTCTCCAGAGGCGGCTCTGACCAGCTCAGTAGATTGCTTTAAAAAAGGCCTGGATTCTTTCCTTAACATACACAATGTAACTGGTCACTAACATTTATAGGTAAAGTTGATCCAGGGAAAAAGAAGGAATTTTATCCCCTGTTGTAGCAAATTCCTCCAAATCAACTGTTGGTATAGGATTGTGTATATTGGATTGTATGATTTTTTTTTTTCTTTATTGGTTGAACTGTTAAGATGTTATCTAAATCTATAATACATTTTTTTATTATTACTGTGTCCAGAAATTCTATTTGATATTTTTTTTGTGAAAAAAAAAAAAAATGACAGTATAGAGGGATGCTTCAGTTGCTATGGAAAAACTATGATTAGACCGCACCTGCATGCAGTCTTCCTGAGATTAAATGCATTGGGCAGGGCTAAGCATCGGCACATGCAGAAGAACACTAAATAAGCTTCATTAGATATGGAGAGAATAAATGAAGCACTGTTTGGCCTTATTTTTTTGTCAATCCATTTTTTCCATTTTTTTAATTCATTTTTACACTATATCTACTTTGCACATTGGTTTATACACTATATTTATTTAATTTGATCCTGAATTTTGTGTATGGGACTAGTTCATTTTTACCTGACTAAATATATTAATTTTATTTTAAAAATAATAAATACAGATAGGAAATATGTTCAAAGTATAATATATAAAGACCTAAAAATAAGCTTCATGCCCTTTTTTATAGCCCTGCCCCTTTCAGGGCCATCAAGTTTGGTATTTCAGCACATGCACAAATGTGGCAAAGTGCCCTACCCATCCTTCATGTCCCAGCAGAGCCCTGCAGTACATCTGCACACATGCAGGGAGCATGTGCTGACACACCAAACTTTAGGATCTGCATCCCAGCCAATCTTTGCACATGCATAGGCATGCCTTAGGGCTTTGTGGGCACCTGAAGCCCTGCAGCAAAAAACTCTCTTTAATTAAAACAATACATATACGTTGTATGACTTACCTACCAAAAGGTACTGTACTTTTTCACTGTCATACTGTTCCAAATCATCACTGAGAATTGAACAATGCAAATTGCTTCACTTTACCCTGGCTGTCGGCGTCTATCCTAATAATAATTATTACACAGCTGTCCAAGTTGCCCCCTTTCCCCCCATCTCTCTCCATGCTACTTCCACTTTCTAATCACTGAATGTTCCCCATTAACAGTCTGTACCCTCCTCTGGACCCTGCCCCCCCCCCCCCCACACACATTTTCGGCCTTAAATTCACGACCCCTCTATGTTACATTCCCTACACATGTAGGACTCTCTGAAGTACTTGAGTGGACTGTTCTCCTGCCATTTAACTTTCTCAGGCATTCTGGACACCCCTCCAATTTGTCCCAGCATATGACAACCTGTTGGTTTTCGTATGGTGGCATATGAGGAGCATTAAATGCGTCTGCAAACTTCTTTTCAATACCTGCAAGAACACTGGCAACTACCAGCCAGTTATTTTAGTATATTCAACTTCACTACCATGTTTGTAGTTTGCTTTGACACCATAAAGATTCACCAAAACATCTTAAACCCCTTTGAGAACCGATGGCGAAAGGACCCTTAACTGAAAGGCTTAGTTTCTTATCTCTACATGTCCCTAACTGACTTGATCAACTCAGGTTCTCTCCCATATACTGCTAAGTAGGGCTGTGAACTTAGGGAGAAACTAGATCATGCAACATGGGCCAAGATATGTTTCACTTCCTTCAAATGCTCCTGGAATATTTTTGCCCAGGAAAAAACATACTAATTATTCTCCTCTTGGTACATGACCCCTGACTGCATCTCTAAGTTTACCCACTGCTCAGCAATCCCTTGTTCGAGCGTGGAGATACCCTTTCCTTGATATTGCTGAAGTAAAAGACTCATGGGTATTATGGTGGACCAGAAGCTTACTTCCATATTTGAATGACTGTAACGCTTAGGTGAATATAGACCGTTCTCTACTCTACTTGTGAATGTTCCTAGCCACACACCTTAAGGCGCCCTGGTTGGACCATGAAGGTCCCCCATTGTGCTCCCCCCACCTTTTTTTCTCTCCTAGGCAAGTTTCTTCTTCTCTCTCTGCTTCTAATTCTACCTTAGCCCTCCGCACATATATGGGATGTGCCTATCTCTTTTCTTCCTTTCCATACATACCTCTCTCGTACTTCCACTTGTCGAGAGGTGGTGGACAGTCCCTCTCCACAACCTAGCGAGGCACTCATTAATGCCAGCAAAGAGAACCCCCCCCCCCCGGTTATTGTACTACACCTAACCTCTTACAAAACTCCCAACCTAGCTACTTTCCTGTCTCGCATAGCTCACTCTTGCTGATGTCTTTTGCTAACATGCCATGCTTTATATTTTGTGAGCCTCGTCTTGATTTAATACCTGCACCATTTCCCTGCACTATTGCCTCCTGTTTACAGTTTCCTTATATTTTCTGGAAAAACATTTAAATTCATTGTGATACAAACCAAATGTACACATTGCTTACTGTTTATACATTTTGTAGTTTTTTTAAAGTAAAATAATATTCAAATATTATTATTTATATTATATATATATATTCAAAACTGACTAAAACTAATTGCCTGCAAGTAAGGAGTGTAAAAACTGACTCTACTGCCATCCCCCTCCTCTGAACATCTATCTGCTAATCATGAATTAGGAAACTGACACTTCTGAGAGTGTCAATCACATCTGATTTGCAGAGCACTCACTGGTACCTCCCACTGACCTCAACTTCAGTACTGTTTCCTGTATGGCATGAGGGATGGCAGGAAGAATTTGGCGCCAGGATCGCTTTGAACACGTGAAACTGGGTTTTGATTGGTTAGATACAACACTTTTCTTCTTGCGTTAAACAGGTGAGGCAAAGAGCTATTGATAAGGTACAGTATCCTTTAATACAATCAGAATTAATTCTCCAGCAGTTTGGCCTTAATAAACTGAAGCAATCTTTAGTATACACTGCTCTTTTGAAAACCCAACATATCCTGAGTGTGTCAGTATTGGTTTTCCAGTGAGCTGTAAATTAGCTGTCCTTGCGTTACAAAAAAAGTAGATAATAGCATTTTAATGAGTTATGTTTACTTTTTAACAATGGATCCCTGTTATCCTGCCAGTTTAAAGAAAACCTGTACTCTTCTGTCCTAAGGAAAACTAATATTTCCATCTCCTGGGTCCCCTGCAATGAGGAGAACTCACCAGGGCATGGAGGGACCAATGACTAAGAAGATAATGAGCAGGGAAAATAGCCTGGTCCCCAGGGCAGAATATTAACTTGGCTCATAGAGGAAACTGTGACTTTGATACATTTCTCTTCAGTAGGGCTTAGGAAGAGGTGTTTGGAATCTAGACTCAGGAGTAAGATAATTGATGCACTATGTAAAAGTTATATTTTTCCTGGAGTTGGGCTATAAGGTCTGCAAACGTTTTTTTTTTTTTTTCAGCGATCTGATAGAGTGGAGTAAGAGGGAGGTGTTAGCAGGGAGTGAAGGCTATTTCAGAGTGGGGCAATATATTGTATGATATATTATAATATGATTAATAAAATGTATTTAATATGATACGGGATGGGATCTAGGGGGTATATGGGGCATACGGATCTATGGACGGGATCATTAGCTCAATCTCAGTTTTCGCGGATGATACAAAAATAGGCAGGGCAATAACTTCTCATCAAGATATAGAAATCTTACAGAATGACCTGAACAAAATAACAGAGTGGGCAACCACATGGCATATGAGGTTTTTTGTAGAGGAATGTAAGGTATTGCACTTGGGGGCTAAAAACATAAATAGCTTTTATTCCAGAGATAAAGCTATAATCCTGCCACTTTATAAAACCATGGTATGACCACATCTGGAGTATTCTGTCCAGTTCTGGTCGCCAATCGTCAGAAGGGATGTGCTGGAACTGGAGAGAGTCCAAAGAAGGGCAAAAAAACAAATAAAGGGATTGGAGGGCATTCATTTTGAGGAGCGATTACAAGCGCCTAATTTATTTTTCCTGGAGAGGAGACACCTGAGAGGGAACATGATAGCGATTTACAAATACCTCAATGGTGATCCCAGCATAGGAAAAAAACGATTAAGTCTCAAAGAGTGTAAAAGGACACGAGGCCACACAATAAGATTAGAGGAGAGGCGGTTTAACCTTAAGCTGCGTAAGGGATCTTTCACTGTAAGGGCGGTGAGGATTGGTGGTAACTGCGGGAAATATGGCTACTTTTACTAAACTCTTGGACGTGCACCTGATAGATCACAACATTTAGGGTTATGGGAAATGATCATGACACTGACACACACACCTGCACAGGTTGAACTGGATGGACTATTGTCTTTATTCAACCTCAACTACTATGTAACTATACAATACACAAACACACAAACACACACATATACATATACGTATACATACAGTATCTCACAAAAGTGAGTACACCCCTCAATTTTTTGTAAATATTTTATTATATCTTTTCATGTTGTGACAACACTGAAGAATTTACACTTTGCTACAATGTAAAGTAGTGAGTGTACAGCTTGTATAACAGAATACATTTTCTTACCCCTCAAAATCACTCAACACACAGTCATTAATGGCTAAACCACTGGCAACAAAAGTGAGTACACCCCAAAGTGAAAATGTCCAAATTGGGCCCAATTAGACATTTTCCCTCCCTGTGTCATGTGACTCGTTAGTGTTATAAGATCTCAGTTGTGAATGGGGAGCAGGTGTGTTAAATTTTTGTTATCACTCTCACTCTCTTATACTGGTCACTGGAAGTTCAACATAACACGTCATGGCAAAGAACTCTCTGAGGATCTGAAAAAAAGAATTGTTGCTCTACATAAAGATGGCCTAGGCTATAAGAAGATTGCCAAGACCCTGAAACTGAGCTGCAGCATGGTGGCCAAGACCATACAGTGGTTTAACAGGACAGGTTCCACTCAAAACAGGCCTTGTCATGGTCGACCAAAGAGGTTGAGTGCACGTGCTTAGCATCATATCCAGAAGTTGTCTTTGGGAAATAGACATATAAGTGCTGCCAGCATTGCTGCAGATTTTGAAGGAGTGGGTGGGCCAGCCTATCATTGCTCAGACCATACGCCGCACACTGCATCAAATTGGTCTGCATGGCTGTCAGCCCATAAGGAAGCCTCTTCTAAAGATGATGCACAAGAAAGCCCGCAAACAGTTTGCTGAAGCAGACTAAGGACATGGATTACTGGAACCATGTCCTGTGGTCTGATGAGACCAAGATAAACGTATTTGGTTCAGATAGTGTCAAGCGTGTATGATGGCAACCAGGTGAGGAGTACAAAGACAAGTATGTCTTGCCTACAGTCAAGCATGGTGGTGGGAGTGTCATGGTCTGGAGCTGCATGAGTGCTGCTGGCACTGGGGAGCTACAGTTCATTGAGGGAACGAACCATGAATGCCAACATGTACTGTGACATACTGAAGCAGAGCATGATCCCCCTCCCTTCGGAGACTGGGCCGCAGGGTAGTATTCCACCATGATAACGACCCCAAACACACCTGCAAGATGACCACTGCCTTGCTAAAGATGATGGACTGACCAAGCATGTCTCCAGACCTAAACCCTATTGAGCATCTGTGGGGCATCCTCATATGGAAGGAGGAGGAGCGCAAGGTCTCTAACATCCACTAGCTCAGTGATGTCATGAAGGAGTGGAAGAGGACTCCAGTGGTAACTTGTGATGCTCTGGTGAACTCCATGCCCAAGAAGGTTAAGGCAGTGCTGGAAAATAATGGTGGCCACACAAAATATTGACACTTTGGGCCCAATTTGAACATTTTCACTTAGGGGTGTACTCACTTTTGTTGCCAGCGGTTTAGACAATAATGGCTGTGTGTTGAGTTATTTTGAGGGGACAGCAAATATATACTGTAATACAAGCTGTACACTCACTACTTTACATTGTAGCAAAGTGTAAATTCTTCAGTGTTGTCACATGAAAAGATCTATATATATATATAATCTCTGGTTCGGCGTGTACGTTCAAGGCCCTGCCAATATCCAGCAACTTCACATAGCCATTGAAGAGGAGTGGACCAACATTCCACAGGACACAATCAACAACCTGATCAACTCTATGCGAAGGAGATGTGTAGCACTGCGTGAGGCAAATAGTGGTCACACCAGATACTGACTGGTTTTCGGACCCCCCTCCGAATACAGTAAAACTGCACATTTTAGAGTGGCCTTTATTGTGGCCAGCCACAGGTACACCTGTGCAATAGTTATGCTGTCTAATCAGCATCTTGATAAGGACGTTGGATGACGAAACGCGTACAGCGCCATCGCATCACTTCCGGTTCCGGCATTCGGGTGGAACACATTGCGTTCTAGGCACCTGTACAACGCTCGTTTTGCACTTTGAAATTGTGAGTACACTATTGGCCTCTTTCTTTGCCCTATATGCTCCACCTGCATACATCCCGTGTAACTGGCTGACATTGGAGTATACACTATGTAAGAGTGTGGACCCCCCTGGAGACCCAGGATATTCCATAGGAACCATTCCGGAGCCCTACTGGGCACTCCTGGCACACCCCCATCCTAGGACCCCCCGGAGAGGAACAGGAGTCAGCAGAGGGAATACTTCCTATACACATATACACGCTCTATACCCCTGTGTGGGGTGGGTATTTCTGGTGAGTGGGCTACCTACCTTAGGGGTCACCTAGCACCTCACCTACCACCCACCATGGGGTTGTTTCAAGTTTTGTAAAGTATCTGTCACTTTTATGGACTAAAAACGTCACTACTGTCATAGCTATTGGATCACTAATATTTTATATTTAATTTTATGTGCATTATTTAAAAATATTTTTGTTATACCAGATATTTTTAGCACAGTTTTTATTTTTGCACTCATTTATATTTGCACAGGTCACTTTAAGTATTCAATTAACTTTTTGCCATATACTGTACACATTGCACTTTTATTGTATTTATTGATATTTATATGTTCCACATGCACTTGATCACTTTATTTATTGATTCATTTATTTATAGACACGCTTGTTAAAGGTTTTCACCTTTCACCTTTAGTCACTTCATTTCTTATTTATTGTGATATTTATTTCTCTTTGTGCATATTTATTTATTTATTTTGTTACATATTGCACACGACTCCCCTGTCATTTATTACACACTCCTACAGTAGGCAGCGCCATTCCCATATTTCTATCTTACCTTTCATATAGTCTTCGACTATAGTTCTGGGAGGCTGCAGATATTGCACACGACTCCCCTGTCATTTATTACACACTCCTACAGTATCCAGCGCCATTCCCATATTTCTATCTTACCTTTCATATAGTCTTCGACTATAGTTCTGGGAGGCTGCAGCCAAAATCACTTATCCAATACACATATCCTTTAGCGCGGAGTTCCACACTTTCATAATCAGCATCTTGATATGCCACACCTGTGAGGTGGATGGATTATCTCGGCAAAGGAGAAGTGCTCACTAACACAGATTTAGACATATTTGTGAACAATATTTGAGAAAAATAGGCCTTTTGTGTACATAGAAAAAGTCTTAGATCTTTGAGTTCAGCTCATGAAAAATGGGGGCAAAACTAAAAGTGTTGCGTTTATAATTTTGTTCAGTGTATATACTGTATATATATATAGAGAGAGAAGGATAGAGAGAAAGAGATTTTAGTGACTAGGTTTACATAGAGTTAAAGACTCAACATTTTTACTATAAATTGTAGGCAGAACAGTAAAAGCAACAGCAAGGAATAAATTAAACTGTCATTTTTTTTGGGTTATTGTCAAAAGATGCTAAGTGTGGGTGTTATCACATCAGAATGTGTGCCAGCTTGTTGATGACATTGAGCATTTTGATACATTGGAAATTACTTGTCTAGATGCCTGGCAACAGCTAAGTGTCTGGCATTTTCTCCATATTGGATATTTGCTAATCTGCAATGGTCAGTGGTGTCAAGTGATTATACAAAATGGAACAGCGTGTTTCTACTGATAGCAGAATGTTTAACTCCTTCAATATTTTATGAAGATATTGGTGATGCTTTTGTGAGTTTAGTGTAATTTGCACACCCAGTTTCTTATTTTTGTTCTGTTTATTTAACTCAATTATTTCTAGCAATGCCTTTGACTTCAACAAAATTTAGAAAAGGCAGGAGGGCATCCCTTTGTAGAAAACATTAGGGTTACTGATAAAACAATGAGACATGTCATTTTAATAAGTTTATATACAACCAAGAGTTACCAGAACAAACAAGTTGTATCTAAAGTCTTAAATAGCTGTTTTATTGCATCCATAAGACCAGGCAGTTACAAATGAATCCATTTTCATGATTACATTTCAGGCCATAGTCCATCACATTTTTCAAGCTTGGTGTTCAAAGTTGACAAAGGTCTGTGAATGTGCACCAAATTGTGGCATAAAGAGGGAAAAATGTAGAGAATTTGTTCTGACTGTTTATAAAGTATACATCAGGGGAAAAAACATATTCCTAAATTTTATCCCTATAAAAGCATCGCAAGTACAGAAAAAAAATCCTGTCTGGGCTGACAACACAGTCGGTGAATTTACTAAGACTGGAGAAGCCAGAATCTGGAACATTTAATAAATGGCAACAAATCAGCTTCTATCTTCAGCTTGTTCAGTTAAGCTGGCCATACACGTACAGAATTTCGGCCGTTTGCAGACTGAACTATTATTCTTCGGTCAAAAGCCAATTGGCCACTAACTTACAGAATAAACTCTTTTACATAATCGTTTTCATGATCATAATGATCGTTTGATAACATGCACAATATGAGTCAGAATATTATTTTCGTTTCAATTTTACCATACACATAAAAACTTTCGTAGAAACGATAAAAGTTTTCGCTATGGATCCATCGACATTAGCCGGGCACACGATCAAAATCGTCTGTAAACTTGTGTTCACTAACGGCCCGATTTTCGAACGATCTTTCCTAAAAGACCATTTTCGGACGAAATTCTGTGCGTGTATGGCCAGCATTAAGATTTAAAATTGAAAGATACACTATATTACCAAAAGTATTGGGACACCTGCCTTTACACGCACATGAGCTTTAATGGCATCTCAGGCTTAGTCCGTAGGGTTCAATATTGAGTTGGCCCATCCCTTGCAGCTATAACAGCTTTAACTTTTCTGGGAAGGCTGTCCACATAAGGTTTAGGAGTGTGTCTATGGAAATTTTTCATCATTCTTCCAGAATTGCATTTGTGAGGTCAGGCACTGAGTCAGGTACTGCTCTAATTTATCCCAAAGGTGTTCTATCGGGACTCTGTGCAGGCCAGTCAAGTTCCTCCACCCCAAACTGGCTCATCCATGTCTTTATGGACCTTGCTTTGTGCACTGGTCCAAATCATTTGGTAGAGGGGGGATTATGGTGTGGGTTTTTTTCAGGGGTTGGCCTCTTAGTTCCAGGGAAGGAAACTTTAAGGCATCAGCATACCAAGACATTTTGGACAATTTCATGCTTCCAACTTTGTGGGAACAGTTTGGGGTTGGCCCCTTCCTATTCCAACATGAGTGCGCACATGAGTGCCTGACCTCACAAATGCACTTCTGGAAGAATGGTCAAACATTCCCATAGACACACTCCTAAACCTTGTGGACACCCTTCCCAGAAGAGTTGAAGCTGGTATAGCTGCAAAGGGTGAGCAAACTCAATATTGAGCCCTGCGGACTAAGACTGGGATGCCATTAAAGTTCATCTGTGTGTGAAGGCAGGCATCCCAATACTTTTGACAATATACTGTAGATTCTGATTGGTTGGCATGCACAACTGTTCCATATTCTGTTTGATCCAGAATTAGTAAATTCCACTCAGTGCCTTCCCTGCTCCGCAATTCAACCAGCATTCTCAGCCTGTTTGTTCTACTCTTCATACATTAATTTCTTTCCCAGAAAAACAATGCTGCTGCCTTGACTCCCAAGAACCGGCCCATGCACTGTATAGCAAAAGGGCTTTAAGGAGATGTAGTTCTGGGGGAGCATGCTTATGTCAATCAGAACTGCACTCTTCTTTTTTATTTTGGATAGAGCATTGGAGGGTTATAACTCTTGTCAGGTTTCTTTCCATCTGTGTCCCATTGGGGCAATTTCCCTTCTTATCTCATAGCCAAAACAGGATGTGAGAGGAAATCACTTCAAATTGCTGTCACCAGGGTCCCTAGAATTAGATTCCCCATTGGAAGATTTTACTTCTATTCCTGTTCTAGTGACAACCAAAAAGTTAGGATTTTCTTTCACGTTTACTCTTGGTGATAAGGATAAACAGGAAAAATACAGAAGGTGAGATAGACATTAATAGAACCTTGACAAGTGTTCTAATGCCTTTCTGTTTTATCTAGAATGCAAAAAGGTTTTGCCTTTACTTATACTTTATTCATCTTTGCTCTTTCAGTTTGTGATGCACAGCTTTTTTAGGCAAAGCATAAAGCATTTCTAAGCTCCCCTGCTTAAAAAAGGCTTGTACCATCTCCAAAACTCCATTGTCATTTGCAGGCTCTCTGGAAGACCCTGTTCACAATTACACATTTTTGTGCAGTTAGATGCCAGTGAATGGCATTATAGCCAATGACACTGTTCTCATTTCTGCATTTCCCTATTCTGTTTTAAGGGCTTCGACGATAGGTTTGCTAACGATTTTGAATTTAGGAATGCATATGTTTTTAAGGGAAAGTAGGCATTTTAGATCATGCAGTTCCAGCAATCTCTAATAAACAACCATTTTTGCCAAAATGCTACAATACAGGATTGGAAGCTGCCAAGAGTGGGGGGCACATCAGAAAAGAGTTCTCTGTTGGGCTGCTTTTAAGTGTATTTCCACTTTTTCTGATGAATTTGAGAAACTACTACTATGTGTTGCTATGTGCCCCTATGCACGCAGCATATTTAAAAAAAAATAATAATAATATATAGGACACTAGGCTGCTTCTATTGCTTTGAATAGATGGCCATATGGAGAAAGTGGACAAATTCAGAGTTTTCTTTTAAGTGCTTTAACATACAGTGCACCACCCAAACCTCAGATCTGTAACTCTTTGTTAGGACAGACAGTCCTGCACAACTAGTTTACAAGTGATACTGAAATCTGCCAGCCTAGTATGAACAGGATTAATTATGGCAAATACAAATCTACGCCCCCCGCATAAACATTACATAGAAAGAAAGAACTAACTTTAAGCAATAGTTTAATCCAAATTTGGAAATACTTATCTTTTCTTCCACACAACTTTGCCCTGGTTTTTAAAAATCTTCTGTTAAAATCTAAAAGGAACCTAAAAATTCCAGCTCATTACACAATTCAGTAATGACATAGAGGTTTGAAGAGTTGTTTTTTTTTGTTTTGAACAAAGTAAAGAAGGTATATTAACCCCCTGTAAGGCCTTGGGTTTTGTGTCCCAACTGAGATCGGGACAGGAAATGGATTGAAATTTCTTCAGTATTTACTTTTAATAAGTTTATCCAAAAAAAAAAAAAATAATAATTTGTCTAGAGTTGGATCCAATGCAATAATCTGATCAACATCGTAATTTTTTAATACCTAGATGCTATAAACAGTGTAAAGTATTAAATAAGTACATGTATTTTGCCATATGTTCTCGTCGCATATACAGTTTCTATGTCCTGGTTGTGCTTTAGTATTTCCCTTTTTCATTTTCATGGCAAGAAAATAGCTTTTTTTTTTATAATTAAAATGTGTAATATGAATCCCCTTGAAACATTTACTAATTATAGTGAGAGATGGGGGGGGGGGGGGTGACCTCAATGTTGCTACATGTTTCAAATAGATGTCTATTTCTCTTATTAAGTAAATATCTCTTTGCATAGATGGTCCAACACTATGTGACTGATAACCCTAAAAAGAGATCCCAAAGTTATCTACATTTATTTACAATTATTGACAATATGTAAAATTCCTTCAGTACAAAACATATTCATTGTCAGATACATATTCAAGGTGACTGCTCCCGTTGTATATGTGTTTATGATGCCACTAACAATGACATTGATTATATTTTTAAAGATTTTCATATAAAACCATTATTTAACTAAATGCTGTCAGTTTCTTGTTTTTGTACCTGTTTTTATCCTGATAGTCAGTGTGCAATACTCATTACATAAAATGTGTAAATAAAAACCCACCTAAAGCTGGCTAGAGGTATCAGAAATTGATCAGCTGTTCCAGAATACTTTAGCTGCCCTCAGACATTGGAATTTTACAACAGATCCATAAACACTCTTATTGGGTGACTATTTATGTTTAGCATGTGCAGACTATCAGGAAAGGCAACCTGCAGCCATCCACCTATCACTACTTATCAGAGGATGATCAATAGGGTTCTTATCCTATCCAATCACTTTTTTCTTCAAAAGTGATTTTTTTTTATTGCAATCTAGTCTATGAGCCCCTTAAAGTCAAACCCCCGGGAAGATATAAAAGTCACAAGTTAATGCAGATCTGTATTCTCTAATAATCCATTGAATACAACTAGTGTTTGTTCCTAAATTAGACTTCAGAATGGTAGTTTTGCAATTCCCAGTACAGCAGTGCTCAGATTGGGAGATGGAAGCCAGCACTGAGAGCGAATCAGTGTAATATATGCCACTGTTATGATAAGAAGCATGCTGATAGGTGGAAAGTGAGCTCAGGGATGACTTCTTAAAGCGGAGTTCCGGCCGCGAAAATGTTTTTTTCACTAAAAATACCCACGAGACAGTCAGACAGACACGAGACAGTCAATGGATAGCCTCTGTACTGTCCCGGGTCGCACTTACCTGCAAGAAGAAATACTTACCTTGAAAATTTCTTCTCCAGCGCTGCCATCTCAGGTGTGGGCAGCTGAAGCCAGCGCGTCCTCTTCTGCGTCCTCTTCCGTGTCCTCTTCTCCCAGAATGCGCCTGCACCGGCCCCTGCTCGTCACACCGGAAGTGACGAGCGGGGCCGGTGCAGGCGCATTGATTCCTGGGAGCGATGACGTTCATCTCCCAGGAGTCAATGCAAAGAGGAAGTGACGGCGCAGGCCATGGCCGCAGAGGGAGGATGTGGAAGAAAGGTGAGTATATTTTTCTTCAATAACAAGGTAAGTAAACAAAAAAAAAATTGTAACTATCCATTTATTTTTTTAGGTGACTAAAAGCAAGCGGATGGCCCAAAATCGACTTCGATTTTGTGTCCGGAACTTTTTTTTGTGTCTAGTGACTGGGGACTGTGTGGACAGGATAACAATTCCTTTGGCAGGTAAAAGGTATATTTCATCAATGTAATTTGCTGTTTGAGTTACGCTTAATGTGTTACTAACCCCACAACAGTAAAATTCATCTGTATTTGCAGTAAAGCATGCTTGTTATATTCACTGTGGAACCTAAAGGGTTAATCCTCTGCATTGTATAAAAAGGCTGTTTCAGCCTGTCTTCTCTGATCCTCCCTGATTGACGCTGGTTAACGTCTTCTGAAAATATTAGCTGCCTGAATATGCTGGCCCACTGGATTTATTATTTTATGAGTCACGCATGCTTATTTCAGGTCAAAAACTCAAAGTACTAAATTAAGACAATTGGCATAACAACCATGCAACTAGCAGTTCCAGGGAAAAAAAGCTCAGTACTAAAGACCTGGATTTTCAAATTAATTATTTCCAAGCAGCTAACTCTCCAGTTTCAGTAGGACAGGAACTCCACTTTTAAGCCCCGTACACACGTACCGATGGTCGGCATACAAATGTTCCTCTTTTCTCCCCGGGATGTCGGTGTCTGCTGAAAAGTGCAAAGACAGCACAAGGACAGCACAAGAATTTTGTCCGCCGACTGCAGAAGTGATGTCATGTAATGGTTAACTTTCCCTGTGTTTTCTATTTTCTGAGCATGCCCAGTCTTGCAAATCTGCGGTCTGTCGGCCGAATTGTGTACTGACAGGCGAACAATCGTCCGTTCTGGTGTCGGCATACAAATATTTTCATGTTTGCAAGAAAGACTTTTGTCCGCGGATTGTGCGCAGACATCTGTCGGAGGCACCATACTAACACGCGTACAATCGGCAGATCCTTCGTCCACCGACGTTTGTATGCCGACGATCGGTACGTGTGTACGGGCCTTTAGAATAACTGTAGCTCCCAGTATCTAATACTGTGAAGGAATCAGTCAGGTACAGTACCCTTCCATCTCATTAGCAACTAAGTCATATACACACATATACAAGAGGGGTAACTCAACTGATTTGTAAAAGGGCTGGAGTGGTTGAAATAATTCATATTCCTCAAAAAAAGAAGCAGAATAGGATGCTGAATATCTGCCTGGTTATAAAGGATAGCCTTCCGTGCAAAAATAAATAAATAGGATGGGACACCTGCTTTGGCATAAAGGGGGAGATTTACAAAAACTGGGGCGTTTAACCACTTCTGGACAGGAAGGATTTGCCCCCTTAATGACAAGGCCATTTTTTGCGATTCGGCACTGTGTTACTTTAACGGAAAATTGCATGGTCGTGCAACAACTCTGCCAAAATAAAATTATTGTCCTTTTTTTTCCACAAATAGGACTTTCTTCTGGTGGTATTTGATCACCTGTGCGATTTCTTATTTTTTGCGCTAAAAACAAAAAAAGAGCGACAATTCTGAAAAAAAGAAAAAACAATATTTTTCATATTCTGCTATATAACATTTCCAAATAAAAAAGAAAGAAGTAAAAATCAAAATGTTTCATCCTTTTAGGCCAATTTGTATTCTGCTACATATTTTTGTTAAAAAGAAAAATCGCAATAAGCTTATTTTGATTTGTTTACGCAAAAGCTATCGCCTCTACAAACTAGGGGAAAGATTGAAGTCATTTTTATTTTTTACTAGTAATGGCGGCGATCTGCGACTTTTAGTGGGACTGCGACATTGCAGCAAACAGATCAGACCCCTAACTGACATTTTTAACACTTTGGGGGGGGGGGGACCAGTGACATTACTACAGTAATCAGTGTTAAAAATATGCATTGTTACTGTAAAAATGACACTGGTAGGGAAGGGGTTAACACAGTGGGTGATCAAAGGGTTAAGTGTGAGCCTAGGGGAGTGTTTACTAACTGTATGGGGGATGGGCTTGTGAAATGACCACAGAGACCTGTGATCTTATATAGAAGGATCACAGGCCCTCTGTGATCATTTCAGAGTGAAGAACGGTCGGCTGTGTTTACAACAGGTAAAGAAGAAAAGCAGGCACCGCTGAGTGTAGCAACAATTTATTACATGACAATTAAAAGTAGTAACTCACATCGTAGTATTCTTTAGTCCATGTTCCATAGTGTATACACTTCCTGTACTCAATCTTCCGTGTCTCGACTGGCCCGCAGCCGGGTGACGACGATACAGGAATCTTCACAGAGGAGCTGGTTCAAGCGGAGGCTGCGGTGGACCGCAGGCTCTCCAGAAGTGACGTAACGCATTTCGGAGCATGCGCACTTGGCTCCTTCATCAGACGTAAACAAAAACTCTCTACAGCGGCGATTATATGGGGACATGCACCGGAAATTACTATGGTGAATGTCAAAGGGCAATGAAATAAAGGTGGAACTTGTCATAATGCTATAAACAACAAACTCTGATGGCCTTAAATTAAGTAAAAATTACACATATAATATTAAAATATGGCATAGAGTTGTGATTAATTTCTTAAAAACAAAGCACTTAAAACCAACACACATCTGAAAATGAATATGTGCGGAGTGTCCCTGATACTGAATGCATAAATTATGAAAATACCAAAAAGAAAAATAAATGAAAATAAAAATAAAAATAAATCAAACTAGAAATAAAAATAAAAATAAAATTATAAAATAAAAATAAAAAATTAAAATAAAAATAAGAATAAGAATAAAAATATAAATTGCTCATAATAGTGAAGATGAGTAAAAAAAAAAAAAAAAAAAGAAGCAGGGTAAACAAAAAATAGGAACAAAAGTAGAACAGTGTCTGTATGTCACTTAAAATTAGATAATACTTAGTAAAAGTTTAAAAATGTAAAAATTTTAAAATGTAAAAAGATGTAGATGGCTCACAGAATTGTATTAATATCTAATTCTTCATTGAGTCCCCCAGGTGAGAGAACATTAAGGGCATATATCCAATATGTTTCCCTTTGACAGAGTCGCTTGAACCTCTCTGCTTCAGGGGGACCACTAGTCGACTTGGCATGATGGTGAAGGAAATGTCTTGGGACGCTATTAATTTAATGCCATCAGAGTTTGTTGTTTATAGCATTATGACAATTTCCGCCTTTATTACATTGCCCTTTGACATTCACCATAGTAATTTCCGGTGCATGTCCCCATATAACCGCCGCTGTAGAGAGTTTTAGTTTACGTCTGATGAAGGAGCCAAGTGCGCATGCTCCGAAACGCGTTATGTCACTTCCGGAGAGCCTGCGGTCCACCGCGGCCTCCGCTTGAACCAGCTCCTCTGTGAAGCTTCCTGCATCGTCATCACCCGGCTGCGGGCCAGTCGGGACACGGAAGATTGAGTACAGGAAGTGTATACACTATGGAACATGGACTAAAGAATACTACGATGTGAGTTGCTTCTTTTAATTGTCATGTAATAAATTGTTGCTACACTCAGCGGCGCCTGCTTTTCTTCTTTTGTTGCCAGCAGGATTACCTGCAGATGCGCGCTCGCCCCCCAGCACCACGCGCGCGACCAATGTAGGGCTACATCAGTTCACGCAGGAGAGCCAGCCTGCCGCAGTAAATCTGTGGAGGACGGTCAGGAAAGTGTTAAAGTCTGGTACAGCTCTGCATATAAACCAATCAGCTTCCAGGTTTTATTGTCAAAGCCTAATTTGAACAAGCTGAAGTTAGAAGCTGATTGGCTAGCGTGCACAGCTGCTCCAGATTCTGAGTGCTCCAGTTTTGATAAATCTCCCCCAATGTGTGTTCACACAACACAGTTTACAGCCTTCCACTATCCAATTACTGCAATGGGGTGGCAAACACCAATAAAGAGAACAATTAGGAGACGGTCTGCCTATTTATTATACACAACAGCCTGTCTCCTGTATCTCAACAGCAATTTCTACAGCAATAGTCTACAAGATGCTGCTGGGACCATGGGGTATGAAACACACTAATAATTACAGAATGGGTTCCCAATCCCACCTATTTTTTATTTTTTACAGGCAGCAGGGAGAAGGGCAGATAGAGGATATGCACATGAAGTACAGTAATCCTTTAAAGCCCTTAAATACATTACATTTAAAGATTAATGCATGCCATTAAAAAAGCTTAAATTCTTTTCAAGCTTGGACTTTTGGGCAGATAAATTATAGCTTAAACGTTTATACATACAGAAACAACTTGTATTCTAGAGATGAACATTTTGTACATTGAGAAGATGATCATTTTGTCACGGATGACATATCTGTCATTCTCGGTAGAAATAAAAGTAACATCAGCTTTCCCCTTTGTATTAATACAAAGGAAACACTTTGCAATAGTGTGGGGGCAATTACAGGCTTGTGTTCATACACATCAGACTCCCAGAGTAGCACTCGCGGTAATGATAATGGTACCACTCTGATGTGTCACATAATAGCACCCAAGCACCCAGTTCACACTGGCCCTTTTCCAGACTCTGATGGACATCTCTACATTATTTTTCCTTTTTGTTTTAAAAATCACTACTGCGATTAACCGGCTGGTGGTTTGACATAAAAGTTTATCTATAATCTATGTAGTGCACTACAAGAGTCAATTTCTGTTTCTTCATGATAGGAGATGTTGTGTCCTTCCTTGGCAGGTGAAAGCTGCTCTGAATCATCTTGCCATTGTCTTTAATCTGAAGCTCTTTACTTTGTCGTGAATTCAAAGTGGCGTCGCTGTCATGTGGCTCCGATTCGCATTTCAGAAGAGTGACAAAACATCTGTAAAACTGGAATAAAAAAAACAAACCTTTCAATTTGTATGTATTGATGACAGAATTAAACACAAATATTATCGGGAATACGTGCCACTTAGTGGTGAATTTCACTGAAGACACTTCTCAGGTTGGTGTCTTTTCTTTCTCTCCAGCTTAAAGCGGAAAAGAAGTTCCCCTGTTATTCACTGGGAACAGTCGTTTTCTTTTGCAGAATAGACATGCAATGTTTCTTCTGCAATAAAATACACCAACCTGCTCTCAGCATTCCCTAGCATGAAACTGAGCTGCTCATGCAGTGTGTCGGGACAACTAGTTCCTGCACATGTGCAGGAGTGACATCATCTTGCGCCGGCCAATGAAGATGGCTTGAAAACCAGCACACAGACGAAGATGCAGGTGCCTTTTGTTTCACTTTAATGTGCCCAGACTATGGAAATGACAATATTTATGCATTATTTTGTGCTTTAACCGGTTGCCGACCGCCGCACGACTATATACTGCGGCGGTCAGCCCCGGCCAGGCAGAGTGACGTATCGGTACGTCACTCGCCTGTCACTGACTTGCGAGCCTATCGCGGGCGGGCGCGCACCCGCCGAGGCGCGCGCCCGCCGCGGCTCGTTCACAGACAAGTCAGTGCGTGTGACCGGCGGACTCGATGTCCGCCAGTCACACTGCGATCGCTCCTGTGAAGGGAGAAAGACAGAGCAGCTTGTGTAAACAAGCTGCCTGTCAGTTCTCCCTGTGTAAAAGTGAAGATCTGACCGTTCTACTATGTAGAACGGTTGATCTTTGCTTTTACACCAAAAGGAATGTCCCTGCACAGTTAGAAGCACGCCCCTAGGACACACTTAACCCCTCCCTGTCCAATAAAGTTAACCCCTTCCCTGCCAGTGTCTTTTTTGCAGTAACAGTGCATATGTATAGCACTGATTACTGCAGTAATGTCACTGGTACCCCCAAAAGTGTCAAAAATGTCAGTCAAGGGTCCGATCTGTCCGCCGCAATGTCGCAGTACCGAAAAAAAAAATCGCAGATCGCCGCCATTACGCGTTAAAAAAAAAAACACCAAAAATGACAAAAATCTTTCCCTTTGTTAGTAAACGCGATAACTTTTGCGCAAACCAATCAAAATACGCTTTTTGCGATTTTTTTTACCAAACATAGGTAGCATAAAACAAATTGGCCGAAAAATGTTAAAAAATTTTGATTTTTACTTTTTTTTTTGGGGAATTTCATATAAAAAAATGTGAAAAATATTGTTATTTTTGCAAAATTTACGCTTTTTTTTGTTTATAGCGCGTGATCAAAAAATCGCACAGGTGATCAAATACCACCAAAAGAAAGCTCTGTTTGTGGGAAAAAAAGGACGTCAAATTCGTTTAGGTACAGCGTCGCACGACCGCGCAATTGTCCGTTAAAGTCACGCAGTAAAAAATCGCAAAAAAACCCCTGGTCCTTTAGCAGCCAAATCCTCCGGGGCTTAAGTGGTTAAAACACTGATTTCTCTAGCTGCAAGTACAGTGGAGTTTTTCATCCTCAGACTCTGAAGTCAGGTTTCAGGGGGTTTCTAACAGCTTGGAAGCATGTGCTGTGTATTTATATTAACAGTCTGGCAGCCTGCCAAAATCCTGGTTCTGTAGAAAAATAGGGGCTGCGATTTCAGTGGTTCTAATGTTAACTCTGAAGATGAGTTTCTCTACAAAGCCCATAGCTACAGAGGTATGTGAGAGCTTGTTTTATTATTTATTTTGTAAAACATTGTACGTTTTCAAATGTTTTCCTTGTTTTAACTAGATGTTAGTGTAGTTATATTCCATGTGTGGTTTGTTTGCCTTACCTTGTAATAATAGGCTGTTGTGGCTTCGGTTTATAGGGTCATGGCTGATAGATTTCCCTTTGTCTATGTATTACTGCAGGTAGCCCTTCCCTATTCACCAGAGGGACAGGTAACTTCCAGTTCCAGGTCACACAGCATCCTGTGCATTGCCATTTCCTCTGTGTTGCATCACAGATATCAGAGTGCTAATATGACAAAAACACATCTTCCAGCATAGTGATCTCTATGTCAACAGTTCTGCTGGCCTATGTCTGTGATTATGTCAGACATAAAACAGATGGCAACATTTTTAATTAATATTTTTACATTTTTACCCTTTTTTGTCACTAAACTTTACTTTTTATCACATAGAGGACCAGTACATATATTGTCATCAATGTCAAAAGATCTTCAAAACGTTTCCAACCCTTGTTAGTGTTACTGTACATTGCATTTTACCATAGCTGACTACACTATTTTACTCCAGTAGCCTTTAATATGCCAGTCATACCTGCTTATTCATAAATATATATATAAGAGGATTAACACAGGTGCTGCTCTTAGCCAGAATGGATGGTATGATGCCAACTGTGGGAGAGATGATTCCAGGTTCCCCAAAAGTTGTAATCAAGGAGACTAATCCATAGGGCATCCAGCAGATGAGATAGCAAGTGATCATGCAGAGCACCATAAACAGCAAATGGTGTTCCCTCTTCTGAGCTGAGCTCAGGTTAATCCGCCCCATCTGTGAAGAAAATTAGAAGACAGTTATTAATCCTTCACCCTAATATTCTCTGAACAGCAACTAATGTTTCAGACAACTGCAGCTATATATTAGACTAGATCATTCATTGTTAAAAATGCATTTCCATTTTTATCAAACCTCCCTATAGTATTCAAAACAGAAAAAAGCTGAAAGGCAGTGCAATGTATATAGCATGTATTTTTTTTCTTCCCATGTTACTAGTTTCCTCTTCTTGAATACAATGGCTTATATGGAAAATGCTAGCTTCATTACCGCTAACGACAATGGGCTAAATACCCAATTGATTATAGGTGGCATTCACTTTCATTCACAGTTTGATTTGGTTAAAAGCCCATTTTAGCCTAAAGGATCTTGGTCAATGTACCAATAGTCATTGTGCTTGCACCTGTGCCTGGTCACATTTGCTCCTCCAGAGCTGTCTTTATTAGTATGTGCATGCCTCAAGGTGGATGTGGTGTCATGTACAGTATGTACTGTATCTGCATACAAATGCCCAGTGGTGCCATTTGCTCAAAGGGTCTATCTAAGCTTAATTCCAGAACACCTTGGTGCTAAATTTATTGTTAGCGTACTTCACCAGACTGGACCTTATTTGACCTCCTGTTCTTTGGGCTGGCTTGACTAGTATTTTACCACGCTTAACCTATCTTCATCACAGGTATATTTGGCCCTGGTTGCCTACCTGAACCTCTTGTTCTGCCCCCTGCCTTAACCTATCTTCATCACGGCTATATTTGGCCCTGGTTGCCTACCTGAACCTCTTGTTCTGCCCCCTGCCTTAACCTATCTTCATCACGGCTATATTTGGCCCTGGTTGCCTACCTGAACCTCTTGTTCTGCCCCCTGCCTTAACCTATCTTCATCACGGCTATATTTGGCCCTGGTTGCCTACCTGAACCTCTTGTTCTGCCCCCTGCCTTAACCTATCTTCATCACGGCTATATTTGGCCCTGGTTGCCTACCTGAACCTCTTGTTCTGCCCCCTGCCTTAACCTATCTTCATCATGGCTATATTTGGCCCTGGTTGCCTACCTGAACCTCTTGTTCTGCCCCCTGCTCACTGGTTTTGGTACTTCTTTTACCTGCTTGCTGCTTAAAGTGGTACTAAAGGCAAAATCCCAAAATTACATATATGATGCAGTCTGTAACTAGTGTTAACAAAACAGTCTTTGTTTTTCTGAAGCCCCCCATAATGTAGTTTTTACCTGTTGATCCTGCTGTTGTTTTTCTACCTCCTTTAACAGGCCAAGCTGTGCAGCAAAAGTGGAAGTTAGAGGGTTGAGCCAAACCATTTACCACTGAAATGGGTGCTTACAGTAATCCAATGTTATTCATTTATGTAGACCCTTTATCCCAAAATGGAAAAAAAAAGTTTTTGTCACTTCTTAGTGTTAGCTGGAGTTAGGCTTTAATTTGTTAGTCATTTATTTAAATCCACTATTATATCTAGCATTATCTTCTCTACATTGTGCTACTGTCCAAGGGTGACTCCATTGCTCATTCACAGAAATAAAACAGGAAGTGTTAGTGACCCGATCTCCAGGTGTAAATAAAGGAAAGAAAAACCTAAAAAGGAAAACGAATGCAGCTACCACATTTAATGATTGGCAAGCTGCAATATATTAACTTTATTTTGTTTTAAATATGGCTTTATTGCCATTCTGTGCCCTGATGTATATCAGTTTGGTACTTTAAACTGACTTACAGTGTCTTGGTCCTACCTAAGCTATTATTCCCCAATCATGTTCAGATCACTTGCAGGATGTGCTGATCTTTGAATTTTAGAGGACCAGAAAATCCAGCCTTTCATTCCCCTGCAAGACACCTGACTTTAAGGTAGGGATCCATCCAGGTGCCTGACTGGCATCTGGCTCAGCATCTTAGCATGCCTCTGAGAGTCTGAGTCAGCCACTCCTGCCCCCTCCACTGCTCCAGTGAGAGCTGTGGGGCAACCAAGGACTGAGCGATCAGCGGTCATGTGATCGTTTAGTTCTCGGTCTTAGACCAGTGGGGGATAGCTGCAGCTTCAGACTGAGGCTGCAGCCATATAGGTGAGTATGTGTTTCTCCTTTAAACATAGGTTGAACTAAAATGGCCTACAGACACAATGTTGCTACATCCTGTGCTTCAGACCTGCTCTGCTCTGGAATATCTGAATATCCTTGACAGCTGTGACCAAGCATTTTTTGTAGCTTCTTTGCCTTTGTGTTACTTGGTCTCCACCCATGGAGGTACCTAGACTAGATATGCAATAGAGGCTTCCATCCACTCTGGATTTGGTACTTCAAAACTATCTGCTAATATCCTTGGACTTTCTCAATCATTCACAATCCATCCAGGAGAGCATATCTATCTTAGCCACTTGCCGACTGCCTAACGACGATTTACGTCAGCAGTCAGCCCCTCACAGGCAAAGCGACGTAGGTCTACATCGCTAGCCTGTGAGGCTCTGGGGAGCGAGCGCGCGCTCACGGACCCCCCCGCGCGTGTGCCCGGCAGACCCGATGTCCGCCGGGCACTTACGATCATTCGTTAGAGCGGGAGAAAGGCAGTCGGCTAATGTAAACACAGCCGCCTGTCATTCTCCCCTGTGTAAGAATGGAGATCACACGGTTCTACTATGTAGGACCGTTGATCTCTGTTCTTACACTAGTATCCACAGCCAATCACAGTAAGAATCACGCCCCTAGGGACACACTTAACCCCTCCCTCTCAAATAAAATTAACTCTTTCCCTGCCAGTGTCATTTTTACAGTAACAGTGCATATGTATAGCACTGATTACTGTAGTAATTTCACTGGTAAACCCAAAAGTGTCAAAAATGTCAGTCAAGGGACCGATCTGTCCGCTGCAATGTCGCAGTCCTGCAAAAAAAAATCGCAGATCGCCGCCATTACTCGTTAAAAAAAAAACAACAAAAATGACAAAAATCTTTCCCTTAGTTAGTAAACGCAATACCTTTTGCGCAAACCAATCAAAATACACTTTTTGCAATTGTTTTTTAACAAACATAGGTAGCATAAAACAAATTGGCCTAAAATGTTAAAAAATTTAGATTTTTACATTTTTTTGGGGGGATTTTCATACAAAAAAATGTGAAAAATATTGTTATTTTTGCAAAATTGCCAATTTTTTTGTTTATAGCGCATGATCAAAAAATCGCACAGGTGATCAAATACCACCAAAAGAAAGCTCTGTTTGTGGGAAAAAAAGGACGTCAAATTCGTTTAGGTACAGCGTCGCACGACCGCGCAATTGTCTGTTAAAGTTATGCAGTGCCGAATCGCAAAATAGGCCCTGGTCAGGAAGGGGGTAAAATTTTCCGGGGTTTAAGTGGTTTTAAAGATACTACACAGCAAATCAATTTTTTCACAATAGATGAAAAATGAAATATAGAGGGGTTTGTAAATCTGAGCATAGATCTCCTTTATAAGCAGGTAAACACTATTGTTATTACTATACAACAGGGGTCTCCAAACTTTCTAAACAAAATGCCAGTTTATTTTTTTTCAGACTTTCGGGGGGGGGGGGGGGGGGTCTGTCTGTGTGAGGGGAAAAATGCCTTGGCATCAATGGGAGTAAACAATACCCCATCATTGGTTTGAAACAGAAAGACAGAAGCACAATCCCAATAAAGCACACTGTAGCACTTATTATTGGGAAAAGGAAAGCACACTTACATCAGAGGCTTTCATAGATCATGATGATACACAGGGCAGCTGCGCAGGATCCTGCAGGGACAGGTAAAAAATGCCAATGGCCGCAGCATACCCCACCACCTTGGAACCTCGTGCCTTTGTTTTTTTTGTTTTTTTTAATTAATAACGGTTACAGTGTCTTTCATTGGGGTCCTGCTTCTGTCTTTCTCTTTTTTGATCACCTCATGATCTACCCAGGATCTGAATGGGAAGCTGCAGTCCTTTTGGAAATACATGCTTTTTGGATTTACATGTTCCTATGTCCTTGCACTAGTGCCCCTGACCAAGCATACATATTGGACTCTGTGAAGCTGGGACTTGTTTTGCGCTGTTTGTGGTTTGTTTTTTCCATCATTGGTATCAGTGGGAGGAATAGTGCCCCATCATTGGTATTAGTGGAAGGAATAGTGTCCCATCATTGGTATTAGTGGAAGGAATAGTGCCCCATCATTGGTATTAGTGGGAGGAATAGTACCCCATCATTGGTATTAGTGGGAGGAATAGTGCCCCATCATTGGTATCAGTGGGAGGAATAGTGCCCCATAATTGGTGTTAGTGGAAGGAATAGTTCCCATCGTTGGTGTCAGTGGGAGGAATAATGCCCCATCATTGGTATCAGTGGGAGGAATAGTGCCCCATCATTGGTATCAGTGGGAGAAATAGTGCCCCATAATTGGCATCAGTGGGAGGAATAGTTCCCAACATTGGTATCAGTGGGAGAAATAGTGCCCCATAATTGGTATCAGTGGGAGGAATAGTGCCCTATCATTGGTGTCAGTGGGAGGAATAGTTCCCATCATTGGTGTCAGTGGGAGGAATAGTGCCCCATCATTGGTATCAGTGGGAGGAATAGTGCCCCATCATTGGTGTCAGTGGGAGGAATAGTTCCCATCATTGGTGTCAGTGGGAGGAATAATGACCCATCATTGGTATCAGTGGGAGGAATAGTGCCCCATCATTGGTATCAGTGGGAAGAATAGTGCCCCATCATTGGTGTCAGTGGGAGGAATAGTTCCCATCATTGGTGTCAGTGGGAGGAATAGTGCCCCATCATTGGTATCAGTGGGAGGAATAGTGCCCCATCATTGGTGTCAGTGAGAGGAATAGTTCCCATCACTGGTGTCAGAGGGAGGAATAATGACCCATCATTGGTATCAGTGGGAGGAATAGTGCCCCATCATTGGTATCAGTGGGAGGAATAGTGCCCCATCATTGGTGTCAGTGGGAGGAATAGTTCCCATCACTGGTGTCAGAGGGAGGAATAATGACCCATCATTGGTATCAGTGGGAGGAATAGTGCCCCATCATTGGTATCAGTGGGAGGAATAGTGCCCCATCATTGGTGTCAGTGGGAGGAATAGTTCCCATCACTGGTGTCAGAGGGAGGAATAATGACCCATCATTGGTATCAGTGGGAGGAATAGTGCCCCATCATTGGTATCAGTGGGTGGAATAGTGCCCCATCATTGGTGTCAGTGGGAGGAATAGTTCCCATCATTGGTGTCAGTGGGAGGAATAGTGCCCCATCATTGGTGTCAGTGGGAGGAATAGTTCCCATCATTGGTGTCAGTGGGAGGAATAGTTCCCATCATTGGTGTCAGTGGGAGGAATAGTGCCCCATCATTGGTATCAGTGGGAGGAATAGTTCCCATCATTGGTGTCAGTGGGAGGAATAGTGCCCCATCATTGGTATCAGTGGGAGAAATAGTGCCCCATCATTATGTTAGTGGGAGGAATTGTGTCCCCGTGTTGGTGTCACTGGGACTAATAGTGTCCCAAGGGCCTGATATAGGCAGACAAAGGGCTGCAGTTTAGAGACCGCTACTATACAGCATATAGGCCTTTAGACTTAAAAATTGTTGGTTCAGGAAATAAAAAAATCAGCTGCAGCTGAAACGGAGTTCAGAAAAGGCCATGTTTATAGGTTCTTCCATTCTATTCTGCTGCTCAATAAAACTCCTCTATAAATTATCAAGATCATTGGCTTGTTATATGACATTGGGCCTTAGACTTTCAATTTAGAGAATGTATGTTTTTGTGATGACTTCCTGTGATAACTGGACGTAGATCATGTGTCGCGTGGTTCACCCTGAAATGTAATAGCGCCAGTAATGAATGCGGTGATGAAAAGGTAACTGGTAAAGATGGAGCAGATTTCACTGCTTTGAGTTGTTATTTAAAGAACGGAAATAAAGCTTTCCATTCTATGTACTTATTTTAAAACACAGCTTAGAAATGAAACACATCCCCAGAAGAAAATGTAAAAGATACATATGTAACAGGAGAAATGTGTCATGGTTTTTCTTCCATCCTGAACACATTTTCCTGAGATTGTGCGTATGCCCAATAGGTATGCGCAAATGTTCATATGGCAGTCACCTAAGACATTAAGACACTTGAGTACATTTTGCTTGCTGTGTGACACAATTGCTATATTTAACCACTTCTGGACCGGAAGATTTTTCCCCTTAATAACCAGGCCATTTTTTGCAATTCGGCACTGCGTTACTTTAACTGACAATTGCGCAGTCGTGCGAGGCTGTACCCTAATAAAATGTATGTCCTTTTTTTCCCACAAATAGAGCTTTCTTTTGGTGCCATTTGATCACCGCTGCGATTTTTATTTTTTAGCGCTATAAACAGAAAAGTGCATCAATTTTGAAAAAAAACAAAAAACATTATTTTTTACTTTCTGCTATATAACATTCCCAATCAAAAAAAAATTAAAAATCAAAATTTTTCATCATTTTAGGCCAATTTGTATTCTGCCACATATTTTTCATAAGAAAAATTCCAATAAGTGTATGTAGCAGGATTTCCAGGCATTGGGCCTGATGTAGGTCTGCCATGGTCACCGGTAACACCAACAGCACATTTAAGCTGATTGCCCAAGTGTGAGATCTGAGACAATGAACAGTCCGGCATCTTTGGTTTGTTTTATTTATTTTATATGGGGATGGGAGAAGAGAATGAGTGGGATACTCCTCTGGTTCAACTAGGTACAAATTGGGACACTTGAGAAAAAAATGCCTTTCAGCGCTGTCTTGACGCCGGCTGAATGCCGACCAACGCTTGCTGGCGCTTGAAATCACTGACTTGCTGTACTGTACTGAAGACTGACTTCTGACACTCTGGTTAGCTCAAAAGTCCTTGACAATGCTTCCTCCAGTCCTTCCTGATTGAGGTAGCCTTTAGTAACACTGCTGCTGCAACTCTCAACACTGTACACTGCACGCTGTATACTTCCACTGTACACTGAATGCTTCAGGGCCCAACTACTCTTCGGGGTCAACACTGGCATCCCCTTTCCTTTGCTCCTGCACCGGCTAGCTAGCTCTCGGATCCCTCTGACCTTCCCCGGAGTGGTCCCCTCTCACTAGGCAGACCCCCAGGGGCAGTTTGCAGTACTTATGACTGGGAATGCTTTCCTGAAACTAGTCCCCTCTCAGCTCTGCTGGTCCTCAGCACACCAGATCCTCTCTGCAGCTCAGCTCAGCCCTCTGTCCCCTCAGGCAAGCCGCTTGGGACATCCGATTCCTCTTGACAGGAGGAGAGACAGCCGTACTCTCCCTCCTGGGACTCTGCTTACCGCCAAAGACGTGGCATCATGTGCTCCCCTCAAACTTATACGCGCTCCCAGAATGCTGTGCGGCAGAAGCTGCCTTTCTGGGGTAGATACAAGCCTGGGTGTGCCATTGGCTGGGTTTCCTCCACTGCCCAATGAGAGCCCAATGAGAGTAGGGAGACTCCCCAGTCTCAACAGCCACACCTGGGAACCATGACAACCTAGCTGAAAATCATGGCCCTGCTGATAAGCAACAAGGCCTATTACACTTTACCTAGCACCTACCTTGTAGGGTGCTACACGTATATTGATTGATTTGTGCACAAGTTATCGCGTCTACAAACGAGGGGAAAGATTTGTGTCATTTTTATTTTTTTACCAGTAATGGAGGAGATTTGCGATTTTTAACAGGACTGCGACATTGCGGCGGACAGATGAGAGAGACCCCTAACTGACATTTTTGACACTTTTGGGGGGGACCAGTGACATTAATACAGTAATCAGTGCTAAAAATATACACTGTTACTGTAGTAATGACACTGGCAGGGAAGGGGTTAACACCAGGGGTGATCAAAGGGTTAAATGTGAGCCTAGGGTTTTTTATTCTAACTGTGAGGGGGATGGGCTTGTGGAATCAACATAGGGACCTGTGTTTCTAAATAGTAGAAACACAGGAGCCTTGTGTTGATTACTGATAGAACAACGGTCTACTGTGTTTAAATCAGCAGACCGCCATTCTCTTCCCACATGGAGCGATCGCAGGTGCTCAGCGGCAATAGCGGCTGCCAGCCAGTGCATCAGATTCCCCTGTGGTGAATGGGGATACCCCAGGATCGCTGCCGCAAACCGTGTACGGCGATTTGTCAGAACCTGCCGCCGTATATCGGCAGCGGCTGGTCGGCAAGTGGTTAAAATACATTTAACCACGTCTGGACCAGAAGGTTTTTTTTCACATAAATAGAGCTTTCTTTTGGTGGTGATTGATCACCTCTGCGGCTTTTATTTTTTGCGCTAGAAACAAAAAAAGAGCGACAATTTTGAAAAACAATTTAGGCCAATATGTATTCTGCTGCAAATTTTTGTTCAAAAAAATTCCAAAAAGGGTATATTGATCGGTTTGTGCAAAAGTTATAGCATCTACAAATGCTGCAAAATTTTAATGGAATTTTATTTTTTTACTAGTAATGGCGGCGGACAAATTGGACATCTAACTGACAGTTACAGTACTAATGACATGTCAGGGAGGGGGTTAACATCAGGACTGATCAAAGAGTTAGGTGTGTCCCTAGGGCAGTGATGCCGAACCTTTTGAAGCCTGAGTGCCCAAACTGCAACACAAATCCAATTTATTTATTTCAAAGTGCCAACACTGAATTAAACCTGCCAGCGGTTCTGTACAGAGGATGGGACTGATCACCCCCCTGAATGAGCCCCAAGGGACCAAAAACGTATGATTCTGCCCCAAAAAAACCTTTTTGTGCTTTTTCAAATGACGGAACGCTCAGGTGTGGGCGGGGCCATTGACAGTAATGGGGTTCCTCATCATGAGTGTTGGTGCATTTCATGAATCACGCAAACAATATACTATATATTTGGACCATGGGGCCCTACATCCAAGATGGAAATGGTAATTCCCTGTTGGTAAATAGAAGTGGTTTCTACTGATGTCTCAATGGTGTCCTCCAAGGCAAAGCACTGTGGATACAGCCTTCCTGAGGACCTAAATATGGCACTGGATGCCAACGCGCGTGGCTCATGGGATTCCTGCATATGAACAGAGGCAGCTCCAGGACCAACTGAGCCTGGAGTGCATGCCACTGCTCCAACATCATGCAGGATGGCGCCATGCATTCCAAGCCCATCAGCATACGGATGGCTCCGCCAGTCCACGGGCAGAACCCCCCAGAAGGATGGCTCTATCAGGCACCGAAGAAGCCATCCGATGGGCCCCACGCAAGCAAATGACCCAGTGAGCCGGGTGGAGACAGTTGGGTCCCACAGTGGAGATATTCCCTGATCCCCAGGTAACCAGCCAAACAAAGGCAAAATAACCACAGCTCTGTTTAGTGGAAAATCGTGTGACATTATGCACAGAGATACATAGGCATATAAAAAAATGTCCGAGGTTCAGCTGCCAGGCGGTAGCAATCTGGTGACTTAGCTCAGTGGTTCTCAATTCCGGTCCTCGGGACCCACTAACAGGCCAGATTTTAAGTATTACCTTGGGGGATGCAGACTAGAATACTGCAATCACTGAGCAGCAAATTAGATCACCTGTGATGTAATTTAGTTATCTTGCAAACCTGCCCTGTTGGTGGGTCCCGAGGACCGGAGTTGAGAACCACTGACTTAGCTTGCATGCCCACAGAGAGGGCTCTGTGTCCCAGCTGTGGCACGCGTGCCATATGTTCGTCATCGCTGCTTTCCTAGGGGGTGCTTACTAAATGTGGGTGGGAGTTGCACTGATTGGGGGAATAACAGAGATCTGGGTTCTTGCTTAGGAGGAACACAAGATCTCCATCTTGTCTCTTTGCAGAATGGCGATCTGCCTTGTTTACATAGGTAGGATAGCGGGTGGCCGGCGGATATCAGGTATGTCGGACCGATTGATTGGCCTCCCGGCTAGCCAATTGCGCCTAAGGCAGTGCGATAGCGCTGCTTAGTGGCTATTGAATGAAACTACATACAGGTACAGGTTTGTTGCAGTAAATACATGGCGGCTGTCCTCATTTGAGATGTTTCCTCTCATTACCTGTCTTTTTATTGAGCGCTAATCAGAAGAGTGAAGGACCAGAAATCCCTCTAATAAGGTCACAGCAAAAAATACATTTTGTTCTAGTAAAATCTAATTCTGTCTTTATTGAAATTTGTGTCCAAGTTGGGGAGATTTTCCATCACTTCCTATCAAGTTGGTGGGTGTTTGACATAAAAGAAGAAAGAGAAAATCACCTCAATAGGTAGGCAGATAACATTAAGCATCTGACAGAGGTTCTTGTCCTACCCAAACCTAATTCAACAAGTTTTGACTGGTGTTTGGCTGGACAATGTTAAAGTGCCAGTATTGAAGATAGAGTATTGGTTTGTATATACAATTTGATGATCAAAATATGATATAAGGATACAAAACATATAAAAATTTGAAAAATGAACGGGCATTTTGCCACTTGCTCCATTTAGGTAATACATTTCCTGTATGCAAATACACATGGATACAGCCATCCGTCCTCTCTCGGCATCTGAGGTCCTGCATATGGACCCCATGTTACGCTATATGCATGTAAACATCTGTGCTAATGTTTACATGCACACAGATGGCAATAGCCACCTGTGTTCCAGCTATGGAGGACAGTATGTGGCATTAGCTGCCTGCATCTTAGCAACCAATATACTGCATTAATTCCAGTATTACCTCCTTTATGGAAACTAAATTGGCTTTACCGAACATACTGTATGTATCCGGCCAGATGTCTCCTTGTAGACCTGAAAGAGGAATATCTAGGTGTCTTTCAGAAAGTAATGGTTCCATTCTTCTTTATTTATGCTAAAAAAAGCTATTGCTTTCTGCTGGAAGAGGCCAGATCCCCCTGCCTTATAGATGTGGGTTGATCTGATCAATCATGCCCTGCCCATGTATAAAATTACCTATGCTGCGGGGGGGATTTCCAAAAAAATGCAAAAGCTGATTGGCTACCAGGCACATCTGCACCAGATTTTGCACTATCCAGTTTTAGTAAATCAACCCCTTTAGGTCCTCTATAAGTAGCCTTTATATTTATGATCTAAATAATAAAAACAAATTAGGGAACTACATGGAGAGGGAAATACAGAAACTCTATGCTGTCAAGAACACTGGATAAAAATCAAGCTGAAGGCTCCATAGCTTCCAGGGAATAGTCATAAGGATCACTGGTTGTATTACATCATATGAAGGTCATTTATTTGACATGGTGTTGTATGCTTTTTCAAATTCACTGAGATTGCTTTACTAAAGGCAAATAGATTGTTCTCTTTTGCAAGGGAAGCTCCCCAGAGAATAAAGTGTAAGAAAAGCCTAACTATAACTATCAATAAAAATGTCCCCTTCTCCCATCTTTCCTGCCTACTCTGTATAAAAAAGATCTATGTACTTACCTATTTTTTAATCCGCACTGGTCTGGACACGTGATTCTGCAGCTCCAGCTCTCCTGTGTAAGGTGCACTCAATAACAGCTCTGAATCTGGGAGCAGAGATATAACCCATAGGCTTCCATAGCCCAGCCATTGTTGGTGCTCTCTCCTCTCCCCTGCAGCAGCCACTCACTGACACAGGAAAGGCGGAGCTACAGGATCATGTGATCGGACAAAAATGAATTAAAATTAGTTAGGTACACAGACATTTTATAAAGGGTGGAGAGGATAGGTATGAGGAGGGTAGAAACATATTAGAGTAACGTTAATGAATGTGGTGAAGTTTCACTTTTCAAAGAATTCTCAATCATGTGCAAGGGATATAAAAAAAAGCAGCATTTTTGCTTCCACATGATTAGATGATTGAAGCCAGCACAGCTTCACCTCATTTACTAAGTTCTAGGGAAAATGTCCTTGCAAAGTGCAAATACCCTGGCAAAGTGCAATGTCCATTGATAAGTGAACAGCCTATTTACTTTTAGTAGGTCAACCCCATTATGGCCGACATATTTAGACTTAATAGAATTTATCACTGGAGCCAGGAAAATAAAGTTGAACTTACCCCTCGAATGACTTTGACAATGTGCCCATAGCTAAATATCATAACAAGCAGAGGTAAGACCAGACAGAACACGAAGAGGCACACAATATACGATACATTGTTTTGTGACCTTGAGTGCCATACCACTGAACATGTTGTTCCAGAACTTTCCAGGCCATAGCTGCTCCAGCCGAAAAGAGGTGGCACTGTCCATAAGAGAGAGTAGAGCCAGGATCCAATGATACATAGCCACGCCTTTCTGTAGTTGGATGCATCAACTTTTCGACATTTTAGCACTGTTAGGTATCGCTCATAGGATAACATAGACAGGGAAACCAGGGACACAATACCTGCAGTACAGATATGTGGTTAGAACTGTGCAGATTTTCATGAAAATATATTTGTACACACAACCATTTAAGAAAGACGGTAAAACATTGAAACATAGTAAGTTAAAAGGGCAACTCTGCTTTCTCATGGAAACAAAATATAGCAAACAAAAAACATAATATAGCATATACTGTACAACTGCTAAACAAGCCAGTTTGTCATTTAATGTATTTAAAAATTACCTTTCCTTTTTAATCTACAGCTGCTGCCATTTTCTGTAAAATTCAGTAAAATGTATTACAATATGGCAACCTGTTATTTCCTACTTGTTACTGACTCACTGATTTCCATGAAAGTCTGCATTAAGATACAAACTACATTTTAGACAGGTCCTGCAGTGCAGTGACATACTCCCCAACGGCTAAATACTTCTAAAGGAATGGAGACCCTGCAGTTTTTCTCATCAGAACCCTAAGAGTGCACCAGCTGATTGTAATAAACCAGCCCCCCCTTCTTTTAGAATCAGTTTGCAAAAGACATGGTGAAACAAAGAGCTTTTTCTTCAGAGCAACAAAAGGTAGGAATCAAATGCGAAGAGAGTTAAAATCCCTGCAATGTTCATTGATTTTTTTTTCCTCAACAAAAGTGAAGTTACACTTTATGGGGTTTGTGTAGGACCAATATAGGGCCCTCCTCAATCCAACCACTGGGCAAATTAAAATGTCACTGTGTATTGGCACAGAGGGGTTTATTTACTAAAGCTGGAGAGTGCAAAATTAGTCACACTTCTGCAGAGAAACCAATCCGCTTCTTAACTCAGCTTGTTCAATTAAGCTTTGGCAATAAAACCTGATTTTGCACTCTCTAGCTTTAGTAAATAAACCCCATAGATAGAAGGGAGCTGTGCCTAGCTCGACAAGCAAGTGGGTGGGAATTTCAGCACCTATCTGACCCACATCTAGTATAGCTAGTCCCCTTAAGTCCCAGAGGCTTGCACAGATTGTATGACTCCCCTCCATGGGGAAGTTTAATCTGTGCCCCATGCAGTGGTGTGTGTTTTCCAAAGTTCGATGGCTTTTCATTTTACAGTAACTGCAATGGTGAAATATAATGATATTGCAGTATGACCTCATTTTATGTGATCTTTGTGTGATGCTTTGTATCTCTATCTGCAGGCTGGATATCAACATTTTGTGAAAAAGTTGCCCGTGGTAGTTGGGGATTACATGCGGATGCATGGCAGCAATCCAGTTAGACGTTTTTTTTTTTTTAGAAATCCAATATTAGGGCTCTTTTTTTTTTCATGGAGCGGATGACAATTGTGTCATCCGCTCCGTATGTCTGCATATCATCCCATCCATTTGCGGATGATATACGGACATAATGTATGTCTATGGGCATTGCGGATGTCAGCGGATGACACCGGTGACATCCGATTTTGCATCCGTTCCGTTTTTTAAACGGAACAAAAATAGGGTTCTGTTCCGTTTTTTTGGAACTGAAAGGACGAAATTCGAATGTCAGCGGATGATCATCCGCTGACATTCGCAATGCCATTGACATACATTATGACCTTATATCATCTGCAAAAAAATTGGATGATATACGGACATGCAGAACGCCCGTGTGAAAGAGCCCTTAGGGCATTTTTAGGTTTTGAGTCATTATTGTTTACTTTTTCTAAAATGTATAAGTTTTAAACTGATATTTTATATTCATTTTTTTCTATTAGTATAAAATCTTTGTTTTACAAATAAACTGGCAATGTCAGGCAAAGCTTAGCAGACCTGTGGCAAAGGCATTACAAAACTGCTGTAAAGCATGTGTCCCACTATGTCCCATTTTTTCCAGCTCTGCCTACACCTACTCATGACACCACTAGATGTTACAGTATATCGGTAGTGCTGTACATGTTGCAGCAGAATTAATACATGCAGGTACCTGCCGGTTCTAACCATGTACAGGCGCATCTGATAAAATTAGAATACCATCAAAAAAGTTGATTTATTTCAGTAATGCAATTCAAAAAGTGAAGTTCATATATTTTATATAGATGTGGTACACACAGAGTGATATATTTCAAGCATTTCTTTCTTTTAATTTTGATGATAATGGCTTACAGCTAGTGAAAACCCAAAATCATCACAGACTGTGGAAAATGTTGCATTTCATTTGGAAATCAAGGTCTGAGAGTCTGGGGGAGGAGTGGAGATGCACAGAATCCAAGTTGCATAAGGTCCAGTATGAAGTTTCCACAGTCAGTGATGATTCGGGGAGCCATGTCATCCGCTGGTGTTGGTCCACTGTGTTTTATCAAGTCCAAAAGCAGTGCAGCCCTCTTCCAGGAAATTCTAGAGCACTTCATGCTTCCCTCTGCTGACCAGCTTTATGGAGATGCTGATTTCATTTTCCAGCAGGACTTGGCACCTGCCCACACTGCCAAAAGTACCAATACCTGGTTTAATGATCATGGTATTATTGTGCTTGATTGGCCAGCAAACTTGCCTGACCTAAACCCCATAGAGAATCTGTTGGATATTGTCAAGAGGAAGATGAGACACCAGACCCAACAAAGCAGACAAGCTGATAGCCACTATCAAAGAAACCTGGGCTTCCATAACACCTCAGCAGTGCCACAGGCTGATCGCCTCCATGCCATGCCGCATTGATGAAGAAATTCATGCAAAAGGAGCCCCAACCAAGTGCATACTATACTGTATATGGACATACTTTTCAGTAAGCCAACATTCTTGTATTAAAAATCCTTTTTTATTGGTCTTATTTAATATTCAAATATTCTGAGATACTGAATTTTGGGTTTTTACTAGCTGTAAGCCATAATCCTCAAAATTAAAAGAAAGAAATGCTTGAAAAAAATCACGCAGGAAGGAATCCTTCCCGCTTGTGACATGGAGCAAGGACGCTCCACCGACCAAAACACACTGGTCAGCGTTTCCAACATTCCAGTTCGACAGAAGTGGATTGTTAGATCGATTTCTGTTGAGCAGGAGTGGCCACACACAGATCGAAATTCGTCTGGTTCAACAGGGACCATCTATGGCCAGTCTTAACGTTTCTCTCGGGCCTGGGAAAAAAAGACTTTGTGTCCAGTGCCACAAAACAATACGCACAGGATTGCTATCATATCTATCTTTTCAGGCCAGTGTAGCCTAATCCCTTCCCAAAGGACCTTAGAGACACTGTACAGACAATTAGCCACACTGCTAGCTTAGGAGGCCTGATTAACCACTTAATGACTGTCCACCGCACATATACTGCAACAGGGTAGTGGGAGCCCATTGGCAGGTACCGCAGACTCGATGTGCACAGGCACCCACCGGTTCGACAGGACACAGGCAGAACAGCACTCTGCTTATGTAAACAAAGGCAGATTGACCTTCTGCCAGAGGGAAAGGTATTAATCCTGAATTTTTGTAAAGCAGGAACAGAGATCTTTGCCTTCCCCTAGTTAAAGCATCTCCCCCACAGTGAGTAAGCACAACCTAGTTACACAGTTAATCCTTTGATCGCCCCTGATGTTTATCCCCTTCCCAGCCAGTGTCATTTGTACAGTAACAGTGAATATTTTTTAGCACTGATCATTGTATTAGTGTCACTGGTCCCCAAAGTGTCAGTTAGGTGTCCGCTTTGTCTGCCACAATATCGCAGTCCCGTTATAAGTGGCTGATCGCCGGCATTACTAGTAAAAAAATAAATAAAACAAAAATATCCCATAGTTTGTAGACGCTATACTTTTTGCGCAAACCAATCAATATACGCTTATTGGGATTTTTTTTAGGCAAAAATATGTAGTAGAATACATTTTGGCCTAAATAATGAAGAAATTCGATTTTTTATTATTTTTATTGGGTATGTTTTATAGTAGAAAGCAAAAAACATAGCTTTCCTTTCAAAATTGTCAGTCTTTTTTCATGATTCTGAAATTGGCTCCTTATTCAGCCAGCTTCTTATTCGACTGCTGAAGTTGGCTCCTTAAGCCCCGTACACACGCACAGATCGTCGTCATACAAATGTTCGTCTTTTCTCCCCGGGATGTCGGTGTCTGTTGAAAAGTGCAAAGACAGCACAAGGACAGCACAAGAATTTTGTCCGCAGACTTCAGCTGACTGCAGAAGTGATGTCATGTAATGGTTAACTTTCCCTGTGTTTTTTATTTTCTGAGCATGCCCAGTCTTGCAAATCTGCGGTCTGTCGGCTGATTTCTGTACTGACAGGCGAACAATCGTCCGTTCTGGTGTCCGCAGACAAAAATTTTCATGTTTGCAAGAAAGACTCTTGTCCGCGGATTGTGCGCAGACAGCTGTCGGAGGCACCATACTAACACGCGTACAATCGGCAGATCTTTCGTCCGCCGACGTTTGTATGACGACGATCTGTGCGTGTGTACGGGGCTTTACTCAGCCAGATTCCTATTTGAATGCCTCATTTTCACACAGCTTCTGGTGGCCTTGTCATGAAGGGGGTAAATCTTCCGGAGGTTAAGTGGTTAAGTTGTGTAAATCCAGGGTGTGTATTGGCTCTAGTCTCACTTTCCCTTTCCCGCAGTCCAGAGGTTGGAAATTTCATTGCTTACCTCACCCATGGCAGTCTGGTGTAAGGTGAGAGTATGGTAAGACTTTTTAACAGGTCAGTCACCATTAAAATGTGTAAATAATGTTTTAGGATACAAAAAATAGGTTCAAACTTTGTGGGCAGAAACAAGACTGAAAGATAGGTTGCTGATATAGTTGTTAAGCGTGATTAAGGGTAGGGTGCCTGTCTACAGATACAGACCCTAGCAGGTCTCTAGTGTATGGAGAAATACTAACATAGAGCTAGAGAAAGTACATTCATTTCAAACCAGCCAATAGGATGAACAGGGATGCAGTGCAGTTTTTTGCCTTGAATTGCTCATCATTATCTTCTAATAAAAAGTACCATGTAAAAAATAAGAAAATCAAGTTTTCATAGGAAGGATAGAAGAGACAAGGGGCAAGTGATCTATATGTTTTGCCAAACCAGGGCTCTAATTCAGGCACAAGGAATACTCTTTTTTTTTCGTGAAATAAATTAAAATATAAATATGATTGTGTGGAGAAATTATTTATGTACTGTATATGTAATTTCAATGCACATCCTAGCCTGCTGTATTAGATAGAGGCATATAAACGAATATAAACGTTTTACCCAAGCTCAAGCGCTATATTTTATATCAAGGAGTTGGAGTCTGGTGCTCTGGCTGGGATGTCCAACTCCCAAGGTAGCAGATATCAATAGGATTAAAGCCGGCAAATGGCCTGGTCATTAAGGGAATAAAACCTTCCGGAGCTGAAGTGGGTACGTTTAAAAGTTTATTTAAAAAAAATTATTCATATCTATTCTATTATTTATGCCCTGCGGCGCCCTTCTATTAAGGGTATGTACCCACCACACCTCACGCTTGTGTAAGATACGATGCACGTCTCCTCCTTTCAGGGGTCTCTTAACCTGTTCAATACCAAAAAGGGAGAACGTGTCAAGATTTCCCTTATGTTTTTCACGGAAATGTTTTGAAACGTTGGAAATATTTTTTGCATTAATATTGGTGGTGTCATTAAAGTGTTCTGATACTCAGATTTTTAGAGAGCGTGTGGTACAACCAATGTACTGAACACTACATGTGTCACACTGAATAACATATATGACAGTTTATGTACTGTTTAAGAGGATATTCTTTGCTTGTGGAAAAAGAGGTGACAGACGTGCTTTTTCGTGTCCCCTACACTGTTTACATGTACATGTGTTAGAAACACACATATATGAGCCCACAGATGACAGCCAAGTACATGATTTGGGAGAATTACAAGAACTAAACAGACTAGTAGACAGCATGTTACCAAGTGTGGGTGCTCACCTGCTTGAAAAATTACGTCCACCTCTAAGAGCCCAGCCCTCCTGTACTGGTCCCTGCACCATCAGTTCAAAAGGGGGCCCAGGCACCTGCTGAGCAGGAGGGCCAGCTGTACTGTCTTTTTGCAGCCACCCTTCCTCTTCTGCCTTCCCCTGCAGCGCTGCCAACTTCTCTTCCACTTACTCCCTCCAGCTGCACTGCAGGGGGATTGGTCCTAGCACATGTCCCCCTTCCATCTGTTTTCTGGGCCCCCCATTTTCCTCCCATCTACTGCTGGCAGCTGCTGGGGGCACAAAGTGAGCCACTCCAGGATAGGGAATGGGGGAAGGAGCTGGTAAATATGTAATTTACTAGCTGCTTCCTTTCCTGAATGAACACAGCGAGCGATTGGTACCAATCACTTCTGTGTCCATTCATCACTGAAACATAGTAAACTGTGTTTGTGAATGACCAGGATGCCTTAGTGTTTCCTATTATTCATTAATCTGTGCTGCTGAGGCTACAAAGAAAGTGACTGATAAATCTATGTCCTCAGCCACTTTCAGCCAATTGGGATCCTCTATATCCTCTTGCTTTCAATCTGTTAGAGACCACTCCACACTCCCGATCAAAGTCAGATTGTGTGAAGCAGTTCCTCCTGGCTCCAATGAATTGTCCCATTGGTAAAGACTTAATGGTGTTTGAGGGGTGACAGCTATTAGCCAGCAGCAAAGAATTACTGTCACATTTCTTTCTATACAATTAGGTCCATATATATTTGGACCCAGGTACAATTTTTGTTTTTTCAGGCATTTACCAAAACATATTCAAGCAATAGTTATATAATGGAGATGGGCTGAAAGTGTACACATTCAGGTTTAATTTGAGGGTATATGCATCCAAATCGGAGGAAAGGTTTAGGAATTACAGCTATTAAGAATATCCATCCCCCTTTTTTCAAGGAACCAAAAGTAATTGGACAATTGAATCAAAAGCTGTTTCATGGCCAGGTGTGGACTACTTCTTCATTAATTAAGCAGGTAAAAGGTCTGGAGTTGATTCTGAATGTGGAATCTGTTGCTGTTAACCTACATCATGCGTTCAAAAGAGCTGTCCATGCAAGTGAAACAGGCAGGGCCGGACTGGCCTACCGGGAAACCGAGAAATTTGCCCTGGGGCTGCCTGAAAGTCAGCGGTACCCGTAAAAAAATGGCTGCGGCCGGCCCGACATGTACACTGTGCATGGAAAGCCCGTACAAGCTCAGCCATTCACGGGCAGATGGCGCATGGGCATTTTTAAATGTAGGACGCCTCACCGATGGGTAAGTAAGACCCCCCCCCCCGCAGCCCCTGAATCTCCAGTACCATGCCCGCAGCACATCATCTCCTGTACCATGCCCGCAGCCCTGCATCTCCTGTACCACACCTGCAGCCCTGCATCTCCTGTACCATGTCCGCAGCACTGCATCTCCTGTACCATGTCCGCAGCCCCGCATCTCCTGTACCATCAATAGAAGGTTGCAGCGCTGTAAAATGTAATAAATATAATGCAATGTAGCATATCACAAAACGAAATGTGACAAATCATATATCAGAAAAAACATAAAGTCCATATGTCAGAATCCAAGTGAAAACAGACTGTTGTGCCATGGCGTTTTTGCTGTCCTATAATCTAGACATCATATGGTTCTGGTGAGTTCCCAAATTTACCATTTGGTGGAGGACATCACCGTGGTGACACTTGAGTTATCATTGAGCACCGGGACCACAACAGTCTGTTCTCACTTAGATTCTGACATATGGACTTTATGTTTTTTTCTGATATATGATTTTGTCACATTTCATTTTATGATATAGTAGATTGCATTATATTTATTCAATTTTACAGCACTGCAACCTTCTATTGATTGTTCACTGTTAGTGTTAGTAAATTTACACTGTTTGCATGCTGGTGATTCTTATCATTTTGTGGAGCTGACATACTATTGTTTCATCTCCTGTACCATGCCCGCAGCCCTGCATCTCCTGTACCATGCCCACAGAACTGCATCTCCTATACCATGACTGCAGCACTGCATCTCCTGTACCATGCCTGCAGCACTGCATCTCCTGTACCATGCCTCTGCATCTCCTGCACCATGCCCGCAGCCTCTGTATCTCCTGCACCATGCCCGCCGCCTCTGCATCTCCTGCACTATGCCTGCAGCCTCTGCCTCTACTGCACCATGCCTGCAGCCTCTGCATCTCCTGTTCCATGTCTGCAGCCCCTGCATCTCCTGTACCATGTCCACAGCCTCTGCCTCTCCTGTACCATGCTCACAGCCTCTGCATCTCCTGTACCATGTCTGCAGCCTCTGCATCTCCTGTACCATGCCCGCACAGCCTCTGAAATCTCCTGCACCATGTCCGCAGCCCCTGCATCTCCTGTACCATGTCCGCAGCCTCTGCATCTCCTGTACCATGTCTGCAGCCCCTGCATCTCCTGTACCATGTCCACAGCCCCTGCATCTCCTTCACCATGCCCACAGCTTCTGACGTGTCCTCCTATATAATGCTCGCAGCCTCTGCATCTCTTGTACCATGACTGCAGCCTCTGCATCTCCTGTACCATGCCAGCAGCCTCTGCATCTCCTGTACCATAGCCGTAGCCCCTGCATCTCCTGCACAATGCCCGCAGCCCCTGCATCTCCTGCACCATGCCTGCAGCCCCTGCATCTCCTGCACCATGCCCGCAGCCTCTGCATCTCTTGTATCATGCCCGCAGCCTCTTCCTTTCCTGTATCATGCCCGTAGCCTCTGCATCTCCTGTACCATGTCTGCAGCCTTTGCATCTCCTGTACCATGTCCGCAGCTCCTGCATCTCCTGTACCTTGCCCGCAGCCTCTGCATCTCCTGTACCATGCCTGCAGCCTCTGCATCTCCTGTACCATGTCCACAGCCCCTGCATCTCCTGTACCATGTCCACAGCCTCTGACATGTCCTCCTGTACCATTCCCATAGCCCCTGCATCTCCTGTACCATGCCCACAGTCTGACATGTCCTCCTGTACTATGCCTGCAGCCTCTGACATCTCCTGTACCATGCCCACACAGCCTATGACCACCTCCTGTACCATGTCCGCACTTTTACAAAATAATGACGTTATGCTGTTGGGATGGTATAATAATGCTATGGGGCTGGTATGAAATTATTTCCAGGGCTGAATTTTATTCCCAGTCCGGCCCTGGAAACAGGCCATTATAAGGCTTCAAAAACAAAACCAAGAGGTAATAGCAGCAACATTAAGAGTGGTACATTCTGGGGAAAGAACGCACTGGTGAGCTCAGCAACATAAAATGGCCTGTACTTCAGCAGAAGACAAGTGGTGGATGATTGCAGGATCCTTTCTATGGTAAAGGAAAACCCATTCACAGCATCCAGACAAGTAAAGAACACTCTACAGGAGGTGGGCGCATCATTGTCAAAGTCTACAATCAAGAGAAGAATTTACAAGAGCAAATATAGAGGGTTCATCATAAGGTGCAAACCTAAAGAATAGAAAAGCCAGATTAGTCTTTGCCAAAAAAACATCTAAAAAAGCAAGACCAGTTCTGGAAAAGCATTATTTGGACGGATGAAACAAAGATAAATCTGTACCAAAATGAGGGGAAGAAAAAAGTGAGAAGAAGGCTTGGAACAGCTCATGATCCAAAGCACACAATGTCATCTGTAAAACATGGTGGAGACAGTGTAAAGACATGTGCATGCATGGCTTCCAGTGGCACTGGGTCATTGGTGTATTTGATGATGTGACAGAAGACAGAAGCAGCCAGATTAATTCTGCAGTGTTTAGAGATATACTATCAGCCCAGATTCAGCCAAATGCAGCAAAGTTGATTGGACGGTGCTTCACAGTACAGATGGACAATGATCCAAAACACACTGCAAAAGCAGCACAGGAGCTTTTAAAGGAAAAGAAGTGGAATATTCTGCAATGGCAAAACAGTCAATCAGCTGATCTTAACCAAATTAAGCATGCATTTCACTTGCTGAAGGCAAAACTAAAGGCAGAAAGACCCACAAAGAACAACTGCAGACAGCTGCAGTTAGAGCCTGGATTAGCATCAGAAAGGAGGAAACCCAGTCTTTGGTAATGTCCATGGGTTCCAGACTCCAGGCAGTTATTGCCAGAAAAGGATTATCAACAAAATATTAAAAATGAACATTTTATTTATGATTTTATTCATTTGTCCTATTACATTTGAGCCCCTGAAAATGGGGGGACTGTGTATAAAAATGGTTGCAGTTCCTATCATTTGTACTTGATATTTATGCTCAACCTCTTTAATAAAGCTGAAAATCTGCACTTCAAATTCATTTGGATTGTTTAATTTTATTCTAGTGGCATACAGAGCCAAAAGTATGTAAATTGTGCCTGTGCCCAAATATATGTGGATCTAACTGTATGTTTTTGTAGTAACCTATCCACTAATTATATGTCCTGTCAGAGTGAGGTCCAGGTAATTTATGTGTTCTGAGTGATAAGCAGAAGTAAATTACATGTAAGATGGTTACTGTTCAGATAAGAAACAAACGAATCAACCTTGCTAGCTGAACCCTTCCACACCATTATCAGGTCGTCTATGAATTGACCATACCAGGCTATATCCAACCTAAAGGGGTTATTATGAGTAGGGATGATCGAACGGTTCGGGTTCACCATCGGTTCGGCCCGAACATTGGGTGTTCGAGGTTCGGCCGAATTTAGAACTTTTTGCCCAAAAAGTTCGGAATTCGGCAACCAGAACCGACCAAAATTCAGGAAATGGGCTTTAAAAGCCCGTGATTGGACCAGAACCATTAGCAAAAGCCAATTGAGGGGGCAGGAGAATGCTAGGAATGTGATTGGAGTGACTAGGGGGTCCCTAGACCAATCATTAGTGAATACGCCCCCCAGTATATAAGATAGCCCCCGCCATATTCCTAGCATTGTTATACTGGACATGGAAGAGAGTGGAAGCAGTTCTGTTAATTTTACTTTAAAAGTGTCATTTAGCATTTATTAGTGTAAGGAAAGGGATATCTAGTGTAGTTAGAGTGCTCCTTTACACTTAAGTTAGCTTCAAAAATTTAGTTTCTGTAGGGAAAGTGTTAAGTGTAAGGGGACCGTAGTGTAGTGTAGGGTTAACTGACAGTGACTGCTATGGAAGGGTGACAAAACCCTTCCATAGCAGGGTGACCGCTATAGAGAAATGATCATTTCTCTGAGTTGCTTCGGGACAGGAATATGGCTTCTCACCAGCAAGCATTTTTCATGCTGCAGGGGTTGCCACTGCCAGTGCTTTTTTGAGGACATGTTTGATGTCAGACATGACATCTGAACATGTGTATAGGGGGTATATATACACATATATGTCTGTATATATACTCCTAGACATATATAGGTGTGATAGTAGCAGAAATATATGCTTGCGCTAATGAAATCATTTACAATAATATATTTCTGCTACTATCACACCTATATATGGCTAGGTGTCTATATACATATAATTATGTGTGTATATATACCACTATACACAAGTTCAGATGTTTTGCCTGCCTCAAAAGAACCCAAAAAAAATGCGTCAAAAAAAAAAATGCCCAGGTGTGTTTTTGCTGGCATTTTTTGGGGGGTTTTGGAGGCAGGCAAAACATCTGAACGTGTGTATAGTGGTGTATATACACACATACATATATTTATATACACACCTAGACATATATAGGTGTGATAGTAGCAGAAATATATTACTGTAAATGATTTCATTAGCGCAAGCATATATTTCTGCTACTATCACACCTATATATGTCTAGGTGTGTATATAAATATATGTATGTGTGTATATACACCACTATACACAAGTTCAGATGTTTTGCCTGCCTCAAAAGAACCCAAAAAAATGCCAAAAAAAACGCTAGCGTCAAAAAAAAAATGCCCAGGTGTGTTTTTGCTGGCATTTTTTGGGGGTTTTTGGAGGCAGGCAAAACATCAGAACTTGTGCACAGTACCACTATACACAAGTTCAGATGTTTTCCCTGACTGCAAAGAACCCCAAAAAATGCCTGCTATTAAACCGGCAAGGTGTGAAAACTCCTGTGCTGAAAGTGTTCTAATACAAGAAATTTTTTTTTTTATGGTTCTGGACATGCTACAGAGCTGAAACTTCACATGTACACTTTTTAGACCCCCCAGATATGAAATCCAAAGTAAAAATCAAAAAATCTGTTCCTAAGGCCTTCAAAAGAGTAAAAGGAGTTGTCTTGGAACAAGGCGTGGAGGGTGGTCAAGGAGTGTTGCATCCACCAGTTATAGGTGTCAGGAGATGTAAATGCCGGTGCAAATCTTTTATTACCTACAAAGGACATTAAAGGAGGTCTAGAGGAGCGCAGCTGGTACCTGTCATGACATGCTGACCAAAGCTTTAGAGTGTGCCATACTATACTATTAAGCTGTTTGAAGTCCCGAGGGTGCGACATGGAGGACCAAAGTAGGCCCTGAAGGTTAAAGGGGCGAACAGACTCAATCTCGAACCTCAGCCAAGGTGGCAGCGGGGCTCCTGCATGCCATTGTGCGGTCTGGGTCAGTCTAGCAGCCAGATAATAATGCCACAGGCTAGGGACTCCCAGTCCCCCTTGAGAAAGAGGCCTATAAACCATGGGTTTTCCGCATCTGGGCCTCTTATCTTTCCATATGAATCTGTTCACTGCCCTTTGAATGTCCTCCACATCCCCCCCTCCGGAGTACAATCGGTAGGGCACGAAAGAGGTATAAAAGTTTTGGCAATATAGATATCTTAACTGCCACTATCCTTCCCATAAAAGGGATTGGGAAAGAGTGCCAGAGGGATAACCATTGTCTTACCTTGGCAAAAGCTTGAGGGTAGTTAACGCTATATATAGCTGACAGGGACGGAGCTAGTCGTACCCCCAAATACTGCAGGGACTGTTTCGAGACTGGAAAACCAAATGTGGTAGTGATAGTGTCCATTATTTCTTGAGGGATGTTCACCGAAAGGGCTGAACATTTAGAAAGGTTAACACTCAGGCCTGAAACCCTCTCAAAGTCCCTTAATACCTGTATCAAGTTAGGGAGAGAGACCAAAGGGTCCGGCAGGAACACCAACACATCGTCAGCGTACAAACTAATTTTATGTTCCTCCGAACCCTTCGTGTATCCCCTGATCTCAGGATTACTACAGATAGCCCTAGCCAGGGGTTCTATGGCCAGTGCGAATATTAGTGGTGAGAGGGGGCACCCTTGTCTGGTCCCGGATTCGGAACTCCATAGATTTATTCAAATCAGAGACTTTTATAGCTCGCAGGGCCCTTTGACAGGCTGCCTTGAATCTTCCCCCTTTGAATTAATCAGCCGTACCTCATCTAGAGATAGAGGGGTAATTTCAAGATTGTATAGTTACCTCAATGGCCTCCACCTACCTGACAAATCTCGGGCCATGTTGGCGTGGGAGGCTGATCTCGGAGTGGAACTGTCAGTTGAGTCGTGGTCTTCCATGCTACAAAATATGCATAAATGCACTAAATCAATGTCAGTGAAGGACACGGTCGTGAAGCTTCACACTAGGTGGTACTTTACACCGGACAGGGTCCATAGGTTTTATCAGGGGGTCTCCGACCGCTGCTTTCGTGGCTGTGATGCTCCGGGCACCATACTTCACACTTTTTGGGAATGTGGCAGACTATCTATGGTTTGGAATAGGGTATCAGAGGTGGTTTCTCAAATGCTGACATCAAGAATATCCATTACCCCCCAGATGGGACTACTGTTTGCTAAAATTCCTGGTGCCCCTGCACCAATTCAAAGACTAGCACACACACTATGTTGCTCTGTGCTGTGGGCGGTGGCCCTTAACTGGCGGTCGGAGACGGTCCCTTGGACTCAGGTGATGTCGAGAATGGAGGCGATTAGGAGTATGGAGAGGGTTCATCACACTTTATATGATACTATGCATATCTTCCATAAAAAATGGGAGAATTGGTTTACGGGCTAATCCTGTTTTAAGTTTTCATGAGGTTGCCCTTTTTCAGCACTCGGTGGTCTACTTGGGGGTCCTACCCCAGACAATAACTTATATCTCAGGAACAATCTGTTAATACTGTTACTGTTAGTTTTTCCGAAGTATGCACTAAGAAAATTGATATGATCAGGATATCAAGCTAATATACTATAGCACATTTATTATGACATCGATCTCCATGCCTTACTTTCCAAATGGGACTCTGATATGTCTTATCATTTTTTGCCTTCTACAAACACATGACTATACCCCTGGTTATTAAGCATGTGATATCGCTGCCTTACATAACTTGATATACTGTATACCTTTTCTTTATCTTTTCTTTGGTATATATATTTACCTTACCATGTGCTATATATGACTTGTTTGGAATAATATGTACTGACACGGCTTTGATATGTCATACTTTGGTTTTGTTTTTTGGCTATCTTGTTTATAAAGCTCAATAAAAACGTTTGTATTCAAAAAAAATCAAAAAATCTCTCTTTTTTTTTTAATTTTTCAATAATTGGCTTTTTTTTATCAAAAATGACAATTTTTAAGAACTTTTTTTGTGTGATTTTGTGTCTGGGGGGTCTAAAAGGTGTACCTGTGAAGTTTCAGCTCTGTAGCATGTCCAGAACCAGAAAAAAAAGATCATATAGGTGTAAAAGGAGGGTCCCACATCCCTGTTCTACTGAAAAATTATCCTTTTTTTTCATGGTTCTGGACATGCTACAGAGCTGAAACGTCACATGTACACTTTTTAGACCCCCCAGATACTAAATCCAAAGTCAAAATCAAAAAATCTCTCTTTTTTTTTTTTCAATAATTGGCTTTTTTATCAAAAATGACAATTTTTAAGAACTTTTTTTTGTGTGATTAATAGTTAATGGGGCATGACCCAGAACCCTAGGGACTTTTTAGGGGCATTTATTGGGTTTTAGGGCTTAAAAATGGTGTTTTTTGATTACCGAAGTTTGGGTCCCATTGATTTCAATGGGGTTCTGAAATCCGGGCCGGACTTTCGGGAAGTTCGGATGTTCTGGCCGAACCAAACTTTTCAAAAGTTCGATCATCCCTAATTATGAGTGAAGAGAAACATCTCCTCCCACCACCCCATATAAAGATTAGCCAGTGAGGGGTAACATTTTGCCCCATGGAGACACCACAGCACTGGACATAGAACTGTGAACAAGCATAAAGAAATGACTTGTCAGTAAAAATTCAACTGCCAAACAGATGAATTCCTATAGTGCCAAACTGTAAATGCTGTAATATTTAGGGTGATGTCTGACAGCTTCTAAAGCAAGATGGTGAGGTATGCATGAATACAGTCATCCACAAATACTCAGATGACCACCTTATTTCCTGCACATGAGCCAAGACATGACCTTAGATAGAGGCAAAGCCTAGCCACAGTGGAGCATAATCCCTAAACTCCACTCTCCTCACTCCCCCAATCTTTTTGGCCAAATGCTTTTTACCCCACCTCCACTGACCTTTAATTTTTCAGTACACCTCACCCCTGCTTATATCAAAGCTTCAAACCATAAAGATGATCGAGTTACCACAATCATTTCTTCAGTTTGGAAATATTAGTAATGGGAGGAATATTTCTGACACCAAAATAACACAGATGGCCAAATTATAGTGCTTGGAATGATCAAAGCTTTTTTCCTTTTCAGGCCCAGATGACAATGCAGCTTTTAAAACATATTATTCTACGCCTCCGGTTTTGTATGCATGTATCATATGGATATTTTTACCAAGATACCTTTATAGCGGATAAATTTCATATAAAAATTGATGTAAGTGGACTGAAGTACTGGTATAAAGAAGTACTGCAAAACTGCATGTTGCATTTAGGTGTGTATATACATTTAAAATTCTAGCCTATTTTTTTTTTAAAAAACATTTAATTAGTGACTTAAATGTTAATTAATGATTCTAAATTGAGTGAGGTAGGGTTATAATTTTTTTTAGCATCTGTGTTTCATTGGGAGATTTCCCTTTACTTCCTGTCTCATAGCTGCAAATAAAAGTGAGAGGAAATCCCTCCAAAGCGAGTAATGGATAAGTGCTGCTGACTGTGTGTGAAAAGCATCTACCTTTCTACCTATTAGTGCTCCAGTGCTGTGATGTTTGAATCTGTATTTGACACTTCAGTAAAGTAGTTGGGGTGTGTGCAACCATTCCATCTCTGAACTCCTGGTTGTCATCAGGGTCACCAATGTTCCCATTAGAAGATTTCTCCTCTATTCCTGTTCTGGTGACCATTCAGAATTTGAGATTTCTTTCATTTTTACTTTAAGTGATAATGATTATTATGACAAATAGAGAGAGAAGATCTCCCAAGCATGGACACAGACAGCAATGGAAAACTGACCAGTCTAAATCAGGTGCGTTCAGGGTAATGTGGCCGTAGGGGGGAGGAGCCTACATGGCACGCGAGTAAGTGCTCGCTAGGGAGCAGCTGCAGCACGGCGTTCGTCGCCGAGACGGAACCTGGACGGCTGCCGTGGCCAGATTTGACAGCGCCAGGTGGCCTGGGAAGGAGCGTTTCACCCGGCCTGATCCATCTACCTGCCTGTGAGCGCTGGGATTTTGCAGCCAGACCAGATACGGCTGTGCTGTGCTGTAACAGAGCTTTCACCCGATCCACTGGTTATTCGCCAGCCAACTTCCGAGAGCGCCGGACACCAGCAGCCTGACCGGGAGAGGCGGTGTCGTGCCACAGAGGTGCTGAAGTGTATGACAGCACCTTCTAGGAAGGAAAGAGGTGTGGGCAGCTTTGGAGCTTGGAGAATCCCAGGGACAAAAGAGGGCTGGTGCAGTGGCCAGGAGTAACCTGAAGGGACAACCAGAAAAGCCACTAGACCCTAATCTGATTTGCAGCCATACCCCTGCTGACTGTATCAACAAAGTTGTGAGACCAACCTAGTTCTCTCTTTTTATTTTTTCGCTGTCCTTTATAAATTATTGGCGCTGACTTCGCTCTATACTGCCTGAAGCCCCGTACATACCGAATGTCACAGTTACTCTTGCTGGGTGCAGGGGTGCAGGAACGGGACCTGCTGGTAAGAATTCCATGCAAATTTGAAATCACATGTGCTATACAAGTGCCAAAAATTGGGCCTTTGTGGAAGGTGGTGCCTGAACACCGTAACCAAGGCCTCGCAGTTACTCTTGCTGAGTGCCGGAACGGGACCCGCTGGTAAGAATTCCATGCAAATTTAAAATTGCATGTGCTATACAAGTGCCAAAATTGGGCCTTTGCGGAAGGTGGTGCCTGAACACCGTAACCAAGGCCTCGCAGTTACTCTTGCTGGGTGCAAGAACGGGACCTGCTGGTAAGAATTCCATGCAAATTTGAAATCGCATGTGCTATACAAGTGCCAAAAATTGGGCCTTTGTGGAAGGTGGTGCCTGAACACCGTAACTAAGGCCTCGCAGTTACTCTTGCTGGGTGCCGGAACGGGACCTGCTGGTAAGAATTTCATGTAAATTTGAAATCACATGTGCTATACAAGTTCCAAAAATTGGGCCTTTGTGGAAGGTGGTGCCTGAACACCGTAACCAAGGCCTCGCAGTTACTCTTGCTGGGTGCCGGAACGGGACCTGCTTCTAAGAATTCCATGCAAATTTGTAATCGCATGTGCTATACAAGTGCCAAAAATTGGGCCTTTGCGGAAAGTGGTGCCTGAACACCGTAACCAAGGCCTCACAGTTACTCTTGCTGGGTGCTGGAACGGGACCTGCTGGTAAAAATTCCACTCAAATTTGAAATTGCATGTGCTATACAAGTGCAAAAATTGGGCCTTTGTGGAAGGTTGTGCCTGAACACCGTAACCAAGGCCTCGCAGTTACTCTTGCTGGGTGCTGGAACGGGACCTACTGGTAAGAATTCCATGCAAATTTGAAATCGCATGTGCTATACAAGTGTCAAAAGTTGTGCCTTTGTGGAAGGTGGTGCCTGAACACCGTAACCAAGACCTCAGGTTTGTGATCCCTATAGAAAGATCCACAACTGAGCAATGGTTACTGTGGCTGATATCTGCAGTGATCTCTATTCCTACAGGTCTGTGATCCCTATAGAAAGATCCACAACTGAGCAAAGGTTACTGTGGCTGATATCTGCAGTGATCTCTATTCCTACAGGTCTGAGATCCCTATAGAAAGATCCACAACTGAGCAATGGTTACTGTGGCTGATATCTGCAGTGATCTCTATCCCTACAGGCCTGAGATCCCTATAGAAAGATCCACAACTGAGCAATGGTTACTGTGGCTGATATCTGCAGTGATCTCTATTCCTACAGGTCTGTGATCCCTATAGAAAGATCCACAACTGAGCAAAGGTTACTGTGGCTGATATCTGCATTGATCTCTATTCCTACAGTTCTGTGATCCCTATAGAAAGATCCACAACTGAGCAAAGGTTACTATGGCTGATATCTGCATTGATCTCAATTCCTACAGGTCTGAGATCCCTATAGAAAGATCCACAACTGAGCAATGGCTACTGTGGCTGATATCTGCAGTGATCTTTATTCCTACAGGTCTGAGATTCCTGTAGAAAGATCTAGAACTGAGCAAAGGTTAATGTGGCTGATATCTGCAGTGATCTCTATTCCTACAGGTCTCTGATCCCTACAGAAAGATACACAACTGAGCAATGGTTACTGTGGCTGATATCTGCAGTGATCTCTATTCCTACAGGTTTGTGATCCCTATAGAAAGATCCACAACTGAGCAAAGGTTACTGTGGCTGATATCTGCAGTGATCTCTATTCCTACAGGTCTGTGATCCCTATAGAAAGATCCAAAACTGAGCAAAGGTTACTGTGGCTGATATCTGCAGTGATCTCTATTCCTACAGGTCTGAGATTCCTATAGAAAGATCCACAACTGAGCAATGGATACTGTGGCTGATATCTGCAGTGATCTCTATTCCTACAGGTCTGTGATCCCTATAGAAAAATCCACAACTGAGCAATGGTTACTGTGGCTGATATCTGCAGTGATCTCTATTCCTATAGGTCTGTGAATATTATAGAATGTTGCAGAAACTGACTGATGAACAATACTGTGACTGGTATCTGATATAAAGAAAGACAGCTCTCCCTACCTCACACAGGAACCTTGGCCCTCCCTACACTGCTACTCACTCACTGGTGCTATACTGTCTGATATGATGTAAAGAAATCAATCTATCCCTACCTCACACAGGAACCTGTCCCTCCCTACACTGCTACTCACTCACTGGCGCTATACTGTCTGATATGATGTAAAGAAATCAATCTATCCCTACCTCACACAGGAACCTGTCCCTCCCTACACTGCTAGGAATGTCTATCTGCACTGTCTGACTACAAAAAAAATGACTCTCTCCCTGCCTGAATCGCGTGCCTGTCCCTGTTTCATCGCCCGCACAATGACACTACACGCTGCGGCTGCGCAAGCAGCCTTTATGTTGTGTTAGGCGTGTACTTGGCCCCTGAGCCATGATTGGCTAAAGGCAGCCATGGCAGAGATCATTTGATTGGCCAAAGCATGAGGTCAGGGTGCATGCTTTGACCAATCACATAATGCGTGGCACGTGTGCAGTGCAATATGGGAAACTCGAATTTCCCGCAAAGAAGCACTTACCTTCGACTCGAACTCGAAGCTCATCCCTACCGCAGAGCAATGTAGAACAGAATAAGACTCAGAAGTCACGCAAATAAAATGGAAGATCAAGAAAATAGGAGTAGAAGGAAGAATCTGAGAATACGCGGTTTGCCAGAATCGACACAAGGCTAGGACTTAACAGATAAAATGAGAAAAATGTTCAACCCGTGATTGGGTAGAGGAGAAGCAGAACAGATAAAGCTCAAGAGAGTTCATTAGGTCAGAAGATCAAAAGGCATACCAGTGGATGTTCCCAGAGACGTATTTATACGATTTCAGATTTAGGCAGAAAAGGCCCAGATCTGGGAGAGTCTGAAAAGAAAGCCATCCACAAATGATGGCTAAGAAGGAGAATATTGAAACCACTCGTTAAATCGAAGCAAAAACAAGGTGTACGGTACAACTGGGTCTTTCCAGCCTGTTTGATAGGTAGGAGGGATGGCCGCATGGCGAGACTAAGATTCCCTGAGGAGACACGGGACATTTGTGAAAAACTGGAAATCCCTTTACCAAAAATGCCAGGCTGGTCCGATGATTGAACAATAGAAGAAACAACACAAGAAGAAGAACAGTGGCGGTTGGCCTTAAAGAAATGAAACTGAACTATGGAGCTGTCCAAAAGTGGGCTAAGGAGAACCATCGGAGGGGGGGTTGCAGGGGGTGGGGAGTGGGTGGCTTGGGTGGGAGGGGGCTGGGGAAGGAAGGTGTCAGAGAATAAGGGATGGTAACCTAGCTGAGCCCTGACCTTTTTTCCTAGAGGGGGAGAAGGAGGTTTATGAGTGGGCAAGTAGAGCAGCACCCAGAGCTAAAGGAGTAGAGGACAGGGAGTGCTCAAGGGTACATATTCTAATACTTCAGGACCATGAGTTGGTCAAACCAACATCACGCTAAGTGTAACGGTGAAGAGGGGGTGGATGGGGGGGAGGGGAGAGGTTTTTTGGGAGGAGGGGGGATAGGGTAAGGGGAGAGAAGGAAAGGTTGGAAAGCTAAGGGGAAATAGGTTGTGCTGAGTCCATGGTAATATTTGTTAATGTCGCCTCCCCAAAGGAACTCAGTTTTAATTCCTTGTAGAGGTCTTCCAGAAGCTGCCTCTATTCCTGCACTTGGCCCAGGCCGGATGGGAAAAGGAGAGGCAAGAAACTGCAGAAGGTATGGGCGAAGGAAGAGAGACAACATGAACTTCCTAAACTTATTGACATACAAGGTTAGAGGAATAAATACGCCAACTAAAAGACATAAAGTATTAGAAGAGCTTAGACGAAATCCTGCCAGTATAGTATTCTTACAGTAGACATACATTGCACAGGACACAAATGTGAAAATATACTCAAAATATTACCCGGTCTGATATTATGGAGACTCACCAGTCACCAACCCAAAGAGCATAGGGGGTAGCAATTGGTTTCGCTAAGGAGTGAGACTTTCCCTGGAGGAAAGGTTGGTAGACCCAGATGGACGAAATATTTTCCTGAAGGGACAACTACCGGATATAGACTGCACCCGGGCAAATGTATACTGCCCAAACAAAAACCCAACAGGATATTTGAAAAAAAATATTAGATAAGCTGACATTCTCTAAAAAAAAGGTAAACTGTTCTTAGCAGGTGATTTAAATTTTTGTATGGATCCCTCTGGACTGTATATCAAGTGCACAGACGAGGAGAGGAAGAAACAAGCTTTTTCATCGCCAACTGCTAGATGCCTGGAAAGTTCAACATCCTGGGGAAAGGGATTATTCCTTCCACTCCCCTGTGCACTCTATGTACTCAAGATTAGATTATATAATGATAGAACACAGGTTGATAGAAGCAGTTGTCAGTACATCAGTAGGGACAATGACCATATCATGCCCCAGTTACTATGGAAATAAAACTTCCAGACTCTCAGAGAAAGATAAATATTTGGAGCATTAACAAAGATCTGATACAGGATGTAAAAGTAGGGAAAAGGATTAAGAAAGAACTGGAACAATATTTCTCAGAGAATGAAACCCCAGATATCTCTGTAGCTACGATATGGGAGGCTCATAAAACATATATTAGAGGAATACTCATCTGAATAGGTTCAAGGGAAAAAAATGAAAGAACTATTCATATAAATTAATAACAACGATAAATGAGTTAAAACAGAAACGTAAAAAGAGCCTGGAGGGCGAGATACAACAAGCCCTAGTATTAAAAAAAGACAAATTAAGGGAGCTACTGGAAGAAGAGACTAGGTATAACTTTAATAGAGTCGCTAAGGAAATATATAAATGGAGAAATAAACCAGGAAAATACTTAGCAAGAATATTAAAGAGCAAAAAATCGAAAAATTACATAGAAAAAAAAAAAATAATAGGGGGGGAATGGCTCACTCAACAACAGAAATAACCAATACATTTCAAAGTTACTACAACTCTCTATATACTGTGCGGAAAAAGGAAACACACGAAGCAGAACAAAATAGAAAACAAAGGATACAAAAATATATAAAGGAATCAAAATTACCTAAATTATCAACTGGCAAACTATTAGCTCTAAAGACACCAATCTCAGAAGAAGATAATGGAGGCACTTTACCACTAGAGGATTTTGCTGTCTTATGTCTGGGCCACTTTTTGCGATTCGGCGCTGTGCGACTTTAACTGACAATTGCGCGGTCGTGCGACGCCATACACAAACGAAATTTACGTCCTTTTTTTCCCACAGAGCTTTCTTTTGGTGGTATTTGATCACCTGTGCGATTTTTACTTTTTGCGCTATAAACAAAAAAAGAGCGTAAATTTTGAAAAAACAACAATATTTTTCACATTTTTTTTATATGAAATTCCCCCCCAAAAAAATGTAAAAATCAAAATGTTTTTAAATTTTTGGCCAATTTGTTTTCTGCTACCTATGTTTGGTAAAAAAATTCACAATAAGCGTATTTTGATTGGTTTGCGCAAAAGTTATTGCGTTTACTAACAAAGGGAAAGATTTCTGTCATTTTGGTGTTTTTTTTTTAACGCGTAATGGCGGCGATCTGCGATTTTTTTTGTGGGACTGCGACATTGCGGCGGAAAGATCGGACCCTTGACTGACATTTTTGACACTTTTGGGGGTACCAGTGACATTACTGCAGTAATCAGTGCTATATATATGCACTGTTACTGTAAAAATGACACTGGCACGGAAGGGGTTAATTTTATTGGAGAGGGAGGGGTTAATGTATGCCTGGTGCTTACTAACGTGTGTGGGGGGAGGTGACTGTGTGACGTGCTATGCTGAACCCTGCAATCTGACCCTGCCTGTCACTTGGGAGATCCGCCCGCTTGTGTTTACACAAGCAGGCAGATCTCCACACTAGATCCCCGACGATCGGGGAAGAGCGGCGGCGATCGCCGCTGCTCCTCCCCTGGCCCGACTCCCGCTGTGACTGAATACAGCGGGAGCGAGCCTCCGGCGGCGCGCGTGCGCCGCCGAGAAAGGGGAGTGTCAGACGATAACGAGCCACTTTGCCGCAGTAGTACTACGGTACTCAGACGGCAAGTGGTTAAAAAACTCACTGACTGGGAAAAGCCCAGGACCAGAAAGTTATACTACCCGTTTCTACAGAAGGTTCAAGGAGACATTAGTTCCAAAACTTTGCACATATATGAATGGGACAGGAGAAAGGGGGAAGATGAGAGTAGAATCATTGCAGGCTCATATAACGGTAATACCAAAAATAGGAAAAGACCTAACCCTATTTTCTTGTTACAGACCAATAGCACTGTTAAATGCTGACACAAAACTATACGCAGATCAGACAGGATTTATCCCAGGTAGAGAGGGGAAAGATAATGGGAATAGAACACTATTGCTATTACATAAAGCTTGAGGTCTTAATACCCTGGCCCTCCTGCTGTCAATTGATGCTGAGAAAGCTTTTGACAGGGTGGACTGGGAGTTCATGCTGGAAACAACAGAGGATCCAGATATTGGTCCGAGGATGACCCAATGGATAAGAGCACTGTATAGGAAACCAACAGTATCGGTAAAGGTAAATGGTAACTTATCATCCCAGTGTGCAACAGGACGAGGCAGGGTGGTCCTCTCTCACTCCCGCTGTTTGTCCTGTCGTTAGGCCCACTACTAGCGACTATAAGGAACAATGTAGATATAGGCGGAGAAAAAGTTGGTCGGGAGAAACCTAAAGCTGCAGCATATTTAACCGCCAGGGAGGTTAAAGAGGTAAAGAATTATGGGGAATTATCAAACTTTAAGATCAATCCAATAAAGTCAGAAATCTTGAATATTGGGCTAAGTAAGAAAGAAGAACAGGAACTACAGAGGAAATTCCCATTCACTTGGGCAAAATTAAAATTAAAATAGTTGGTATAAATGTAACTCCATCACTAGAAAACCCCTACCATGTCAATTAAATACCCATGTTAAAACGAGAAAAAAGCAGATATTAAAAAAAAAAAATAGAGTCGCCCTCTCTCATGGCTAGGAAGAATAAATATAATCAAGATGATAAAACTGCCCAAAATCCTATATAGATTTCAAATGTTACCAATTGCTATCCCATCGGTATACTTTAAAATAATAAAAACAATGATAATAAAGTTCATTTGGCAGGGGAATAAGCCTAGAATACAATATACGGCGCTCAGTAGAGACAAATCACAGGGGGGATTAGAAGCACCAGACATTATAAGATATTACACCGCAGTTACAATTTTACACATGATAGAGTGGACAAAAATGAAAATTCAACTCCTTTAATACCTATAGGGCTCTTTCAGATGGCCGCTCCGCTGCTTTTGTCCGCTGCGGGACTTTTTTTTTTCACGGAGCGGATGACATTTGTGTCATCAGCTCTGTATGCCCGCATATCATCCCATCCGTTTGCGGATGATATGCGGACATAATGTAAGTCTATGGCATTGCGGATGTCAGCGGATGACACCGCTGACATCCGATTTTCCTTCCTTTCCGTTTTTTGAACGGATGAAAAAATAGGGTTCTGTTCCGTTCCAAAAAACGGAACAGAACTGAAAGGAAGAAAATCGGATGTCAGCGGATGGTATTCCGCTGACATCTGCAGTGCCATTGACTTACATTATGTCCGCAAATCCTCCGCAAAAAAATAGGATGATTTGCGGACAAGCGGAGCGGCCGTGTGAAAGAGCCCTTAGAAAGGAACAAAATAAGGGACAAAATATTTTGCACAAGGAAATGAGAAACAATTTGGTAATTGGGTAAAAAACACGCAGTTAAAATATATAATACATAGTGGAAAGATTAGGTCATATCACAAACTCAACACTGGGGGAGGAAACATGATATTTAATGAATAGAGATATCTTCAGTTAAAACATTTTTTGAGATCCTTGCCTCAACCCATCAGGTTTGAGAAAGATCTGCATCTTGTGGAAAAGCTTTGTTACTCACTAACAAAAATAAAAATAAAACATAGTTTATCTCAGATATACAAGATGATAACTGAGATGGTGGGTCTGAGGAAACCTCCATTCATGGAAACCTGTGAAAAAAAGATAGGATCACGTTTAACCACTTAAGCCCCGGAAGATTTTACCCCCTTCCTGACCAGGGCCTATTTTGCGATTTGGCACTGCGTGACTTTAACGGACAATTTCGTGGTCGTGCGACGCTGTACCTAAACGAATTTGACGTCCTTTTTTCCCACAAATAGAGCTTTCTTTTGGTGGTATTTGATCACCTGTGCGATTTTTACTTTTTGCGCTATAAACAAAAAAAGAGCGTAAATTTTGCAAAAATAACAATATTTTTCACATTTTTTTATATGAAATTCCCAAAAAGAAATGTAAAAATCAAAATGTTTTAACATTTTAGGCAAATTTGTTTTATGCTACATATGTTTGGTTAAAAAAATCGCAAAAAGCATATTTTGATTGGTTTACGCAAAAGTTATTGCGTTTACTAACTAAGGGAAAGATTTTTGTCATTTTTGGTGGTTTTTTTTAACGCGTAATGGCGGCGATCTGCGTTTTTTTTTGCAGTACTGCGACATTGCGGCGGACAGATCGGACCCTTGACTGACATTTTTGACACTTTTGGGGGTACCAGTGACATTTCTACAGTAATCAGTGCTATACATATGCACTGTTACTGCAAAATGACACTGGCAGGGAAGGGGTTAACTTTATTGGGGAAGGAAGGGTTAAGTGTGTCCCTAGGGGCGTGATTCTAACTTTGATTGGACATGGCTACTGGTGTAGGAACAGTGATCAACGTTCCTACATAGTAGAACCGTATGATCACTATTCATACACAGGGGAGAATGACAGGCGGCTTGTTTACATCAGCCGCCTGCCTTTCTCCCTTCACGGCGGACGATCGCGAATAACCGGCGGACATCGGGTCCGCCGGTCACACGCACGGATCTCCCAGGGAATGAGCCGGGGCGGGAGCACGCCTCCGTGGGCGCACGCTCACCCGCTATTGGCTCACAAGCAAGTGACAGGCTAGTGATGTACCGGTACGTCACTTTGCCTGGCCGGGGCTGACCGCCGCAGTATATGTACTTGCGGCGGTCGGCAACCGGTTAAAAGAACACAAAGTGAATACTATATTGAGAGCTGTACATTATTCTGAAATAGATGTGAACACCATTGACATGAACTACAAATGCCTTTCAAGATGGTATATAACACCTTTAAAAGCACAAAAATACCAGCCAGAGAGATTGAAAACTATGTTGGAGGTGTTGTAACATGCAGGGCACAATGCTTCCTATTTGGTGGGACTGTCCTAAGATCCCTGAATATTGGTTGAATGTACAACAGCTTATTAGGGAAATCACAGGAATTTGTATCACGGATGATCCATGGACGTGCTTAATCCACAAAACAGATAAACCTCTAAAGCAGTATAGAAAAACGATTGTTCCAAACTTGGTAAACACAGAAAAGGGGACAATACCAAAAAAATGGTTAGATACAGAAAGCCCCACCCTTATATGTTCGTGCAATAGAATAGAATATACAGTATTACACAAAAGTTAGTACACCCCTCACATTTTTGTAAATATTTTACTCTATCTTTTCATGTGACAACACTGAAGAAATGATACTTTGCTACAATGTAAAGTAGTGAGTGTACAGCTTGTATAACAGTGTAAATTTGCTGTCCCCTCAAAATAACTCAAAACACAGCCATTAATGTCTAAACCGCTGGCAACAAAAGTGAGTACACCCCTAAGTGTAAAAGTCCAAATCGGGCCCAATTAGCCATTTTCCCTCCCCAGTGTTATGTGACTCGTATATGTTACAAGGTCACAGGTGTGAATGGGTAGCAGGTATGTTAAATTTTTTGTTATCGCTCTCACTCTCTCATACTGGTCACTGGAAGTTCAACATGGCACCTCATGGCAAAGATCTATCTGAGGATCTGAAAAAAAGAACTGTTGCTCTACATAAAGATGGCCTAGGCTATAAGAAGATTGCCAATACCCTGAAACTGAGCTGCAGCACAATGGCCAGGACCATACAGCGGTTTAGCAGGGTAGTACTCGGATTGGGCGGGTGTGGAAAGTGGGGTCCCCCAGGGTTCTGTCCTGGGACCAATCCTGTTTAATTTATTCATAAATGATCTAGAGGAGGGGATATCTAGTACAATCTCAGTATTTGCAGATGATACTAAATTAGGCTTGCCAATATCTTCTATGCAGGATGTGGAAATCTTGCAAGCAGACCTGAACAAAATAACGGGGTGGCAACTACATGGCAGATGAGATTTAATGTTGAAAAATGTAAAGTAATGCACTTGGGGGCCAGAAACCAGAAAGCAAGCTACTCACTAGGGGGGGAACCTCTGGGTGAGTCTAGGATGGAAAGGGACCTGGGGGTACTGGTAGACAACAGGCTTGGCAGTGGCATGCAATGCCAAGCCGCCGCAAGCAAAGCCAACAGAATACTGGGTTGTATAAAAAAGGGGATTCACTCCAGAAATAAAGAGATTATTCTTCCACTCTACAAGACTCTGGTCCGGCCACATCTGGAGTATGCTGTCCAGTTCTGGGCACCGGTCCTCAGGAAGGATGTGCTGGAACTGGAGAAAGTCCAGAGAAGGGCAACAAAAATAATAAGGGGAATGGAGGACATCAGCTATGAGGAAAGACTACAAGCACTGAACCTATTCTCTCTGGAGAAGAGACGATTGAGGGGGGATATGATATCAATGTACAAATACTGTACTGGCGACCCTAGCATAAGGAACAAACTATTCAGAGAAAGGAGATACAATAAGACACGTGGCCACTCACTAAAACTTGAGGAAAGGCGGTTTAACCTTAAAGTGCGTAAGGGGTTCTTCACTGTAAGAGCGGTAAGGATGTGGAATTCTCTTCCACAAGCAGTCGTATCAGCAGGGAGCATTGATAGTTTCAAAAAACTATTAGATGGACACCTTAAAGACCACAACATACAGGGGTATACAATGTACGGTTAAAAGCAAACACACACACACATCATAGGTTGAACTGGATGGACTGATGTCTTTTTTCAACCTCACTAACTATGTAACTATGTAACTATGTTCTACTCAGAAGAGGCCTCGCCATGGTTGACCAAAGGAGCTGAGTGCACGTGCTCAGCATCATATCCAGACGTTGTCATTGGAAAAAAGGCGTATGAGTGCTGCCAGCATTGCTGCAGAGGTTGAAGGGGTGGGGGTCAGCCTGTCAGTTCTCAGACCATATCCCGCACACTGCATCAAATTGTTCTGCATGGCTCTCGTCCCAGAAGAAAGCCTCTTCTAATGATGATGCACAAGAAAGCCCACAAACAGTTTGCTGAAGACAAGCAGACTAAGGACATGGATTACTGAAACCATGTTCTGTGGTCTGATGAGACCAAGATATACTTATTTGGTTCAGATGGTGTCAAGCATGTGTTGCAGCAGGAGTGAGGAGTACAAAGACAAGTGTGTCTTGCCTACACTCCTCCAAGATGGCAACTGCCTCGCTAAAGAAGCTAAGGGTAAAGGTAATGGACTGGCCAAGCATGTCTCCAAGCCTAAACCCTATTGAGCTTCTGTGGGGCATCCTCAAACGGAAGGTGGAAGATCTCTAACATCCACCAGCTCCATGATGTCGTCATGGAGGAGTGGAAGAGGACTCCAGTGGCAACCTGTGAAGCTCCGGTGAACTCCATGCCCAAGAGGGTTAAGGCAGTGCTGGTAAATAATGGTGGCCACACAAAATGTTGACACTTTGTGAGCTAGCTCCTTGATCCCCTGACTTCATTGGAGTGGTCCCCCTTCCTGAGCCAGACCCTTTGGCAGGTCCCTCAGTACCCACGGACACTGTTTTTCCCAAAATACTCTGCCAGCAGCTCCACCGTCAGTTACACCGGATCTTCTGCAGTTCAGCTCCACACCTGGTGCACCACCTAAGACCACCTTCCTCACACACTGCATGAGGAAAGACAGCTGTCCACCTCCTCCTGGGACTCTGCTTCCTGCCAAAGATGTCCCCGGTATTTATGGTCAATCCCAGGATGCATTGCAAGAATGCCCTCCCACTGGGACCGCCATAAAACATGATGTGTCACTGGCTAGGTTTCCTCCACTGTCCAATAAGATCCCTCATTGGATGCAGTGGGGACACTCCCTCAGACCCAGTGAATCACACCTGGAAACATGTGACAGGCAACCTAATGGATCAGGCTCCCCTGATAAGCAGGAGCAATAAATGCTTTACCTAGCACCTACCTAACTAGGAGGGTGCTATATATATATATATATATATATATATATGTTATATTTTGAGAGAGAACAAAAATGAAAAACGTGAGGGATATTTGAACAGGAAGAAAGAAGGAAATAAAGATAATAAAGGGGCATAGCAATGCTGGAAAGCCAACACAGGCCATTGTCTAGGGCAGTGTTTCCCAACCTTTTCTCAGTCAGGTTTTACATATCACAGCACATCCACACACAAAGGACACCCAACAATAGAGATGATTTATTCTTTCAAAGTAAATACACCTTTGTACACAGATACTGACTAGTATTCCAATGTTTCTCTTCACCCTCAGTTTATATCTCTCCCTCTGCAATTGTGACCTCCAGTGCTAATGCAAAGGTGCAGTGGAGGGGCAAACAGGAATGCTGTGCAGGTTTTCCTTATCATCCCACAACGTCATTGGTTGTTATGAAACCAGTGGCCAGAAGATAGTAATATTGGACAATAAAAACCTGTGGCTTTGTGTAACTACAAGGCAGGCTTCATCCATCTGCTGGCTTGTATACAATTTTTGGGCATTTTGCCAAGGCACCCCTGAAGGAACCTAAAGACACCCCCAGGGTGCCTGGGCACCGTGGTTGAAAAAGGCTGGTTTAGGGTGGCTAGGTTTTAGGGCACAAAGCCATCCGCACATCATGTTGCTAACTAGCTCAATAGAACTAGAGCAAATCTTTAGCACAAAAGTTTGAACTAAACTTCTACTTGTCAGTTCTAGGCATATTATTGCACTGTGGGCAGACTGGCTTGGCCACTCCACCCACCACCTCAATGTGCCTTGTGTAAATATGTCATATGATCGATCTTGTGATCCTAGAGTTATATAATCAACCAGTGTAGGGCCTATCTGACAAGAACTAGAAATGCTGACTTGAGTAGAGATAGTGATAGAGATAGAGATAGAGATAGAGATAGAGTAGCAATAGAGACGGTTATCATGTGGACATCCTAAGTACAAGTGACTCTATCCAGCTAATTAATGCTGCTAGGGTTCAAAGTTAAAAAACATTTATATAAACCTATACACTATAACAGTGTAATACAAGAACTGCTGGGTTTGCTAGAAGCTGTGTGACAGCTATTTTTGGGAAGATAGGATATAAAATTTAGTAACCCTCTGGTAAATCACATTTGCTTAAGACAGTCGGACATGAAAAGTGTTTCCAAAGTTGAGTTTATATTACCACACTGTAAGCATCTGAAGTCTCAAACCATGTATTCTAGTTGCAAACGTTTTGTGAATTGGGTAAATAAGATTTTCCAAAAAGGCTTGGTTCACATATATGCGGGCCCGGTTTTGGTGCAGAGTCGGGTATTATTTCAATTCACCGGTTCAGGTGCGATTCAGGTGCGAAGTTAAAACTTAAATCGCATCTGAACCACACTGAATAATGCAACGCAGCCAGCTCCATTGAAATCCGGTCTGGTTTACATGTTATGCAAATCGGATGCAATTTAAAACTCATCTGATTCGCACATATGTGAACTGAGCCTTAATGTTTAGCCATCGTTCCCGCTGTCTAGTGAAATGAGGGAATTGAGTAGGAGTATTTGCTAGTCTTCTGCAAATCATTCTCAATGCAATGAGCAATGACAACAAAGTTATGTGAATGGTATGACATCTCAAGACATCTATTTACTAAAGGCAAATAGACTATGCACCTTGCAACCTTGCAAGTGCAGGTATACTCATTTTCCCCCAGAGCTTAGTAAATGTGGTAAAGGTTAACTTTGTAAAGAATATCTACAGATTTTAAGGAAAATAAAAAAAAGCATTTTTGCTTGCACCTGATTGGATTATTGAAATCAGCAGAGCTTAGTGGCTTTACCAAGCTGTGAGGAAAATTAGTGCAACTGCACTTGCAAAGTGTACAGTTTTTATGCCTTTAATAAATCCTCAATTTTCATCTCTGATCAAGTCGTATCTTTGATATGCCTCGAAGACAACCTCTGTAGGATAACCTTTGCCCAAAAATATGTTAAGCAGCATTTTTTATTTGTTCAGTGTAATCCTCATCCTTACTGCAATTCCTTCTTATTCTGAAAAATTGATAGCAACTACAGTAGGGCAAATAGGTGTCAGGGCTTGGTTTACCTGCTGGTGGCACTGTGGTTCTCTGAGCTGAAACTGTAGTTCCAGTGACCACCAGCAAGTGTCTCCCAGCAGCCAGAAGGTTCCTGCAATCAGTTCCACCTGGCCCTAGCTGCTGGGAGGGTAATTAAGTCCCACCTCCCAACTCGAATGGGAAATCTCCGCCAAGAACCTGCTTCCTAAGCTCTGGAACTCAAGAACTATGAATCTGACTATAGTTACCCCAAGAACTCGACAGTACAAGTTTTGGAGTCAAACCGGAATCAAACTGTTTATTAAAACACAAAGCAGATGGAGATATACACTCTGACAACACCTCCCCCTTAGCCAATCCACACAAACATACACATCCCATAATAAGCTTATTCAAGGCAAACATGAACAATAGAACAATGGAATGCAGGTATTCAAAAATAACAAACCCCCACCCCACTAGCAAGGGTCTATGAAAACACTTTATGCAATATCCTAGCAATCTGCAATATATCGTTATATATTTCCTGAGGGACACTGTTTAGAAATATTACAATCCCAAGTGAAAGAGCCCCTCACTCCCCCAACACAAACCACACATATAGAACCCAGGATAACTGGGGTAACATGAAAGGCTGAGTCCAGTGTGGTTGTACAGTGAGCCTGAATAGTGCAGACCCGACTGGGGTTCTTGGTCACCCTGTGCCCCTAATAGACACAGGGTGACTTACACATAAGAGGGGCTGGGGAAGCTGGACAAGTAGTCTCCTAAACTCCCTAAAGCAATCTGGGTTCCACAAGCCCCCCAACCAAAGTGACTCACGTTACACTTTACACATATCTGGTCATCCCAGCTGCTGACTCCTGACATAGGGTAACCTTTGCTTTGTGTAGACCCTTGTGGCAGGGTACTCAGTCAGCTTCCAGACTCCGGAGGTGGGTCACAGTGGAGTGTCTGGAGGCTGCTCCTTCAGGTAGGGGAACTGTCAGGGCCTGGATAAACTGCTGGTGGCACTATGGTTCTCTGGGCTGAAGCTGCAGTTCCAGTGATCATCAGCAGGTTTCTCCCAGCAAGGAGGGTAATTAAGCCCCACCTCTATTATTGCAACTCACATCAGTGTTTTGATTGCCTTGCTTGCTGCCAGATCCATCCTGCTCATGAGCTATCCTTGCATCCTGTTCCTTTACTGCTGCTTGCCTTGTTCCTGTACCCAGTCCTGTTTCCCCCTTTTTCTTGCATTTTCCCTGTTACCCTTGCTTTCCATTTTGTATATAGTTACAGTATTTGCTAGGTTTCTATTACATTTTTGGTTATGGGTCACTTGTTGTTTATGTTCGCTATTTGCTTGCGTGTGCATGTCTTTTTGCTTTCTGCTAAAAAATGTACTTCATTATACATTTATTAGTCCCAGATTCCTTTTGTAGCTACATATATCTGGTCATTACAGCTGCTGAATCCTCACATAGGAATTACTGTCTACAGATGTAAAATTATTTTTTGTGACAATCATTTCACCTTCAGTTCCTGACAGTTCCAAGTCCAAAAACACTAATTTCAAAGGGTCCACTACATGAGTGAACTTCAAACCAAACTTATTGGTGTGACGGTGGCGGGTATCAGACCCCTGGCCTTCTCATCCAACTTGTGACCAAAGACCAGGCAATCTCAGACCCTGCCGTCACTTGCGTAACAATGACACTCTCAGCTGCACCCGGCACACAGATTGTCCAGCTTGCGGGACCACAGTCTAGATGCCAGCAGCCTGAGAGCGATTGTCACCGGCCAAATAAACAATTAACCCTTTCTCTGCCACCACCTCTTTGTTATAATGAGCCCAGAGGACGCTCGTAATTTTATAAATACCAATTATGACTTTAGAATAATCATCTGTAACACACACTGTCACCTCAGATAGGAATGTTCAGAGGGTTATTCTATACAGTAGCGCTCTTCCAAGAGGCAGGTTCTTTGATTAGCTTGCATTTAAGAGCTTAGAGACAAAATTAACACTTTTAAAAATAAGGTTTAATTATAAAAAAAGGTTAAAATTGGTGCAAATAAAAATATTTACAGAAAAATGGGTTACAAAGAAATAGAGACACAATACAGCAATTTAGAAGAATAGATAAAAGATTAGAAATGAAATACTTGCATTCAAAAGTCCTGGGTGTTTCAGAGGCTGAACATGTGTGATGTTACTGCTTGATGTTAAAATTGAGAACTGAGAGCTCCATCAGCTCCTGTCTTTTTCTCTGACCCACAGAGGGTGTCACCAGAAGTACTTGACCAATAAACACTGGGGCCATGGGCGGCCCCGGAGGCTCATAAACATCTAAGGGACCTCCTGGTTAGAAAGATTTCTAACAGAAGTCATATCTCTAAATATGTAATGGTTACATTCTTGAAACTGATATTTTATTGTCCGGCATTAAATTTATTATCCACAGACACTAAACACGGGTTATCTCGGAATAACCTCTGACCCGTAAGGCATCTGATCGCTAGCTTGTCTTCCCTAGGATCGAATGTGATAATGTGTGATCTTAATTCGATCTGTATTTTATTTGGCATTCAAATATATATTTTCTAGAGACATATCTTGTTTGTGTGTAAAGTTAGGAATTGTGTGGGTAACTGTGTCCAAATACCAGAGCTCTTGAATGCTTTGTTATACGACCTATTAGCCATATGGCTTTGCTTAGATTACAACATAGCTCTGAGCAAGAAGAGACATATCGGCTAGGATGTCTGTCTGTCTTTGCTCAGATAAGGGTTTTACAACCTGGCCTGCCATTTGCCAGGCGTCCTGTGCTGAGATCACAGCTCTGTTTGAAGCTTGCATGTTAATTAGGAGAAGGTGGGGGGGGGGGGGCTGGGGAAGGAAAGACATTTTTGGTTTTGAAAACTGTCAGCTGCTGGAGTCACGCAAAATGGTGGCAACAGCGCAGGATACCATGACAAAATGGTGTCCCAGTGCACAATCTCATTACAATTGGTATTATGCACAGCTCTTTGTACGCCCCTATATATTGGAGTCCGCACGGACATTGGATATATCATATTACTCCCTCTGTATTGCACATAATGCAATCCTGATTTAACCACTTTACCACCGGAGGATTTTGCTGTCTTCCGTCCAGGCCACTTTTTGCGATTCGGCGCTGTGCGACTTCAACTGACAATTGCGCGGTCGTGCAACGCCATACCCAAACGAAATTTACGTCCTTTTTTTCCCACAAACAGAGCTTTCTTTTGGTGGTATTTGATCACCTGTGCGATTTTTACTTTTTGCGCTATAAACAAAAAAAGAGCGTTTATTTTGAAAAAATAACAATATTTTTAACATTTTTTTATATGAAATTCCCCCCAAAAAAGATGTAAAAACCAATTTTTTTAAAAATTTTTGGCCAATTTGTTTTCTGCTACCTATGTTTGGTAAAAAAAAATCGCAATAAGCGTATTTTGATTGGTTTGCGCAAAAGTTATTGCGTTTACTAACAAAGGGAAAGATTTCTGTCATTTTTGGTGTTTTTTTTTTTAACGCGTAATAGCGGCGATCTGCGATTTTTTTTTTGCGGTACTGCGACATTGCGGCGGACAGATCGGACCCTTGACTGACATTTTTGACACTTTTGGGGGTACCAGTGACATTACTGCAGTAATCAGTGCTATATATATGCACTGTTACTGTAAAAATGACACTGGCAGGGAAGGGGTTAATTTTATTGGAGAGGGAGGGGTTAATGTATGCCTGGTGCTTACTGACGTGTAGGGGGGGGGGGTGACTGAGTGAGTCATGGACAGATCGGATGTCCAGCTATGCTGAACAGTCCGATCTGTCACTCCCTGTCACTATGGAGATCCGCCCGCTGTGTTTACACACAGCGGGCGGATCTCCAGACTCGATCCCCGATGATCGGGTAAGAGCAGCGGCGATCGCCGCTGCTCCTCCCCTGGCCCGACTCCCGCTGTGAATGAAAACAGCGGGAGCGAGCCTCCGGCGACGCGCAAGCGCCGCCCAGAAGGGGGAGTGTCTGACGACGTAGTACTACGTCGTCAGACGATAACGAGCCACTCTGCCGCAGTAATATTACTGTGAGCAGTCGTAAAGTGGTTAAAGACCTTCCTCCTTCTCACATTTCCTCTAAGCCTAACACAGGAATAACATCACCCACAAGCAAAGAAACCTTGCTTGTTAATAAAGGAGAGATGTTTTTATAGGTGCGTCAATGACATTCTTTACAATCTTATCCATTATAACTGGTGCTCTGATCCGAATTAGCATGAGAAGAGGAGGTGTCCAGGTGGTAATTCTAGGAGCATCCTGAGAAGTTGGATGAGACCACTTAAAGGAAATGTGAATAGTGACATATTTAGACACAATAGGTCAATATATTGAGGTGAGTGCAAATTGTTAATAGTGGTGGTACTCACTGAAAGTTACAAATAAGGAGTGTTGAAAGACACAATATTAAGTCCTTGCAGATTCCAAAGAGCTGTTTTATATCGCTTGCATAAGTGCACCATGTTAGTGGTGGTGGAACTCACTAATTTATTTAACAAGATAATAAATACAAGACTGTATTACACATATTAGTATATACCAAGGACTTTTATTTATGATTTTTTTTTGTTCAATATATGCACTGTATCCATTGGTATTGATTGCATCTATTACATTGAGGAATCATTAATAAAAGAAGCATTGTATTATTGTTTCATGATCATTTTATTTTTACTTTATGGTAATTTTTTCACAAATTGATGCATATGAGGTTGTAATTTAGTTTTAAGTTGTTTGGCACTATTTGCATATTGGTGGATATGGGAAAAAGGAAAAAAAAAACAGACTTAACTTAACCTCAATGTAAAAACATATGCAATGTATGCTTAAAAAGATGTGTTATAAGGGAACATAGTGAAGTAGTTTGACACATGTAATAATATAGGAAACAACTTTATTTAACACCAATATTCTAAGCAATACAAAACCCACACCCCTAAAATAAAATCATAATTGGCCAATTATTAAAAACACAACATGGCAGCTGCACAAATATATAAGTGTATAACCCCAATGGGGGGCACAGTCTACATAGACCAGATCAAAAACATAAAGTTATCTCCTCCATACTGTGATATTATGTGTAGCTTATAACTTGATGCTTTTGGGGATTCCTAGAAAGGGATACTTTGGTAGAATATATTCCAGGACTGATTTAAAGTTGAATTTTATTCCAAGTTCATTAGAAGATCTTCTCATGGGTGTACAGAAATCCAAACCACATACAGTAAATATGACTGAAAGCCTGACTGGTTTCACTGGTCACGCCAGCTGCTTCAGAGGCAATTGTCATCCATTAATGTGAGAAATGTTTGTAAATATACTTAAAATGGGCGCTATTAGCGCCAAAATGGCAAAAAATGTTATGACGTAAGAATATGTCATGATGTCATTGCGCCGGATGTTACAAAATGTCATGACGCAAAAACATCATGACGCACCCGCATTGACGTCACTGCACATGCACTGTGAATGTAGCAGCACATAAAATATCTAGGGGACACCAGGAGACAAAATACACATGATAACTGTAAAGAGTACCTGCGCACTGTTTAAACAATTAGTGTGTATTTGGGTAGCTGCACCCTCTCAATGCATACACATTGACCAATAAATATTTTATAGATTATAGGCACGCTTACCATTGATCACTGATTAACCTTAAAGTGCACACGTTTGCAAGTGATGACATAAAAAAAATCCAAAAAGTGCCATTGCTTAAATTAATAAAATTTATAAGAACAAAATTTATACAAATCAACAACCAAAATAAATAAATAAATAAGTGTCCATAATGATAGCAAAGTTCTTCTACATAAAAAGTGCCAGTCCTCAAAAATATGCTGGAAGTGATGTTCAATTCTCCAAGATGGATAAAGTGCTTATTATTTTATCACCAACTATTCATTCTGTGTGAGTTTGTGAACCAACCCCAATGGGCTTGAACTCACCAGATGTAGTTGACCCCCTTTAGCTTATACCAAAGTGGGTCTATACAGGCTTTTCTCACAGTTCCTGCTGTGCGTGGCTACTTGTCCGCTCCTCTTACACAGGACCCAGATACAACTCATATGCATAGAAGGATTAAGCAGAGAGGGGTTTCATAGTGCATACCATTTATTAAATTGTAAAAACCATTAAAACTGCTGAAACTACACTCACATGTTTGGGTGCCCCTCCCGGCACCCAGGAACCATCTGCTAGTTTTATGTAAAAAACGCCACAGCAGAGAGGTGAATACAGCTTCCCAGGTCTCTAAAACAATGGATGACAGCAAGCCAGGCTTCATTGCAGAGCGGCTGCGGTGGCATTTTCCCATAAAACCAGTGGATGTTTGCTGGGTGCCAGGAGGGGCACCCAAACATGTGAGTGTAATTTCAGCAGATCAATAAATTTAGTGGCACATTCTGTGAAAGAACCTTGTCAAGAAATGATGGGATGACCTGGAGAATCCACGAAAGACTTGTTGATCTTGGGCAGTGTATAAAAGACTGGTGTCCTTGGAAACTACAATTTTAAGTAATCCACCATGTCCTTGTCAATGACCTTATCACGGTGTATATGTGACACACATTACAGTACAGTGTGAGCAGCAACACTAATTACTTGAGTAAACAGGATTGCACCATTGATTTAATTATTGTAAGCTCTAATTGGGTTGCAAAGAGAATATTTTGTTATGTTTTTTACTGTAATTGTTATTTATCTAGACATGATCTGTACCTCACTTTGTCTAGCCATTTGTCAATTTTATCAGTGTTAAAATCTTCCTCTGGTGGTGTAGTGGATCTCCTGGCTGCTCACTCTGTCCTTTCTGACTCTATACAAAGAGTACTTCACATGTTTCTTTTTGTGGCTTAAAAAAATGGCGGGGCCTCGAAATGCATTGCTTCAGACATAGCAAGATGCTCTGAGTCTCCAGGAAGTGATGTAAGGTACTAGCAGTGACACACTTCTGGTTGTCTTCCCCCAATACCCTGCTCTGATAAACCCCCCTCCCCAGTACCATGCCCTCATACCCTCTCTGTACCATGTCCTCCTGAACCCCTCTGTACACTGCACTGCTGACTTTCTGTACTCTACCCTGCTGATGCCCTCTTCTCTGCTTTGTTCACCACTGTCCTCTGCCCTACTGATCCTTGTACACTTCCCTATCTACTACTGACCTCTGTACACTGCCCTACATACTACTGACCTCTGTACACTGTCCCACCTACTACTGACCTTTGCACAGTGCCCCACTTCCTACTGACCTCTCTACACTGCACTAACTCCTACTGACCTCTGTACAGTACCCTATATCCTACTGACCCCTGTACACTGCCCTACACACTAGTGACCTCTGTACACTGCCCTACACACTAGTGACCTCTGTAAACTGCCCTACACACTAGTGATCTCTATACACTGCTATACATACTAGTGACCTCTATACACTGCTCTATAAACTAGTGACCTCTGTACACTGCCCTACACACTAGTGACCTCTGTACACTGCTCTATACACTAGTGACCGATGTACACTGCCCTACACACTAGTGACCTCTGTACATTGCCCTACAAACGTGTGACCTCTGTACACTGCCCTACACACCAGTGACCTCTGTACACTGCCCTACACACTAGTGACCTCTGTACACTGCCCTACACACTAGTGACCTCTGTACACTGCCCTACACACTAGAGACCTCTGTATACTGCTCTACACATTAGTTACCTCTGTGCACTGCCCTACACACCAGTGGCCTCTGTACACTGCCCTAACACTGGTGACCTCTAGACACTTCCCTACATACGATTGACCTCTGTATACTGCCCTACACACCAGTGACCTCTGTACATTGCCCCACACACTAGTGACCCCTGTACACTGCTTTATACACTAGTGAGACCTGCACATTTCCCTATACATTAGTGAACTCTGTACACTGCCCTACACACTAGTAGGGATGATCGAACTTTCGGTTCGACCAGAACACCCGAACTTCCCGAAAGTTCGGGTCCGGATTCCAGAACCCCATTGAAATCAATGGGACCCGAACTTCGGTAATCAAAAAACACCATTTTGAAGCCCTAAAACCCAATAAATGCCCCTAAAAAAGTGCCTAGGGTTCTGGGTCATGCCCCAGGGACTATTATTTACACTTACACAAAAAAGTTCTTAAAACGTGTAGTTTTTGATAGAGAGCCAATTATTGAGAAAATTATTGAAAAAAAAAAAAAAAGATTTCTTTGGATTTAGTGTCTGGGGGATCTAAAAAGTGTACCTGTGAAGTTTCAGCTCTGTAGCATGTCCAGAACCAGAAAAAGATTGTTTGTCTTAGAATTGCAGTAGAGCAGGGATATGGCTCAGCTATTTCACACCTGGCCGTTTTTGTTGCAGGCGTTTATTGGGCTTTTTTTTGGACGTCTTTGGAGGCAGGCATGACATCTGAACTTCTGTGTAGGGGTATATATACACACACACATATATGCATATATACACATACACACATATAGGTGTGAAAGTAGTGGAACCCTATGCCTGCGCTAATGAAATTATTTGCAGGGATGTGGCTCTGCTCCTATCACATCTATATGTGTGTATGTGTATAAATACATATATGTGTGTGTGTATATATTCCCCTATACAGAAGTTCAGATGTCATGCCTGCCTCCAAAGACGTCCACAAAAAAAGCCCAATAAACGTCTGCAACAAAAACGGCCAGGTGTGAAAGTAGCGGAGCCATATCCCTGCTCTACTGCAATTCTAAGACAAACAATCTTTTTTCTATGGCGGTCACCCTTACCTGGAAGAGTTTGGTCACCCTGCCATAGCAGTCAGAGTCAGTTCACCCTACACTACACTACAGTCACCCTGACACTTAACACTTTCCCTACAGAAACTAGATTATTGAATCTAACTATAGTGGAAAATAGTACCCTAACTACACTAGATATCCCTTTCCTCACACTAATAATTTCTAAATTACACTTTTGAAGCAGGAGTAACAGAACTGCTTCCACTCTCTTCCACATCCCTGTATTACAGAGCTAGAGATTTGGCGGGGCTATGTTATATACTGGGGGGGCGTATTCACTACTGATTGGCCTCTGGACCCCCTAGTCACTCCAATCACATTCCTAGCATCCTCCTGCCCCCTCAATTGGCTTTTACTGATGGTTCTGGTCCAATCACAGGCTTTTGAAGCCCAGTTCCTGTCCCATTGCATTTTGGTCGGTTCTGGTTGCCGAATTCGGAACTTTTTCCGCAAAAAGTTTGGAATTCGGCCGAATTTCGAACAGTCAATGTTCGGGTCGAACCGATGGTCGACCCGAACCGTTCGATCATCCCTACACACTAGTGACCTCTGCCCACTGCCCTACACACTAGTGACCTCTGTACAGCCCCTACACACTAGTGACCTCTGTCCACTGCCCTACACATTAGTGACCTCTGCACAGTGCCCTACACACTAGTGACCTCTGTACACTGCTCTATAAACTAGTGACCTCTGTACACTGCTCTATAAACTAGTGATCTCTGTACACTGCCTTACATTCTAGTGACCTCTGTACACTGCCCTACACACTAGTGACCTCTGTACCCTGCTCTACACATTAGTGACCTCTGTCCCCTGCCCTACAAACTAGTGACCTCTGTACACTGTCCTACAAACTAGTGACCTCTGTACACTGTCCTACAAACTAGTGACCTCTGTACACTGCCCTACACACCAGTGACCTCTGTACCCCAAAACCCTGGCTGGTGGATGTGGGGGTCTGCAGGCGGGGGCATTATCAGAGTCTGGAAGCCTCATTTAACAAGGAGGCCCCCAGATCTCGCCTCCCACCATGTGAATAAGTATGGAGTACATAGTACCCTTACTCATTCACCAAAAACGTGTAAAAAGTAAATAAAAAACAAAACACAATTTTTTTTTTAAAGTCGAAAAAAGGAAAAAAAAAATTCCGCTTTCCGAAGAAGGATCCCGCCGTCTGACAGCTCTTAAATAACTAAAGGGCAGCCCCTTGTGACGTCACTGACCCAGCATATCCTTGGTTGGTGCTCCTTAGTTGTTTAAAGAAGTTGTAAAGTCAGAAGGTTGTTTTATCTTAATTAGTGATGGGTTGTACACCCCCCTGTTCGGTTTGCATCAGAACATCTCGAACAGGGAAAAAGTTCTAGCGAACATGCGAAATCTATTAACGTCTATAGGACACGACCTTGAAAAATCAAAAGTCCTCATTTTAAAAGCTTATATGCAAGTTTTTGTCATAACAAGTGTATAAGGACAAAAGTTCTTTTTGACGATTTCAGGTGCAACTTTTTGTGTATGAAGTCGCACAGAAGTCAGCCAAATCGTACCTGAAGTTGCACTGACATGCGGCTTTAAAATTGTGCAATTTCAAATGAAGTTGCATGATTTCAAAGTCGGATTTGATGTGAACAGGGGCTTAGGATACATGTACACTAGCCTACCCTGACCGCAGCCGTTGATAAAACGCAAAATGTAGCAAAAACGCAACCGCATTCTTTGCCACATTTTGGGTTTGCCCATGGACGGCGGTCAAACTGTTCCTATCCTGAATGCGATTCTTCCATGTTCAGGACAGGGAGGTTGAAGTTCACCTAAACGTGGCAGCTCCTAAAACCTGCTAAGCCCAACTTCAACCACTACTTCAGCACTACATTTGTGAGACTTATAACGATTTGATATGACTTCAGTTGTGCTTCAGTGAGAGGGGCTGTCCATGTCACAGGAAGGAGGAACAGTGATGTTATGAACAAAAGTTTAACCACTTAAGGATCAGGCCTATTTCTGCCACTTGTTGTTTACAAGTTAAAATCACGCGGTATTTGCGCAGCGGTCTTTCAAATGCAATTTTTTTTTGGAAAAAATACATTTCACTTCATTATTATTTTGACATTTTTCACAATTATTTTGATTACTTTTATTCTTATTACAAGGAATGTAAACATCCCTTGTAATAGAAATAAGCAGGACAGGTCCTCTTTAATGTGAGATCTGGGGTCAAAAAGACCTCTCCCCAAAAAAAGCAAAAAAAAAAGAGTTTATGAAAAAAAATGGTCCCTTCAAGGCCGTTGGGAGGAAGCGACGTATGACGTCGCTCCAGTCCTCCAAGGCCATAGAATCAAGTGGGGGCCAGCTTGCCCTCACTCAACTTTCTGCCTAGAAGGGGAGAGGACCAGATTGTTCTCCCCGCTATCGACGGCTCCGGTAAGCTTAGAAAACAACCGGGAAATGGCAGGAGGGGGACATCTCTCCTGCCGCCCATAAAAGTGATCCCATGGCGAATCCGCTGCTGGGATCACTTTTATGAGAAAGACTGCCCGCCCAGTAGAAAAATACCGGGGTTATGGCAGCTAAATCACATGTCGTACCTGAAGTTGTACCCGTGTGACCGGGGGCTAAAAGCCAATGTGCACATGGATAGGCTTTTATGGAGCTGAGTTTAGGAGCTTTGGAAAAAAACGCCAAAAGCTCCCGAACTCAAGTTTAGGAGCCGCCAGTGTAACGACATAAAAGCAGCTATATAATGCTTGAGAACACTGACAATCATTCTGACAATATGACAGCTTGAAACAATGTTATTTTTAGCAGCAACAGTCACGGACCACGGTAGTACTTAGTATTCTACTTGCTCCATAGTTTTATGTCCAAACGCAAAACGCTGAAACAAGTACAATGCATTAAATAGACCACAAGGATCTATAAGGAAATGGTCATATAAGGTTGAAATATCTGTGCTAAATTAAAAATGATGGCAAATGTAACCTTATCACAGAAAAAACACAAAATCTCCCTATCAAGCAATGATGATTAATGTGTGAAATTTAGGCAGTTGAAAGACATTTATAATGTGGTACATCACCTCCAAACTACACTATGCTTCTCTGATCTTCTCTGATGAATGTGGTGTAGGCTCATTCTGCTAAGGGAGAACACTGATAATTAGGGTCTCTGGGCCCTTAACGAAGGACTCCACAATGCCTGTCTGTAATTAGAGTGGACTTTATACAGTAAAGTAACTGCATTAAGTTGAAAGCTACAACCTATACAGTCCATTTCTGGCGGATAGCGCTTATTAACGTGATGTATCTCTTACCTTTGGGGTTACTGAAGTGGCCATTGAAATCTTTTTCTCAGAAAAGAATTAGTCTGAAGTGCTCGCTTACAAACTGACCAAAAGGAGGACTATAATGAATCACCATTAAAGGTAAGTCAATATATTGATGTACTGTATATGTTGGGATGTGTAGGATAAGTAAAGCAATTAAATGCAGCAATCTATATCTACCAATCAACATTCAGTAATCATCTTTAACTGATCCTGATTTGATCAATTTAAGTCTTATAGGTTGCTATGAGTTAATGTTGTCTGCACTGTATTCTAGCTTTTAGAATGTTTGTAACATCCAAGAAGTGCAATAATGTAAATCTGATTTTTTTTTTTCTGGGGGGCACGGGGGCTGTGGTCAGCACTCAGCACCAAACATATTGGTTATGTGTAATGCTGTATATGTCATCTCTTGAAGGCTGTTGCTTCTTATACAAAAGAAACTTCTTTCATGCCACCTTCATAGCCAATGGATATTGCTGTGTGTGGTTATCTTCCAATGCTGTATTTAAATGAGTTGTAAAGTCAAAAGATTTAAAAAAAAAAAAGTCTTCTGCGTGTAGCAGCCTCCCCAGCACCCCCTAATACTTACCTGAACCCCATCTCTGTCCAGCAATGTCCCTGAGTCCCTCGGCCTTCTGGGACTCTCCCTCCTGATTTGCTAAGACACAGATGTGGCACCATTGGCTCCCACGGCTGTCTTTCAAAGTCAGTTAGCCAATCAGGAGAGGAGGGGGGGCGAACCACAGCTCCGTGTCTGAATGGACACATGGAGCTGCAGCTCGGCTTGGGTGCCCCCATAGCATGCTGCCTGCTGTGGGGGCACTCGACAGAAGGGAGGGGCTAGGAGCAGCAATGAGGGACCCAAGAAGAGGAGGATCCAGGCTGGCCTGTGCAAAACCAACTGCACAGAGCAGGTAAGTATAACATGTTTGTTATTTAAAAAAAACACAAGATTACAATCACTTTAACAGCGGCCAATGCAAGTGTAAAAAGTTTCCCCACTTGCCCGCTCCATGCTGCCCTCTCTGCTATTTAAAGACCTTGTACTACTATTCTCAAACAATAAGGTCTGTGAATAGAGGAGGAGCAGATTAATGGCAGGATCTCCATCACCCAGTCACAGAACACGATGCTTCCTGGTGCTAATTTTTTTTTGGGGGTGGCAAACAAACCCCCCCCAGGTCCGTACTCATCCCTCTAGGGTCACAGCGCTGCAGCTTCCCCAGCTTCTCATCCCAGCAAACCTGGTCTTCCCAAAATCCGCCTCCTGCCCTGATTGGCTGGGAGGAGAAGCCAGAAACCAAGTGTCACAAGTAGGTGGGTTCTGTGCCCCGGGCCCAATGTTTTTCATGCCAGTTATAGCCTCAGGCTCTAATGGTGTGCTTCAAAGAAAAAAAAAACGTCATAGAAAGCTATGAGTCCAGCGCCCCGCATGCAAACTAGGAGGGTGGCACCCCTGCACCCATTATGGACTGGCTATCCCTGCTAAAGGCTCATACACACTATAAGAAAATCGGGCAAACAGTTTCTATTATTATTATTATTATTATTTCGTACAGTGTGTACAGAACTTTATATAGACGATTCAGAATTTTCTTACGAAAATTCTCGAAGGGACAAACTCCAAAATTTTTCTCGTACGGGAAAAAACTACCGATTTTCGTGTGTACCATTTTCATACAAGAAAAATCAGAAAAGAAAGACTGCGCATGATCAGAAACAATAGACAACACAAAAAGCCTTTGTCGTACGAGAATTTTCGTACAAATTTTCTTAAGAATTTTCTTTCATCGGTTCAGATTTGCTGTGAAACAATGAGGAAAATCAGACAATCGTTCGCCCGATTTTCTTATAGTGTGTACCCCACTTAACAGGTGTAGCTTTTAACTTATACTGCATCAAAAGATAGCTGCTCAAGGAAATATCCAGTAGCTGTGTAAGTGGTATGAAGGAAGCAGCCGCTTGCATGGCATGCACACCATTACATGTAATGGCTGGAATACACGGGCCGAATATCGCCCGATCATTCGACCACCGACTTATGAAAAAGTGTTGTTGGTCGAAAACGTTGCCAACATACACAGGCCGAATATCGCCCGACCGTTTGACCGCCGACCATCGAAACAGTGCATGCGTGATGATGTTCTACAGATTTTAAATGGACGACCTTAACACCAACGTATAGAATATCGTTCATTCGCAAACGAGACGACAGAATTTTTCGTTTTTTTTCAAACGGGATTTTTCGTTCACAATATCGATATCGGTCACTGATGGCTGAGCATTAAAAAGTAGAATATCGGCCGATCCTTCGCTGAACGGATATTTTCGGCCGATTTTCTTATCGTGTATTCCGGCCATAACTTATGTGTTTGTCAGTGCTGTATCTAAAAAAATTATAATAACAATTGTTACCTTAAAAATGCGTAGAAGTGTTGTACAGTCAGTTCTACTGAATGTGTTATGTTTCTTTTAACCACTAGAGGGTACCCAAATCCCTAAATAACAGCTTGATTTGCTTAGGTAGACAGATTGGTCATTGATTCAAGGTGCTTTCCACATTCATTAATAAATGAATTGCATGATTACTAAACTGGCTCTTGTATGTTTGTTGCTTGATTTCTTCAGGGAAATGGAAGCCAACCCAGTGCCTGTTTAAAAAAGCCAGTGAAATGGGTTTTCCACCATGAACTGCGTCAGCATTTTCACACCTTATGTAAAGCCCCGTACACACGTACCGATGGTCGGCTTACAAATGTTCCTCTTTTCTCCCCGGGATGTCGGTGTCTGCTGAAAAGTGCAAAGACAGCACAAGGACAGCACAAGAATTTTGTCCGCCGACTGCAGAAGTGATGTCATGTAATGGTTAACTTTCCCTGTGTTTTCTATTTTCTGAGCATGCCCAGTCTTGCAAATCTGCGGTCTGTCGGCCGAATTGTGTACTGACAGGCGAACAATCGTCCGTTCTGGTGTCGGCATACAAATATTTTCATGTTTGCAAGAAAGACTTTTGTCCGCGGATTGTGCGCAGACATCTGTCGGAGGCACCATACTAACACGCGTACAATCGGCAGATCCTTCGTCCACCGACGTTTGTATGCCGACGATCGGTACGTGTGTACGGGCCTTTAGCTGACAAGCAGCGAGTGCTCTGGGGTAATGGAGCGGACATATATCTGCTAAATGACAAGACATCTAAATGGGCTTTCATGTCTGGCTATGGAAAGGTTTCGTAGTTCTGAAATGAAAGAGTTAAATCTCTTTATAGTTTTTAAACAATTTTTGTATATGTATGACAGCAGAGGACAAAAATGATCCCAGACCCTGACAAATGTTCATGTCATAAACCCCATAACATAAATGATTTCAGCCTAACACCTGATTAAACATTTATAATCATTGATACATTTGTCAAAATATTGAGGGGAACATTTATCAAAACTAAAGCAGACGGAATCTGCCGCAGCTGCGCCTACTGTATCAGCTTCTGCCGTCAACGTCCTCAGTTTGGGCCCTTTCACACTGATACGTTTTTCCTGCGTTTCTCCCTTGCAAGAAAAACACAGGAAAAAAAGTTTCCCTTTAAATCCTATGGGACTTTCACACCACAGCGCTGTGGGTGAGGTGCGTTTTGAAAAGTCCTGCCTGCTGCATCTTTGATGCTGTTTTAAATATCGCACCAAAAACTCAGCTTCCCATTGAAATTAGTAGAAATCTCAGTAAAATTGCGGTAAAAACGCACCTGTGATTTGTGTTTTTGAGTTACATGTCCATTTTTTGCAGGTGCAGGCGGCCCAAGAAGCACACCAGAAATGCATATTTTGACAGCGAAACACAGCAAAGTTGTGGTGAAAGCGCATATGCATTTTTAACACTATTTTGTTACAGAGCAATGTGAAAGGAGCCTAAGGCCCTGTTCACACCTGAGCGTTTTTCAGCTCCTAAAACGCTCATCTCTGAAGCAATAAGCAAAACTCCTGAAGCCCAAAAAATTACATGAGCTTCTTTTTTGGCAGATTACAAGCGTTTTTGTTAGATATCAATGCCTGCCTCCAAACACCTGCAAAAAACGCCTGAAAAAAGCATGAAAAAACACCTGAAAATGCCCCAAAAAACCGCCTGAAAAAACGTTGGAAAAAAAAAAAGCCTGAAAAACACACAAAAAAAAAAAGCCTGAAAACTATACGCTCAGGTGTGAATTTAGCCTAAAGCTGGATACACACTATACAACTTTTGTTAGATTTCCTTTAGATTTACCTTTAACTATGTAGTGCAAGGGCCTGCCTGATTGCATATAAATTGAAAGTGTTTAGGTTTGACCTCATGTTAAATGGTTTTGGTAAATCTAAAGGAAAAAATCTAAAGACGATTGTATAGTGTGTAAGGCCCATTAGTCTTTGAAATTAAAGATAGAAGCTGATTGATTGCCATGCACAGCTGCTCAAGTTTTTACAAATTCCCCTCTATGTATTTTCAGCATAGCTCCCAACTGTCCCTGATTTCGAGGGGCTGTCCCCAATTTGGAACAAAGTCCCTCTGTCCCTTTTGTCCCTCATTTTGGTCTGATCTATAGTTGTGTATAAAATGCACTTTTTATCTTTTAAAAAGTGTTTCCCATCTATATGTGCCACAAAATGGTCTATGGCTACCTAATTAGGATTTTGTAATATATACTCGGGGCCGGACTGGGAATAAAAAGCAGCCATGGGAATAATTTCATACCAACCCCATAGCATTCTTATACCAGCCCAACAGCATAACGTCACTATTATTTTGTTCATAAAAGGGCAAACCATGCATTTTAAAGCACATTTGAAGAGTGTATACTATATAAATTCTAGATTGTAAGCTCTAATGAGCAGGGCCATCCAATTCCTCCTGTATTAAAGCGGAGTTCCGGCCACAAAATTTTTTTTTCAATAAAAATACCCCCGGGACAGTCAGGGCTAGTCCATTCCACAATGGATAGCCTCTTTACTGTCCCGGTTCGCACTTACTTTAGAAGAAATACTTACCTTGAAAACTTCTTCTCCAGCGCTGCCATCTCGGATGTGGGCAGCTGAAGCCAGCGTGTCCTCTTCTGCGTCCTCTTCCGTGTCCTCTTCTCCCAGAATGCGCCTGCAACGGCCCCGCTCGTCACTTCCGGTGCGGGCACGTCATCCCCCCACAGCTTCTGGGCATGCCAAGAAGCTCTTTAGCAGGGAATGAGGTCGCTGCACCGGAAGTGACGAGCGGGGCTGGTGCAGGCGCATTGATTCCTGGGAGCGATGAGGTTCAGCTCCCAGGAATCAGTGCAAAGAGGAAGTGACGGCGCTGGCCGCGGCCGCAGAGGGAGGAAGTGGAAGAAAGGTGAGTATATTTTTCTTCAATAACAAGGTAAGTAAACGAAAAAAAAAAATCGTAACTATCCATTTCTTTTTCAGGTGACCAATAGCAAGTGGATGGCCCAAAATCGATTATGTCGATTTTGTGTCCGGAACTGCGCTTTAAACTGTATTGTAACCGTATTGTCTTCCATCATATTGTAAAGCACTGCGCAAATTGTAGGCGCTATATAAATCCTGTATAATAATAATGTTATTAATAATATAGATAAGACAGATATGAATGTACATAGGGCTTTATATATATATGAGAAAATTCAGGTTAAAAGTGATAAAAATGGAGCAGTCATCGAAGGGGGATGTGGGGGGGGGTACTGATATAAGGGGGGGGGCTTTATATTAATGCCCTCTTACATCATTGTATTCACTCCCCCCTTACATCACTGACCCCCCCTCAGACTGGCCTGGTGGCACTGTACCTGACCTCCTCTTAGGTGCACCATGCAGGGCTCAGTTAGTTGGCTCCAGCTTGAGGGCTCTGGTTTTATCCTATAGTCTCCTCTCCACAGTCCACATACGTCTGACTTCTCCCATGACCCCCATCACGGCGGCACTCCAACTTTTGACTCCTCTCCTGACTCCCCCTCAGAGGCTGCAGACATTATAAAAGACGGTCAGAGGCTGCGGACATGGTACAAAAGATGGTTAGAGACTGGGGTCTCTAACCAGGGGTTACACAGGGTTTCCATATTATGCATGCACAGATGGGATACTGCACTGTATTTGGGACCTGGCAGAGACCAACAGCATGTCTGCACACACTCCCCTGCTTGTCCCTAATACCTAGCTGAGATCTGATCACGGCTGCTGTTTGAAATCCCGGGACCCCATGCAGCCTACCTGACAACCCCCCCCCCCCCGGCCAAAAGTAACTGAGGACAGATTTATCAGTCCCTTTCTCTACAGCCTCCACTGCAAACATGAATGAATAGGAAGGGCTCTGATGCTTCCTGCTCATTTACAAACTGAAGCACAGTAAACACAGATTACTGTGCTTCATTAATGAATTGACACAGGAGTGATTGGTACCGATCACTCACTGTGTTCGTTTAGGAAAGGAAGGGGCCATTAAATGACATCTGCCTGTGTGCCTGGAAAGTCGGAAGCGCTGTGGGGGAAAGGGGCACATAGGGTGGGGGGGGGCTGGCAGACAGCAGATGGAAGGGGCGCATGTGCTAAAACCAATCCCCTTGCATGGCAGTTGGAGGGAGGGAGAGGAGGAGAAGCTGGCAGTGCTGCAATGAAAGACAGAAGAGGATCAGTGTCTGCAAAAGTGCTTAGGGGGAAAGGGGCACGCCGGGGGGGCTGGACAGCAGATGGGAACAGCGCATGCGCTAAAACCAATCCCCTAGCAGATGTGGGGGAAAGGGGCACACAGGGCAGCCTTACAGCAGATGGAAGCGGCGCATGTGCTAAAACCAATCCCTTAGCAGATGTGGGGGAAAGGGGCACACAGGGGATCCTTACAGCAGATGGAAGCGGCGCATGCGCTAAAACCAATCCCCTAGCAGATGTGGGGTAAAGGGGCACACAGGGCAGCCTTACAGCAGATGGAAGCGGCGCATGTGCTAAAACCAATTCCCTAGCAGATGTGGGGGAAAGGGGGCACACAGGGGATCCTTACAGCAGATAGAAGCGTTGCATGCACTAAAACCAATCCCCTTGCTGATGTGGGGGAAAGGGACACACAGGGTGGCTGGACAGCAGATGTTAGGGGAGCATGTGCTAAAACCAATCCTCTTACAGATGTGGGGAAAAGGGGCACACAGGGGAGCCTTACAGCAGTTGGAAGGGGCGCATGTGCTAAAACCAATCCCCTTACAGATGTGGTGGAAAGGGGCACACAGGGGAGCCTTACAGCAGATGGAAGGGGCATATATGCTAAAACCAATCCCCTTGCTGATGTGGGGCAAAGGGGCACACACGGGAGACTTACAGCAGATGGAAGGGGGGCATGTGCTAAAACCAATCCCCTTGCAGTGCAGCCAGGGGGAGGGAGAGGAGGAGAAGCTGGCAGTGCTGCAAAGGGAGACAGAAGAGGATCAGTATCTGCAAAAGGACAGTACAGCCAGCCCTCCTGCTCAACAGGTACCTGGGTCCCCCTTTTGAACCCATGAGGCTGGGCCCAGTACAGCCCGGCTGTATTGTTTTATCAGTGGCCCTGTGTGCATGCGAGGGAATTTTTTAAAATGGCTTCGCAGAAAAGCGGCAGTGGGTAATAAAACTGGGGTAAAATCTGCTACCAGGATGGTGTCCTCTGGAGGTATGTCAGCACTACTGTTTATGAATAGCAGCCAGGGAAGCTGATTGAGGGGACATGGGAGACAGGATGGAAGTTGACTTTGGGTCTGCTTCATTACATTAACCTAGTCCTAGAGCAAGGCCAAGGTCTGCTTTACACTGATAATGTCAAATAGGTCTAAAACACAACAAAATAAGCAGTTTCCCTGTACTGCCTTTTCTTAACGTACATTATTACACATGGAATAAGATATTACAAGAACGTGACTGCAAATTACATTTCCTATTTCAAATGTTGCTTTGTTCTTAAATAGGTTCATATGTGTAGCAGCAGAAGAAGTAAGTAAGAAATACAATGTAATAATGTAACTATTTTCTTTTTTACTTTTTGTGAAGAATAAAAGATATTTGAATGTGGACTAAAGAAGGGAGGGCTGAGTGGGAGAGAGAGAAAGAAGACTAACACACTATGAAGTGATAATAACAGGGAAGACAGTATATGTGGAAAAATCAAAATGCTTAAGAAAAGAATAAACGCCTCATATTCACTCGAGCTTTTGAAAAAAAAAAAAAAAAACATATAGTAAAACTCTATAATAAATACCATAATGCACATGAAACACAATGGGAAGGTACTAAAATGTGTTTTTGCAACCAAAGAAACAAAACAGGGTCTAATGCCCCGTACACACGTACCGATCGTCGGCCGAACGATCGGCCGTCTTTTGTCCAGGGCTGTCGTGTCTGTTGAAAACTGCAAAAGACTGCACACAAATTTTGTCGGCCAACAACAGCCGACTGCAGAAGTGATGTCATGTGATGGTTAACTTTCCGTGTGTTTTTTCTTTTCTGAGCATGCCCAGTCTTGCAAATCTGCTGATTGTCGGCCGAATTCTGTACTGACTGGCGACCAATCGGCCGTTCTGGTGTTGGCCAACAAAAATTTTAATGCCTACACGACAGATTCTTTTCGGCCGAAAGTGCGCTGTCGGCTGTCGGAAGCATCATACTAACAAGCCTACAATCGGCCGATCGGTCGTCGGCCGAATATTTACGGCCGACAATTGGTACGTGTGTACGAGGCATTAGGGTCATATATTGACACGAGTGGTCCAATCAGATCCGCCTGTAGGTTTTTCATCCAGAACTGACTGGAAGCTCAATGTTTGTCTATAGGCATAGAAAGATATATTGTAAAAGAGGAAAAAATTCATAAGCCCCGGTTCACACTAGTGCAGCTTCTGACTTGAATTGCACAAGGGACACCAATGGCAAGGGAAATCTCATTGTTTTCAATGGTGCACGTTCTAATCAATGCAACTCAGAACATTGCGATGATGGAAAAGTTTCCTGCACTACTTGTGATTTACAGTGTGGCCCCATTGAATATGCAAAGTCGCACAACAAAATTGCTCTGTAAATCACATCAACCTCGCATTCCATCAGAGAAAGGAAGGAGCTCTGCCCTACAGACCTCACATACATTTTATATATACAATCTAATGTGCAGCGCTATCCCTTTAAGAGAAACAAATGACATTAAAATCATATCAGTCTTGCAGCATTAGGTGTCTCATACATGTCCAAAGATAAGACAACCAGATCAATAGGTATGTATAAGTCTATAAATTCCAAGAGTGGCAATAGATATATAGAAAAACTGAAAAATTAGCAAAAAGTCCTCCACCAGCACCTCCACACCACTCGTGCAGACACTTATCGGAATTCACTGGCTAAATAGCCAAACAGCGCAGTGTATGCTTAGTAAACGAGGCAAGATCAAATCACAATAGTGTCAAGCGGGTATCATCCACTAATACACTCATCAGGTCATTATATGCATGAAAGAAAAACAACCTCCTCATGGTTTAATATTTTAAATCCAAGCAAAATTTCATCAAGTAGTAACTTACATTTAAAAATGCCAAGTGTCAGCATGTGACATTCCATAAGAAAACAAACCGACAAGATGGGCGTGGTCCATGCCAATATGGGATGGCATCATTCGCCGTAGCTCTAGCTTACGCGTTTCGTCACTAGAGGATGTTGTCAGGAGTACGACACTTGACATTTTTGCATGTAAGTTACTACTTGATTTAATGTTGCTTGGATTTTAAATACTACACCATGAGGAGGCTGTTTTTCTTTTATGCATATGAGGACCTGATGAGCGTATAGCCTTTGCTGTAACACCGAATCGTAGATGATACCAGTGCTTTGATCTTGGCTGGTTTACTAAACTAACATTGCGCTTTTTGGCTATTTAGCCAGTAAATTCTGGTAAGGGTCTGCACGAGTGGTGTGGAGGTGCTGGTAGAGGACTTTTTGTAACTTTTTCTGTTTTTCTATATATCCATTGCCACGCTTGGAATTTATAAACTTATACATACCTATTGATCTTGTTGCCTTATTATCTTTAGACATGCATGAGAGACCTAATGCTGCAAGGCTGATATGAATTCAATGTCATGTGTTTCTCTTAAAGGGACAGCACTGCACTTTATTAAAGGAAGCTTGTACTTAGAGGTCAAGTTTTGCACTGGATTTCTGCACAGATCTGGAAGAACTATAGAAAGCACACTAAGATTCAAGTTGAAATATACAGTATATGACTCTTGCATTTGACAACATTTGCCTATCCTGGAGTTCAGCTTTAACAATTAATATTCCTCCAGCTTAGAAGGTCATACTGGTGATGTCCAAGTAAGCAATTTTTCAAAGAAAACACTGGCTGCTAGCAAAGATACTCATGCTTTAGGTTGAATACCAGAGCCCTAGACAGTACAGAACAGTCACCCAATCTGTAAAACCTTCTCTAAATCTTGGCAACAACCTGATGTTTATGGAGCGCTGCACCAGTGGACACTGCCAGCCAAAGATTGCACAAATATGTACAATATGGGAAGCAAAGGTAACAGGGGCAAAGCAAGACAAAGTGGGAATCAGGACTGGGTACAGGAACAAGGCGAGCAGCACTAAAGGAACAGGATGCAACGATAGCTCAAGAGCAGGATGGATCTGACAGCAAGCAAGGCAATCAAAACACTAATGTGAATTGCAATAGCAGAGGTGAAGTACCCTCCCAGCAGCTGGGGCCAGGTGGAACAGATTGCAGGAACCTGCTGGATACTGGGAGACATCTGCTGGTGGTCACTGGAAATACAGCTTTCAGCCCAAAGAACCACAGTGCCACCAGCAGCAGTTGAACCAGTCCCTGACAGGGGCACTATTCAACTGACACCAACGATGAGGAACTATTCCTTCCACTGACACCGATGATAGGGCACTGTTTCTCCTACTGGCCACAAGTGGTTTGAAATTTTTTTTTACTCCAGCTGACCACCAAGCTTCAGAAATTGTCTACTCCCACTGATGCTGGGGGATCTTCTAATCCTACTGGCCACAGTCCTCTCTCCCTAAAGTCTGAAGGACAGTAAACTAGCTCTTTGTTTAGAAAGTTTGGAGACCCCTGTAATAAACTATTATTTGAGTAAAGAAATAGATTTGCAGTTAAAAAGACTTTGTACGAACAACTCCATTTTCAAAAACCTATTCTATTACAGCAGTTGTGTAGGGTGTCTAAATGTGGCTGTATAGTTCAGTAGGCACCAGACTATGCTGGCCATAAACATATCGATTTTGGCCATTAAGCCTCCAGGCTGAACAGAAAGAATCTAACAGATTCTTCTATCCACTCTACACAGCACGGATGGACAATTCTCCCACTACAGCCGGCCCTGCCAAAATACCTGAACTGTGCCTTCATCTGACTGGAGGCAGTATGACGATGCAAAGCTTAAAAGGTATGTTTGGGAGAAAAGGTTCCTACCTTTGTTTATAAGGGTGATGATGATATTCCAGATTACATGTTCAGCACCCTCAACTGAAAGCATCTAGTTGGGACATTGTTTTCTACATTAACATACATATATTGCAGTATGCAACTAATAGCTGACAAGAGTGCACTATATTCTCCCACTGATCAGTTTCTGCAAAGAAATCTTGAGCGGTGCAGTGTTTTACTTAGGACAATCAAAATCATAGGCTCATGCTCCACACTTAGTAGAACACTGACTTAGAGCAGTATTTCTCAACCAGGGTGTCATGTGGGGGTTCCCCCTGGTGCCAAAAGCATTGGACCCACTTTGCCCCGGATCAGTGTCAATAATTATCATACTGCAGCCGAGCCGGTCACCAGCACCATATCAACCAATGACGCTCTGGAGCCAGAACTCACTGTGTCATTCAACACCATGGTAAAGGTGGCAAGGTCACCCACACCAACACACTACACTTATCCAGGGTAGGGGGCATGCAGAGCCATCCCCAGGATTCAGGTGAAGACAGAAGTCCACCTCCTCCAGACCTCCTTCACATCCTATCCTCTGACACACGCTAGTAGGGCTCTGGAATAAAGAGGGGACTGTGTGATTTGGGGGGGGGGGGCTCTGTGATGGGGGGACTGTGTTATTTGGAGGTTATGTGATGTGGGGGCCTATGTGACAGGGGGCTCAGGGGTGACTTATGCATAGGGGGTCTCTGATGTAAATGGGCAACTCTGATGTGAAGAAGGGATTCTGATGTAAAGGGGGGGGGGTCTCTGATGTGATAGAGGGAATGATAATGTGAGGGTAAGACCTCTTATGTAAAGGGGGCTTCTTATGTAAAGTTGATTTTATCAAGGTGATTGTCCCAGGCTAAAGTTTCACTTTGATAAGTAACATTTAGGTTTTTAAGCCTTGGTTTGCATATGATGACTTTGAGTATGAAGGCTTCCAATATACAGTGTGACCTGCAGTGTAATATACAGTATTACACACTGAAAGGCAGGAAATAAATAAAGTTAATGGGGGAGTAGCATATGGTAACTATGAGTAAATAAGGGATATTCAAGTGAAAAATGTACAATGCTAATAATGACAAATAAATTGCTGTCTAAGGCTTCATGTACATTTAGCCGTCATTTACCGCAGCCGCAGGAAAATGCAAAACTGTTTTTTGGGTTTTGCTGAGTTTTGCATTTTCCCATGGCCGGCGTTTAAAACATTCCTATCCTGAATGCAATTCTTCTGCAGGTTGATAGAGGTTGAACCTCACATAACCGCAGCAGCTCCTAAACTCTGCTAAAAGCCTATGTGTACATTGACACACAGGCTTTTATTGAGTTGAGTTTAGGAGCTTTGGCAAAAAACGCCCAATATCCTAAACTCCAGTTTAGGAGCTGCTAGTATACATGAAGCCTAACCCAGTTCTACCCTACTCATACACTGACTTTTTTCTTTTAAAGTTTATTTAATAAACTTTAGTTATCAAAGTTAGTAGAAATAGAAATGTAGCTAATAAAGTTAATATAAATAGAAGCTGATGCTAAAAGATCAGAATGCTCATGCCCATCCATCTCATTTAAAAAAGTTTGCAATTATAATAATAAAATATTACAGCCCAATAGGGTTCTACTTAAAGAGAATTTCCCATCTTTATGCTTACCTGACTGGGAATGCACTGACATGCCACTCTTCAAACCCCATGATGTATTGTAATTCAAGAGTGATGATGTTCCAACCCAAAGGTGGCATACAAATTCAAACCCCATGGTGAATTGTAATTCTAGATTGATCACGTTCCAACCCATAAGTGGCATACAAATTCAAACCCCATGGTGTATTGTAATTCTAGATTGATCACGTTCCAACCCATAAGTGGCATACAAATTCAAACCTCATGATGCATTGTAATTCAAGAGTGATCACCTTCCAACCCATAAGTGGCATACAAATTCAAACACCATGGTGTATTGTAATTCTAGATTAAACACGTTCCAACCCATAAGTGGTATACAAATTCAAACCTTATGATGTATTGTAATTCTAGAGTGATCACGTTCCAACCCATAAGTGGCATACAAATTCAAACCTCATGATGCATTGTAATTCAAGAGAGATCACATTCCAACCCATAAGTGGCATACAAATTCAAACCTTATGATGTATTGTAATTCTAGAGTGATCACGTTCCAACCCATACTGTATGTAGCATACAAAGTCCGTGGCAAAGAGTTGTTCCAGGAAAGATGATGACAAGTTCCTTTTGAAGGTGGTCTTGCTCTAACTATCCTGCTCTACTTTATTCAACTATCTTTTAGCAACTGTATTTGTTGCAGTGAATCTAAACGGGTGCCTTTCTACCCATATAAAGTGTACAGTCTGGGGGGTCAGAAGATCACCTGAACTAGCAGGACTAGCAAGGTGAGCAGAGAGATCACAGGTTGTCCTTAAAAGTGGCCATGCTCTACTATTCTTGCATCCACTACCCAAACCCCCCACCCCCAATCCCAACGCACACCTTTGATGATTTTTGTTTTTAGATTTATTACCACTTTAGCAATTGGATTTACCCAGAGTTCAGCTTTCAAGTCAGGTTATCATAGTACTGAAGCCAGAGCCAGCCAGGAAACTGGCATTTTCAAAGAGAGTTCAGCAACAGGCACAGGATCCGCAGGATGCGGAAGCCAGAGGTGATCACTGTAGTATTGATGTTTTGCTACAGTGATTTCCATCTTATAGAAGGATCCAACAGGTATGGTATACATAGAGTTACATTGGCCTAAGCTTATGTAAAAGGATCTATACCTGGAATTCATCTTTAACCAGTTCTGGACCGCCCTACGCAGATATACTGCAGCAAGGCGGCCCTCCTGCGGCAAATGACGTACCTGTATGTCATTTTGTGCACTGGATCTGTGGTGCACGCGTGTGCCGCCAGCGACCCGCTACCGCTGTGATTGGACACAGCAGGAGCCAATCAGCAGGTCTGGCGGACCCAATGTATGCCGGCACCCGGCGATAGTTCATGTAAACAAGGCAGACGGCCGTTCTGTGAAAGGGGAAGATGGAGATCTTGTGATTCTGCTAAGCAGGAACACAGATCTCTGTCTTCCCTCAGTCAAAGCACCTCCCACACAGTTAACAAGCACTCCCAGGGAACAAATTTAACCCTTTGATTGCCCCTGATGTTAACCCTTTCCCTGCCAATTAGTTATTAGTACAGTGACAGTGCACTTTTTTAGCACTGATCACTGTATTGGCGTCACTGGTCTCCAAAAAGTGTCGCTTAGTGTCAGATTTGTCCACTGCAATGTCACAGTCCCACTAAAATAGCTGATGGCCACCATTACTAGTAAAAATAAATAAATAAAAATTCCATAAATCTATCCCATAGTTTGTAGACACAATAACCTTTTCGCAATCCAATCAATATATGCTAACTGGGATTTTTTTTACCAAAAATGTAGCAGAATACATATTGGCCTAAACTGATGAAGAAATCTGAGTTTTTACATTTTGTTATTGTATCAAAAAGTAAAAAATATTGTTTTAAATTGTCGGGTTTTTTTCGTTTATAGCGCAAAAAAAATAAAAACAGCAGAGGTGATCAAATGCTACCAAAAGAAAGCTCTATTTGTGGGAAAAAAGAACAATAATTTTATTTGGGTACTGTGCTGCATGACCGCACAATTGTCAGGTAAATTAACACAGTGCCGTATCGCAAAAAATGGCCTGGTCATGAAGGGGTGTAAATGTTTCGGGGCTGAATTGGTAATGGAGACGTTTGGGGGTTTCTATAAAAACAAACCATCATACTCACTTCCATGCTCCAGCATTGTTGTGATGCTGCATTTGTTTGACATCAGTTCAAAGACCGAGAACTGAACGATCACATGACTTCAGATTGCTCAGTTCTTTACTAGAGTGGGCGGGGTGAGCGCAGCTGGCTTTGAGATCCAGAGTCAGCTGTTGATCAGGCAGCTGGGTGGATCCCAACAATATGGTCGGGATGCTTCCAGAGCCTTGAGTTGCTTTGCCACCTCAGCTGACAGCATGTTATAGGCCGCTGTCGTCTGATTCTGGGCCCCAGAAGAGAACAAATATGTGCACTCCTGTGACCCACAAGAAAAATATGGCCAAAAAAGCTTTGTCCACATTTCTCTTTTAAATCTGCTGCTGAAAGCACTTAAAGTGATTGTAAATACTAGACTTTTAAAAAATGTAAATATTAACCACTTAAGGACCGTCCACCGTACATATACTGCAGCAGGGTGGCTCTTAAGCGCAAAATCATGTATATGTACGTGATTTTGCTTTAAGGCTCTAGAGCCGTGCTCCCACTGTGATTAGACACAGCGGGAGCCAGTCCGCGGGATCGGCGGCCGCAATTGCTGCCGGTGTCCCGCGATTGTGAAGGATAATGACAGAACAGCCGTCTGCCTATGTAAACAAGGCAGACGGCTGTTCTGTCAGACAGGAAGGGAGAGATCGTGTCTTCCTAGTAATCAGGAACACCGATCTCTCTCTTCCTGCAGTCAGTCCATTCCCCCTACAGTTAGAAAACTTTCACTAGTAACACACTTAACCCCTTGATCGCCCCTGATGTCAACCCCTTCCCTTCCAGTGTCATTTATACAGTAACAGTGCATATTATTTAGCACTGATCACTGTGTTGGTGCCACTGGTCCCCAAAAACTCACTTAGTGTCAGATTTGTCCGCCGCAATGTCGCAGTCCCACTAAAAATCACTGATCGCCACCATTACTAATAAAAACAATATAAATCTATCCCATAGTGTGTAAATGCTATAACTTTTGCGCAAACCAATTAATATATGCTTTTTGGGAATTTTTTTTTACCAAAAATATGTAGCAGAATACAAATTGGCCTAAACTGATAAAGAAATTCGATTTTTAATTTTTTTTTATTGGGAATGTTTTTAGCAGAAAGTAAAAAATATTCTTTTTTTTCTTCCAAATTTGTCTGTCTTTTTTTGTTTATAGCGCAAAAAATAAGAACCGCAGAGGTGATCAAATACTATCAAAGGAGAGCCCTATTTGTGGGGAAAATTACACCAATTTATTTGGGTACAGCATTGCACGACTGTGCAATTGTCAGTTAAAGCAATGCAGTGCTGTATCCCAAAAAATAGCCTGGTCATTAAGAGGGTAAAACCTTGCGGTCCAGAAGTGGTTAAACATGTTATACTTGGCTTTGCACAGAGCGGCCCAGAACCTCCTCCTCTTGTGTCCCCTGCTGGTGATCCAGGCTCCTTCTCTTCTCTGTGTGCCCCATAGCAAGCTACATGCTATGGAGGCACACCTGTGGGCTTGTCCTTGAGCTGGGCAGTGTGCACCTATTGACACACACATCATGGCTCAGTCCCGCCCCCTGCTCAGAGGATTTGAATGACAGAAGCAAGAGCCAATGGCTCCTGCTACTGCCCAAGTCCCTTTGAGGAGAGGAAGAGAGGGGAGAGAAGGCCTGAAGCTAGGACAGTGTTGGATTACATAGTTAGTCTGGTTGAAAAAAGTCCATCTAGTTCAACCAATAAAATGGGAAATAAATAAATACATTTTACAATCCCATATACACAATCCTATACCTGCAGTTGATCCAGAGGAAGGCAAAATAAAACCAGCAAAGCATGATCCAATTTGCTCCAGCAGGGGAAAAATTCCCCCGAGAGGCAATCAGGTATTTCCTTGAAGTAACTTTACCTATAAATGTTAGTATTCAGTTATATTATGTACATTTAGAAAATAATCCAGGCCTTTTTTAAAGCAATCTACTGAGCTGGCCAGAACCACCTCTGGAGGGAGTCTATTCCACATTTTCACAGCTCTTACTGTGAAGAAACCTTTCCGTATTTGGAGATGAAATCTCTTTTCCTCCAGACATAATGAGTGCCCCCTTGTCCTCTGTGATGACCTTAACTTAAAGTATCACAGTTCACTAAATGGACCACTTATTATATGTTGATCATATCCCCCCTTAATCTCCTCTTCTCAAGAGAGAATAAATTCAGCTCCTCTAATCTTTCCTCATAGCTGAGCTCCATGCTGGATCGCTGACAGGCTCGGGTAAATGTTTGGGGGGGGGTAGTAATGGGGTGTTTTTTTACCCCATTGGGATTGCATTATTGTAAAAAACACCCAGGCTTAAAAACCTCTTTAAAATATTCTAAAGCTGTGCCTGCACTGCAAAGGTTAATGGCTCATTTATGTCTAGGGGAACAATAAAAAGAGATTTACTTATCTGAAACTCACCATTCAGACCAGAGCATGCTCCATAGACCTGCATTGGATGTGAACGCCGAGTCCCCTGCCAGATTGTGGGGGAGCACCGCCTGCCGGGGGTGCGGAGGATCAGGTAAGTAAAACTGTGTCTTCTCTCCTATAGATAAAATGAGCTATTAACCCTCGTATTGCAGGTGCAGCCCAAATGCATTTTTTATGTGCCTGAAGTTGGGCTTTAAGGTAAAAGTGAATTCTATAACTATAGGATGGCAACAACTGAGACAACCTTACTTTTCTGATTATCTCCCCCACTCGCATACTGATTAATATATGATAACCACTTGCCGCCCGCAATACTTATATATACATTGAGGTAGGCAATAGGTTTACCGGGAGTATGGCTGAAGATATCAGCCATCACCCCGGTATTGATTGTTTTTTCATCTGGCGCCTGGCTTTCTAATGAAAGCGTTCCAAAGGGGCCACGAGCCCCTGGAATGTTTTCCGAAGCGGCGTCAAGGGGCGCACCCCCTACCCCTCCCGCCGATGTTTCTTGCAATTTCTGTTTCCGCGGGTTCGCCTGAGAAATAATCGGACGGTGCCGCTGGCTAGCAGTACAGGCGATCAGAGTAGATTTGCTTTGATCACATCTATGGCTTTGGAGGATCGGAGCAATGTGACTGCTGGTCCAGGGGGAAGGAAACATTATTTTTTGTTATCTTTTTCTTTTAAAAGTAAAGGAGAGATTTGGAGTTTTTCTGACCCCAGATCTCTCTATAAACAGCACCTGTCATCCTTATTTCTACTACAAGGGATGTTTACATTCCTTGTAATAGAAATAAAAGTGATAAAAAAAAATGAAAGGAAAAGTATAAAAGTTAAAAATAAAAAGTAAAATAAGAAAAAAATAAAATAAAATAAATAAGAAAAAAAAAATGAAAGCGCCCTCATCCCTACACGCTTGTGCGCAGAAGCGAACGCATAGTAAGTCGCTTTATATGTGAACGGTATTTGCACCACACATGTTAGGTAACTAACTAACACACTTTAGAGTGAGAGGAATAATTTGAGCGCTAGACCTCCTCTGTAACTCTAAACAGGTAACTGCTAAAGGAGTTTAAAGTGTCACCTATGGAGATTTTTAAAGCGTTTGTTACCCCAACACTTCATATTCCTGATATGTGCCTGCTGTACCATGTACTCGTATGAGAAAGTCTCCTGTTCTCTTTTTTATTGCTTCCTTTATGTGAAATACCTGATGTTTCTGCTAGTCCCCTTGCTTTCCTATTAAAAACTGACTACATTATGCAGGAGAGCACACCGTGGTCAGTTCTATAGCTATGCTGGGAACTCAGTGTACTCTCCTCCAATGATCAGACTTGTCCCTACATGCCCCCACTGCACAGCCCTTCACTGGGAAGCTCAGTGTACTTCTGCTTCTCCTCCCCCGTTCTTATGCAGCTGAGAACAGAGGGCATGTGATCATTTATAAAAAAGGGAAAAAAAGCTATTTATAATGTTTTTTTTTTTTTATATCTATACAAAAATGTTTTGCCTTTCATTTCTTTTTTAAACTGAATGGGTTATTTTACAAGGTGATCGTTTACACTTTAACCACTTCCCACCTGCAACCATCAAATAACGGCGGAGCAGTGCGGCTCTCATTCTGGGACAACGTCATATATGACGGCGCCGTTTATCAGAGCTCCTCGCCTCATACTGTCAGAGTGTGTGGCAGGAGAGATGATCAGCGGCATCTCCTCAAAGGGATAACCAGGACAGGTAATCAGGGCTCTGATCATTAGTTCCCTGATTACAGTAAAGCTCCAGCAGTGCCCATCAGCGACACAAATCAGTTCCCATCAGAGATACCAATCAGTGCCCATCAGTCACCCCAATCAGTATCCATTAATGACCCCAATCAGTGTCCATTAGTGATGCCAGTCAGTGCCCATCAGCGCCTGCTCATCAGTGCTGCCCATCAGTGCCACCCATCAGTGCCACCCACCAGTGCTGCCTATCAGTGCCCATTAGTGCTGCCTATCAGTGCCCATCAGTGCCACCTATCATACCACCTATCAGTGCCCATTAGTGCCGCTTATCAGTGCTCATCATGGCTGCATATCAGTGCCCATCAGTGCAGCACATTAGTGCCTCCTCATCAGTGCCCAAAAGGGCCACTTCATCAGTGCCCATCAGTGCATCCTATCAGTGCCCATCAGTGCAGCCTATCAGTGCCCATTAGTGCCGCCTCATCAGTGCACATCAGTGAAGGAAAAAAATTACTTATTTACAAAATTTACTGACAGAAACTAAGAAAAACTTATTTTTTTCAAAATTTTTGGTCTTTTTAGTAAAATATAAAAAACCCAGAAGTGAATTCCACAAAAAGAAAGCTCTATTTGTGTGAAAAAAATGTTAAAAATGTAATTTGGGTACAGTGTTGCATGACCGCACAATTGTCATTCAAAGTGTGACAGCGCTGAAAGATGAAAATTGGCCTGGGCAGGAAAGAGGTGAAAGTGCCCAGTAGGCAAGTGGTTAAGTACTGTAGTTTGTCGCCATTCTATGAGTGCGCGCAGTTTTAGGCTGGGTTTACATTTGTGCGATCACCGGCATCGCATGTGATTCGCACTGCATTGCTGTGCAGATGACATATGATGTCTGTGCGATGTAAATTCAGCCATACAGAATGTATGGTTAAAAAATTACATCGCATTTGCACCAAAACGGTGCAGGACTCTTTCTTTGGTCTGCACTGGAATTAAGTCGTATCATTGTTAACACCTATGCGATCCGATTCCTGCACCATTTCACAGTTCATACTGCGATCTGCAAACTGATCTAGGGGTTTCATTAGGTTTACACTGACACCCGCAGCGGTTTGCAGATGTCAGTGTGAACTGCTGGTGATTCAGGTGTGAATCACGCTGGTTCCTGCATAGCACAAGTGTGAACCCAGCCTCAAAGCATGACATGTTGGGCAGCACAGTGGAGTAGTGGTTAGCACTTTCACCTAGCAAAAGAATCTGTAGCAAAAGGGTCACTGGTTCAAATCCCAACCATGACACTACCTGCATGGAGTTTGCATCTTCTCCCTGTGCCTGTGTGGGTTTCCTCCCCCCCACTCCGAAGACATGGTAGGTAAATTGGCCCTGGTATGTGTATGTATGAATGTCAGTTAGGGACCTTAGATTGTGTGCTCCTCGAGAGTAGGGACTGATGTGAATGTCTATGTAAAGCGCTGCATAAATATATGGTACCTGAGATAAATGTAAGACAGTAATACTCTTTACTCGGCGAAACTTCGTCATCTTTTACATTTTACTAAAATATTGGGGAAAATATTGTGTTTTGTTTAAAATTAATTAAAGTGGTTGTAACCCACTTTAAATACTTTTACCTATAAGGCTTACTTATAGGTGCTATAAATATCTCCTAAACATGTACCGTTTAGAAGATATTGACAGTGCATGCAGCCAATGACGTCATCGGCGCATGCGCTCTGAAGGAACGGCCTCCCGTGCCGTTCCTTCAGAGCCCTGTGCCGTGAACGGCGGCTCCAGTGCGCATGCGTGGGAGTGATGTAATCACGCCTCCGGCCAATCAGATGGCTGGAGGACACGATCAAGGAAGCAGGACGACCGAACATGTCGGCCGTCCTGTTGCTGAGCAGGCTTCGTTTTTAGGTAAGTACTTCATAATGAGCTTGTATGCGATGCATACAAGCTCATTATGCCTTTGTCTTTACAGGTTTTTTTTTCACAATTTTTTTCAGAGGGTTTACTTCCTCTTTAAATTGAATTTTTTCCCAAAAAAATTGCGCATGCAAAACCCCTGCGCAAATACCACGTGACATAACAAATTGCAATGATTGCCATTTTATTCCCTAGGGTCTCTGCTAAAAAAAAAAAATGTATAATGTTTGGGAGTTATAAGTAATTTTCTAGTAAAATAAACAAACACTGATTGAAACTTGTAAACAAAGGTTAAGACAATAGATGATTCGAATCCCCCGATGTTATTGGGACTTACCGAAGAGGGAGTTGCAGAATCCGTACCAGGTACAGCCCTGGGGTCCTATGAGCCACCCTCCGGACACACTGGCAGCGAAGCTGAGCGGAGTCCCGAACACACACACCAGCAGATCACTGACACTGATATTCAGGAGGATCATATTGATGGGGGTCCGGACCGCTTCAAACTTGATGAAGATAAGCAGCACCAGAGAGTTATAGAGAGATCCCTGTACCAGGATACAGCCCAGGAACACCGCCACCAGACTGTGAGCGCTCCTACTCAGCCCCGCGGAGGGGGTCCTGCTGTCCCCTAGGCTGACATTCAACGCTCCGCTGTCATTCTGCATCTCTACCACCAGCACCATCTCTGCTCCTCCCGATCTCCTGTCCGGTCACTGCACTGACACCCATCACTGGGACTATTCATTTTATATTGAGGACTGAGGGATGCTGGAGAGACCGAGGAATACAACCCCCCCCCCCCCCCTTCCACTGCAGGAGCACGATCTGCCTATAGAAGCACATGACTCCGAATAGGAAGGGGGGGGGGGTGTATATGTACTGCAGGGACAGGCAGAGGCAGGGTCATCTACAAGAACACCTGAACAAAGAATCATGATTACTGCTCCAAGGATCTTCCCACTTATTATATTCCACTTATCACAGATGCTACAGGATATGTCCTTACCTGGGAAACTGACAGCTTACTTACTGTATGTGTGGCTGGGACACCTGTATACCTGTTGCAGTGCATCCTGCATTCAGTTCATGTTATTTTTCTATTTTTTGTGAATGGTGGCTTTGTTTGGTGTTGTGTAGTTAGCTGTGTAGCTTTAGAGAAAAAGTTTTGATATCTACATGTATTGCTTTGAAAGTGTTAATTCACCTTTAGAGAAAAAAATGTAAAGGGGAACTAATATCGGAAATGTAAAGGGGAACTAATATTGGAAATGTAAAGGGGAACTAATATCGAAAATGTAAAGGTGAAAACCGGAAATGTAAAGGGGAACGAATACCGGAAATGTAAAGGGGAACTAATATCGAAAATGTAAAGGGGAACTAATATTGGAAATGTAAAGGTGAACTAATACCAGAAATGTAAAGGTGAAAACCGGAAATGTAAAGGGGAACTAATACCAGAAATGTAAAGGGGAACTAATATTGGAAATTTAAAGGTGAACTAATACCAGAAATGTAAAGGGGAACTAATATTGGAAATGTAAAGGTGAACTAATACCGGAAATGTAAAGGGGAACTAATATCGAAAATGTAAAGGTGAACTAATACCGGAAATGTAAAGGGGAACTAATACCGGAAATGTAAAGGGGAACTAATATTGGAAATGTAAAGGTGAACTAATACCGGAAATGTAAAGGTGAAAACCGGAAATGAAAAGGGGAACGAATACCGGAAATGTAAAGGTGAAAACCGGAAATGAAAAGGGGAACGAATACCGGAAATGTAAAGGGGAACTAATATTGAAAATGTAAAGGTGAACTTAACCGGAAATGTAAAGGTGAACTAATACCGGAAATGTAAAGGTGAACTAATACCGGAAATGTAAAGGTGAACTAATACCGGAAATGTAAAGGTGAACTAATAGCGGAAATGTAAAGGGGAACTAATACCGGAAATGTAAAGGTGAACTAATACCGGAAATGTAAAGGGGAACTAATACCGGAAATGTAAAGGGGAACTAATATTGGAAATGTAAAGGTGAACTAATACCGGAAATGTAAAGGTGAAAACCGGAAATGAAAAGGGGAACGAATACCGGAAATGTAAAGGTGAAAACCGGAAATGAAAAGGGGAACGAATACCGGAAATGTAAAGGGGAACTAATACCGGAAATGTAAAGGGGAACTAATATTGAAAATGTAAAGGTGAACTTAACCGGAAATGTAAAGGTGAACTAATACCGGAAATGTAAAGGTGAACTAATACCGGAAATGTAAAGGTGAACTAATAGCGGAAATGTAAAGGGGAACTAATACCGGAAATGTAAAGGTGAACTAATACCGGAAATGTAAAGGTGAACTAATACCGGAAATGTAAAGGGGAACTAATATCGAAAATGTAAAGGTGAACTAATACCGGAAATGTAAAGGTGAAAACCGGAAATGTAAAGGGGAACTAATACCAGAAATGTAAAGGGGAACTAATATTGGAAATGTAAAGGTGAACTAATACCGGAAATGTAAAGGGGAACTAATATTGAAAATGTAAAGGTGAACTAATACCGGAAATGTAAAGGGGAACTAATACCGGAAATGTAAAGGGGAACTAATATTGGAAATGTAAAGGTGAACTAATACCGGAAATGTAAAGGTGAAAACCGGAAATGAAAAGGGTAACGAATACCGGAAATGTAAAGGTGAAAACCGGAAATGTAAAGGTGAAAACCGGAAATGAAAAGGGGAACGAATACCGGAAATGTAAAGGGGAACTAATATTGAAAATGTAAAGGTGAACTTAACCGGAAATGTAAAGGTGAACTAATACCGGAAATGTAAAGGGGAACTAATACCGGAAATGTAAAGGTGAACTAATACTGGAAATGTAAAGATGAACTAATAGTGGAAATGTAAAGGGGAAATAATACCGGAAATGTAAAGATGAACTAACATCAGAAATGTAGGGAACAAAGGGGCACCAGACTAAGTGCATCATTTTAAGCCTATAATATTATAAAAACGGCAAATGGCAACTCACAAAATAGCTGAGTGATATGGGCGTAGTATATGTAAAGTAGGAACGTCCATCTTGAAGCCTCTCCAAGCCATCATTAGGACGGCTTGGAGAGGCTTTAAGATGACCGTTCCAACTTTAAATATACTACGCCCGTATCACTCAGCTATTTTGTGAGTTACCATTTGCCGTTTTTATTAAATTATTGGTTTAAAATGATGCACTTAGTCTGGCACCCCTTTGTTCCCTGCTTTTCACCCACAGAGTCCACTGCTTTTCTCTAAGGGAGCTGCCATCAAGTGCTCAGCTGATACCCCTTTATGGACTTCCCTCATGAACTATTACTTTATTATGTGTTTATAATTTCTTGATTTGACATTTCCCACTATGCAGACTTTTTATGGGACTCATTATATGATAATATTTATTTGATATGTGCCTTTATACACCCCTCTAGCGCCACTATATACTCCTTTCTTCTAAGCTCAGAATTGTAAAGGTAAATTATCACCGGAAATGTAAAGGTGCGATGCGGAAAACCCTGCGATCCCTGTGCAGGTTCCCATCTGCGAACTGCTGCGAGTGTCAGTGTAAAGGTAATGACACCCCGAGATTGGTTTACAGATCGCGGTGTGAACTGTGAAATAGTCCAGAAATAGGATCACATATGTGTAAACACCCATGCGATTCAATTCCAGTGTGGACCAAAAAAAGGATCCTGTACCCTGTTGGTCCAAATTCGATGCAAATTCAGCCATACAGTTTGTATGGCTGAATTTGCATCTCACAGACATCGCATGTGATCTGCAAAAAGTTGAACTAACAGCAAGGGGGTGGGGGGGGTTATGTATACTGTACTACAGGGACAGGCAGAGGCAGGGAATAACGATTACTGCTCCCAGGATCTTCCCACTTATTCTATTCAATTTATCGCAGCTGCTGCATGATATGTCCTTCCCTGGGAAAACTGACAGCTTACCTGATGTCTGTGTTGCTGGGACCCCCGTATACCTGTTGCAGTGCATCCTGCATTCAGTTCATGTTATTTTTCTATTTTTTTGTCAATGGGGACTTTGTTGTCCTATAGTTAGCTGTGCAGCTTTTGAGAAAAAGTTTTTATTTCTTCATGTATTGCTCTGAAAGTGTTAATTCACCTTTAGAGAAAAAAATGTAAAGGTGAACTAACAACAGAAATGTAAAGGTGAACTAACCCTGGTCCGACCAATCAGGATCTATCAGGTCTGTCCTGGAAGCCCTGACAGAGAAGAGGTGGAAGAACTGGGATTTCAAATCCCTGGAAGGCTGGAGCAGCTGCAGGGGGTGTTGACCGCTGGGCAACCCCAGTGGTAAGCTGGGGGGGAGGTTTAGTCCCATGTTAGTACACCTTTAAATTTCTTTCTGTAAAGGTGAGTCAGCCCTTTAAAATAAGAACTAAGAGTCACCATACACATTGTGATCTAGCAATCTCTGTACAATCAACATGAGGTTAACCAAAATGATGTCATAGGAGGATCTACCTAATCTATTAAATCAATTTGTTATCAGTCAGGCAAGCACATTCACTAAATAGATGCTAGTAGCTCCAAAGCTAACCATACACTGTGCAAACTGAGGGTACAATGTTCTTCATATTTACCAAACATAGTTAAAAGCATTGGTGTGAATGGAACCTTAGGATGATCATATACACTACAATATGATTGTACCTTCTCTATAATATCTCCTTAAAAGTCCAGCTCTGGGGCTGTATCCGCACAGCAAGGATTAACTGCTTGTGAAGGGAAAGGTAAGAAGCACTTTTACTTAGCTGATCTTCCAATTTCTTTGAAATTGGCGGTACTCTACGCTCTGGCAGAGTACTGGACCTCATCATCCTCACGTACAATGCAGGGCTATGTGTCTTGCATCAGTCTTGATGGCCTAAGATGACCTTAGACCACCAAAGTGTGGGGGGAGATGAGACTGCTGGGATATCACCTTATAATGCAGGATTTTTCTTTGGGTACGGGGTCGCTGCCAGTCACTGGTACTTGGAAAAATAAAGAGGAGGGAGGGGTGGGTGATGGCACTGAGGACTGAGGAACAGCGCAGGAAGCAGAACAGAAGTGGCCAGATCTGGTGCCAGACCCCGCAAGGTTGAAAATTAGGGATGAGCATTTAGTATGCTGGGATGCAGGGCTCACAGCCAATTTTACCTATTCATGGTTTTAAACTAAATTGTCAGCATTAGTCTGTTTGCCTTTTTTGAACCCCTGGCTGCTAATGCAGCTATAAGTCGGATGTCATTCATTTAGTGGCGATATAACTGCTGCCACTAAATGACAACTTTCCACAGTGCAGGTTGAAAGACTTTTCATCTGAGGATGCAAGGTTGCTGTGTGGATTGGCAGACTCTTACAAGTATTAAGATCACTCCTTAACTCCATCCGTAAACCAGAATTTGAACCAAAGAAAAAGGACCTCTAAGGCCCCTTTCACACTTGTGCAACTTGTCATGCAACTTTGGACATCAGAGTTGCACGACATGTCAGTCCCCATGTTTTCCAATGATACCCATTCATATATGGGCAACTTAAAGTTGAAGCAACTTCAAATTAGTTCATGCACTACTTTGGTCCAACTTTTATGCAACTTGAGGGCCATAGACTTCAATGTTAACCCTCAGAAATTGCATGAAAATTATACCTGAATGTTATACAGTGCAACTTGTGTGCAATAGTTGTCCATTAAAACTGGTCAAAGCCAAAGCCGTATCCAAATTGCACCCATCCAAAGTTGCACCAAAGTTGCATCAAAGTTACACAAAGTTGCACTCCAAAGTCGGCGCAACTTTAGAGTTGTACAAGTGTGAAAGGGGCCCCAGTCAGACTTTAGATGTAGATTGAACCAAGTATTTTTATTTAAAAATTCATATTTTATTTATACACTGGTTGGTGGGGCACCGGTAGCTGCACAGTCATTCGTTGGTATGGCCCCCAAAAATCCACTAAACCCTTATCCTAGGTGGATGATTTCTTCTGAGAAGTTTCCTTTTTCAATTGTTCCCTGTCCACGCCACTATCCCATTCTCACCATTCCCCATTTGCCATGGGAGCCTATGGAGTCCTGTGTGAGTCTCTGTACTATAATTCTATGTGCAGCCTTTCCTAGTGCTACATCCACTGCAGCACAGCTAGCACAAGAGAGAGTTTGGGAGTTTCTGTAGTTTTTTGCTACTGTATATTTTGCAAATGCAGGTTTGGGCTCAAGAACAACCCAGACAAAATACTTTTCTACATTTTGGAGTTGAGTGGGAAATCTGAAATTTAGGAATGCAGCACACACAAAATTGTCTGTGAGTTCTATATATTTTCCAAAAAGAATCCATTAGAGAGAACATAATTACAATCTATGGTGTCAGGAATTCGATCCGTCTGTCAATTGTTTCTGTAAAATTGAAGGTTATGGTCTGAGGTGTGCTTGTACATGCAGAGACAAATCAAGACAATGGGCCCGGTGGGACAGGAAGGTTATGATGCCATAGCCTCTGTGACAAGCATGACGTAGAAGACATAAATCAAATTTTCCAGCTTTTCTCCAAACCTGCCTAAAACCAAGAGATTAACTTAGATCTGCTTCATCACATGCAGCTGCTCACTGGACATCTTTTTCTCCTCTATGGTAGCTTCTGCTGTTTTTCATTTTTTGAGTTTCCGATTAGTATGGGTTATTAGGCTTCATTTGCATGGGCGATTACACATGCTGCGATTTACAGTGGCAAGAATCTGCAGATTCCTGCAGCTGGAATTGACAGATGTGTGCAAATAACTGCACCTCTGAGCCCACACAGTGCAATGACAGATTGATGACAGCCACACCTAGTTGTGGCTCTTTTGCACATACAGTTATTAACTGCTGTGATCGTGGTTGGACACACCAGGAACAGTATTTGGATTGAATGTGGCTGCTTTGACCTTTAAAATGTTATTTCCTCTACCCCCCTATACACCTGCAGCTGTGATCTTCCAGTGCTGCAGGGGTTAATAGAACCTGCTGGACAGAGATGTATAGTAACTAAGTAGAACTACTTCACTACTGTACTTAAGTACCGAAAGGCGGTATCTGTACTTTCCTAGAGTATAATTTTTTTCTCCTACTTCCACTTTTACTTCACTACATTTTTTCAATGATTTCAATACTTCTACTCCAATATTTTTTTTTTGTGCTGCATAGTTACTCGTTACAATTATAAAAATTACCACTGCCAGAACAGTAGATGGCAGGTTTCATGAAGCTCAAAACATGTGTATTATCAGCGCATACGAAAATAAATGCTACTGTATGTATAAATAAAAGCTGCATTTGAAATAATAATGTTCAAACTTTTGACTTCTTTCTTGAATAACTACATAACACAGTACTTGTACTTTTACTTTCAGTACTTGAGTAGCAATTTTTTTTTCAAAACTACTGGTACTTTTACTTTCAGTACTTGAGTAGCAAAATTTAAAAAAAAAACAACTTGCAATACTTAAGTACAAAAAATGTTGAATACTTTAGTACTTCTACTCAAGTCACTTTTTGATCGAGCACTTCCACTTCTACTCAAGTCACTTTTTGATCGAGCACTTGTACTTTTACTCAAGTATGGGTTTTGAGTACTTTATACAACTCTGCTGCTGGATCTGTTAGAGGCATTCCTCAAAAGTGCCAACTATGGCTGTCCTTTCCTCCCTCTCCTCCATTCATAGAAGCCATACTATTGCTTCCCGCAGATGAAAGGTCTGTCTCCACCATTCATAGAACGCTTTTTATTAATGGAAGCAATATTATGAACGTGAGAAGGGCAGAAAGGGCAGGCATAGTGACTCATATTAAACTCTGCAGTAGAGATGGGCTCAGGCATGTTTGGATCGTAGTCCCAACCCACCTGAGCAATCCCGCCAGGAAGCCCTCACTGCACTCCAATCATAGGCAGCAAGGGTATGTGCAGCTGCGGACCGGAAATACCTCACTGCCTATGATTGTTGGTGTGCAGTGAGGGCTTCCTGGCAGAATTGCTCAGGTGGGTTGGGACTATGATCCCAACATGCCTGATCCCATCCCTACTCTGCAGAACTAAGGCTGGCCATACATTATACAATTTTCTTACAATTTTCTGTACAATTTTCTTAAAATTTGCCTTCAACTATGTAGTACAAAGGCCTACCTAATTGTATACAAGTAAAAGTGTTGTTTAGCTTTGACCTCAAATTATGTGGTTTGTGGTAAATCTAACAGAAAATTGTACAAGAAAATTGAACATGTATGGCCAGCCTAAAAGATCACACCTGCCAGGCAGAAAGCAGCAACTAGCAAATGGGACACTTCTCATTCAATATGGCTGTGGTCACTCTACATTGATGGGGGCATGCTGTGGTCACTTTACAGTGATGTGGGCACACTGTGGTCCCTCTACATTGATGGGGGCACGCTGTGGTCACTTTACATTGAAGGGGGCACGCTGTGGTCACTCTACATTGAAGGGGGCACACGGTGGTCACTCTACATTGAAGGGGGCACACTGTGGTCACTCTACATTGAAGGGGGCACACTGTGGTCACTCTACATTGAAGGGGGCATGCTGTGGTCACTCTACATTGAAGGGGGCACACCGTGGTCACTCTACATTGAAGGGGGCACACCGTGGTCACTCTACATTGATGGGGGCACGCTGTGGTCACTCTACATTGAAGGGGGCACACGGTGGTCACTCTACATTGAAGGGGGCACACTGTGGTCACTCTACATTGAAGGGGGCACACTGTGGTCACTCTACATTGAAGGGGGCATGCTGTGGTCACTCTACATTGAAGGGGGCACACCGTGGTCACTCTACATTGAAGGGGGCACACCGTGGTCACTCTACATTGATGGGGGCACGCTGTGGTCACTCTACATTGATGAGGGCATGCTGTGGTCACTTTACATTGATGGGGGCACGCTATGGTCACTTTACATTGATGGGGGCACGCTGTGGTCACTCTACATTGAAGGGGCACGCTGTGGTCACTCTACATTGATGGGGGCATGCTGTGGTCACTCTACATTGATGGGGGCACGCTGTGGTCACTCTACATTGAAGGTAGCACGTTGTGGTCACTCTACATTGAAGGGGGCACACTGTGGTCACTCTACATTGAAGGGGGCACGCTGTGATCACTCTACATTGAAGGTACTTGATAGTTTGCAGTCAGGTACTTGATAGTTTGCAGTCAGAGATAGAATGAGAAACATACTCACATACCAGATCAGATCATGCAGTTTCAGAGTGCTGTACGAATTGGGATCGGTGTAGAATATGGATAAAATATGTTGCCAGCATACCTAGAAGCTTGTTGCAAAGCCCAAACTTTTTTTTTTGCAAGATCACATTATGGGTCGCACAGGATCTCTTTATTGAGCATGTGTAAATGGATCCTGCACGGCTCCGAAATGTTGCATTACAAGCTTGAGTTCTGCAACAAGCTTCTAGGTGTGCTGCACTCAGGAACAAAAGTTATACCAGCAAATGTTTTCACATAATGTTTGAGAATTTGTGATGTAAAACAAGAGAAAACTAACAAGTTGATCAGTATCTTTTCTGTGTGCATTGTTTATCAAAGGCTAGTTTAGGGGAAAGGAAAATTCCTCTCTTGCAATGGGACTGGTCCTGAACTGCAATAGTTAAATGCTTGTTTAGATGTAGAATACTGGAAAAAGCTGTTTTAATTACCTAATCCCCTGGTACTCTGATAGCCGGCGCTCTCCTTCACTATGTTCCAGTGCAGTGATGTCGCTATGGGGGTTCGGGGGGTGCAGAGCGCACCCAGATGACACCTATCAGTATGGTGACAACCATGGGCGTAGTACCAGAGTTTGCAATGGTGGCCCTGCCTATTGTTTAGGGGGCCCGTGCAGCTTCCCTTTCACTTAGGTTTCCATCTATTTAGCAAGGGCTGCCAACCCTCAGCAAGCATGCCAGACATCAACAAAGCTGGCCGGAATTAGGGCTGGCTACACAGGAGTGTCCCGCCCATGTTACTGGGCTGGAGTGTTGAGAACAGCTGGATCCAGGGGGTGGTGCACCTTACCCCCCCTGGATGCTGTGCCCAGGCTGGTAAGCTCCTCCTCCCATCCTCAGATTGCACTCAGCCTCATACAGGACATGCAGCTGAGCTTCTCCAACCACTGTACACAACTGAGATTTGATTCTTGTGCAGACAATCTGCAAAGTGTGTAGCTGGTTGTTGCAGTTCTGACCTATGAAACCCTCAAATCGGAAAGGCAGCAGGGCTGCAACAGCCAGCTACACACTGCGCAGATCTTGACTGTGTCTGTAAAGGAATCCAACCTCAGCCCCAGTACAGTGTAGGGAAGAGCAGCTCTGCTGAGAGCCCTGCCATCAGTGACCTCATCCTCTGCCCTACTGAACCCTGTCACATGCCCTGCTATCTCATCCTATACCTTGCTGAACCCTTCCTCTTCCCTGCTGACCCTGTCCTATGCCCTTCTGACCACTGTTCTGTTCCCCCCGACCCCATCCTATGCCCTGCTGCTACCATCTTATGCCCCACTGACCCCTGTCATCCTCCTTGCCGACCTCACCCTATGCCCTGCTGAAGCCTTATACTCTTCCCTACTGACCCTGTCCTATGCCCTGCTGATGCCATCCTATGCCCGCTGACCCCTGTTCTATGCCCTGCTGATTCCCTCCAATGCCCCACTGACCCCTGTCCTCTACCCTACTGACCCCATCCTATGCCCTGCTGATGCCATCCTATGCCTGCTGACCCTTGTCCTATGCCCCGCTGACCCTTGTACACTGCCCTGCCGACCCCATCTTTTACACTGCTAGCCTCTGTACACTGCCCTGCTGACACCCTGTCCTCTGCCCTGCTTGCTGCTCTTGACCACCCTGCTGAATCCTGTTCTACACCCTACTGACCCCTGTCCTCTGCTTTGCTAAACCCTGTACACTCCCATAATGACCTCCCATTCTCTGTCCTGCTGGCCTCTGTACCCTACTCAAAAACCGCTGACCCTATCCTCTTCCCTGCTGACTTCCCATCCTCTGCCCCCTGACATTTTTTACTGGACTCCCACATCAGCCAAACTAGATTTGGTCCTGGGGTTGAGTCGGACTCCTGAACTGGACGTAGTCTATGTCTGAACTAACCACACCAATTAAGGTTGTATACAAGTCGTTTTTATCCTGGTAACTACCATTTTAACTGCTGACTATTCACTGGATTGCTGTAATTTTTAGTAGCCTTTTCTCAAAATAAAAGTGTTTTATGGTTTTACACTACGTGTACACCCTTTTTCTTCCTTATTGGTCACGTCTGAGGAACACCAGGGGTTTGTTTGGCCAGCCATGTGACCTTCCTTTCCAGTCTAACCATTGAGGGATTCGCTTTGAGTGCTGGATTAGTACTTAAACACTTGTCTAGACTCCAATAACGTGGAGTCTAGAGATCTGGTAAGCTCACATCTGGTTTATTATCACAGTGGCGGTGAACCAGGTGGATATTTATCTAAACAGTCACATTTCTTTAGATATTACTTCAATCAACTTTCTTTTCATTTGTCACTATGCACGTTATTGTTCAAGCACTAAACGGACTGTTTTTAATGATTTACTTTGAACTGCAATTTTTATTATGCATGTTTTTGCACAATTGGTTCTGTTGTCATATTGCATGCAGCTTTATTTCACTTAGGTTATTATCACCTGCGCAGTAATATTTTTTTTGTTTTTGGGACTCCTCAAGCTGCCTGCTTTTTATTTTGAAATGATAATTAACCAGTTATTGGCAACTTCTAATTTACAAGCGCTGGAATTAGGACTGATCTGAAGTGTGAAGGGGCAGGAATTAGGGCTGATCTGAGGTCTAAAGGTACTGGCTTTGGGGTAATGTTTAAACATTGAGTTCTATTATTTTCATATGATATTGTTGTTCAAATTCGCTAGTTACTTGATAGTTGTTAATGGCACTATTATTGCCATTATATAGTGTTAAATAGGAAAAAAGTTATTGAAGGGGGGTGACACCATGTTCTACCACACCAGGTGACACCAACCCTAGTGATGCCACTGTTCCAGTGGTGGACTGTCCCTCAACTTCCTCACATGCACTGTTCTTGCTGATGTTAGAGGACCTTCGACAGGGTAAAAGAGGCTGCAGGGGCTGGTCTAGCAGTGCAGGGGGAGCCTGTGGGAGGGAGGATTATGTTAGTAAAATTGATTTTTCTGGTACTTTAGACCTAAAGAATCATTCACTTTTGCAGTACAAGGCCAACCCCTCTGTAAGTGAGAATTTTTTTCTATCCCTAAAGTTTTATTTTTTAGTGTGATGATGGTGGCTGCATAGGAGAGTAGGGACTGTCGACAATGGAAGGGCCATTGCATTCTCAGCCAATATTCAGCACTCTCCTCTGCAGCCACAGGGGATCATGTGTCCAGACCAGAGAAGGCTGAAAACAGGTAGAGCCTAGTACACATAATTGAAAAGCAAGGGGGATTAAAGAAGGTCCAGCCGGTCCTTAGCTTGACATACTTACCCACCAGTCTGCTAACAAACCAAATAAAACTGTCTAACAAAATAGGTTAAAAACAGGGGTTTAGTTAACACACATTTGCAAACGCATGTATAAGCTGCAAGGCCAACAACAAGGCACCCTGTGTATTTTGCAGTCCTAACACTTCCTAACACTACTCAACCTGAGTGTCTCCACAATGGAAGCACATGAATGCTGATGGATGGATGGGAAACAGGTGGGCTTGGAGATGGCCCAATCCTCCCATCCATGACTGGTAATGAAAAACGAATGGCTATGTAATAGCCATAGGGTGCAAACTAAAAGTGATCAGCTGGGAAACACACACCCCCATCCCTTTGTATGGATGGTAAATGGCAAAAGGGGACTTTAAATGAGACACCCGCCTGTAAAGCAAACGTCTCCATCCCTGATAACATACAAAAAATGGTCAGTTTTGGGACTTTAGATGAGACACCGGCAAGCACTGCTCAGCGTCTCCATCCCTGTTTATAACAACATTGAAAAGCAAGGGGGATTAAAGAAGGTGTGTGGAAACCAGCCGGTCCTTAGCTTGATATACAGTACTTACCCACCAGTCTGCTAACAAACCAAATAAACCTGTCTAACAAAATAGGTTAAAACAGGGGTTTAGTTAAAGCGGAGTTCCACCCTCAGAATCATTTTTTAAACAAAAATAGTCCATTAATATTAATACATCTCGCTTGACAAAACCGCTATTTGCATATTTATGAGTTGAACAGTGTATTTGTTTAGTGAAAATCTTACTTTTAAAATTGCTGCCTGTGCGTTGTCATCTTTACTAAGGGCATCTGAAGCCGCAGTGTAAGACTTAGTGACCTTTTTCCTGCTTGCTGTTCATTCTGGCTACCCAGAATGCAGCAGAGAGAGAGAGAGAGAGAAAGAGTCAGACATAGACACACAATGCAAACTTTTTTTTTTTTTTTTGTAAGGAAATACCGTTTTTCTTCTTTATTTACACGCACTTCCGGGTCCGGCCACCTATAGGCGATTACGTCACTCAGCGATTCGCAAGCGCTCCTGGGATAGCGGTGTCATGTATCCCAGCAGCCCTTGCGAATCGCCTAATGATGAAATTTTGCGTTATTTCCAGACCGGTGTCCTGTGGAATAATGCATGCGCGGGACGGAACGGATTATTCTTATGTGAGATTGATATTGAGAAATAGCGGAATATTATCTGATTACAGAACAGTCACACAGCTCTTATCGGGGCACATTAAAGGGGCACTCTCACCGCACAGGGATACTGATGTAAAGGAGAACTCTCATGGGGACATGGATGTAATATATGAATATTAAAGGGGAACTCTGACTGGAATATTAAAGGGGAACTCTGACTGGAACGTTAAAGGGGAACTCTGACCGGAATAATAAAAGGGAACTCTGACCGGAATAATAAAGGGGAACTCTGGCCGGAATAATAAAGGGGAGCTCTGACCGGAATAATAAAGGGGAGCTCTGACCGGAATATTAAAGGGGAACTCTGACCAGAAAAATAAAGGGGAACTCTGACTGGAATATTAAAGGGGAACGCTAACCGGAATATTAAAGGGGAACTCTGACCACAATATTAAAGGGGAACTCTGGCCGGAATAATAAAGGGGAGCTCTGACCTAAATATTAAAGGGGAACTCTGACTTGAAAAAATAAAGGGGAACTCTGACTGGAATAATAAAGGGGAACTCTGACCGGGACACATAAAGGGGTACTCTGACTGGGACACTGGATGTAAAGGAGGAATCTGGCGGGGACACTAGATGTAAAGGGGCACTCTGACGGGGACACAGATGTAAAGGAGGACTCTGATATGGACACACTAGATGTAAAGGGGCACTCTGATGGGGACATGGATGTAAAGGAGGACTCTGACGGGGACACACTAGATATAAAGGAGCACTCTGACGGGGACATGGATGTGTCCCCGTCAGAGTCCTCCTTTACATCAGTGTCCCTGTCAGAGTGCCCCTTTACATCAGTGTCCCTGTCAGAGTACCCCTTTATTATTCCAGTCAGAGTTCCCCTTTATTTTTTCCAGCCAGAGTTCCCCTTTAATATTCTAGTCAGAGTTTCCCTTTAATATTCCAGTCAGAGTTCCCCTTTAATGTTCCAATCAGAGTTCCCCTTTAAAGTTCCAGTCAGAGTTCCCCTGTAATGTTCCAGTCAGAGTTCCCCTTTAATGTTCCAGTCAGAGTTCCCCTTTAATATTCCAGTCAGAGTTCCCCTTTAATGTTCCAGTCAGAGTTCCCCTTTAATGTTCCAGTCAGAGTTCCCCTTTAATATTCATATATTACATCCATGTCCCCATGAGAGTTCTCCTTTACATCAGTGTCCCCGTGCGGTGAGAGTGCCCCCTTAATGTGCCCCGAGCTGTGTGACTGTTCTGTAATCAGATAATATTCCGCCATTTGTCACTGAATCTCACATAAGAAGAAGCCGTACAGCGATAGTGCAGATAGTGCAGAGAGTGAGGCAGAATCTGACATTAGATTCTCTCCCCTCTGCTCTCTGTCTATCGTCGGATAATGCATCAGACAAACTGCCCCGCCCCGTCCCGCCTCTGCCCTGCCTCCTCTCAGTGAGCTGTACAGGATGTAATGCTTTCAGTCACTGAGAGGAGGCGGGGCGGAGCATGGACTGAATGCAATACATCCCTGAGAACTGGAAATCACACGAGATTTCGTCACTAGGCAAATTGCAAGGGCTGCTGGGATACATGTCCCAGGAGTCCTTGTGAATCGCCGAGTGACGTAATTGCCGAAAGCAGCAGGACCCGGAAGTGTAGATTAATAAAGAAGATTAAAGGTATTTCCTTAAAAAAAAAAAAAAATTGTTTACATTGCCAAAAGCATATTTGAAGGGGATTACATACAGCTCAACTTGGGTGGAACTCCACATTAGCACACATTTGCAAATGCATGTATAAGCTGCAAGGCCAACAACAAGGCACCCTGTGTATCTTGCTGTCCTAACACTTCCTAACACTACTCAACCTGAGTGTCTGAGTGTCTACATGTAACGCTCCTGCTTTTTTGTTATAGTGAGCTGGATTTGCAGCTGCAGAATCTCCACTCAGTAGTCATGTAGAGATGTGTTGAATTACCAGATCCAACTCTCCAGACTCATCACTGTGGACCCGCCTGCTTCAGCATACAAATACACATACACTCTATAAGATGTTCCTGGAGTGATAGGATGTATATGACAGTATAGAGGTGATGTGCTGAAGGGACAGGCGTGAGCAGTGATAGCAATGATAAGCACTTGATAGTAATGTTCAGGAGAGTGGTAGATGGTAATAGGTAGAATGCAGATAGGTTAGTAATCATGTATAGTAACAGGTGGTAAGGACAGCAGATGACATAAACAGGAGAGACTAACCCAGTGCAAGGATAGATGGTAGTAGACTCAAGAGCTAGCAATCTATGTAACAGTGTAGATGATAGGATTAGTAATGCATAGATAGTAACAGTCCTTAATGTGCAGAAGTAGATAGTGTAAGTTTGTTATGAAGGAATCCCCTGTGGGGTACTTATCACTAGTGAGGTTAGTAAGTAGAAGGGTCCGGTAGTAAGGGAGTGATCCGGTAGCGAGATACGGGATCAGTAGCGAGGTTCCGGTCTGTTCCAGGTAAAGAGAATAGCTGGAGGCTCCGGCAGCATAAGACAAGGCTGTTAAGCATGCGGTTTGAACGAACAACCTGTGAGAGAAAGCCAGCGATTGAAATAGCCACTCAGAGCGGCGCTCAGTGATGATGTCATGCGGCTTAAAGGTATATGCGTTCCACCTAACTGAAAAGGTGGGACGCAATATGCAATGAAAAATGGGCAATAAGGGTACCAAAGGTACCAGAATCTTACACTACACAATAGAAGCACATGAATGCTGATGGATGGATGGGAAACAGGTGGGCTTGGAGATGGCCCAATCCTCCCATCCATGACTGGTAATGAAAAACGAATGGCTATGTAATAGCCATAGGGTGCAAACTAAAAGTGATCAGCTGGGAAACACACACCCCCATCCCTTTGTATGGATGGTGAAGGCAAAAGGGGACTTTAAATGAGACACCCACCTGTAAAGCAAGCGTCTCCATCCCTGATAACATACAAAAAATGGGCAGTTTTTGGACTTTAGATGAGACACCGGCAAGCACTGCTCAGCGTCTCCATCCCTGTTTATAACAAAATTGAAAAGCAAGGGGGATTAAAGAAGGTGTGTGGAAACCAGCCGGTCCTTAGCTTGATATACTTACCCACCAGTCTGCTAACAAACCAAATAAACCTGTCTAACATAATAGGTTAAAAACAGTGGTTTAGTTAACACACATTTTCAAACGCATGTATAAGCTGCAAGGCCAACAACAAGGCACCCCGGGTATCTTGCTGTCCTAACACTTCCTAACACTACTCAATCTGAGTGTCTGAGTGTCTCCACAATGGAAGCACATAAATGCTGATGGATGGGAAACAGGTGGCTTGGAGATGTCCCAATCCTCCCCCAACCTGCCTAGTACACATGGGCTGAATGTCAGACGGCATCAGCTGGTTCAAAAGAAACCGGCCTGGTTGCACTACAGTTTGGCCGGCTCCTGTCGAAGGACCATAACAAAAAAAGGTCTGCCAATCAGCTCCCGATCAGTGCTTTCAGCTGAGGGCTGATGAGCCCCGACCTGAGTGTTCTGGCGGGGGGGCGGTACCCCTGTCAGAACACAAAAACATTGGATAGTTAGTACTGTGGCTCCTCCTGAGCGGTGAGTTTTTTTTTTAATTCAGCCCTGCTGGGTTGAATGAAAACTACTACTAGCGTGTACGAGGCTTAAGTATATTCATCTTTCTTACATAGGGTAATCAGTATAGGTGTTTGTAGGGAGAAGGAGCATTTTAAGGATTTGCTAGCTTTAACCATGCAATTCTACTTTAATGCTCTGCCTACTGGCTACAAGTGGTAAATTAAAGCTGATCTGTAGCCTTTCCTTTGTATAAATCCTTGTAGCTTTGCTGGAAGCCAAGATATAGTAGCAGGTAAGGGGGTGGATTCCTATTAGTGTTTCTTATAAAAAACATTTTGTACATATGTTTCTATTATTTTTTATTAAATTGAATTGTATTATTGAATAAAGTGTAACCTGATAAGAGGGTCACTTTAATATTTTTTTATTCAACAGGGCCCCAGACTGTTCTATGACATTTAAATCTTCTGCTTTATTATGTAATTTTGCCGCTTAGAATGATGTTTTTTAACCATTATCACAGATAAAATTATGTAATTTGCAGCTATTACATAATTTAAGAAAGAGCCTTAGTATTCTTATAATTAGGATTGTGCTTTCCTTGGTAGATCTAATGTGACCCCTTGCTGTTCTTCTATTTAGTTTGTCCCTTGATTTTACATTAGGCTGACATGCTTGCTTTATGAAACAGGGTAATGGAAGTTTGGGCTTTCACCTTTACATATGCTGAAATACCTCTTTATCCTATGCTACACACTTTTACTTCATATACATGAGCAGATCATTTTAGCCACAGTCAATTTTAGAAAACCCATCATTGCAACTGTATACTAAATCAACTGAATAAAAATATTAATAGTATAAAAGTTCCCACCTGGCTCAAAGCTTTTACAGTTTAAAGGTACCCATTCATGGAATGGAATTTTTTTTAGGGCAGATTATTAAATGCAAATCATCATTGTCATGGTCATCAAAACAAAAATCTATTTTATTGTAGCTTACCAATTCTTAGATGTTGTGGCTGCATTCCTTTTTTTTTTTTTTTTGTCTTTTTTTCCCCTTTTTTTTGTATCACCAGTAATACACGTCCTGTCTTAGGGTGACTGCATTCTAGGTGAAGGGCTAAAGCACACACCCTTGGACAGCAGCATTATTGCTTGGGGATTTAAATAGCCTGCAAGTGGACCTTCAAGGCTTAATACTATTCTCAGAAATTGAATAATATCAAGTAATTATTCCCTTTAACTCGAATCAGGGCCTTATATAAACTTCACATATGATGGGTTTTTTTATTTTTGAAAGTATTTTTATTGCTATTATTTTTTTATTTTTTGTGGACAGTGGTACGAATATCAACCATTGGTGGTTAGCATGTTGAAGAATCTTTAGTGGTCTAAGCTGCTTTGTGCCTTTCCACCTTTTTTTCCAGAAGCCTCAACATATATAAATGTTTTTGGTGTTTTGTTTTTTTGAGATCTTATCTTATTGTGCAATTTCAATGTTTCTGCCTCAGCGGTAAACACCATAGCAACCTTTGTGTTCCAACAATCTGAACTGTGGGGGTTGCCTTTTTGGAAACGTGATAATTAAAGCAATCTCTGGTCTTGTAAGTCTATGGTTATCATCAAAAGATGTTTCTATTAGGTTTTCTCATGTTTATCATTCTTAAAAAAGTAAATATAAAGGAAAATATAAAATTTTGGCTTGTCCCCAGAACAGAAATAGAGCGCACATCTTCAAATGGGGACACTAGTTCTGGTGACCCTGGTGAAAATAAGACGTTCCCTCCTTTTGGAGGGATTTCTTCATACTTCTTGTCATGGCAAAGGGGTTTCCCCAATGGGGCACAGATGGCAAAAAAACCTGACGGGGGTATAACCCTCCTTTACTCTATCCAAAATGAAAAAAGAAGTTTTGCCTTTAGTTCTACTTTAAATTTTGTATTATTTTTGTAGCTAGGTTGCAGGCAGCTTTGTTTATATTTCCTGTGCTCAATAGATTTCCCCTAAGTTTGGGACATGTATTATTTTTGCCTGCTGCTGCTGAGTTGTCTCCAGTAGCTTCCATAAGCCTGGGTTCACACTGCTGTGACTTCAAAGTCGCGTGACTTTCACGTAACTTTGAACCTGACATCACTGCACAACTTCATTGTGGCTTGCATATGACTTCTTTAACAGAAGTCAATACAAGTTGTACGTATTGCTGTTGCACCAAAAGTAGTGCAGGAACCTTTTTCTAAGTTGGTGCGACTTGAGTCGCACCGATTAAAACGGTTCCCTTGCAGTTAATGGGGCACTACGTGTCATGCGACTTTGAGCTCTCAAGTTGTATGACAAGTCATGGCAATGAGAACAGGGGCTGGGAGGTAACAGTTTATAAATTGAGTATTTATCAGCCTTGAACCAATCACTAAGAATTTTGATCCAGGCTTGTGGCCTGAGCAAAGTTGATAATTATTTGGTGAAAACTTCCAGAAAGATCTTCATCTTTCCAGCTGGGCTTCTGCCTGGTGACAATGCCACTGTAAAGAGGTCTTTCCTTCTTGGGCCTTGCCCCAGCTGGGGGCTTGGAACCTAAGGAACCAAAGCTGCTTTGCTGGAGGGTACATCCAGAAAGAGCTAAAGGAGAAAGATGGCTACCTATTTAGAACATCTTTAAAGAAGTCTGTTGTCCTGGAGAGCTTGGAAGAATATGTTAGACAGATTAGTGGACATTGCATTGAAATCTCACAGCTCAACATTTTCTTGTTCAATATTTTGTTTATTTTATTTTTAAAAAACAGTGAAAACAATCTGCACAGTTAATAATTAAAGTTCATAAAAGCATGAAAAATAATAGTGCTTTTCATCACACTTCAGCATAATATATATAACATCCTCCAGGATGCAGTGCATACCCATCAAATAATGTGACAGTCCTTAATTCAAAACAATATAATGGTCCTTCAGTGTTCAATAAAGCTGTTTTTCTTCCACCACCATGATGCGATTTATCTCTTCCTCCCTCTTTTCTTAAACTCTGACACATGCAAACATCCAGTGATAATATGCGCTCACCTTGTGCAATGGACCTCAATACAGAACAAGGTCATAATACACTTGTTGCCCCACCTTGAGCATATGTAGCATCATGCAAAAATAGAATGGGAGCACAATAGTGCTTTCTCAAAAGTAAAAATTTTTTAAAAGCTCCCAAAATCAACACTTACATTTACAGCTTCTCCATGATCAAAAATCCGGAAACATTGAGCTGTCAGTCAGGGGCAGTGTGTCCATTCTGATGCATGCCTCTGGTCCTGCTGAGGAAGCCCTGGTACAGGAGCATAACGCATACAGGATTTGGAGCCACTCTGTGCGTATGAGAGCACTGCAAGGCGCTTCAGGTAAGAACATTGGAAACCCCCTGTACACTTTCATATCTCTGATCACTGAAGCGTAAAATATCAGATAATACAGTGCAAAAAAAACAAACAATTTTTTAACATTTATAATTATTCAACATTTTAAGGTACATGTGACTGCTTGCATGAAGTTAAAGTTATACTAAACACACTGTTTAATTTAGATTGTCCCTTCTATTTCTGTATGTGGATGATGGGACTGTAATTATTTTAATTAAAAAACACATCTAAGTACTTTTTCCTAATCGATATACAGCTGTCACATGACCCAGCTCTTTCCCAGCCTGTCTGCAGGGAAACATAAGCAGGAGGAGCTTTTTTGTTTTGAACATGCAGGTTAAATAAATAATACCAATAAACAGTTTTAATAACTTCCCGCAAACTGACGAACCTGTACGTGGGCTTGAAGAAGTGGTCATATTGGGATGATGCCTGCAGCTGCGGGCATTAACCCTGTACCTTTTTTTAGAGCCGGAATTCGGCTTTCTCGGGACAACAACCGACGCGGCTCAGCAGCCGCTCGGCCGTTATCGAAGCGAGCGGGAGGGGATGTCCCCCCCTTCCTGCCGCCTTCCACTTCTCAGCCTGGGTCTCCCGTCCCACCAGGAGACCCAAGCAACCAGCCCACATGTTCGGCTGTTTAGAGTCCCAAACTGTTTATTGATCAGGTCTCCTATCAAAAAAAACCTGAAGCGACATCACAACGTCACTTTCAGTTTACTCGGCTGCTAACAGCGCCGATTTAAAAAAAAAAAAAACTGACAGAATTCAAAAATGACAGTTTTGGCATTTTTGAATACTTTGAAGTGCATTGGAGGGGTTTGGGGTCTCTCAGACCCCAGATCCCTCCTTAAAGAGTACCTGTCACTGCCTATTACTGTCACAAGGGATGTTTACATTCCTTGTGACAGCAAAAAAAGTGATCAGATTTTTTTTTTAAGGAAAAGTATAAAAATAAAAAATAAAAAAAATAGGAAAAAAAATTAATTCTAAAGAGCCCCCATCCCCGTGAGCTCGGGCACCAAAGAAAACGCCTATGTAAGTTGCACCCGCAAATGTAATGTGTGCGCAATTTCAAACTGTAACATGTTACTATACTATTTACTCGCTGTGACATCATCTTTCACAATATATGAAAAAATTGAGCTAACTTTACTGCTTAGTTTTTTTAAATTCAGTGAAGTGTTTTTTTTCCCAAAAAATCACATTTAAATGACCACTGCGCAAATACCACATGACAAAAATTATTTAAATAACCGCCATTATATATATAATGTTTGGTGGTTCTAAGTAATTTTCTAGCAAAAAATACTGATTTTAACTTGTAAACAACATGTGCCAGAAATAGGCTTGGTCCTTAAGTGGTTAAACTGGCATACAATATATAGTTGAAATCAAATCTTTATTATTTTGTGGAAATAACAAGGTGTGGGCATATTTCTTCCAGTCACAGACTGTGTCAGGCCCCTCCAGGCTGTGTCTTAGAATAGGAGAGAGGTAAAGCCTCCATTAATCTACATGTAATATCCTACCCCCATTGTTTTTAGCTGGTTAGTGGACATGGAGGAGGAGGGTGGGAGTGGGCTGCTTTTTCCAATGTGTATACGCCCACATGTGTGACTCTATAGTCACATGGGCTGCTCAGATGTGATAGGGAGGAAATACTCAGCATAGAAACTCACTGAAAACTGAGCATGTGCTGAGTTGCCACCACAGCTGCAAAATCCCAAGTTGAATTGGGGACATGAACAGAAGGTGTAGAAGGATCAACCAGTTTTTTTGCAGAATAAAGAAAATGTATCTCATAGTGACATTAGTAAGTATGAACAGCATGTATTACACCATTTATTGATAGTTTTTTATAATGTGGGCTTAGTTACACTTTAAAGGCCAAGAATCTATTTCAGAGCAATCTAAAATAAACTGTGGAAACGATTACAGTGACTGGTGCCTAACTGTTTATTTTACTCTGCAATAAGCAAAGGATTCCTCCTTAAGAGGTTAAAAGTTAGCTTGCCACACTACTATGGGGATCATCCACATCTGGCCAGAGATAGGGAGTGCTTCATTACGCTCACACAGAAAGTACAAATGTCATCCAAACTATCTAACATGTTCATGGAAACTTGAGAAATCTTTATTGATTTATTTGACCTAAATTTAGCCCCAATCCTAATGCACCTATACACATCACTTATCATAGTGAGACACTGTTTGCCTCGGGAGAAGCAGGGCAGAGCTGTATGCTAAGTATATCGAATATTGTGGTGACTCGAACAACAAAGCTGGTTCACAGATCTAATGCTATGTTTTCAAACTCCTACAGTTTCTTTTTTATCTCAAGTTTTTTTCCCCCAGTATTGAACAAACTACCCATAGTATATGCAATGTGGTTAATTTATTAAAGGCAAATAGGCTATTCACTTTGCAGAGGAATTTTCTTTTAGATAGCTCCATGAATGTTGTGAAAATGCAAAGCAAACATAATCAGGTGCAAGTAAAATAAAAGACATTATATTTGCTCAAACACGAGTGGATAATGAAAGTCACAAGAGCTTCACCTCATTCATTAAAGTGGTTCTAAAGGCAGCAGTCACCCCAGCCCCCTCCCCCATACTCACCTGAGTTCCATCTCGATCCAACAATGTGCACTAGTGTGAGTGTCTCGGCTCTCCGGGGACTCTCCCTCCTTATTGACTGTGACATCAGCAGGAGTTATTGGCTTTTGCTGCTGTCAATCACAGCCAGTGAGCTAATGAGGAGAGAGAGGGGTTGGGGCCAAATAGCGGCTCCGTGTCTGAATGGACACGAAGAGCAGTGGCTCGGGAGCATGCCTGCTTGGGTGCCCCTATTGCAAGATGCTTGCTCTGAGGCACACGACAGGAGGGAGGGGCCAGGAGTGCCAAAGGGGGACCTGTGATGAGGAGGATCAGGGCTGCTCTGTGCAAAAATGCTGCATAGAGCAGGTAAGTATGATATAATTTGTGCCTTTAAAATCACTTTAAGCTAAGGGAAAATTACCTTTCAAAGTGAACAGACTATTTATCTTTAGTAAATGAACCCCAATCTTTGTGATTACCAATCAAGGGAAATCAACTAGACCCAACTTCAGTGTCTTTGCTGTAACATGTGAGGATGAATTGCAAAATGCCTGCAGCTATGGAAGTCAGTGAGGACTCACTTTAAAGCTCATTTACTGCTTCTTAACAACTTCCCGCCCGATCTGCGGCTCTCCTGACAGGGGGGGGGGGGTCTGCACTGGTAATCAGAGCATTGATTACCAGTGCAGACCCTTGGGGGGGTGCCACTAGAACCACCAGGGATGCCCACCCATGTCACCAGGGATGCCCACCCATGACCCCAGGGATGCCCACCATGGATGGTAATCGGGGCTCAGGGAGCCCACCTGTGCCCTCCCCATCAATGCTGCCCGCCAGTGCCCTCCCCATCAGTGCTGCCCACGAGTGCCCATCATTGCCATCTATCAGTGCCACCCACCAGTGCCCATTATTGCCCACCAGTGCCACTTATCAGTGCCCATCAGGGCCACCCATCAGTGCCGATCAGTGCCGCCTATCAGTGCCCATTAGTGCCACCTATCAGTGCCCATCAGTGCCCATCAGTGCCGCCTATCAGTGCCCATCAGTGCTGCCTCTCAGTGCCCATCAGTGCCACCTATCAGTGCCCATCAATGCTGCCTATCAGTGCCCAGCAGTGCTGCCTATCAGTGCCCACCAATGCTGCATATCAGTGCTACCTATATAGGTCTTAATGAAATTATATGTGTAATTTATGCTCCTAGAACGCCTGGAGGTGCTACTTGGATGTTGGACCTCTGTATGTGGCCAGGCTGTGTAAAAGTCCCAAGCATGTGGTATCTCTATACTCAGGAGGAGTAGCAGAATGTATTTTGGGGTGTAATTTTTGCTATGTACATGCTATGTGTTAGAAATATCATATAAATTGACAACTTTGTGTAAAAAAAATAAAGTTTTTATTTTCTTTCTACATTTTCCAAAAACTTGTGGAAAAAAATGACATGTTCAAAAGACTCATATGCCTCATAGATTATACCTTGGAGTGTTTGCTTTCCAAAATGGGGTCATTTTATGGGCGTTTCCATTGTCCTGGTGCTCCAGGGCCTTTAAAAGTGTGATAGGTAGGAATGAAATTAGATGTGTAATTTATGCTCCTAGAACGGCTGGAGGTGTTACTTGGATTTTCGGCCTCTGTATGTGGCCAGGCTGTGTAAAAGTCTCACACATGTCACCATACTCAGGAGGAGTAGCATAATATATTTTGGGGTGTAATTGCAAGTATGCATATGCTGTGTGTGATAAATGACTTGTTAATATGACAATTTTGTGTAAAAAAATAAATAAAAATAAAGTATTTCTTAATTTTCCAAGAATTGTGGGAAAAAATTACAACTTCAAAAAACTCACCATGCCTCTTACTAAATACCTTGGATTGTCTACTTTACAAAAAGGGGTCATTTGGGGGTATTTGTACTGTCCTGGCTTGTTAGTGTCTCAAGAAATTAGATAGTCCTTCAGTATATCAGGTGTGATCAATTTTCAATGATTGGCACCATAGCTTGTAGACTCTATAACTTCCACACAGACTAAATAATATACACTAATTTGGGCTATTTTTACCAATGATATGTAGCAGTACAACTTTTGGCACAAATTTATGAAGAAACATTACTTATTGGCAAAATTTTATAATATAAACTGGAAAAAAGGTTTTTTTCAAAATTCTCCCTTTTTTTCCACCTATATCGCAAAGAATAAAAAACCCAGCAGTGTTTAGAAAGCTCTATTTGTGTGAAAAAAATTATAAAAAAATATGTTTGGGTACAGCGTAGCATGATTAATTATCATTCAAAGTGTGAGAGCGCTGAAAGCTGAAAATTGGTCTGGGCAGGAAGGGGTATAAGTGCCCTGTATTGAAGTGGTTAATATATTTGAACAGGCAAACTCTAAATCTTCATTCAAAAGTATGTACAGATCAGGGTGATAGACCTGAACAAATGACATATAAAATCAACACTGTGGGGTTGATTTACTAAAACTGGAGAGTTTAAAAACCGGTCCAGCTCTGCATAGAAACCAATCAGCTTCCAAGCTTTTTTTTTTTTTTGTCAAAGTTTAATTGAAGAGACTGAAGTTTGAAGCTGATTGGCTACCATGCAGCTGCACCAGATTTTGCATGCTCCAGTTTTAGTAAATCAACTCCATTGCACTAATTCTCATCATCTAAATTAATGAAAATACAGATTTGTAATGCAGAGAAAGTACTTACACGTCTACCTTTACACTACTTTAATCCATCAAATAACAATAAAGTGTTTCATATTATGAGCCTCCTTAGGGAGAATAGAAGTAGAATCTGTCTTATGTAAACTTTGGTTATCTAGGGTCTGGTGTTCTCTTTGCCATCTCTGTTCATGTCTGTGATGTCATCCTGCCAAGACCAAAAAAGCACTCTAAGGTCCTCAAAAACAGTAAAGTAAAATAACTTACAAATGGTGTAAATTTCAAATGACTGCAAATTTGTCCAGTACTGACTAGCCTAGCACACTTAGTCCAAGAGCCAGAGTTTTTATTACTGCCAAACGTGGTGGAGCGGTGTTCCGCCACCTACGGCAGCCCTCTCGTCACTTCAGCCAGAAGCCCACCAGCTTCTATATGCTAGCGCCGATATTTATGGCATGTGCCCCCATGATTGGATCCAGATGGGGCAACTGTCAGCATTTCCTGGGGATTCCAGAGGCAGCTTTTATACCTGCCTGCCAGATCTGTGTAGCATGGAGTCAAGCGCTCTGAAAGTCCTCCTTGACTCTGTACAGAGAGGTAAGAGAGCTGCGGGGGGGTTATGCAGAGTGAAATTGATTGGGGAACATGTAGATGTTGAATTATGGCATATTGCGGGGTTTACCATGGATTGGGGGGTTGGATGAGCTGTTGACGGAAAGGGAAAAGGTGTCCTGTGGAGGGAGGGGGCTGGGTGAGCTGTGGAGGGGGAGAGGTTAAGCTATGGACCAGAGGAGTGAATGTGTCCTGTGGATGAAGGAGAGAGTGGTGAACAGAGGGAGGGGTGAGATGTAGACCAGAGAAGAGGTGACCTGTGCATGGGGGGGGGGGGGCTGTGGACGGGCAGAGAGGGTGAGCTGTAGACCAGAGGAGAGAAAGTGACCTGTGAATGGGGGGCAGAGCTGTGGATGGGGGGAGAAGGTGAGACTTGATCACACCCATTATTTGACAACACTTCTCTTTCCCTGAGGATTTGTGGGATTGGTGGTGAGAATGGGGGTAAGGTTGGGGGTGGAGGGGTGGAGGGTGGGTTCCTGCACCTATTTAAAAAAAAAATCCCTGCCAAGAGCTTACCATTTGATGCTAAAATAAGTCCCACACAGCACCAAATTTTTTTTATCTGCAGGTAACTCTTGCAACAGATGGTGGCAATAAGCACAAATCTACAATCAGGAGGCGATCCATTGATCCACTGAACCATTGTAACCTGCATAGGAGGTGTGGCAAAAAAATCTCTTTGCCATCTAAAAAAATACTGAAGTAAGACTACATTGAACATATAGGCAAGACCAGGTCTTCCAGAACAATACGCTGTGGACTGTTGAAACCGATAGAGTTAGATAGATAGTTAGGTAAAGATAGTTAGATAAAGATAGAGTTGGCTCAGAGGCTGAGCAGCTTGCAGTCTTTGAGCCAACTATGAATTCTGCATCAGATAAAAAGGTGATTAAGGAGAATGTGAGGCTAATGTCTAAAATTTGAAGTTTAACTGGAAAGAGATCTTTAAACATGACAATTATCCTAAGAACACTAGCAAATCCACCAAGGAATAGCTCAACAGAATAAGTGGAGGGTTATAGTGTGGCGCAGCCCTGATTTGAAAACCAATAAAATGTTGTGGGAGAATTTGAAAGTGCAGCTTATGCAAGGAAACTCACAAACACCTTACAACTAAAGCAGTTTTTCATGAAGGAGTGGTCCAATATGTTACTGAGTCACGATTGGTGAACAAATATGCTAAAAAAGGCTAAAAGTAATTTTTGCTGGAAGGACAGAAGCTTCCAATGCCAAAGGTGTACTTTTTCCACAGTATACCATTACATGTATTGATATTTATGTAGAAGATATGATTGAAAAGGTAAGTTTTCCTTGTGTTCCTATTCAAGCATATTACAATCACCATAGGCCCAATTTAAATAAAGATCTAATGTTGTCTCATCAAATATTTTGAAAAAGTAAAAAAAGTCCATATGGTAAATTTACTTTGTCACAGGACTGTATAAATCATATTCAGATAAACAGGTTGTGGAATTTCTAGCGTTAAGAAAAATAAGCATGACCAGCTGATTTGGATTTACTAGCATACTTTACCACCAAACTAGGTAGCTCCAATGTGGGAGGAAATGTAATAAAGAATAATCTATAAGTGAAGCTGATTTAGATTTACAACCACTAAATACAAAGGCCACCAACATCACCTGCTAGGACAATACATTTAGTTGTGTTCAGTAATGAACGATACAAATAATATCCTATTTTTTCCTTTACCAATGATTATGTATTGATGTGGAGACATTGAACTGCTGTAGCTCAATTAAATCTTGATTAGGCAGACAGTTTTATGGGAATGCTTTCAGAAAATGCAAATGCTTTACAGTGTAACAATAATTACAACATGATAACTATACATCAAAGTGCTAAACTAAGCTATAGTAGACAAAATAGAAAATGCAATTACTTAAAACAGAAGTGCAGAATTAAAAAAAAAAAAACAATTATACTAACCTAGGTGGAGCAGCATCAGTCCAATGTTGAATCTGTTCCCCGAGAACTGAACGATCAAAGACTGCTGATTCAAAAGGTTTGGAAAATCCGTGCTAAGGAATGAAATAAAGCTGCGGCCTACCTCAAAATACAGCCCAAAGGGATGTATTTACTATATAGATAAGGAGGTGGTGAGGTAAATGGCGCTGCCTCTCTATAAATAAGTCAGGGGATTTCAAACAAACATTATACGCAGGGAAGAAAAAAAAATCATGTGATCGTGTTACCACTTATAACACGACATTAAATATGGTCAATACATATGGACATATAATTAAAGAAAGTGCCAAGGTGCAGCAAAGTGCTAATTGGTGGTGTGAACAGTAAATAAATTATAAATTAATAAATATGAAGAAGTAAAAAATATTATATATAAATATAAAGTGCTCAGTGGGAGGTGAATAAATATTGAGTAATAAATAATGCCCAAAGTGCATCGGCTAGTGATCAAATAAATATACCAGCTGAAAGAAAAGGTCTCACTATGTGTGAGTATACACAGAACATGTGAATTGAAACGAAAATTCATGTATCCAATAAATACGTAATAAAGTGACTTGGTGTGACTTAACTCAATATATGAATTGTCACGGAATTGATACCAATAAATACAAAATAAAGTGACTTAGTGCGACCCACTATGTGTGCAAAAAGCTTGCACTGTGGGGCAGCCAGATGAGTGAAATAAAGTGACTGTAAAAAAATAAATTAGCAGTACAAGTTCATAAAGTGATTGGTTGGTGTAAAAAAAGTCCAAAGAACGTTGATGAGTGAATCTCAGGGTGATCCAATTTGAACGTGCCAAGGAAGGAAACAAGTGTGCCCGCACTCACCGGAGCTAAGTACCCCTGCAGGGGCAACCAGCGTGATGTAATTAGGGGTTACCTTTGTCAGACAGGGCCCTGGTGCCAGTAGCCTCGGTGGTTCTATTGGATCATCTCTCCTTGGTGTATGGTGTACTCAATGTAATCGATCAAGCCTTGTGTAATATCAACATTCCATCATATGTTTACGGTAAGATCCAGACCTTATAAAAGTAGAAGAGCCTCTAATAGTGAAGTATTGTATGAAATCCTTGTTTTGTACCATTTCTATTTAATGAAACAAGGATTTTATACAATACTTCACTTCTTCTTGTATATGGTCTGGATCTTGCCGTAAACATATCATGGGATGCTGATATGCTGATGTAGTGGGGGCAGGAGCATTTTGCTCAGGTTCTGAGTGCTGAGAGGCTGAGCCAACTGACGGTCAGGCATCTGGGTAGAACCAAATATTAAATTTGGGATCCTTTTAGAGTCTGGACGTCAGCTGACAGTGCACTTTAGCCCGGTGATGCTAAATACGGGTCACAGGAGTGCTGAACTGAGTGCACTCCTGTGACCCTCAGGAGAGGTAGGGCCAAAAGAGCTTTGGCCCTATTCCTCCTTTAATACAAACCACTACCGCCTATTGTACAATAGAAGGCTAAACAAAATGGAAAACGTAATTACCCTCTATAAAATGACTACATTTTTGCGTGTACATACAGTGCTCTAAAAAAAGCATTTGCCCCTTCTTGAATTTTTTTTTTTTACATATTTGTCACACCTAAATGATTCAGATCATCAAAAAAATTTTAATATTACACAAAGATAACCCCAGTAAATACAAAGTGCAGTTTTTAAATGACAATTTCCTTTATTAAGAAAAAAATATGTCCAAACCTGTTTGGCCCTATGTTTAAAAGTAATTGTCCCCTAAACGTAATAACTGGTTGTGCCACCCTTGACTGCAACAAATGCAATCAAGCATTTGCGATAACTAGCCATGAGTCTTTCACATCGCTGTGGAGGTATTTTGGCCCTCTTTTCTTTGCAGAATTGTTTTAATTCAACCACATTGGAGGGTTTTCGAGCATGAATGGCTTGCTGGTGTGTTTCATATTGTCCTGCTGCAAAACCCAAGTGCGCTTGAGCTTGAGATCATGAACTGATGGCCGGACATTCTCCTTTAGGATTTTCTGGTAGAGTGCAAAATTCATGGTTCCATTGATTATGATGACAAGTTGTCCAGGTCCTAAAGCTGCAAAGCAGCCCCAGACCATCACACTACCAGCACCATGTTTGACTGTTGGTATAATGTTCTTTTTAAGAAAGGCTATGTTCGTTTTATGCCAGAAGTAACAGGATGCACACTTTTCAAAAAGTTTAACTTTTGTCTCATTAGTTCACAGAATATTTGCCCAAAAGTCTTGGGAATAATCAATATGTTTTCTTTCAAATGTGAGACAAACCTTTGTGTTCTTTTTGGTCAGCAGTGCCTTTTCGCTTCTCCCATGGAAGCCATTTTTGTTCAGTCTCTTTCTTATTGTTAAATCATGAACACTGAGGCCTGCAGTTCTTTAGATGTTTTTCTGGGTTCTTATATGACCTCCTGGATAAGTCATTTTTGCGCTCTTGTTTTTTCCATTTATGGATAATGGCTCTCACTGTGGCTCGCTGGACTCCCAAAGCCTTAGAAATGGCTTTGTAACCCTTTCCAGACTGATACATGTCAATTACTTTGTTTCTTATCTGTTTTTAAATTTCTTTATATCACAGCACAATGTGTTGCTTTTTTAAATATTTTAGAGTGCTTCACTTTGTCAGACAGCTTTCTATTTAAGTGATTTCTTGATTCACCAGGTCTGGCAGCAATCAGGCCTGGGTGTGGCTAGTGAAATTCAACTCAGCTTTCCAAAAAATGAAAAAATGTTGTTAATCACAGTTTATTTATGATTTAGCAGAGGGGGGGGGGGGCGACAATTACTTGTGTTGTCTTTGTGTGATATTAAATTTGTTTAATGATCTGAATCATTAAAGTGTGACAAATATGCAAAAAAATAGAAAATCAGGAAGGGGCAACCAATTACTTTTTCACTTTGTGTATGTGTGTTATGGTTGCTGATTGGTTAGAATTCTTGCCTTGGCCCTGGATTCCACTACTACTTGGGGATACTGTATGCCAGGGTTTCTCAACCAGGGTTCGGTGGAACCCTAGGATTCCTCCTGAGGTTGCTAGGGGTTCCTTGAGCAATGGGCAATTTCTGCCTCTCAGATAAGTTTCCAATGACACCATTGTTCCTTTTAGCTATCTGTAAGGGTGTAATTCTTCCCAATGATGACAAGAGTAATGAGCATTCTTCCCAATGACTGTCACACGATTGTGTCATGAGTTGTAGATTTTTAATTTTTAGCAGGGGTTCCCAGAGACCAGAAATTTATTTCAAGGGTTCCTCTGTGTTGAAAAGGTTGAGAAAGGCTGCTGTATGCTGTCTGTATCTTCTTTCCATGATTTTCCGGGATTCCTAACACTATCATATCAAGGTAGTAGCTGTGTACCTGATAGATTTGTGTCTCTAATCTTAAATAAATCTCAGATTATTAAGAGTTGCTACTTCCTCCTTAATAATTTGAATGTACTGGCTTCCATCCCTTGTTTACATTTTGAGCTTGCACAGTGTGTTCAATGCTTATTCTAATATAGGATGGTTGAGAGTTGCATTCACAACCTGGTCCCATAAGAAACAAAAACTGCTCTGTAAAGAACAAAAACTCTGCCCTTTTTGTGTGCCCACGTGTTCAGTTCCTGCTTTTAAATATCATCCTCAGTATCTCTCTTTATCTGAACAGTAACGTGATAGGAGGCTACATACTCTTCCACGACCCTTCCAGTACCAGTGCCTGTTAAAATAGATTATATAAAACTCAGATATAAAATGTAAGTACACCTATAATGTTTCCAGAATCACAGAAGCAATTACATGATGGATTTTTGTTATTGCCTAGAGTAGTTCATTATTTTTATGCCCTGGCCAGAGCAGAAGACAGGAAGTTTAGAAAAGTGTGTGCTGAGACCATTGCCCATTGTATAACAATGATGCTACTATTATAAAATATATTCCAGAGAGATTTATTTTGCAAAAAAGTCTGCTCTTTGATGATTTTTTACTTAGAGTAAACACTTCACAAACCCTGGCAAATCAAATTGAGAAAGAAGGGACCTTTCATTAAAAGAAGTAAATCCAATTTTAAAACTTTTTTTTTTTTTTACTTTGGGTAGAGTTTAACAGGTAATAGTTTACATCCCTGTCTGCTTTTTGCAATCTCTGATCATTATATGAAATTTCCATTTTCTTCCTCTCATGTAGGCACAATAGGAAGGGAGAACCAATCTGTCCAAAGCAGGGGAAATCCCTTTAGACAGTTGTCACTGGAATACAGTATGTGTCTAAAATTTCTCCTCTATTACTGCTCTAGTGAGCACTCAATATTTTGGATTTTCTCTCACATGCAGTCCCAGGAGTCAGGGTTGGTGCATGGACTTTTGTTTACTTAGGTGAAAGGTGCATTTTGGTGCCCCCCTGCCCAACCATCCTCCGACCACTCCCCTGTCCTCCACAATGCAAACCCTCATTCCCATATGGCATACACTTTATTTGCCCTCTATTAACCACCAGCACTGAGGTGAGTGGCTGCAATAATAACCCCCAACATTTGTGTCAGTGGCCGCAGAAATAACCCTCAGCATTGAGGTGAGTGGCAGCAATAATAACCCCCAACATTGTTGTCCGTGTCTGCAATAAATACCCTCAGCACTGAGAAGAGCACCAGCAATAATAACCTCCAACATTGATGTCAGTGTCCACAGTAATAACTCTCAGCACTGGGGTGAGTGGCAGCAATAAAAACCCCAACATTGGTGTCAGTGGCTACAGTACTAACCCGCGTCACTGGTTTGTGTGGTCACATTAATAACTCCCAGCTACTATAATAGTTGTAATAGTAATATTATAAGTAGTAATTGGGGAGGATAATTTGGGGTGTACATGAGCGGTTGGTGGTAGTACAACTGTGAGAAATTAGGAGAGCTACTATGAGAAATTAGGAAAGCAATGTATAATATTACTGTTCCATGAACTGCTGCAATGAAAGGTGATGATGAAAATGCAGCGCAGAGAGGAAAATTAGTGGGGGGAGAGAGTGGGATGAGCAGTTGAGTGGTAGTGTGAGTGTGAGCACTCCAGCTTGGATATTGGCAGTGGAGGAAAAAAGAGTGCTGGCCGGATGAAGGAGCAATGAGGTAGAATTGGAATGCTGGCAGTATTCTGAGATTGTAACAGTTGCACATGGGGCACTGGTGAAAGGATTGCTTAGAATATAGAGGGGTTACGACTAGTAGATGAAAAGACTGCAGACTGGGAAAGGCTGACGATGAACTGTTGGTTCAACAAGTGGGAGGGTTTGGGGCAGGTGTAGTGATTGCCAAACAAGCAGTGGGAGAAAAGAGAAAATGGCAGTTAGCAGCTAGACTGAACAAACTGGTCCGGGGAGTTATACCATGTGTGCAAAACAGCTTGCGTACAGAGGCAGTATGGTTTAAAGAGGCAGGAGAGGATTGGGCGGTGCTTTATGGTGAAACAGGAGCAGGAGTGAGCTATCAGGCCCTTCCCGCTGGGCTGCATGCAGGGACTTATATATCGTCAAATCACTGTGCATAGTGCTGGAAGGAGGGGAGCAGGCTCCTCTGCCTGTGCAAGTGGCTGGGGGTTTTACCGCCCCCCCTTATCCTGGCGCCGCAAGGCGGCGGCTTAGGCCACCTTATGGTAGCGCTGGCCCTGCCAGTAGAATTAGACAATAGTTTAAATTGAGTAAAATTTGGTTTTAAATATGCTTAAACTATTTACTATTTTGTAACCCAGCCTCTTTCCCTATATGCACAATTTTTTAATAAAAAAAAAAAAAAATCGAAATAAATTGTAAAAGTTCTTTTTTGTAGATCAGGGCTTTCACCTAGGCACCAATGGCTTTCGACAACCTCCTGATTCCAAATTCCACATTTTTACTGTGACAGCTTCTGCTATTTTCAGTTTTAATTTCTCAGTTTGTATTACAGTAGTTTTCTGTGTTATCTGCACCTTTCTGGCTCTCCCCACCTCGCTATTGTGTCACGGATAGTGATGAGCCAAACACCCCCCGGTTCGGTTCACACCAGAACACCGCAAACAGAGGAAAAGTTTGTTCGAAAAAACAAACCCCATTGAAGTCTATGGGACTCGAACCTTGGAAATCAAAACGGCCTCATTTTGAAGGCTTAAATGCAAGGTATTGCCGCAAAAAAGTGTATGGGTGAAGAAAAATTGGACCTTGTTTGTTGGTGGTGCCTGAACACCGTAACCCCTCGCAGATACTCTTGCTGGGCGCAGAAACGGGCCCTGCTGCTAAAAAATCCATACAACTTTGAAATTGCATGTACTTGTCATACAGGTGCCAAAAAATGGGCCTTTGCCATAGGTGGTGCCTGAACACCGTAACCAAGCCCCCGCAGTTACTCTTGCTGGGAGCAGGAACGGGACCTGCTGGTAAGAATTCCATACAAATATAAAATTGCATGTGCTATGCAAGTGCCAAAAATTGGGTCTTTGCTGATGGTGGTGCCTGCCTGAACACCGTAACCAAGGCCTCGCAGTTACTCTTGCTGGGTGCAGGAATGGGACCTGCTGGTAAGAATTCCATACAAATTTGAAATTGCATGTGCTATGCAAGTGCCAACAATTGGGCCTTTTCTGTTTGTGGTGCCTGAACACCGTAACCAAGCCCTCGTAGTTACTCTTGCTGGGAGCAGGAACCGGACCTGCTGGTAAGAATTCCAATTCCATACAAATTTGAAATTGCATGTGCTATGAAAGTGCCAACAATTGGGCCTTCGCTGTTGGTGGTGCCTGAACACCGTAACCAAGGCCTCGCAGTTACTCTTGCTGGGTGCAGGAACGGGACCTGCTGGTAAGAATTACATACAAATTTGAAACTGCATGTGCTATACAAATGCCAAAAATTGGGTCTTTGCTGTTTGTTGTGCCTGAACACCGTAACCAAGGCCTCGCAGTTACTCTTGCTGGGAGCAGGAACGGGACCTGCTAGTAAGAATTACATACAAATTTGAAATTGCATGTGCTATACAAGTGCCAAAAATTGGGCCTTTGCCATAGGTGTTGCCTGAACACCGTAACCAAGCCCTCGCAGTTACTCTTGCTGGGTGCAGGAACAGGACCTTCTGGTAAGAAATCCATACAAACTTGAAATTGCATGTGCTATACAAGTGCCAAAAAGTGGGCCTTTGCCGCAGGTGGTGCCTGAACACCATAACCAAGATCTCGCAGTTACTCTTGCTGGGAGCAGGAACGGGACCTGCTGGTAAGAATTCCATACAAATTTGAAATTGCATGTGCTATACAAGTGCCAAAAATTGGGCCTTTGCCGTAGGTGGTGCCTGAACACCGTAACCAAGCCCTCGCAATTATTCTTGCTGGCTGCAGGAACTGGACCTGCTGGTAAGAATTCCATGAAAATTTGAAATTGCATGTACTACACAGGTGCCATTGGACCTTTGGTGTTGGTGCTGCCTGAACACCGTAACTGTTCACAGTTAGCAGGGCACAGGGACAGGGCCTACTGTTAAAAATGACATACGACATTTCAATTTTTATGCACCTGTCATACAAGTGCAGAAAAATTAGGCCTTGGGGGTTGGTAGTGACCTAAACCAAAAACATTGTTGGAAGCTAGCAGAATAAAGGTAGAGGAATAGGATAGGCAGCATATGCAGTCTTCAAGGGATGGCCGACCCCTAGCTAATTCAATCAGTTACATCAGCATCAGGGATAGCTCTTGTTGATCCAGGACTGGTTCTTTTTGATTAAAAGTCAGCTGGTCAACAGAATCTGTGGACAGACGCACTCTTTTGTCCGTCACAAAACCTCCAGCAGCACTGGACGTCCGTTCGGAAAGCATACTGTAAGCAGGACAGGCCGGTAGCTCCATTGCATATTGAGCAGGTTCTGGCCAGTGGCCCATCCTCAAGACCCAGTAAGCCAGTGGATGCTCAGCTGGAAAGGTCTCCAAGTCTGCTCTTGTGCCTAGATAATCATGCACCACATGATGGAGACGCTACTGATGGTTGCTTAAACCTAACAGCACTGGGTGCTGCTGAGGACAAAAGAACTGTTTAAAGGCATCGAACAGCCGGTCGCCTTCTCCACCGCTCCTCCTTTGGCTGAATGATGCCTCAGAAACACGTCCAGAGAATGTTGACCTTCCAGTGTCTGGAAAGCGGTACACAATTTTTTTTTCAAGGCCTCCTCAAGATGTTTCATCCTCTGCACCCTCTGCGAAGGCAGGATGAGCTCTGCAACTTTACTCTTATAATGTGGATCAAGAAGGGTTGCCAGCCAGTAATTATCCCTCTCCTTGATAGCACAAATCCTCGGGTCCTTTTACAGGCTTTGCAGAATCAGGGAGCTCATGCAACGTAAGTTGTAGAAGGCATGAGCTTCTAAATCTTCTGGGTCACCAAGGATGACATTGTCAGCAGGAGCAACCTCTCCTTAACTCCTGTGGTTTCTGGGAAATCAAAACCATCCCTTGAAGACTGCTGTATGCTATCCTCTTCTTCTACATCTATGCTGCCGAAATCCTCATCCTCTTCCTCTTCCTCCTGTGAGTTTTGTGGCCCTGCAGGAATGATATCTGCATAAAAGGGGCCTTGTCCAGGATTCCACGCAGCGTGTGCTCCAGCAGGTAGACTAGCGGGATAGTGTCACTGATGCATGCATCCTTAATCAAAAGCCACTGGCGTGGCGAAAAAAAGCCAAGCTCCCCTGACCCTGTCCTTGTGCCATACTCACACAGGTACTCATTGATGGCCCTCTGCTGCATGTGCAGATGGCCCTCTCCTGTGTGTGCTGCCGCTGCAGCATTGCCAACATTGAGTTCTACCTGGTGGGCATTTCACAAATGAGGCGGTTGGTGGGCAGGTTGAATTCCCATTGAATGTTAGATAAGCGAGCACTGGCATCGCACAAAAAGCGGAAATGGCCACAGACTTTCCTGGCCTGCCTCAGGAGATCTTGGAAGCCCGGGTATCTGCTCAAGAAATGCTGCACCATCAGATTCAGAACATGTGCCAAGCATGGAACATGTGTCAAGTGCCCCTGTCGGAGGGCGGAGAGAAGGTTGGTGCCATTATCGCTTACAACCATTCCTGGCTCAGGCTGTCGTGGCATCAACCATCTCTGAGCCTGCCCCTGAAGAGCTGACAGAATCTCTGCACCGGTGTGACTCTATCCCCTAGACAGACCAACTGAAGCACAGCATGGCATCTTTTAGCCTGACTGATTGCGTAGCCCCTTGAATTCTTAGGGAGCACTGCTGATCCAGAGGAGAATTGAGCAGAAAAGGACATGGAGGAGGAGGAGGTGGTGGAGTAGGCAGATGTGGCAGAACCAGCACTGGCTTTTTGGAGGCGTGGTGGCAAAGTTGCAACACCGAACCCTGTCCTGCATCCTTCTCAGCTGCCAGTATAGTTACCAAGTGCGCCGTGAAAGAAATGTAACGTCCCTGTCCATGCCTGCTGGACCAAGAGTCAGCAGTAATGTGCACCTTCCCGCTGACCGTTTTGTCCAACGAGGCCAACACACTACCTTTCACATGACAGGAGAGAGCCGGAATGGCCTTACGCAAAAAGAAATGCCTTTTTGGTACCTGCCACTGTGGTGCAGCACATTCCACAAATTTGCGATAGGGAGCTGAGTCTACCAGATCAAAGGCAGCAACTGTAATGCTAGCAATTTGGCCAAGCTAGCATTAACATGCTGAGCATGTGGATGGCTGGAACAGTATTTCTTTCTACGGTTCAAATACTGGGGTAGTGAAATCTGCATGCTGCTCAAATCAAGTCTCTGTGCCACTCATTGCTATACCATCATCCCTCTCAATGCTGGTATTTGAGAAGGCATGAGGTATAGTAGGGTTAGAGATCGCAGATGAGGAGCAAGGTGATGTATGCCTCTTTCAGGTGCTGTTGCCAACAGACTGCATAGCAGGTCATCATATGCCTTGTCAAGCATGTGGTCCCCAAGCGGCTGGTGTTCTGGCCACGCTTGATCCGCGTTGCAAGATGTTGCAAGCAGCAACGCTGCGGTCTACTGCACAGATGCTGAAAAAAGCCCACACTAATTAACTTTTTGGAGTCCGAAGGGATTTTGCAGCACCCTGCACCTGTGGAGCTCTGTGCTGTGATGCAATAGGTTGGCTACTGCTATGGCGGCCCCTGGAGCACATCCTGCCTCATTGGAGTTGTGTGTCCTACTCATCTTCCTCCTCCTCTATCCTGTCAGGCACCCAAGTACAGTCAGTGACCTCATCATCCCCTCCCTCCTTGTCACTGGAGAAAACTTGGCGATATGCTTCAGCTGTGGCAACATGACTGCTGGTTTCTTTTCAGTCATTGTCACCCCCTCTCTCTAGGCTCACGTTATTCCATTCATCAACCTGGGAACCAACATCACAGCTTTCAAATTGCTGTGCAACCTCCAGGAGCTTGTCACTGACACTGATCGAATAGTTCAGCTGGCTCCTCCATGCATGATGGTGGGGCGACTGAATAAGTAGCTGCGGAGAAGGAGCCTGTGTAACGGGCCGCTTTGGCAGCTGTGGTGGAAGGAAAACTACTGGGAGCGTGGGTGTCAGAGGAAGACTCCACATGTTCCACATGTTGTGGCTGAATAGCACGGGCAGCACCGGAAATAAAGGACGGGCGTGCCCCGCCTGCAGAGGATGCACTATGTCGACTGTGACCATCCACTTTTCACAATGGACACAGAGGCTGCTTGCCTTCTTTTCCTGACCTGTGAGTGTCGGCCTCTTCTTGTCGGCCTTTTGGACATGATGTTGATACAGATCAATATAGGGTATATGCAACTGACCAATAGATACTTAATGACCTGATATGATGTAATTGATAGCCCTATAGATGAGCTGTGGTGGTTACAGATGTACGCAAGTGACCGATTAACAATACTCTCACTGATATCTGATGTAATCTATAATCCTATAGATGGATGATCTGTGATGCTTATAAAAAGTTCCACAACTGACCAATGAATACTCTGACTGATATCTGAAGTGATCTTTAATCCTATAGGTCTGTGATGCTTATAGAATGTTCCACAACTGACCAATGAATACTCTGACTGATATCTGAAGTGATCTTTAATCCTATAGGTCTGTGATACTTATAGAATGTTCCACAACTGACCAATGAATACTCTGACTGATATCTAAAGTGATCTATAATCCTATAGGTCTGTGATGCTTATAGAATGTTCCACAACTGACCAATGAATACTCTGACTGATATCTGAAGTGATCTATAATCCTATAGGTCTGTGATGCTCATAGAATGTTCCACAACTGACCAGTGAATACTCTGACTGATATCTGAAATGATCTTTAATCCTATAGGTCTGTGATGCTTATATAATGTTCCACAACTGACCAATGAATACTCTGACTGATATCTGAAGTGATCTATAATCCTATAGGTCTGTGATGGTTTTAGAATGTTCCACAACTGACCAACGAATACTCTGACTGATATCTGAAGTGATCTATAATCCTATAGGTCTGTGATGCTTATAGAATGTTCCACAACTGACTGATGAGCAATACTCTCACTGGTATCTGATGTAAAGAAAGAAATCTCTCCCTACCTCACACACGTACCTGGCCTTCCCTACACTGCTACTCACTCACTGGCGCTATACTGTCTGATATGATGTAAAGAAAGAAATCTCACCCTGTCTGACACACGTAGCTGGCCCTCCCTACACTGCTAGCAATGTCTCTGCACTGTCTGACAAACTCCAAAAAAAGCTACTCTCTCTCTGCCTCACATGCGTCCCTGTCTCATCGCCCGCACAATGACACTACAAGCTGCGTGAGCAGCCTTTATGTAGTGTGGTGCATGTACTTGGCTCCTAAGCCATGATTGGCTAAAGGCAGCCTGCCTTTAGTCCAATCATGGCAGAGATTATTTGATTGGCCAAAGCATGAGGTCAGGGTGCATGCTTTGGCCAATCACATAATGTGCTGCACACGCGGCGCATGTGCAGTGCATTATGGGAAACTCGAATTTCCCACAAAGAAGCACATTTGTTCGTCATTCGACGAACGATCGAACGAGCGATGTTCGACTCGAACTTAGCCTCGACTCGAACTTGAAGCTCATCCCTAGTCACGGACCTGGTTGAGGCCAAGTTGACAAGAGGGCTTCTCTCTCTCTCTCCCTCTTGTTTCCCTTGGGGATGACAAGAGGGTATAACAGGGCACAGAGTCGCACAGATGGCTGTAGGAGATCTGGGTCAGAAGATCTGGTAGCAGATGTGAAGCTGAAGAAAGTGCCGCAAGCTGGCAGCTATCATATTCAGGATCTCAGGTGTGCGGTCAGACAGACAGGAATCTGGCAGCAGGAGTGCAGAACCAGGAATAGAGACAAAGCGAGGCCAAGGTCAATATCAAACAGGCGGAGGAGGTACCAGAACAGCAGGCAAAAGGCAGGGTTAGGGTCACAAGCTGGAGTCAGCAACAGGGGTCAGGAATAAGCAGAGTCAACAAGCTGAGTTTTTATATGGAAGAACACAGGATCAAGTCACAGGCAGAAGGAGCTAATGACCACTCAACAATGATCCTGAGTTCTGTATGACTTTAAATAGGCCACTTGTAGCAAAAGTCCAGCAAACATTCTCATGCTCATGCTTTGTGTAGATGAGTGGGAGGTCCTAATTCTGTGCACAGCTCTATGGCTCATTCTACACACATGCACATTCTTTTCAGCATGGGCTTGAGCACGGTGTTCCTGACAATTGGCTATAGTGTGGAAATGTAGCAGCAAACAGCTTTTGGAAACCAGCAATAGAGTTCTTTTTTATTTGCTAGCGAAGAAGACTTAGCAACGACTCAAGTCAATTTGCCAAGTACCCAAATAAGCATGTACATCACATATATAAAAGCAGTTACGTCACAGATACATATTTTCCTAACTAGTTTGGCAAGCAAGAAATACAGATGTTCCCTGTTACTTCTTATCTATGGCACTTAACATTCCTGGTTTCACACTTATCTGTATTCTCTTTAGTTACAGGAGAACAAGGAGAAAGAGATAAAGGGAGAGAAGGGGGGTCTAAACTGCGCAGCTTGACTGTTTTTGAGTCCTTGTAGTACTACAGGCATTGTCGGAATCTACCACAACGTTTTGCTAATCATTCATCATTTTAGAAGGCTTTCTAGGTGATGCCACATTTGATGCTATCGTAGCAAGAGTTGGAGCGGAGACTAAGCATCACATAACATCATGGCAAAACACCAAATTCAGAGGGGAAACCACTGGGACGTGGGAAGTTATGGTAGTTCTGGTTCGTCCCAGGGAGCTAATGATTGGTACTTCCACATGGCCATTACATGGGCTGCTGCCTTCATCTCTACAGTGGGCTCAATGAAACCTCAGATCATGCTAGTCACAAGGGGAATTAGGCAAAGAAGGAAAATGCAGGCGTCCAGTATTGCCATTACTACCCCTAACATGGCTTTTAGTCCACTTGCATTTAGAAACCAATCCCCAAACCAACTGCCAGCATTAAACCATCCCAGGTCTGTACAGGTATGTGGGCTAGCTTTCTTATCCTGTCAGTAATCTCTTCAATTTCTTTCCCATGGTCATCAAACTTCAGACAGCAATTACTCAGATTAAACTTACCACACACCCCTCCCTCTGCAGCTAGCAGATAGTCTAAAGAAAACCTATTCTGGTAAATACCGGTATGCAGCTTAGTTCCTTTGGGGCTTACTTTAGTAGTTTTGATACATGGGTCCCATGATTTGCTCACCCCCCTTACAGGTATGGCCAGTGTTATTACTATGGCTACCAGTAACCTATTAAAGCATTTCTAACAAACATCATGTCGGTGAATATTCCCAGCTTCGGCTGTGCGTTGACCACTCAGCTTCCAGGTGTGTCTGGAGCAGAGCTAGCAAATATCAGATGTTCTTTTTTTCCACCGTGGGTTGACATAACAGCTTCCAGGTATGTGTTGGGAGCAGGGCTGCAGTCCAACTATCTTGTGCCGTGTGAAGGCCTGACCGCTTCCAGGTGTGTGTCAGGAGCAGGGCCGGAGTTCTTTTCTCTGATTTCTCTGGTCAATTTTAGCTTTAACAGGTCCTGAGGGTCTTGTTTTCCTACAGGAGTCTCTGTGGTCAGGAGCTCGCTTTTCCCCTAGAGTGGTGTATCCAGGGGGTCACCCCAGCCACCTTAATGGCTGTGGGGGTTGAAAGTAGAACAGTATAAGGACCCCTCCATTTTTGCCCTAAGGTGGTTGTGTTCTACTCTTTTACCCATACTGTATCTCCTGGCACAAAGGTATGGACTGGGTTTGACAGATTTGACACCCCCCCCCCCATCTGGTGTAATCTCCCTTGATGTCTTTTATGATGGTTGGGGGCCTACCATATTTTTCCCTCTTTGTTGGAGTACTCTGAATTCTCAGCAGAGCAATGGGCAGCATCAAGGTCCACTACATTTGGGTTTCCTGACAGAGTTTGGCCAGTTGCGATTTTAGGGTATGATTCATCATTTCCACTTTTCCAGAGCTTTGAGGTCAATACACGGTATGTAGTTTCCAAGTGATCTTGACTGCTGTTGCTAATTCCTGGAGGCATTTGTGAACAAAGGCCGGGCCATTGTCTGAGCCTTTGGATGAGGGGATTCCATGTTTAGGGACAATTTCATGGAGCAGGCATTTCACCACTTCTTTTATAGTCTCAGTTCATGTGGGCCAGGCCTCTACCCAGTCACAAATAGGTGCAGATGGCCACCAGCAAATATTTGTATCCTCTTGAGGGAGGCATGACAGTGAAGTCAACTGGCAATTCTTCCATCAGTAATGCTCCTACAGCTTGTATTCTGGGAGTTGGTACAGACCCTTGTCTGGGGTTGTTTTGGGCACATTCTATATATCTGCTGGCTGCAGCTTGTGCCAGTTTGGGTAGCTTGGGAATATAAAAATGTCTCCCTAGGGCTGTTTTGCTTATGTGTCTTTCCCTGTGGAATTATGTCACTAACTCAGTTGCTACTGCAGCTGGGCTGACAATTCTTCCATCCTGCAGCTGATACCCCCGGTGATCTCTGTACTTTCCAGGTTCAGTCTCTATCCATCCTTTTTCTGCCTTTGTGTAGTTTGGATCCCAGTAACAGTGCTACTGGGAACAGGGGGGCCATTATCTGTTGTGGGGGCTGCTAGAATGCTGCATACCTGGCTGCTCGGTCTGCTGTCCTGTTGCCTCTAGCTACCTGGGAGTCTCCCTCCTGATGGCCTCTACAGTGGATCACTGCAACTTCAGAGGGGGCCCATACTGCTTCCAAGAGTTCCAGTATTTCTGTCTCATATTTGATGCTCTTCCCTCCAGATGTAATGAGCCCTCTTTTCTTATATAGGGCTCCGTGAGCATAGAGAGTCAGGAAGGCATACTTTGGAGTCCACATAAACATTCAGTCTTAGTCTGGCAGCAAGTTGTAATGCCCTGGTTAGTGCAATTAGTTCAGCTTTCTGAGCAGAGGTTCCCTGTGGTAAGGCTCCTGCCTCTATCACTGTCTCCTGTTTAACCACTGCATAGCTAGCATAGCGGTTCCCTTCCTTTACAAAACTGCTGCCATCAGTGAAGTACTAAACATCTGGCTTATCCAAGGGGATGTCTTTCAAGTCTGGCCGACTTGCATAGACTTCATCCATTACCTGAAGGCAGTCATGTGCCAGAGGTTGTGGTGGGAAGCAGAGTGGCTGGGTTTAGGGTATTAACAGTCTCTAGATGCTTCAAATAGAGTGGGGGAGTTTTTGAACCCCTGGGGTAGACGTACCCAAGTCAGTTGTCCCTTAACCCCAGTGTCTGGGTCTTCCCATTGAAAGACAAAAATGCGCTGGGATTGTTCTGCCACTCTGAGGCAGAAAAAGGCATCTTTCAGATCCAATACTGTGAAATAGGTGGCTTCCCTAGGTATCAGTCCCAATAGGTTATACGGGTTCGGGACCACTGGATGGATGGTCACTGCAGCTTGATTAACAGCTCTTAGATCCTGAACAGGGCGGTATTCCGCTGTTCCAGGTTTTTGTACTGGGAGTAGGGGGGTGTTCCAGGGTGACTGGCAGGGCTTCAGGATCCCATACTGCAGGAATTTATTCAGCTATTTTTGGATACCTGCGAGGGCTTTGCAGGGGCTGGGTACTGTTTCAGGCTGACTGGGTGGCTCCTGCTTTTAGTTCAATAAGGACTGGTGGAATGTGCCTAGCTAGTCCTGGTGGATTATCCTTTGCCCATACTCCTGGAATGTGTTGCAGTCCTGCAGGGAGAGGGAGTGGGTCCTCTTTCAAAGTACATTCTCCATTCCTCCTCTCTTGGCACATTGAGGACCATAATAGGAGTCTTGGAGGGATGGGGGCAGTTGTAGGACAGCCTGTTCAGTTAATCAGATCTGAAGTATATATGTGCTCTGAGTTTAGTGAGTAAGTCTCTGCCTAGCAGAGAATAGGGCAGTCTGGCATATACAGAAACTGATGTTGGACTTGGTGTCCACCCAAGTTACAAAGTCTTTTTGTCAAAAAGGGTCTTTTAACTTTACTTCCTATGGCTCCAACAATGGTGGTTTGTTTGTCAGAAACGTGGGCTATTTGTCGGGTCATCACTGAATATTGGGCTCCTGTGTCCACCATGAGTTCTGTTCTAATGCCCCCTATAGTAGCCGTGAAGAAGGGTTCCAGGGGGATCCTAATGGGATGGAGCCCGGTCGGTCTCAGTACTGGTCCTCATCTGGGTACACAGAACCCGCCAGTCCCACAAAGTCTGCATACTTGTCTTCCTGCCTGTTCCTCTCATATCCCCCTTTTTGAACCTGCCCCCACTGTGATTCCTTCCTCAATGGTTCTGGTCCCTGCCTCTTGGGTCCACTCTATGGACACTCTTGTTTCTAGTGTCCCTCTTCTTTGCAATATGCACACTGCTTCCTACTTAGTTTCGAAAAATAACTTCCCTTTTCTCTCCTTTGATCCCCGTCTGCGCGTTCTCTGCCTTTCTGAGTTTTTTATTGTCAGTGCCTCTGCTAACATGTCACCTTTCTGTTTCATTCTATAGTCAGATTCTCTCTTTGTTTCCAATCTGTAACCCACCCAATGGGGTCACAGCTGTTTTTTTTCCCTAACCCTTCAACATACTTCAAACCTGCTTGGCTTATTCTGTGTCTCTCCTCTGCATTGAAAAGAGTCAGTAGGAGCTGCTGGCAGTCTGCCAAAGTGGGACTAGAAGTCTAAGATACTGAGCTGAATAAGTCTGTCATAGCTGAGTTGAAAGACGGTGCAAGAGTTTGGTTTCTTTACTTTACGTTTCCTACTTTTGTTTAGATTGTCAAGCCCAGTGGTACAATTAAACTGCGGCTGAAGACTGACAGGGTCTGGTCATCTTCCTGTGCAACATAATGACTTAAAATTGATTCCCCCAGTCTACAGGGTGGGGCATCCATCGAGACTTGCTCTCTGCTCATACCTGCCCATGACATGACCTCTATGTATGGGGGAGGCTGTACAAATTATTTCTCAGTTAAACATACAAAAACTTTCTACAAAGACTTCTATCCTTTTCATATAAAGTACCACTTTATAAAATTGTCATCTTAATTTGATTACTTATCTCTCCTAATAATAAAATTACATAGACCCTCAAACATGAGTAGCAAAACTTATGTTACAAATCAGCCATACTTAGCTTTACCTTTCTGTCTTAATTCAGGTAACATTATCACGTTTACTACAGAGAAAACAAAATGCATTCAACATCTTCATACAAGAAACATTTTCTCATCTTTAGTTAGCTAACACAACACAAAGAGGTCAACGCATACACATATCTTACATTTCTGCAGTTTTACAATCTGAGAGGTCAACTCATCGTTTTCAATATTCAAACAACATATTGACTTAAACTTGATCCTGCCAGTCTACAGGGTGGGGCATTGAGACTTGCTCTCTGCTCATACCTGCCCGTGACATGTCCCTCTATGTATGGGGGAGGCTGTGCAAATTATTTCTCAGTTAAACATACACAAACTTTCTACAAAGGTACACAAATAGCTCAACGCATACACACATATCTTACGTTTTTGCAGTTTTACAATCTGAGCGGTCAGCGGTCAATATTCAAACAAGTCTCATTGCTCTGAAACTTCTACAATCCAAAGACCAATGTTTTTTTTTATTATTACAAATTGAGGCTTCCTGAAGATACAACAGTTTCATTTGTATATCAGCCCCGGTTCACACTAGGGCGACCTGTGAGGCGACCTGGTCGCCTCACAGGTCGCCGCAGGTCGCCTCCCATAGGGAAGCTACGGACCCGTTCTAATAGGAGCGACACAAGTCGCTCCGACCTAGAAAAAGGGTCCGGAGCTTCTTTGGGGCGACCAGGAGGCGACCGCCATAGACTTCAATGTTATGAAGTCTGTGGCGGCCGCTCCGAGGTCGCGGCGCGCTGCTCGCACCGCGATCTCGGAGGTCGCCCCTGAAAGTAGCGTCGCGCCAGTGTGAACCGGCGCTTAGTCTATCACCCAATTTATCAAACAAAAACAAAATTGCAAGCCGTTGTCCAGTCATGAGCACCTTTCTCCAGTCAAACCTTGAGTCTAAGTCATATCCCAAGATTTTGTCAATGATTATATCATTTATTCTGAGTGTATCCATGGGTTTAATTACTACATAATTTCCCTTTATAATATATGGAAATTGCATCACTGGTCTTACTTTCTGCCCTGATCGTAATGTAAAAGGGGAATACACCACTGTGGAGTCAGGCGATGAAGTACTTGCCACGTCCTTTTCTTCCCTTGGAATTTCTTCTCCTCCTGCTCCCTTTTGCCTCCCGCACCATGCTGGCTATCTGGGAGTTGTTGTTCTACTTGTTGAACAGGAGCAGGATGTGCTTGTGTGGGCATAGACGCAGCACGATTTGGTCTTAAATCATCCTCTTTCTTAAGTGGGAGAGAGGAGTACACTGCATCATAACTAGCTGGGGTTGATCCAGGGGCTGAGGGAACATTAGAAAATACCTGTGAGTGCTCAGGACTCAGGAGTATATCCTGGGGCATACTGCAATCAATTTAGTCCTCCCGCCCTCAAATACTTCATGCCCCATTTTGGATTCCCTGAAAACCATGGTAATGCTTCTCTGTCCCCCAAACACAATCCCTTCACCATATTCATGTGGAACTCATCATTTGCTCCATCCTGTGGAAAGGGACAATTTTAACTCTATGTTGCTAAATTATCAATTCATGGGTCTACATATTATTCATACCAGGGAGAGATTCTCATAACATACTCTTTACATGTTAATTTTTTTTTTAACTCCTATGTCATTTGCTCTGCTCTCTTTCTTTTTCTTTATTATTATTACGTGGAGGCTCAGATACATTGGGCAGAGGTCCCTTACCAGGGACTTTACCAATCTTAAAGCAGAACAACAGTTAAGCAAAGCAATAAATATTACTGTGTCAGTGTCCATTCTTCTTCACTGGAAGGCGGGCATGCAAGGACAAACACTCCCGATACTTTTTTAGTTTAAAAGTTTAACACTTAAAGATGAAGACACCGCAATCTGAAATTTTTGATCATATGCTTTAGGGGGGATAAGACTGACTGGTTCCCACCCATTTTGTAACCTAGAGACACAAGACAGACACAGAGGGTAGGGTAAGGTTTTGAGAATCTGTTAAGGGTCCAAGACTGTTGACACAACATCTCATGCACACCATTCACACCGACCTTTGCCACCCGGGATATCTAACAGATTGAGGTCTGCCCAGGCTGCGCAATTATCCAACTTGGGGTTTCCTTGAGTGGTGATCAGGCCCCCCTTCCCTCGATTACCATTGAGAGGTCCTGTCTGACTGTTATCCCAACCAAAAGGCAAAGATCTTACCTGGTCCTGAAGTGGAGCTCCAACTGTTTGGTTGGTTCCTGAGTCCGGGTTCAAGATGTTGTCGGGCGGCTTTGGAGCAGGCAGGCAGGATAAGCGTAGTCTCCCAGACAATTCGTCCAGTGGCACGTGAGACGTAGGCGTGATCCAAGGGGCTGACCCGGACCAATCCCCACGAGTCGTCGTGGAATGGCCTCCTGTCTCGGATTTTCCACCTGGTTTCCCGGCCAATGCACCAAGAAATGTAGCAGCAAACAGTTTTTGGAAACCAGAAATGGAGTCCGGGAGCAAACTTCAGGAAAACAAACCTTTTTATTTGCTAGCGAAGAAGACTTAGCAATGACTAAAGTCAATTTGCTAAGTGCCCAAATAAGCATGTACATCACATATATAACAGCAGTTACGTCACAGATACATACCTTCCTAACTTGTTTGGCAAGCAATACAGATGTTCCCTGTTACTTCTTATCTATGGAAATAACATTCCCAGTTTCACACTTATCTGTATTCTCGTTAGCTACAGGAGAACAGGGAGAAAGAGATAAAGGGATAGAAGGGGGGGGGGGTATAAACTGCGCAGCTTGACTGTTTTTGTGTCCTTGTAGTACTACAGGGATTGTCAGAATCTACCATTTTGTTTTGCTAATTATTCACCATTTTAGAAGGCTTTCCAGGCATAGGAACATTATAGGGCCAATAGAGAGGCAAGGGTGGGAAGGGAAGGGATGGGGCAGAGACCTGCTTCTTTTAAATTTCAGCTTCTCATTTTAACAAAAACTGTGCAAGGTGTAAAAAAAAAAAAAAAAAGCAAAAAGAATAACAGTATACACGATAAAAAAAGTAGAAAATCAAATTAAATAGTAAAAAAATAAATATATAAAAATAAAAAACTACTGGCACCATCCACTGCTCTACTGACACTGTCCACTGCCCTACTGACACTGTCCGCTGCCCCATACCCCCCCCCCCTTCCCCGGGAAGAACTGTAAACTAAAAAGTAAAAAATAAATAAAATAAAAAACTATAAAAAATACTATTGTAAAAAGTAATAGAAAATAAAATAGTAAAAACAAAAAACTACTGACACTATTCACTGCCCTACTGACACCGTCTACTGTCCTACTGACACTGTCTACTACCCATACTCCTCTCTCTGCACATACTACCCACTGCCATACACTCCTCTGCTTCACATACTATCCACCGTCGTACACTCCGCACTCCTCTCCTGCACATTCTACCCACTGCCCTTTAAGCCACACCCAATATTTAGCTCAATTTATAACATGCCCACATTTTGCCACGTCACACTAGGCGTGCTATTTTTTATCTCACACACACACGGGCCCACTGATTTCATGATAGGCACCTGAGATAATTATTCAGGTTGTTCTCCCAGCACAGTCAGATAATTGTCCATGCTGAGAAGGATGTACTTATGCCTAGTGTGGTCAGTTTGAAATAGGAGAGCAGGCTGACCACCAGGAATTTCACACAAATGAAGCAATACAAAGAGAACAGGATACTTTTTAACACAAGTACATGGTACAACAGACACATATTGGAAATATGAAATGTTGGGGGAAAAACTAAGGCCTTAAGTAGAAAAAGTACTTCAAGGGGTATAGGTGCACCCGGTCCGGAGCAGCGCCTTTTTGAAGAAGCCAGAGGGAGCCCGAGCAGCGGAGCGGAATCAATAATGGAAGAGGAGGAGAATATAATAGACGAATGGCATGAGAAAGGGGCTAAAGGAAGAGCAGCAGAAGATGCTAAGCCAGGAAGAAGAAGGATGCTGAGGAAACCTTATAGCCCGCCAGCCCCACCAATTAGAGTGGCGGGAAGAAGTACTGCAGCAGCTCCGGTTAGAAGAGGAAGAAGCAGAGAAATTAAGACAGGGATGGAGAGCAAAGGAAGCGAGTCCCGCCAGGAGGCGGGGACCCAAAGGATAACACCTGTCCACCGAAGGAGGCATAGGCAGCAAGAGGCCAGGGGTTCAATACCAGGCCATGGCAGCAGCAGGATTCAGCAGGATGAAGAAGCTGAAGTAATAAGTATAAAGGATGAGCAGGAGAATTCCAAAGCGGGTGAGTGTGGGCAGTTAAGTATGCTGTCCTCTTTGTCCTCAACACTTTTGCAGCTGGTTAATAGCTTGTCCGCAGCTCCTTCCAGAAATGTGTTTAAAGGCAGTGAGGGCTTAGCAGCAGTGTGGAAGGGTGATGCTGGGGCAGAGCATTTTAATAAGGATGTTGTTTCAGCGCTGGATTCACAAGTAGGTTTAAATGAAAAAAAGGATGCTTTAGTTAAAAATAATATGTCTAATATAAATAAAGAATGTATGCCTTGTATACTCTCACCGCTAGGTTTTCATGTTAGTGCCAGTATAAAAGAAAAGATCTGGCGTTTTTAGTATATTGAAATTTTGTCTTTACTCCCTAATCAAAAGGAATATTATTATAAATATGAAAAGGAGAAAAGTGAGGATGATAAAAAGAAGCCTGTTGCAAGATCATTTAATAATTGGCTGCAAGCCTTTGCTATTTTTTCAAGTATATTGTGTGAAAGATTTCCTGAAATTAGTACAGGATTATTTCAACACATTGACATCATACTAGAGGCGTATAAACATTTTGGTGGATTGTCATGGTACTTTTATGATGAAGCCTTTAGGCAAAAAATGGCGGTGAATCCAAATATTAAATGGAGAAGTAAGGACGTGGGTCTCTGGTTGAATATGTTTGTTCCCCAGAGACCCCCTCCCCCAAGGTTGAATAGCTTAGTGGGTAACAGTCAAATGGGCACTTATAAGAAGGGTGTGTGTTTCTCATTCAATGATGCTCAGTGCAAGTGGCCTAATTCATGTCGTTTTCGTCACGAGTGCGCATTTTGTTCTGGACCTCACCCTATAAGTAAGTGTTTTAAAAGGTCGACGCAGGTGAGTAAAGATAATTTTCTCAAAAGCCAACACACCAGTGAAAGTGGAAAACATGGAGCCGTGGCTACGGCTGTACCCAGACCAGGTGACAGCACGGTTAATTAGGGAAGGGTTCGTGGAAGGCTTTAAATTACCATTTTTTTAAGGTACTGGATGTCAATTTGTACATAATTTGAAATCCGTGGATGAATTTTTAGAAGAGGTTAGGTATAAGCTGTTTAAAGCGTGGCAGGGAGGTAGGATAGAAGGTCCTTTTAATTCCCCTCCATTTGCAAATTTTCGTTTATCTCCATTGGGGATCATCCCCAAAAAAGATCAAAGCAGCTTTAGATTAATACACCATTTATCATATCCGAATAAGAGCTCGTTGAATGACCAATGCAATGAGGAGTTATGTTCGGTATCATATGCTTCATTTGAAGAAGCTATTGTGAAATTGCAGAAATTAGGACGTTAAACATTATTAGCTAAGGCTGATATAAAATCGGCTTTCAGGCTGCTTCCGATTAACCCAGCAAGTTTCAATTCGCTTGGTTTTCAATTTGATGGTAAATACTTCTTTGACAAATGTCTCCCGATGGGATGCTCAATTTCTTGCTTCTATTTTGAGAGTTTTGCGTCTTTCTTGGAATGGGTAGTTGCTAAGGAGGCAAAGTCTAACAATTTATTGCACTACCTAGATGATTATTTATTTTTAGGTAAATCGGGTTCCAGAGATTGCGAAAACCTGCTTATAAAATTTTTTGAAGTATGCATGTGGTATGGCATCCCATTGGCAGCAGATAAGACAGTTTTTCCAACAAATTGTATTGAGTTTCTGGGTATAACTATAGATTCAACAGCAATGGAGTTTAGACTTCCTCGGGATAAAATTGAACATATCTGCTGTCTTGTGTTAAAAGTGGCTCGACTCAAAAAAGTATTGGTAAAAATGATGCAGCAATTATTAGGTTCCTTAGCTTTTGCTACAAGGGTCCTTCCGATGGGTCGGGTTTTTTCGCGAAGAATGTATTTGGCAATTGCCGGCTATAAGAACCCTTTCGCACATGTCAGGGTGATATCTGAAATAAAAGAAGACCTTTTGGTTTGGTATAAATTCCTCAAGGAATTTAATGGAAGATCAGCCTGGCAAGAAGATTTCGTTATAGATAGTGACTTTAAATTATATTCTGATGCGGCTGGATCTTTGGGTTTTGGAGTAATATGGAAGACCCACTGGTGTTCTGGAAAGTGGCCAAACAGTTGGAAGGTTAGTGGGTTGGTTAAAAACATAGTCTTACTGGAACTTTTCCCAATTGTAGTGGCCATTGAGCTATGGGGACCACAATTCAGAAATAGGAAGATTTTATGCTCAACAGATAATAAGGGTGTATTATACGCATTAAATTGTCTGTCTTCCAAATCTGGCCCAGTGATTCGCTTATTGAGATATCTGGTTTATAAGTGTTTGTGTTTAAATTTATGGATTAAAGCTGAATACATAAAAGGTAAAAGTAATGTGATAGCAGATGCTTTATCCAAATTTCAAATGGATAATTTTTTCCAGTTGTTTCCAGACGCGGACGTGAGAGGCTCTTCATGCCCCCCGCAACTTTGTGAAATAGTTTGATCGCGGACAATATTTTAAGATCGTTTGCACCGGCGACATGGTCAGGATACAGGGCAGCGTGGTTGTCATGGTTAACATTCCTGAATATGCATAACCTTGGTATTTTTGAGTGTTCGGAGAGTTTAGGGTTGCTATTCCTGAATTCTCTAATGGAAAAGGGTTACTCCTGGTCACACATTAATAAGGTGTTATCAGGGGTTTCCTTTTTCATGAAATTGCACTCATTCCCTACTTTGTTAAGTTTTTTCTCAATTAAGCAAGCGCTTAAAGGGTATAAAAAGGATAATTTTACCCCGGATAAGAGACCCCCTATAACTTTAAGGATGCTGGGAGAGCTATGCTATAGCCTGAAAGATGTCTGTTACTCTTTTTATGAATCTTTATTGTTTAAAGCAGCATTTTCTGTTGTTTTTTTGCTGCATTGAGAGTCTCTGAATTGGTTCCGAAAAGAGTAGACAGCACAGCAGGGTTGATGTTTGAGGATATTTGGGCATCAGAAAAGAATGTAAAAATATTTCTTAGGCAGTCAAAGACGGACCAGTTGGGGAAAGGTTGTTGGATCACGCTATTTGCATGCTCCAATAAGTTAGTATGTCCAGTAAATTTAATGAATTCATATATGGCTATCAGACAGTCAAAAGGAGTTTTTCTTTTTATTCACCAAAATGGACTACCTTTGACAATTTTCCAATTTCAGGCGGTTTTAAAGAAAGTTTTAAAGCATAATAAGTTATTTGAGGTTGGTATATCATCACACTCATTTAGGATAGGGGCGGCCACAGAAGCGGCAAGATTAGGACTCAATGGTAAAAGGATAAGGCAACTAGGTAGATGGAAGTCAGATTTGTTTAAATTATATGTGAGACCTAATTCTGTCTTCTAACCCATTCAGGTGTCCATCGAATAATATGGATAATCGGACATTCTTATGTGTTTTGGGCGCAAAGAAGAGCTAAAGCCAGAAGTTATACGGAAACACTTGGTTTGAATAATGAAAGTTTTACAGTATGCTGGCATGGTAAGAGGGGTATGGTTTTGGGGGATCTGCTTGCCGAGTTGGGTATTATGGCTTCTGTTCATCCCCAGCCGGATGTAATCATTGTGCATGTCGGTGGGAACGATTTAGGGAAGCATAAAACTTTAGACCTGATGTTTCAATTGAAAAATGACATTAGAACTATTAAAGCGATATATCCCAACTCGGTGGTAGTTTTCTCCGAAATCATACCCAGGTTGAGATGGGTAGGTCCAGTATCATTCCGGGCGTAAGACAAAATAAGGAAGAGAATTAACAGAGTTATGGAAAAATTTTTAGGTTTAGGTTTTGGTTTTTCATTTCGTCATTTAGAATTGGAAGGTAAGGTAGTAGGGATATATAGAGATGATGGAATACATCTATCCGACATCGGGCTAGACATTTTCAATAACAACCTCCAGACTCAGTATTGAGAAGGCCGCGGGGTGGGGGTAGTCAGGTGTTGTGCATAGGGCCCAACCCCTGTATGGTTGGGGGACAGTTATTTAATATTGAAATGTGGTAATTCAACTCGAGCTGTAATAGCTGAGTTGGAAATGTTATGGAAAGTAAAATTATAAGTGGTATCGTTGTTCATATGAAGTTGAAGTTTAAAATAAGTATATTTTGAAACCAATTAATAAAGGCCGTGGCCATAATTTTTTGCCGAAAAGAAGTTGTTGCGTTATTATTTTGCATGTCTGGAGGTTGTCTGATTATGAATGCTGCGTGTGGTACCATGTGAGGAAAAGGGGGATAGCAGTTTCAAGGCCCCCCTTTTCCTCATGGTACCACCGCAGTTAGAAGGGGTTTCAAGTCTCCCCTTTCAGGTGAGGGCGTGGTCTCTCTAGGGAGCTTGTTACCTGATAGGTGAAATTGATGAAAGGTGCTAGAAGGTGCGAGAACCCCCTGGGAGGTTTTTAAATAGGGGGTCCTGACTGGAAATTGTACCAGACGCCGCGGGATGAGTCAAGCGGCAGAGCTCACCCAACCCTCCCTCCCTTGTCGCGGCCTTGTTAATGTAGTGGGTCACCTTTTCTTTGAAAAAGGGGACAGTTATTTAATATTGAAATGTGGCAATTCAACTCGAGCTGTAATAGCTGAGTTGGAAATGTTATGGAAAGTAATATTATAAGTGGTATCGTTGTTCATATGAAGTTGAAGTTTAAAATAAGTATATTTTGAAACCAATTAATAAAGGCCGCGGCCATAATTTTTTGCCAATAAGAAGTTGTTGCGTTATTATTTTGCATGTCTGGAGGTTGTCTGATTATGAATGCTACGTGTGGTACCATGGACTATCTCGGTATCCAAATGGGTTTACACATAAAAATAAAAGATAAATACATGATACATAAAACATGAGTATCCAGATACAGGTTTTAAAACATTAGTTTCATACTGGAGCAAAAAATTGTGGAATATAGACACACATGTTGCACTGGTGCCTGGTATGCTCCAAAGTTGAAACCAGGAGGAATTGTAGATCCTAAGCAAACAGTAAATACTCTACGTTTTGCGGATTTCTACCGCTTGTTCAGGGGGAATGATGCTAAATAGGATCTGTAACAAAAACAAACAATAATAGGATACAGTGATAAAATATACATCTACTGGAACCAGGGGGCAAAATGGTATTATCGCTTACCAATAAGGAATGGTGTCCCCAAAATGATAACATATAGTCCCTCTTTTAAATATCTAGTGAATGACTAATTTTGGAGTGATGGCAATATAAGAATTATTAAATTTGTTACCATTTTTCTACTTTATCTATTTTGACTAAAAAAAAGCCTATGATATCCAATTGAGATGCCTTAAGTCACTTTCTCTGTACATAATGTGAAACAAAAAACTTGCATTGCGGGTTGAGGAAACAGGGTTTCAATCATCAGCCTTAAATCTTGGGGACACTTTGGCCAGGTTCACGTATGTAAGAATTTGGGTTTCCCCACATCCAATTGACATGACGTGCCTGTGCGACTGGCTATCAATGGAGTCGGTTCGCACAGGTCCAGGACGGCCATGGTTTACATTCCAAAAGGGTCCTGCATGTGTTTAGGTCTGGTTCAGGTATGAATTCAGGCAAAAACTCGGACATGATTTGCACCTGAACCAGTGAACAGGAACACACCAGACCCCTTGCTGGGAACCGTGGGCTCACATATGTGAACCCACCCTTAGGGGAACAAGAGCTGGATATGGGGAAACATAAGAAATTTCTGGAAACAAGTGGCCATAATATAACTACTTGAAAATATATATATATATTTTTTCAGAGTTCCTTTTGTTGCTGATGTTAATATATTTGAACTGAAAGGAAATCTGTCTTCCTTGTAAACAAATTTATGAGATAGAAAACAATCATTATACCATGCTTGGCAAAAAGCCTTAAAATTAATAGCTTGTAAAAAACCGGATGTAAAATCTATAGGCAATTTGATTCTTGTTGTCATTAGCCTTTGTATATATGCAGATCTATAAGCAGAAAAGAAATTGATTTCCATATAGCCAGGGCAGGATTATACAGCTTGGAATAATTTTCCTTTTAATTTATACATTCACAATAATATTCTCAGAATTCTGATTTTTTATATATTCCTTTTTAATGCTGTTTACTGAAACTTGAGACCTGAAAATTTGCTGATAAAAAGGGAAGTCAGAACTTATGTGTAATTAAATGTGGACAACACCAACCACCAAAGGGAATCTAATATTTTTTTTCTTTGTAGTTCTTTGCACAAGTAATGAAAAAATGTGCTTTAAATGCAATCTGATTTCTTTAAAGGACTACTTTGTACCAGTTTCCATTTTGACTACAAAGAACATTATTTCTTTGTATGTGTCTTTTCATACATGATTAGATTACTGTTATTTATTTGTTAATTTTATTTTTTTTACTTTGGAGCTGATTCATCAAACCTAGAAGAAAAAGATAATTATGACATAAAAATGGAATTGTTTCTCACAGTAATCAGACCAAATAGCCATTTATTTTTTTTCCATAATGTAAAAGCTCAAATCCAATGGGTTGCTTCTGGTAATTTTGCTTATTTTCTTTACACAATTTTAAAGTGGAACTGAACTCAAAAGTAAAAAATTGCTATGTTATAGTAAACCTTTAGGAATGTTAATTGTGCCTAAGTACTCCAGTGGCTAAAGCCTCATAGTTGTACAGTGGGTACGGAAAGTATTCAGACCCCCTTAAAATTTTCACTCTTTGTTATATTGCAGCCATTTGCTAAAATCATTTAGGTTCATTCTTCTTCCTCATGAATGTACACATAGCACCCCATACTGACAGAAAAACACAGAATTGTTGACATTGTTGCAGATTTATTAAAAAAGAAAAACTGAAATATCACATGGTCCTAAGTATTCAGACCCTTTGCTCAGTATTTAGTAGAAGCCCCCTTTTGATCTAATACAGCCAGGAGTCTTTTTGGGAAAGATGCAACAAGTCTTTCACACCTGGATTTGGGGATCCTCTGCCATTCCTCCTTGCAGATCCTCTCCAGTTATGTCAGGTTGGATGGTAAACGTTGGTGGACAGCCATTTTTAGGTCTCTCCAGAGATGCTCAATTGGGTTTAAGTCAGGGCTCTGGCTGGGCCATTCAAGAACAGTCACGGAGTTGTTGTGAAGCCACTCCTTCGTTATTTTAGCTGTGTGCTTAGGGTCATTGTCTTGTTGGAAGGTAAACCTTTGGCCCAGTCTGAGGTCCAGAGCACTCTGGAGAAGGTTTTTGTCCAGGATATCCCTGTACTTGGCCGCATTCATCTTTCCCTCGATTGCAACCAGTCATCCTGTCCCTGCAGCTGAAAAACACCCCCACAGCATGATGCTGCCACCACCATGCTTCACTGTTGGGACTGTATTGGACAGGTGATGAGCAGTGCCTGGTTTTCTCCAAACATACCGCTTAGAATTAAGGCCAAAAAGTTCTATTTTGGTCTCATCAGACCAGAGAATCTTATTTCTCACCATCTTGGAGTCCTTCAGGTGTTTTTTAGCAAACTCCATGCGGGCTTTCATGTGTCTTACACTGAGGAGAGGCTTCCGTCGGGCCACTCTGCCATAAAGCCCCGACTGGTGGAGGGCTGCAGTGATGGTTGACTTTCTACAACTTTCTCCCATCTCCTGACTGCATCTCTGGAGCTCAGCCACAGTGATCTTTGGGTTCTTCTTTACCTCTCTCACCAAGGCTCTTCTCCCCCGATAGCTCAGTTTGGCCGGACGGCCAGCTCTAGGAAGGGTTCTGGTCGTCCCAAACGTCTTCCATTTGAGGATTATGGAGGCCACTGTGCTCTTAGGAACCTTAAGTGCAGCAGAAATCTTTTTGTAACCTTGGCCAGATCTGTGCCTTGCCACAATTCTGTCTCTGAGCTCTTCAGGCAGTTCCTTTTGACCTCATGATTCTCATTTGCTCTGACATGCATTGTGATCTGGAAGGTCTTATATAGACAGGTGTGTGGCTTTCCTAATCAAGTCCAATCAGTATAATCAAACACAGCTGGACTCAAATGAAGGTGTAGAACCATCTCAAGGATGATCAGAAGAAATGGAAAGCACCTGAGTTAAATATATGAGTGTCACAGCAAAGGGTCTGAATACTTAGGACCATGTGATATTTCAGTTTTTCTTTTTTAATAAATCTGCAACAATGTCAACAATTCTGTGTTTTTCCGTCAATATGGGGAGCTGTGTGTACATTCATGAGGAAGAAGAATGAACTTAAATGATTTTAGCAAATGGCTGCAATATAACAAAGAGTGAAAAATTTAAGGGGGTCTGAATACTTTCCGTACCCACTGTATATCTGTAGTGTGAGATTAAAATGATTGTAAATGTTCTATGGAAAAAAAGAAACGTAGGTAGTGAGCAGGCTCTCCCTGCAGAACCTTGAGCACATGGTTAGGCCTCAGGCTTTAGGCCTACCCAGGAGCAGCTGTTCCAATCCTTACACACCCACCCAGACAGCAGTCTGGGTAGAAAACGATCAGATCACCTGACTTCCTCCAAAAAAATACCTCCTCCCAGCATGCTCAGCGACCAGTATGATTGGCTGAGAAAAGTATACATATTTATAACCTAGACTCACTGTAGCGCATCACACTATTGCCAAAGGTAACCGTGCCACCTATTGTCAAAAGGAAGAAACCACAGCTAAACCAGGTTTAGGAGGAAACACATTTGATCACAAATACTACAAATTAGCCAGGCTAGCTACCACCTAGCATAGCTAAATTTATTAGCAGCCTTGTTTAGGATGAGGATGCTACATAAGTATTTAAGGGGGCTGGGGGAGAGCTGCATACGCAAGGTTTTTTACCTTTATGCAGAGAATTAGTGTTGAGCGAACACGGACTGTATTATTCGTGTTCGTACCGAATAATTGGATTTTTTGTACCCGAACACGGACACGGACACTTTACTGTATGTTCGGGTAAAAATCCGTGTTCGGTCGTTTTATTTCCGGGTTTTGCATGCTTTGGCGCTCTTTTCATGGCGGGCTTTCAACAGCCAATCAACAATCGTTTAACTGGTGTGCCTTAAGCCATCCCAGCCATGCCTGCAAATGTCTCAGTAGCTGTGATTGGCCGTCTGAAGCATGTGACCAAGTCTTTATAAGTTCGAGGCAGCCGCAGCGGCGTCATTATGCTGCTTAGATTCAGGGACAGAGCACACATCAACGTGCTGGCTGCTGATTAGGGAAAGATAGGCAGGAAAAAACCATTTGTGTCCGGATAGAATTGAGGGACAGGTCGGAGTGTTTAGGCAGGGCGAGTTGTAGGCATTTTAGGGATAGAGTCTGCTGAATTATAGGGTCAGTGTCTTCTACAAACTACAATCGATATTGCTGTGTGGGGGGTGGGGTCTGCACTCAATCCTGATCTACGATCTCTTCTCAATCCTGTTAGGGACAGAGTCTGCTGAATTTTAGGGAAACTGTGTTCTACAAACTACAATCGATATTGCTGTGTGGTGTGGGATTGGAGATAGGCAGGTGTCAGTGATCCACATCCATTTTTCTGTGTGTGAGCTGCAGTGAACACAATCTTTTTGGGCTGCAGTGAACACAATCTTTTTGGGCTGCAGTGAACACAATCTTTTTGGGCTGCAGTGAACACAATCTTTTTGGGCTGCAGTGAACACAATCTTTTTGGGGTGCAGTGAACAAAATCTTTTTGGGGTGCAGTGAACACAATCCTTTTTGGTGTGCAGTGAAAACAATCTTTGTGGGGTGCAGTGAACAAAATCCTTTGTGGGGTGCAGTGAACACAATCTTTTTGGGGTGCAGTGAACAAAATCCTTTTTGGGGTGCAGTGAACAACATCCTTTTTAGGGTGCAGTGAACACAATCTTTTTGGGGTGCAGTGAACAAAATCCTTTGTGGGGTGCAGTGAACACAATCTTTTTGGGGTGCAGTGAACACAATCTTTTTGGGGTGGAGTGAACAACATCCTTTTTGGGGTGCAGTGAACAAAATCCTTTTTGGGGTGCAGTGAACAAAATCATTTTTGGGGTGCAGTGAACACAATCTTTTTGGGGTGCAGTGAACACAATCTTTGTGGGGTGCAGTGAACACAATCTTTTTGGGGTGGAGTGAACAACATCCTTTTTGGGGTGCAGTGAACAACATCCTTTTTGGGGTGCAGTGAACACAATCTTTTTGGGGTGCAGTGAACACAATCTTTGTGGGGTACAGTGAACAGAATCTTTGTGGGGTGCAGTGAACACAATCTTTGGGGGGTACAGTGAACACAATCTTTGTGAGGTGCAGTGAACACAATCTTTGTGGGGTGCAGTGAACACAATCATTGTGGGGTGCAGTGAACTCAATCTTTGTGGGGTACAGTGAACACAATCTCATACTTCTGAAGGTTTGAGGGTGCTGCCTGTTCCATACTCCCCCTACTCCTCATCTAGCCTTTTAGGGGTACAAACAATAGTAATTGGGGCCTAGTGTGGTTGTGTACGTGTGATATACATACACTTTTTTGGGATCATATTTTCTATTCCGCTATTTAATCAAAAACCTTTGGGGATCAGTTAAATTGGGGGATAGTCTGTGTTGGTACGTGTGAGAGAGATCCACCTTTCCAAGTTGTTGGGGTTCATCTCATACTTCTGAAGGTTTGAGGGTGCTGCCTGTTCCATACTCCCCCTACTCCTAGCCTTTTAGGGGTACAAACAATAGTAATTGGGGCCTAGTGTGGTTGTGTACGTGTGATATACATACACTTTTTTGGGATCATATTTTCTATTCCGCTATTTAATCAAAAACCTTTGGGGATCAGTTAAATTGGGGGATAGTCTGTGTTGGTACGTGTGAGAGAGATCCACCTTTCCAAGTTGTTGGGGTTCATCTCATACTTCTGAAGGTTTGAGGGTGCTGCCTGTTCCATACTCCCCCTACTCCTAGCCTTTTAGGGGTACAAACAATAGTAATTGGGGCCTAGTGTGGTTGTGTACGTGTGATATACATACACTTTTTTGGGATCATATTTTCTATTCCGCTATTTAATCAAAAACCTTTGGGGATCAGTTAAATTGGGGGATAGTCTGTGTTGGTACGTGTGAGAGAGATCCACCTTTCCAAGTTGTTGGGGTTCATCTCATACTTCTGAAGGTTTGAGGGTGCTGCCTGTTCCATACTCCCCCTACTCCTAGCCTTTTAGGGGTACAAACAATAGTAATTGGGGCCTAGTGTGGTTGTGTACGTGTGATATACATACACTTTTTTGGGATCATATTTTCTATTCCGCTATTTAATCAAAAACCTTTGGGGATCAGTTAAATTGGGGGATAGTCTGTGTTGGTACGTGTGAGAGAGATCCACCTTTCCAAGTTGTTGGGGTTCATCTCATACTTCTGAAGGTTTGAGGGTGCTGCCTGTTCCATACTCCCCCTACTCCTAGCCTTTTAGGGGTACAAACAATAGTAATTGGGGCCTAGTGTGGTTGTGTACGTGTGATATACATACACTTTTTTGGGATCATATTTTCTATTCCGCTATTTAATCAAAAACCTTTGGGGATCAGTTAAATTGGGGGATAGTCTGTGTTGGTACGTGTGAGAGAGATCCACCTTTCCAAGTTGTTGGGGTTCATCTCATACTTCTGAAGGTTTGAGGGTGCTGCCTGTTCCATACTCCCCCTACTCCTAGCCTTTTAGGGGTACAAACAATAGTAATTGGGGCCTAGTGTGGTTGTGTACGTGTGATATACATACACTTTTTTGGGATCATATTTTCTATTCCGCTATTTAATCAAAAACCTTTGGGGATCAGTTAAATTGGGGGATAGTCTGTGTTGGTACGTGTGAGAGAGATCCACCTTTCCAAGTTGTTGGGGTTCATCTCATACTTCTGAAGGTTTGAGGGTGCTGCCTGTTCCATACTCCCCCTACTCCTAGCCTTTTAGGGGTACAAACAATAGTAATTGGGGCCTAGTGTGGTTGTGTACGTGTGATATACATACACTTTTTTGGGATCATATTTTCTATTCCGCTATTTAATCAAAAACCTTTGGGGATCAGTTAAATTGGGGGATAGTCTGTGTTGGTACGTGTGAGAGAGATCCACCTTTCCAAGTTGTTGGGGTTCATCTCATACTTCTGAAGGTTTGAGGGTGCTGCCTGTTCCATACTCCCCCTACTCCTAGCCTTTTAGGGGTACAAACAATAGTAATTGGGGCCTAGTGTGGTTGTGTACGTGTGATATACATACACTTTTTTGGGATCATATTTTCTATTCCGCTATTTAATCAAAAACCTTTGGGGATCAGTTAAATTGGGGGATAGTCTGTGTTGGTACGTGTGAGAGAGATCCACCTTTCCAAGTTGTTGGGGTTCATCTCATACTTCTGAAGGTTTGAGGGTGCTGCCTGTTCCATACTCCCCCTACTCCTCATCTAGCCTTTTAGGGGTACAAACAATAGTAATTGGGGCCTAGTGTGGTTGTGTACGTGTGATATACATACACTTTTTTGGGATCATATTTTCTATTCCGCTATTTAATCAAAAACCTTTGGGGATCAGTTAAATTGGGGGATAGTCTGTGTTGGTACGTGTGAGAGAGATCCACCTTTCCAAGTTGTTGGGGTTCATCTCATACTTCTGAAGGTTTGAGGGTGCTGCCTGTTCCATACTCCCCCTACTCCTAGCCTTTTAGGGGTACAAACAATAGTAATTGGGGCCTAGTGTGGTTGTGTACGTGTGATATACATACACTTTTTTGGGATCATATTTTCTATTCCGCTATTTAATCAAAAACCTTTGGGGATCAGTTAAATTGGGGGATAGTCTGTGTTGGTACGTGTGAGAGAGATCCACCTTTCCAAGTTGTTGGGGTTCATCTCATACTTCTGAAGGTTTGAGGGTGCTGCCTGTTCCATACTCCCCCTACTCCTAGCCTTTTAGGGGTACAAACAATAGTAATTGGGGCCTAGTGTGGTTGTGTACGTGTGATATACATACACTTTTTTGGGATCATATTTTCTATTCCGCTATTTAATCAAAAACCTTTGGGGATCAGTTAAATTGGGGGATAGTCTGTGTTGGTACGTGTGAGAGAGATCCACCTTTCCAAGTTGTTGGGGTTCATCTCATACTTCTGAAGGTTTGAGGGTGCTGCCTGTTCCATACTCCCCCTACTCCTAGCCTTTTAGGGGTACAAACAATAGTAATTGGGGCCTAGTGTGGTTGTGTACGTGTGATATACATACACTTTTTTGGGATCATATTTTCTATTCCGCTATTTAATCAAAAACCTTTGGGGATCAGTTAAATTGGGGGATAGTCTGTGTTGGTACGTGTGAGAGAGATCCACCTTTCCAAGTTGTTGGGGTTCATCTCATACTTCTGAAGGTTTGAGGGTGCTGCCTGTTCCATACTCCCCCTACTCCTAGCCTTTTAGGGGTACAAACAATAGTAATTGGGGCCTAGTGTGGTTGTGTACGTGTGATATACATACACTTTTTTGGGATCATATTTTCTATTCCGCTATTTAATCAAAAACCTTTGGGGATCAGTTAAATTGGGGGATAGTCTGTGTTGGTACGTGTGAGAGAGATCCACCTTTCCAAGTTGTTGGGGTTCATCTCATACTTCTGAAGGTTTGAGGGTGCTGCCTGTTCCATACTCCCCCTACTCCTAGCCTTTTAGGGGTACAAACAATAGTAATTGGGGCCTAGTGTGGTTGTGTACGTGTGATATACATACACTTTTTTGGGATCATATTTTCTATTCCGCTATTTAATCAAAAACCTTTGGGGATCAGTTAAATTGGGGGATAGTCTGTGTTGGTACGTGTGAGAGAGATCCACCTTTCCAAGTTGTTGGGGTTCATCTCATACTTCTGAAGGTTTGAGGGTGCTGCCTGTTCCATACTCCCCCTACTCCTAGCCTTTTAGGGGTACAAACAATAGTAATTGGGGCCTAGTGTGGTTGTGTACGTGTGATATACATACACTTTTTTGGGATCATATTTTCTATTCCGCTATTTAATCAAAAACCTTTGGGGATCAGTTAAATTGGGGGATAGTCTGTGTTGGTACGTGTGAGAGAGATCCACCTTTCCAAGTTGTTGGGGTTCATCTCATACTTCTGAAGGTTTGAGGGTGCTGCCTGTTCCATACTCCCCCTACTCCTAGCCTTTTAGGGGTACAAACAATAGTAATTGGGGCCTAGTGTGGTTGTGTACGTGTGATATACATACACTTTTTTGGGATCATATTTTCTATTCCGCTATTTAATCAAAAACCTTTGGGGATCAGTTAAATTGGGGGATAGTCTGTGTTGGTACGTGTGAGAGAGATCCACCTTTCCAAGTTGTTGGGGTTCATCTCATACTTCTGAAGGTTTGAGGGTGCTGCCTGTTCCATACTCCCCCTACTCCTAGCCTTTTAGGGGTACAAACAATAGTAATTGGGGCCTAGTGTGGTTGTGTACGTGTGATATACATACACTTTTTTGGGATCATATTTTCTATTCCGCTATTTAATCAAAAACCTTTGGGGATCAGTTAAATTGGGGGATAGTCTGTGTTGGTACGTGTGAGAGAGATCCACCTTTCCAAGTTGTTGGGGTTCATCTCATACTTCTGAAGGTTTGAGGGTGCTGCCTGTTCCATACTCCCCCTACTCCTCATCTAGCCTTTTAGGGGTACAAACAATAGTAATTGGGGCCTAGTGTGGTTGTGTACGTGTGATATACATACACTTTTTTGGGATCATATTTTCTATTCCGCTATTTAATCAAAAACCTTTGGGGATCAGTTAAATTGGGGGATAGTCTGTGTTGGTACGTGTGAGAGAGATCCACCTTTCCAAGTTGTTGGGGTTCATCTCATACTTCTGAAGGTTTGAGGGTGCTGCCTGTTCCATACTCCCCCTACTCCTAGCCTTTTAGGGGTACAAACAATAGTAATTGGGGCCTAGTGTGGTTGTGTACGTGTGATATACATACACTTTTTTGGGATCATATTTTCTATTCCGCTATTTAATCAAAAACCTTTGGGGATCAGTTAAATTGGGGGATAGTCTGTGTTGGTACGTGTGAGAGAGATCCACCTTTCCAAGTTGTTGGGGTTCATCTCATACTTATGAAGGTTTGAGGGTGCTGCCTGTTCCATACTCCCCCTACTCCTAGCCTTTTAGGGGTACAAACAATAGTAATTGGGGCCTAGTGTGGTTGTGTACGTGTGATATACATACACTTTTTTGGGATCATATTTTCTATTCCGCTATTTAATCAAAAACCTTTGGGGATCAGTTAAATTGGGGGATAGTCTGTGTTGGTACGTGTGAGAGAGATCCACCTTTCCAAGTTGTTGGGGTTCATCTCATACTTCTGAAGGTTTGAGGGTGCTGCCTGTTCCATACTCCCCCTACTCCTAGCCTTTTAGGGGTACAAACAATAGTAATTGGGGCCTAGTGTGGTTGTGTACGTGTGATATACATACACTTTTTTGGGATCATATTTTCTATTCCGCTATTTAATCAAAAACCTTTGGGGATCAGTTAAATTGGGGGATAGTCTGTGTTGGTACGTGTGAGAGAGATCCACCTTTCCAAGTTGTTGGGGTTCATCTCATACTTCTGAAGGTTTAAGGGGGCTGCCTGTTCCATACTCCCCCTACTCCTAGCCTTTTAGGGGTACAAACAATAGTAATTGGGGCCTAGTGTGGTTGTGTACGTGTGATATACATACACTTTTTTGGGATCATATTTTCTATTCCGCTATTTAATCAAAAACCTTTGGGGATCAGTTAAATTGGGGGATAGTCTGTGTTGGTACGTGTGAGAGAGATCCACCTTTCCAAGTTGTTGGGGTTCATCTCATACTTCTGAAGGTTTGAGGGTGCTGCCTGTTCCATACTCCCCCTACTCCTAGCCTTTTAGGGGTACAAACAATAGTAATTGGGGCCTAGTGTGGTTGTGTACGTGTGATATACATACACTTTTTTTGGATCATATTTTCTATTCCGCTATTTAATCAAAAACCTTTGGGGATCAGTTAAATTGGGGGATAGTCTGTGTCGGTACGTGTGAGAGAGATCCACCTTTCCAAGTTGTTGGGGTTCATCTCATACTTCTGAAGGTTTGAGGGTGCTGCCTGTTCCATACTCCCCCTACTCCTCATCTAGCCTTTTAGGGGTACAAACAATAGTAATTGGGGCCTAGTGTGGTTGTGTACGTGCGAGATACATACACTTTTTTTGATCATATTTCCTATTCCGCTATTCAATAAAAACCTTTGAGGATCAATTGAATTGCGGGATAGTCTGTGTCGGTACGTGTGAGAGAGATCCACCTTTCCAAGTTGTTGGGGTTCATCTCATACTTCTGAAGGTTTGAGGGTGCTGCCTGTTCCATACTCCCCCTACTCCTCATCTAGCCTTTTAGGGGTACAAACAATAGTAATTGGGGCCTAGTGTGGTTGTGTACGTGTGATATACATACACTTTTTTTGGATCATATTTTCTATTCCGCTATTTAATCAAAAACCTTTGGGGATCAGTTAAATTGGGGGATAGTCTGTGTTGGTACGTGTGAGAGAGATCCACCTTTCCAAGTTGTTGGGGTTCATCTCATACTTCTGAAGGTTTGAGGGTGCTGCCTGTTCCATACTCCCCCTACTCCTCATCTAGCCTTTTAGGGGTACAAACAATAGTAATTGGGGCCCAGTGTGGTTGTGTACGTGTGATATACATACACTTTTTTGGGATCATATTTTCTATTCCGCTATTTAATCAAAAACCTTTGGGGATCAGTTAAATTGGGGGATAGTCTGTGTCGGTACGTGTGAGAGAGATCCACCTTTCCAAGTTGTTGGGGTTCATCTCATACTTCTGAAGGTTTGAGGGTGCTGCCTGTTCCATACCCCCCCTACTCCTCATCTAGCCTTTTAGGGGTACAAACAATAGTAATTGGGGCCTAGTGTGGTTGTGTACGTGCGAGATACATACACTTTTTTTGATCATATTTCCTATTCCGCTATTCAATAAAAACCTTTGAGGATCAATTGAATTGCGGGATAGTCTGTGTCGGTACGTGTGAGAGAGATCCACCTTTCCAAGTTGTTGGGGTTCATCTCATACTTCTGAAGGTTTGAGGGTGCTGCCTGTTCCATACCCCCCCTACTCCTCATCTAGCCTTTTAGGGGTACAAACAATAGTAATTGGGGCCTAGTGTGGTTGTGTACGTGCGAGATACATACACTTTTTTTGATCATATTTCCTATTCCGCTATTCAATAAAAACCTTTGAGGATCAATTGAATTGCGGGATAGTCTGTGTCGGTACGTGTGAGAGAGATCCACCTTTCCAAGTTGTTGGGGTTCATCTCATACTTCTGAAGGTTTGAGGGTGCTGCCTGTTCCATACTCCCCCTACTCCTCATCTAGCCTTTTAGGGGTACAAACAATAGTAATTGGGGCCCAGTGTGGTTGTGTACGTGTGATATACATACACTTTTTTTGGATCATATTTTCTATTCCGCTATTTAATTTAACTGGGCCTCCATGCGAGACCTGTGTGCCTTGTTGCGCTGTTTTGAGTACTCCACCAACATGGCCAGTGGCAATGACGCCGTTCTCAGCTTAACTATCCCACTTCTATGCCTCCTTGAAAAAACAATTCGGGCGATGATGGAAGAGGATGTGGCACAGGATGAGGAGGAGGAGGAGGATGAAGAGGTAACATTTCCAAGGCTTTCAGGGCAGTCATTCGCAAGGGGCTCCGAGGGTGGGTTCCTGCACACGCAAACGCCAGGGACGCAATTGTCCAGCAGGGGCACAGTTCTGGAGGATGAGGAGGATGAGGAGGAGGAGGAGCTGGAGGAGGAGATGGAACCATGTTCACAGCAGGGTGGCACCCAGGCCAGCTCATGGCCATCACTGGTGCGTGGCTGGGGGGATACAGAGGACACGGACCATACACCTCCCACAGAGGACAGCCTTTCGTTGCCTCTGGGCAGCCTGGCACACATGAGCGATTACATGCTGCAGTGTCTCCACAACGACCGCCGAGTTGCCCACATTCTAACTTGTGCTGATTACTGGGTGGCCACGCTGCTGGATCCCCGTTACAAGGACAACGTACCGTCCTTAATTCACTCACTGGAGCGCGATCGCAAGATGCGCGAGTACAAGCGCACGCTGGTAGACGCCATGCTGCTGGCATTCCCATCTGACAGCGGGGCCACAGTGGAAGCACAAGGCAGAGGAGGAGGAGGAGGAGGTCGCCAACGCAACCAGGGCACCGCCAGCACCTCAGAAGGCAGGGTTAGCATGGCCGAAATGTGGAAAAGCTTTGTCAGCACGCCACAACAAACAGCAGCAACAGCAGCTCAGATGGAACGTCTTAGCAGGAGGCAGCATTTTACCAACATGGTGGAGCAGTATGTGTGCACACGCCTACATGTAGTGAATGACGGGTCTGCCCCCTTCAACTTCTGGGTCTCCAAATTGGGCACATGGCTTGAGCTTGCCCTTTACGCCTTGGAGGTGCTGGCGTGCCCTGCAGCCAGTGTATTATCTGAACGGGTATTTAGCACGGCTGGGGGCGTTATAACAGACAAGCGCAGCCGCCTGTCCAGAGACAATGTGGACAAGCTCACGTTCATTAAAATGAACCAGGCATGGATCCCACGGGACTTTTCCGTACCTTATGCAGAATAGCAATGGATACCGACCTTACCCACCCATTGTTCCATTTTTGCTCTTTCTCACTCTTTTGGGGTGTACCCTCATTTAAAATTTTTGAAAAGAAGCAGTGTTGGCTACCTCGTCCTCCTCCTCAGGGCCAGATTAATGTAGGGGCTATTGGAGCTGCAGCTCCAGGCCCCTACCTTTTATATAGGCCCCGGGTTGGCCATATTCACTGTTACCGCTCTTCTGTCACTTGTAAACACAGAAGTCTGGCTTCTATGCTCGCTTCCCCAGGCAGCACCCTCAGAACCTCCCCACACAGCGTGAAGGCCGGACAAGGAGGGACAGTTGGCGATGCATGGATGTGTTTATGGGCTTCAGAGACAGCATCCCATGTTGAATTAGGCATGCATGGCTGCACCCTTCCTCCTCTGGGTGCATGGCAAGGCACGGCCCTTAAGGCCCTTCAAAATCCTCAGCACCAAGCCCATGATGCTGTTAATCCGGCCCTGGTCCTCCTCCACCGCCGCTTCCACCTACACCGCCCATAGGTGTGCGCAGCCTATTGCATTAAGGTGTGCACCCCAAAGTTGAAATACACATGCATGTGTTTGCCAGCAGGGAGAGTAATGTATCGGGGCCATGTACCTGTAGGCAAGGAGAAATAGAGCAGAGCAGGTCCCAGGGAGATCTTTCCCATCTCCTCACTGGCAATGCTATGTGCCCTAGGTGATTAGGGTGTGCCCAGGCACACCCAGCACACCCTGTGCGCACGCCTATGTCACCGCCACATCCACCACCACCTCAACCTCCCTCCTACTCCATATGGGCCTCGTCCTTCAGAGATGAAGAAGAACATTGTTTTATTTTTCTGTTTTTTTTTTGTTGTTTTAAGTTATTTCCCTATCCACATTTGTTTGCAGAGCACTTGCCATGCTCTTAATTACGTTTTGCTGCCATTTGCAGCACTCTAGCCCTTTCCTTTGGTGTTTTAGAGCCATTTTAGTGCCTTAAAGTTCGGGTCCCCATTGACTTCAATGGGGTTCGGTGTCCGGGAAAAGTTCGGTAAAAGTCCGGGACACGGACCCGGACTTTTTTTTAAAGTTCGGCCGAACCCGTCGAACACGGACATCTAGGTGTTCGCTCAACCCTACAGAGAATACATTAACCACTTACTGACCGCTTCAAGAGGATTTACTGCGGCAGTCTGCCGCTGCTGGGCAAAGCGACGTAGACCTACGCCACTCACCCACGAGCCTGTAGAGGGCGTGTGCGCCGGCGGCGGCGCGCTCCCGCCCCCGCTCGTTCCCCGGGACCTAGCGCAAGTGACCAGCGGCTCCGGCCACTCGCGATCTTCTGCAGGAGAGGGAGAAAGACAGACGGCTGATGTAAACACAGCAGTCTGTCATTCTCCCTGAAGTAATGACAGAGGCTATGCGATCCTGCTATGTAGGATTGTATGTCTCTGTGATTACTTTACTAGCCACGCCCCGTAACAGTTAGAATCACGCCCCTAGGGACACACTTAACTCCTTGATCACCAATAAAGTTAACCCCTTCCCTGGCAGTGTCATTTTTACAGTAACAGTGCATATTTATAGCACCAATTACTGTAGTAATGTCACTGGTACCCCCAAAAGTGTCAAAAATGTCAGTCAGGGGTCTGATCTGACCGCCGCAATGTCGCAGTCCCACAAAAAAAATGCAGATCACCGCCATTACTAGTTAAAAAAAAAACAATAAAAATGTCATAAATCTTTCCCGTAGTTAGTAAACGCAATAACTTTTGCGCAAACCAATAAAATACGCTTATTGTGATTTTTTTTTTACCAAAAATATGTAGCAGAAAACAAATTGGCCTAAAATGTTAAAAAATTTAGATTTTTACATTTTTTTTGTGAATTTCATATAAAAAATGTGAAAAAATGTGTTATTTTTTCAAAATTGTCGCTTTTTTTTTGTTTATAGTGCATAAAATAAAAGTCGCACAGGTGATCAAATACCACCAAAAGAAAGCACTGTTTGTGGGAAAGAAAGGATGTCAATTTTTTTTGGGTACAGCGTCGCGCGACCGCGTAATTGTCAGTTAAAATCACGCAGTGCCAAATCGCAAAATAGGGCCTGATCTTTGAGCAGTAAAATCCTCTGGGGCTAAAGTGGTTAAAGCGATTGTAAAGGTAAAAAAAATAAAAATAAATAACATACATTTCTATACTTTCCTGCTCTGTGCAATGGAATTGCACAGAGCAGGCGCGAACCTCCTCTTCTCGGGTCCCCCGTCAGAGCTCCTGGCCTTTCTCTGTTCAGTGCCCCCATGGGAAGACACTTGCCATGGGGGCACTCGTGCATGCTCTGCTCTGCCCCCCACTCCCTTGTCACTGCCTTTGATTGGCAGCATTGGGAGCCAATGGCTCCTAGTGTCCCAGTACAGCCAGCAAGGCCCAGAAGTGAAGGGAGACAAGAGCTGCAGACGTGCACAGCACTGGATCAACTGAGGGCTCAGGTAAGTAAAAGGGGGGGTGAAGGGGGATGCTAATGTCTAAATATTTTTTACCATAATAAAAGGAATGCAATAAGGTAAAAAAATGTTTAGGCTTTATAATCACTTTAGGCTAAAAAAAACCTTCAGCCTTTAGAACCACCAGCAGTAAGAGGCACTGTGTCTCGTACTGATAATCTCACGAGATTTGGAGGGATATTTAAAGATCACACTATTGTGCTGCTCACTGTTGTTCTTGCTAAAGGCTCTGACATGAGGAAGCAAAGCTTCTATGAAGATGGCTGCCTCCATACAGAGACGCAGTACAGAACAAGTAAGCGATGAAAAGCTAGCCATACACTAGTAGATTTTCTAAAAAATATTTGTATGAAAATTCTCAGTACATGCGATGACAGGATGAATGTCATTCTAAGTATTTCTAAATGTAATTTGTTTTTAACATTTGGGTTTGGAATGAACGGGCTTTTCTGAATGAAAACCACTTATGCTGTTGGAAATAAGTTTATATGAGAAAAAGGTTCCATCCTGTTACTTTGAATTTTCTTGTCATAGTGTTTGGGAAAACACATCGATTTGACCCTACCAATGATTAGAAATCAAACAAACTTTGTTCAAACAAAAGATTTTGAACAAAATTCTACTAGTGTATGGGCACCTTAAAGTGGTAGTTAGGATTTGGCTTACAAAAAAAAAAAAAAACACCTGCTCTGTGCAATGGTTTTGAGGTTAGGACCTATGTTGGGTTTTTATTGTTTTTCTCCCATTACAGAGATCTTTCTTTACTTCCCGCGGTAGTTATATACATAGCCCTAAAAAATTTGCAGAGGATGTAATCCTTCCCTGCTATATCCAAAGCTGTAAAAATAAGAAGGAAACAAAAAGATGAGATGGGCTAGGCGTCAGCTGATTAGCAACTAAGAGTCAGGTGGAAGGAGGAACTGTACAAAAGGTTTCTTGAGCTGATTTTGTGATCATTGAGGAGCATGTGAACACAGAAGGAAATACATCTTTACTGCCTGCAGCTGTACTTCTTCCCTGCTGGGCCACCTTCCCAACAGGAACATGACTGGGTAAATTCCCTAAAAGCTTCAGGTCTACTTATTCTAGCAGTGGATGAAGTAGTCTTGTCTTGATTCCTCCCAGGCTGCAGTGCAGGGTATCATTAGTGGGCAGTTTGGAAAGAACTTCAGGATCCAAAGAAGCATGTGCACCCCTTCTTGGGTTTAATAAGTATGGTGCTCACGACACCTTACCAGGCACGTGACTATGTTCAGTCTGCCTTAGAGCACATAGCGGTTGATTTACTAAAACTGGAGAGTGCAAAATCGGGTGCAGCTGTGCATGGTAGCGAATCAGTTTCTAACTTCATTAGGTTTTGACAAAAAAACTTGGATGCAGATTGGTTTCTGTGAAGAGCTGCACCAGATTTTGCACTCTCCAGTATTAGTAAACCACCCTATTTTGTCAGGGTTACCAGGTGGTGGAAGTGGCAGTAAGGAACAGGGCATGAAAACAACATTTGGCACTTGGACACAGTGCCAACTGGAGACTGGTGACCCCTCAAGTGGAATTTTCCATGGTGTAACTGCAGGTACAACCTCTAAGATGATAGGATAAAACAGAAATTAGGTAAGAATGACAAATCAAATAAGTGATTCCTTTGGCATGTTTGCTTTAAGGGACAACTGGAAATTAATTTAAAGGTTGTGTATGGTAATTTTTGTACAGATTATTTTCATTTTGCCATTGCATTAGCTCACAAGGGTAGAGCAGACAAGTGACAAGTGCAAGAAAGATAATTGAAGAGGTAAAGTGGTGATTGATTCCACAGGTCTTCCCCAGTTTCAGGCTTTAATGATTATTACTATCATGATAAGTGATAAGTCACTAAAGTGCTGATGGGCATTGTTCTGTTATTTAGATGCCATAGTAGAGTTCAAAAAGCTTAGGATAGAGTTACTTGGGTGCAAGGCTGAGAGATGAAGCTCACGAAATCTGCTGAGTTTTCAGGGTCGTCATTTATGGCTTCATGTTGTAGGCCCAGACCCTGAGGACAACTAGAGAGCAAGTGGATTAAAGTGGTTGTAAACCCTCACATATACCCAGTGAACTAAACAGCCTCAGATGATACACAGAGATGAAAACAATCCTCCTACATAAGTTTTACTTGTTAATCTGAAGTATTCTCTTCCCTAAATGCCTTCAAAAGGGTAAGTTGTGTTAAAAATATGTCTTCATCTGTCAGGACCACAGAGGAGGGCACGGAGAGGCTGCAGTAACCGTGTGTAAAGGCTGATTGAAGGGAAAGCACGCCTCCCCCTCCACACAGCAGAAGTGCTGTTCTCATAGTTATTTTGTACATTGCATTATCTATCTTTCTTTCTCAATATTGTTTTCTATGCATTCTTGTACTGCTGCCATCTGCTAGCCAGAATTTGCATGCCGCACGCCTTTGTTCTTTGTTCTTGTCAGTAAAGTTTTTGACATCATGGGCATGGTTTTTTCAGGCTGTGTGTCTCTATCACACGCAGCAGCCATCTTCAGTTCCTCATGGCTGTGTGACTGAAAACTCCACATTTTGGGCTCGTGAAGGCATCAGTTTTTGACCAGCAGTTAGCCTCAGGATAGACACGAACAGGACAGTATTGATACCATTACTACAGAACAGTATTGTATCACCGTCTATTGCTGTATCTGGATTGAATAAACCCCACGTTTGATTTCATCCTCATGCCTAAGTCTGGATTCATCTAACCTGAGCATCTGCCGGTCTGTTCTGCCCCACTGCTTGGATACGAAGGTAGGAAGTCACACAGCTTTTATCAGTTATACCTTCATTCGCCTTCATGTGGGGACAGAACATGTTTTGAATAGACAAGTTGTCTGCTGAGCCCCTTCTCCTTCCCGACACAAATTTCATGTGTCTGGAAAACTACTCAAGAGTGACTCATGCTGATAACAGAGGAAGGAAGCTCCAGAGACAAACAACACTTAGAGCCTTGGAGAGAGATAAGTAAACACTACAGATTTATGTGCTTTGCTCAGATTCCATAACTGAGGTTTACAACCACTGTAAGGGCTTGTATGTTAATTAGTAATTCTACTTTGATTTGGCAGCCAGTGGTGCTTAGGTCACTTTAACTACAGATCTTTGTGACTATATGGTTTTACATGTCTTATGTAGTAAAAGTAAGTGTATTATTTATATAAAACCATATTTATTTCTCAAAATGTTTTCCCTTGATCACTGTAAAAAAAAAGGACAATGAAACTGCAGGCACTTAATACTAATTACACTAAGGAAACAGGCAGACAGGAATGAATGATTTTGGTCATTTTCTAAAGGTGTTTCCCCCCTAGAGATGTCTGACACCTTACTGCCAGCCTTCTCTATTAAATGAACATAGACACTTGGGTGTTACCGGTATGTGTTTTCTAGGATAGACGTTTGAGAAAAATATTGTTCTGAGGATGACATACTCTTGACCTTTATTTAATTTTTTTGGCTAGCTTATATATTAAATAGGGTTGAGCGGACACCTAGATGTCCGTGTTCGACGGGTTCGGCCGAACTTTAAAAAAAAGTCCGGGTCCGTGTCCCGGACTTTTACCGAACTTTTCCCGGACACCGAACCCCATTGAAGTCAATGGGGACCCGAACTTTAAGGCACTAAAATGGCTCTAAAACACCAAAGGAAAGGGCTAGAGTGCTGCAAATGGCAGCAAAACGTAATTAAGAGCATGGCAAGTGCTCTGCAAACAAATGTGGATAGGGAAATAACTTAAAACAACAAAAAAAAACAGAAAAATAAAACAATGTTCTTCTTCATCTCTGAAGGACGAGGCCCATATGGAGTAGGAGGGAGGTTGAGGTGGTGGTGGATGTGGCGGTGACATAGGCGTGCGCACAGGGTGTGCTGGGTGTGCCTGGGCACACCCTAATCACCTAGGGCACATAGCATTGCCAGTGAGGAGATGGGAAAGATCTCCCTGGGACCTGCTCTGCTCTATTTCTCCTTGCCTACAGGTACATGGCCCCGATACATTACTCTCCCTGCTGGCAAACACATGCATGTGTATTTCAACTTTGGGGTGCACACCTTAATGCAATAGGCTGCGCACACCTATGGGCGGTGTAGGTGGAAGCGGCGGTGGAGGAGGACCAGGGCCGGATTAACAGCATCATGGGCTTGGTGCTGAGGATTTTGAAGGGCCTTAGGGCCGTGCCTTGCCATGCACCCAGAGGAGGAAGGGTGCAGCCATGCATGCCTAATTCAACATGGGATGCTGTCTCTGAAGCCCATAAACACATCCATGCATCGCCAACTGTCCCTCCTTGTCCGGCCTTCACGCTGTGTGGGGAGGTTCTGAGGGTGCTGCCTGGGGAAGCGAGCATAGAAGCCAGACTTCTGTGTTTACAAGTGACAGAAGAGCGGTAACAGTGAATATGGCCAACCCGGGGCCTATATAAAAGGTAGGGGCCTGGAGCTGCAGCTCCAATAGCCCCTACATTAATCTGGCCCTGAGGAGGAGGACGAGGTAGCCAACACTGCTTCTTTTCACAAATTTTAAATGAGGGTACACCCCAAAAGAGTGAGAAAGAGCAAAAATGGAACAATGGGTGGGTAAGGTCGGTATCCATTGCTATTCTGCATAAGGTACGGAAAAGTCCCGTGGGATCCATGCCTGGTTCATTTTAATGAATGTGAGCTTGTCCACATTGTCTCTGGACAGGCGGCTGCGCTTGTCTGTTATAACGCCCCCAGCCGTGCTAAATACCCGTTCAGATAATACACTGGCTGCAGGGCACGCCAGCACCTCCAAGGCGTAAAGGGCAAGCTCAGGCCATGTGCCCAATTTGGAGACCCAGAAGTTGAAGGGGGCAGACCCGTCATTCACTACATGTAGGCGTGTGCACACATACTGCTCCACCATGTTGGTAAAATGCTGCCTCCTGCTAAGACGTTCCATCTGAGCTGCTGGTGCTGCTGTTTGTTGTGGCGTGCTGACAAAGCTTTTCCACATTTCGGCCATGCTAACCCTGCCTTCTGAGGTGCTGGCGGTGCCCTGGTTGCGTTGGCGACCTCCTCCTCCTCTGCCTTGTGCTTCCACTGTGGCCCCGCTGTCAGATGGGAATGCCAGCAGCATGGCGTCTACCAGCGTGCGCTTGTACTCGCGCATCTTGCGATCGCGCTCCAGTGAGTGAATTAAGGACGGTACGTTGTCCTTGTAACGGGGATCCAGCAGCGTGGCCACCCAGTAATCAGCACAAGTTAGAATGTGGGCAACTCGGCGGTCGTTGTAGAGACACTGCAGCATGTAATCGCTCATGTGTGCCAGGCTGCCCAGAGGCAACGAAAGGCTGTCCTCTGTGGGAGGTGTATGGTCCGTGTCCTCTGTATCCCCCCAGCCACGCACCAGTGATGGCCATGAGCTGGCCTGGGTGCCACCCTGCTGTGAACATGGTTCCATCTCCTCCTCCAGCTCCTCCTCCTCCTCATCCTCCTCATCCTCCAGAACTGTGCCCCTGCTGGACAATTGCGTCCCTGGCGTTTGCGTGTGCAGGAACCCACCCTCGGAGCCCCTTGCGAATGACTGCCCTGAAAGCCTTGGAAATGTTACCTCTTCATCCTCCTCCTCCTCCTCATCCTGTGCCACATCCTCTTCCATCATCGCCTGAATTGTTTTTTCAAGGAGGCATAGAAGTGGGATAGTTAAGCTGAGAACGGCGTCATTGCCACTGGCCATGTTGGTGGAGTACTCAAAACAGCGCAACAAGGCACACAGGTCTCGCATGGAGGCCCAGTTATTGGTGGTGAAGTGGTGCTGTTCCGCAGAGCGACTCACGCGTGCGTGCTGCAGCTGAAACTCCACTATGGCCTGCTGCTGCTCGCACAGTCTTTCCAGCATGTGCAAGGTGGAGTTCCACCTTGTGGGCACGTCACATATGAGGCGGTGAGCGGGAAGGCCGAAGTTACGCTGCAGTGCTGCCAGGCGAGCAGCAGCAGGGTGAGAACGCCGAAAGTGCGCACAAACGGCCCGCACTTTCTGCAGCAGCTCTGACATATCGGGGTAGTTTTTAAGGAACCTCTGCACCACCAAATTCAGCACATGCGCCAGGCAAGGGATGTGCGTCAAACCGGCTAGGCCCAGAGCTGCTATGAGATTTCGCCCGTTATCGCACACCACCAGGCCGGGCTTGAGGCTCGCTGGCAGCAACCACTCATTTGTCTGCTGTTCCATGCTCCTCCACAACTCCTGCGCGGTGTGTGGTTTGTCCCCCAAACAGGCAAGTTGTAAAACTGCCTGCTGTCGTTTACCCCTGGCCGTGCTGAAGTTGGTGGTGAAGGTGTTACGCTGTCCGGATGAGGAGGCGGTAGAGGATGAGGAAGCGGAGTAGGAGGAGTTAGGAACAGGAGGCAAACTGAAGCGCCCTGCAATCCTCGGTGGTGGAAGGACATGCGCCAAATTGCTATCCGCCTCAGGCCCATCCGCCACTGCATTTACCCAGTGTGCCGTTAGGGAGATATAACGCCCCTGACCGTGCTTACTGGTCCACGTATCCGTAGTTAGGTGGACCTTGGCACAGATGGCGTTGCGCAGTGCACACCTGATTTTTTCCCCCACTTGGTTGTGCAGGGAAGGGATGGCTTGCCTGGAAAAGTAGTGGCGGCTGGGCACGACGTACTGTGGGACAGCCACCGACATAAGGTTTTTAAAACTGTGCGTCTCCACCAGACGGAATGACAGCATTTCAAAGGCCAATAATTTTGAAATGCTGGCATTCAGGGCCAGGGATCGCGGGTGGGTAGGGGGGTACTTCCTCTTCCTCTCAAGTGTTTGGGAGATGGAAAGCTGAACGCTTCCACGGGACATTGTGGAGATGGTTGTTGGTGACCCAGGTGGTGGTGTTGCTGACAGATCGTCTGTTTGCGGGGTGGCAGGTGCCGGTATCACTACAGATGTGGCTGGAGCGGCCGAGACTGCAGCAGAAGAGGAAGCAGGATGAGCCAGAGACGTTTCTTGGTTTTGAAGGTGTGTACTCCACTGCAGCTCGTGCTTTGCACTTAGATGCCTGATCATGCAGGTTGTGCTCAGGTTGAGAAGGTTCATGCCTCGCTCCAAGCTCTGATTGCACAGGGTGCAAACCACTCGTGTCCTGTCATCAGCACATTTTCTAAAGAACTTCCACGCTAGAGAACTCCTTTGAGCTGACTTTGGTGCGCTCGTTCCCTTGCTGCGTTGGGCAGTAGCGGGCGTAGTGTCTAGGGCACGGCCGCTCCGCTTCTGCACCCTGCTCCCTCTTCTGCTGTGCTGGTGGCTCTGTGCGACCACCGCCTCTTCCTCCAAACTACTCAGTTCACCTGCATGACGTTCATTCCATGTGGGGTCGAGGACCTCATCGTCCTCCACATCATCTTCCACCCAGTCTTCACCCCTGCCCTCCTTGTCGGTCTCCACAATGCTGAACGCCGCAGCAGTTGGCACCTGCGTTTCGTCATCATCGGAGACGTGCTGCGATGATCCTTGCATGTACTCATCTTGAGAAATAAGTGGTTGGGCATCGCTGCACTCAATCTCTTCCACTTCTGGGGCAGGGCTAGGTGGATGGCCCTGGGAAACCCTGCTGACAGAGTCCTCAAAAAGAATAAGAGACTGCTGTATGGCTTGGGGCTCAGACTGCTGGCCTGATTTGCAAAGGGGGGAGGTGAAAGACGGTTGGACATTGGCTGCAGGTGCCAACTCTGACCTTTCTGCAGTAGACTGGGTGGGAGACAATGTGAAGGAACTGGAGGCACTGTCAGCAGCAAACCAATCTACTATCGCCTCAACTTGTTCTGGCCTCATCACTTCTAGGGGCGTTTGATGCCCTACCAAATACTGATGCAGGTTCTGTCGCCTACTCACACTTGAGGAAGGTGTTTCACTTGTGCGTGTAGCTGGCACAGATCGACCATGTCCTCTCCTTGCAACAGGAGCTCTACCAGCAGCACCACGACCCAGGCCACGGCCCTTATTTGACGGTCTCCTCATATTTCTGTAATTTAAGATCTTGCCCTAGAAAGGTTTTTATTGAATAGCGGAATAGAAAATATGATCCAAAAAAAGTGTATGTATATCACACGTACACAACCACACTAGGCCCCAATTACTATTGTTTGTACCCCTAAAAGGCTAGATGAGGAGTAGGGGGAGTATGGAACAGGCAGCACCCTCAAACCTTCAGAAGTATGAGATGAACCCCAACAACTTGGAAAGGTGGATCTCTCTCACACGTACCGACACAGACTATCCCGCAATTCAATTGATCCTCAAAGGTTTTTATTGAATAGCGGAATAGGAAATATGATCAAAAAAAGTGTATGTATCTCGCACGTACACAACCACACTAGGCCCCAATTACTATTGTTTGTACCCCTAAAAGGCTAGATGAGGAGTAGGGGGGGTATGGAACAGGCAGCACCCTCAAACCTTCAGAAGTATGAGATGAACCCCAACAACTTGGAAAGGTGGATCTCTCTCACACGTACCGACACAGACTATCCCGCAATTCAATTGATCCTCAAAGGTTTTTATTGAATAGCGGAATAGGAAATATGATCAAAAAAAGTGTATGTATCTCGCACGTACACAACCACACTAGGCCCCAATTACTATTGTTTGTACCCCTAAAAGGCTAGATGAGGAGTAGGGGGGGTATGGAACAGGCAGCACCCTCAAACCTTCAGAAGTATGAGATGAACCCCAACAACTTGGAAAGGTGGATCTCTCTCACACGTACCGACACAGACTATCCCGCAATTCAATTGATCCTCAAAGGTTTTTATTGAATAGCGGAATAGGAAATATGATCAAAAAAAGTGTATGTATCTCGCACGTACACAACCACACTAGGCCCCAATTACTATTGTTTGTACCCCTAAAAGGCTAGATGAGGAGTAGGGGGGGTATGGAACAGGCAGCACCCTCAAACCTTCAGAAGTATGAGATGAACCCCAACAACTTGGAAAGGTGGATCTCTCTCACACGTACCGACACAGACTATCCCGCAATTCAATTGATCCTCAAAGGTTTTTATTGAATAGCGGAATAGGAAATATGATCAAAAAAAGTGTATGTATCTCGCACGTACACAACCACACTAGGCCCCAATTACTATTGTTTGTACCCCTAAAAGGCTAGATGAGGAGTAGGGGGGGTATGGAACAGGCAGCACCCTCAAACCTTCAGAAGTATGAGATGAACCCCAACAACTTGGAAAGGTGGATCTCTCTCACACGTACCGACACAGACTATCCCGCAATTCAATTGATCCTCAAAGGTTTTTATTGAATAGCGGAATAGGAAATATGATCAAAAAAAGTGTATGTATCTCGCACGTACACAACCACACTAGGCCCCAATTACTATTGTTTGTACCCCTAAAAGGCTAGATGAGGAGTAGGGGGGGTATGGAACAGGCAGCACCCTCAAACCTTCAGAAGTATGAGATGAACCCCAACAACTTGGAAAGGTGGATCTCTCTCACACGTACCGACACAGACTATCCCGCAATTCAATTGATCCTCAAAGGTTTTTATTGAATAGCGGAATAGGAAATATGATCAAAAAAAGTGTATGTATCTCGCACGTACACAACCACACTAGGCCCCAATTACTATTGTTTGTACCCCTAAAAGGCTAGATGAGGAGTAGGGGGGGTATGGAACAGGCAGCACCCTCAAACCTTCAGAAGTATGAGATGAACCCCAACAACTTGGAAAGGTGGATCTCTCTCACACGTACCGACACAGACTATCCCGCAATTCAATTGATCCTCAAAGGTTTTTATTGAATAGCGGAATAGGAAATATGATCAAAAAAAGTGTATGTATCTCGCACGTACACAACCACACTAGGCCCCAATTACTATTGTTTGTACCCCTAAAAGGCTAGATGAGGAGTAGGGGGGGTATGGAACAGGCAGCACCCTCAAACCTTCAGAAGTATGAGATGAACCCCAACAACTTGGAAAGGTGGATCTCTCTCACACGTACCGACACAGACTATCCCGCAATTCAATTGATCCTCAAAGGTTTTTATTGAATAGCGGAATAGGAAATATGATCAAAAAAAGTGTATGTATCTCGCACGTACACAACCACACTAGGCCCCAATTACTATTGTTTGTACCCCTAAAAGGCTAGATGAGGAGTAGGGGGGGTATGGAACAGGCAGCACCCTCAAACCTTCAGAAGTATGAGATGAACCCCAACAACTTGGAAAGGTGGATCTCTCTCACACGTACCGACACAGACTATCCCGCAATTCAATTGATCCTCAAAGGTTTTTATTGAATAGCGGAATAGGAAATATGATCAAAAAAAGTGTATGTATCTCGCACGTACACAACCACACTAGGCCCCAATTACTATTGTTTGTACCCCTAAAAGGCTAGATGAGGAGTAGGGGGGGTATGGAACAGGCAGCACCCTCAAACCTTCAGAAGTATGAGATGAACCCCAACAACTTGGAAAGGTGGATCTCTCTCACACGTACCGACACAGACTATCCCGCAATTCAATTGATCCTCAAAGGTTTTTATTGAATAGCGGAATAGGAAATATGATCAAAAAAAGTGTATGTATCTCGCACGTACACAACCACACTAGGCCCCAATTACTATTGTTTGTACCCCTAAAAGGCTAGATGAGGAGTAGGGGGGGTATGGAACAGGCAGCACCCTCAAACCTTCAGAAGTATGAGATGAACCCCAACAACTTGGAAAGGTGGATCTCTCTCACACGTACCGACACAGACTATCCCGCAATTCAATTGATCCTCAAAGGTTTTTATTGAATAGCGGAATAGGAAATATGATCAAAAAAAGTGTATGTATCTCGCACGTACACAACCACACTAGGCCCCAATTACTATTGTTTGTACCCCTAAAAGGCTAGATGAGGAGTAGGGGGGGTATGGAACAGGCAGCACCCTCAAACCTTCAGAAGTATGAGATGAACCCCAACAACTTGGAAAGGTGGATCTCTCTCACACGTACCAACACAGACTATCCCCCAATTTAACTGATCCCCAAAGGTTTTTGATTAAATAGCGGAATAGAAAATATGATCCCAAAAAAGTGTATGTATATCACACGTACACAACCACACTAGGCCCCAATTACTATTGTTTGTACCCCTAAAAGGCTAGGAGTAGGGGGAGTATGGAACAGGCAGCACCCTCAAACCTTCAGAAGTATGAGATGAACCCCAACAACTTGGAAAGGTGGATCTCTCTCACACGTACCAACACAGACTATCCCCCAATTTAACTGATCCCCAAAGGTTTTTGATTAAATAGCGGAATAGAAAATATGATCCCAAAAAAGTGTATGTATATCACACGTACACAACCACACTAGGCCCCAATTACTATTGTTTGTACCCCTAAAAGGCTAGGAGTAGGGGGAGTATGGAACAGGCAGCACCCTCAAACCTTCAGAAGTATGAGATGAACCTCAACAACTTGGAAAGGTGGATCTCTCTCACACGTACCAACACAGACTATCCCCCAATTTAACTGATCCCCAAAGGTTTTTGATTAAATAGCGGAATAGAAAATATGATCCCAAAAAAGTGTATGTATATCACACGTACACAACCACACTAGGCCCCAATTACTATTGTTTGTACCCCTAAAAGGCTAGGAGTAGGGGGAGTATGGAACAGGCAGCACCCTCAAACCTTCAGAAGTATGAGATGAACCCCAACAACTTGGAAAGGTGGATCTCTCTCACACGTACCAACACAGACTATCCCCCAATTTAACTGATCCCCAAAGGTTTTTGATTAAATAGCGGAATAGAAAATATGATCCCAAAAAAGTGTATGTATATCACACGTACACAACCACACTAGGCCCCAATTACTATTGTTTGTACCCCTAAAAGGCTAGGAGTAGGGGGAGTATGGAACAGGCAGCACCCTCAAACCTTCAGAAGTATGAGATGAACCCCAACAACTTGGAAAGGTGGATCTCTCTCACACGTACCAACACAGACTATCCCCCAATTTAACTGATCCCCAAAGGTTTTTGATTAAATAGCGGAATAGAAAATATGATCCCAAAAAAGTGTATGTATATCACACGTACACAACCACACTAGGCCCCAATTACTATTGTTTGTACCCCTAAAAGGCTAGGAGTAGGGGGAGTATGGAACAGGCAGCACCCTCAAACCTTCAGAAGTATGAGATGAACCCCAACAACTTGGAAAGGTGGATCTCTCTCACACGTACCAACACAGACTATCCCCCAATTTAACTGATCCCCAAAGGTTTTTGATTAAATAGCGGAATAGAAAATATGATCCCAAAAAAGTGTATGTATATCACACGTACACAACCACACTAGGCCCCAATTACTATTGTTTGTACCCCTAAAAGGCTAGGAGTAGGGGGAGTATGGAACAGGCAGCACCCTCAAACCTTCAGAAGTATGAGATGAACCCCAACAACTTGGAAAGGTGGATCTCTCTCACACGTACCAACACAGACTATCCCCCAATTTAACTGATCCCCAAAGGTTTTTGATTAAATAGCGGAATAGAAAATATGATCCCAAAAAAGTGTATGTATATCACACGTACACAACCACACTAGGCCCCAATTACTATTGTTTGTACCCCTAAAAGGCTAGGAGTAGGGGGAGTATGGAACAGGCAGCACCCTCAAACCTTCAGAAGTATGAGATGAACCTCAACAACTTGGAAAGGTGGATCTCTCTCACACGTACCAACACAGACTATCCCCCAATTTAACTGATCCCCAAAGGTTTTTGATTAAATAGCGGAATAGAAAATATGATCCCAAAAAAGTGTATGTATATCACACGTACACAACCACACTAGGCCCCAATTACTATTGTTTGTACCCCTAAAAGGCTAGGAGTAGGGGGAGTATGGAACAGGCAGCACCCTCAAACCTTCAGAAGTATGAGATGAACCCCAACAACTTGGAAAGGTGGATCTCTCTCACACGTACCAACACAGACTATCCCCCAATTTAACTGATCCCCAAAGGTTTTTGATTAAATAGCGGAATAGAAAATATGATCCCAAAAAAGTGTATGTATATCACACGTACACAACCACACTAGGCCCCAATTACTATTGTTTGTACCCCTAAAAGGCTAGGAGTAGGGGGAGTATGGAACAGGCAGCACCCTCAAACCTTCAGAAGTATGAGATGAACCCCAACAACTTGGAAAGGTGGATCTCTCTCACACGTACCAACACAGACTATCCCCCAATTTAACTGATCCCCAAAGGTTTTTGATTAAATAGCGGAATAGAAAATATGATCCCAAAAAAGTGTATGTATATCACACGTACACAACCACACTAGGCCCCAATTACTATTGTTTGTACCCCTAAAAGGCTAGGAGTAGGGGGAGTATGGAACAGGCAGCACCCTCAAACCTTCAGAAGTATGAGATGAACCCCAACAACTTGGAAAGGTGGATCTCTCTCACACGTACCAACACAGACTATCCCCCAATTTAACTGATCCCCAAAGGTTTTTGATTAAATAGCGGAATAGAAAATATGATCCCAAAAAAGTGTATGTATATCACACGTACACAACCACACTAGGCCCCAATTACTATTGTTTGTACCCCTAAAAGGCTAGGAGTAGGGGGAGTATGGAACAGGCAGCACCCTCAAACCTTCAGAAGTATGAGATGAACCCCAACAACTTGGAAAGGTGGATCTCTCTCACACGTACCAACACAGACTATCCCCCAATTTAACTGATCCCCAAAGGTTTTTGATTAAATAGCGGAATAGAAAATATGATCCCAAAAAAGTGTATGTATATCACACGTACACAACCACACTAGGCCCCAATTACTATTGTTTGTACCCCTAAAAGGCTAGGAGTAGGGGGAGTATGGAACAGGCAGCACCCTCAAACCTTCAGAAGTATGAGATGAACCCCAACAACTTGGAAAGGTGGATCTCTCTCACACGTACCAACACAGACTATCCCCCAATTTAACTGATCCCCAAAGGTTTTTGATTAAATAGCGGAATAGAAAATATGATCCCAAAAAAGTGTATGTATATCACACGTACACAACCACACTAGGCCCCAATTACTATTGTTTGTACCCCTAAAAGGCTAGGAGTAGGGGGAGTATGGAACAGGCAGCACCCTCAAACCTTCAGAAGTATGAGATGAACCCCAACAACTTGGAAAGGTGGATCTCTCTCACACGTACCAACACAGACTATCCCCCAATTTAACTGATCCCCAAAGGTTTTTGATTAAATAGCGGAATAGAAAATATGATCCCAAAAAAGTGTATGTATATCACACGTACACAACCACACTAGGCCCCAATTACTATTGTTTGTACCCCTAAAAGGCTAGGAGTAGGGGGAGTATGGAACAGGCAGCACCCTCAAACCTTCAGAAGTATGAGATGAACCCCAACAACTTGGAAAGGTGGATCTCTCTCACACGTACCAACACAGACTATCCCCCAATTTAACTGATCCCCAAAGGTTTTTGATTAAATAGCGGAATAGAAAATATGATCCCAAAAAAGTGTATGTATATCACACGTACACAACCACACTAGGCCCCAATTACTATTGTTTGTACCCCTAAAAGGCTAGATGAGGAGTAGGGGGAGTATGGAACAGGCAGCACCCTCAAACCTTCAGTATGAGATTGTGTTCACTGTACCCCACAAAGATTGAGTTCACTGCACCCCACAATGATTGTGTTCACTGCACCCCACAAAGATTGTGTTCACTGCACCTCACAAAGATTGTGTTCACTGTACCCCCCAAAGATTGTGTTCACTGCACCCCACAAAGATTCTGTTCACTGTACCCCACAAAGATTGTGTTCACTGCACCCCAAAAAGATTGTGTTCACTGCACCCCAAAAATGATGTTGTTCACTGCACCCCAAAAAGGATGTTGTTCACTCCACCCCAAAAAGATTGTGTTCACTGCACCCCACAAAGATTGTGTTCACTGCACCCCAAAAAGATTGTGTTCACTGCACCCCAAAAATGATTTTGTTCACTGCACCCCAAAAAGGATTTTGTTCACTGCACCCCAAAAAGGATGTTGTTCACTCCACCCCAAAAAGATTGTGTTCACTGCACCCCAAAAAGATTGTGTTCACTGCACCCCACAAAGGATTTTGTTCACTGCACCCCAAAAAGATTGTGTTCACTGCACCCCAAAAAGGATGTTGTTCACTGCACCCCAAAAAGGATTTTGTTCACTGCACCCCAAAAAGATTGTGTTCACTGCACCCCACAAAGGATTTTGTTCACTGCACCCCACAAAGATTGTGTTCACTGCACACCAAAAAGGATTGTGTTCACTGCACCCCAAAAAGATTTTGTTCACTGCACCCCAAAAAGATTGTGTTCACTGCAGCCCAAAAAGATTGTGTTCACTGCAGCCCAAAAAGATTGTGTTCACTGCAGCCCAAAAAGATTGTGTTCACTGCAGCCCAAAAAGATTGTGTTCACTGCAGCCCAAAAAGATTGTGTTCACTGCAGCTCACACACAGAAAAATGGATGTGGATCACTGACACCTGCCTATCTCCAATCCCACACCACACAGCAATATCGATTGTAGTTTGTAGAACACAGTTTCCCTAAAATTCAGCAGACTCTGTCCCTAACAGGATTGAGAAGAGATCGTAGATCAGGATTGAGTGCAGACCCCACCCCCCACACAGCAATATCGATTGTAGTTTGTAGAAGACACTGACCCTATATAATTCAGCAGACTCTATCCCTAAAATGCCTACAACTCGCCCTGCCTAAACACTCCGACCTGTCCCTCAATTCTATCCGGACACAAATGGTTTTTTCCTGCCTATCTTTCCCTAATCAGCAGCCAGCACGTTGATGTGTGCTCTGTCCCTGAATCTAAGCAGCATAATGACGCCGCTGCGGCTGCCTCGAACTTATAAAGACTTGGTCACATGCTTCAGACGGCCAATCACAGCTACTGAGACATTTGCAGGCATGGCTGGGATGGCTTAAGGCACACCAGTTAAACGATTGTTGATTGGCTGTTGAAAGCCCGCCATGAAAAGAGCGCCAAAGCATGCAAAACCCGGAAATAAAACGACCGAACACGGATTTTTACCCGAACATACAGTAAAGTGTCCGTGTCCGTGTTCGGGTACAAAAAATCCAATTATTCGGTACGAACACGAATAATACAGTCCGTGTTCGCTCAACACTAATATTAAATAATATTTATTTCACCTACCATTTTGTAAATAAAATAGTTCATGTACAATTGAAAGGCATTACCAGGGAATTAGGTAATTTGATTGTTCTAAGATTGATATGGCCCACATCTTTGTTAATTTTATTTAGCGGCAGTTGGAAGATCATTTGCTCAAAGAATATATAATGTGCAAAGAACTGATGGTCACTTTCATGCGAGAATAAGTGCCTTGTCACAATGCATTTATCAAGTGCATTAGAAAACACGTTTGTGTTCGGTAGATTCTCTGCATATGATGGATAGTTACTGAACCCCTCTGACTATTATATAGGACAGATTTGCTATGTCCACAGCCCCATAAACTACATTTGATAATGGTTTTCATGTGACTGCACTGTGCTTTCAGCCTATTCATTTATAGCAAGCCAGGAATAGGAGCAATGGAAGGTCATCTTAAAGCAATTACATGCCAAACTAATCTAAAATCACCATGGAGGTAAAAGAAGATAACAGCCCCATAAATTATACTTCTTGTATGCCTAGATTACATGCCTTTGCTGTGCTCATTAATGATAGATTATGCACAGGTAACCTCGGTGCACTTATGTAAATGTTGCTGGAATGAACAAACATTATTTGCACAGCTTCTATACATAAACAGGCTTATTCGGTAAGACAAACTGCAGTGTGTACAGTGCAGAATTCTGACCAACCACAATTCATGTTTGACTGATGTGACTTTACCAAAGGCTTACTTGCATTTAGGAGCGTAAACTTCCCATCAATTTGTATTCTGAAGTATATAAACACAGCCCGATATTGTAGGGGGCCATCGCCTTTCATCCAACATTAATGACAAATAATGCTCTAATCATTGCAACAAATTAGAAAAATAGAGGTGGATGTTTACACGGCATTACAGGAGCATCTTTACAAAGGTGCCCAACACAGGCATTAGAGACATGGCAATGATTAGCAAAGGCAGAACATGGAAGTCATGTCAAGAGCAGTTCTGGATGCATTGTAAATCAGTGCTGTTCCACTGCACCCAATGGGGGCAAAGTCTGGTGGTTAGAAGACCCGCTGGCATCAATATAACAGGGATACAGGCCAAATAGATGGGAACTGTATTTCAAATGAGTTTAAGAACACACAAAAAACATATAATTTGTTATAGGGGGTACCCACTCTCTTTGGAAAACAAATACAAGAGAAACAAGAAAACACGTTTGAAAATATAAAAAATTAGTGGAAAACAAATGCAAAAGATTCATGCATTTTGAAATAGGAGAGTGCGAGCCAGTTCTTAGTGCCACTAATTATAAGGCCTTGTTCACACTTTGATGCTCAATTGCAGGTTTGATGGTTGCAGTTTGCTAAAGTTAAATAAAGATGAAAGTGCTTGCAAAAGCCTGATGAAATCTGTGCTAATATAATCATCAGGACTTGAACTGCAAGAAGAAAACTAAGAGAACTAAATAGTGTCATTGGGACTGATTCCTTAAACCTATAGTAAAAATAGCACACAATAAAAATCGCTGCCAAAAAGAACCTGTAAGCAGGTGCTTCCAAGAGGATTCTGAAGAGTTATTGTTTTTTTCGTTCTGTGTTCATGCCCTCAAGATGATTGGGTCAGCCATGTTCACATTGTTACAATGACATAATGTTGTGCTGTTGACCTGCTAAGCTTGTGGTAACTGAGCAGGAAAGGTAATGTTTTCCTGCTCTTTTTAGCAAGGTTATCGCCCCATTCAGGTCATACAATATTAATAGGGCTCACTAAGTGCCCTGGGAGGTTGGTTGGGGAAAGACTGCAAAAATTTAGTTGTTACTCTGTCAGAGTGGATCACCCCCTTGGTGGGTGGTGGGAACCTGATCAGGGGTTCCCAGTGAGATCTGGAACCTGATCTTTATTGACTTTTAGCTACCAATCATGGACCTACTGCCTTTTTTGAATTATTATCAAATCATAGACTCTAAGGGACTTACTGTATATTGATGTAAAAAAAAAAAAAACCTCTTAAAATAACACTGAACAATATAAATAAATAAAATCTAAAATTAATAAATTGGACTGCTGCCGCTACAACCCACAATGGTGTGCAGTGGAAAAAAATGTAATATAATATTACTAGCAGCGCAATGTCTCAGTGAACAGGTAATGGAATACGTGGTAGTATCACCCCCAAAATCTCTCCAGGTGGTGGTGCAAAAAAATAAATTGGTTTCTCAAAACTAAGTACGTAATATAGTGCAATTAAAATGCAAGTATAGTACAATAAATAAATGTGCTGAAAATCTTTTTAAAGTGCATCAATGAACAAGCGGTATTAGGAAAAATGTCCATATATAATGTGCATCAGTAAACAATATTGCAGATGCCCATATAAAGTGCATCAGTTAAGCAATAATTTGTGCAAAAAAATTTGTACAGTGCAACAAACAACAAGTATAGTGCAATCAGTGTCCATATAAAGTGCATATATAAATGGATGCTGGTGTATTATAGTCTCTTCAAGGTGCTATAATGAATTGATCCTTTACGGTACTGCAATAAATGTGGAGTGCTATAGAGGAAAATGATGGTGACACCCTCCGTGCTCATGGGATGTGATAGAAATGCACACTCACTGTTGACTTCCATTACCATACGGCAAAGAGGTATTTTATTACATTAAATTTCTTTCACTTACTGTATATTGCCTCTTGTGGCTTTACTGCCTAAATGTCCTCTTGCCTTAACCCTTTTACTGCCAGGTCTGTACGGCATACAGGCCTCATTTCTTCCTCTCCTGTAAGCTCATAGTCACCTCAATGACCATGAACTTATAACAGAATTGCTCAGCAGACTCTGCTGAACAATTCTATAACTCTGATCAGCGGATTACAATTCACTGATTAGAGTTAATAACCTAAAATGTGACTGACCCCCCCCCCCCCATACTGCCGCTTCCCTGTCCCCAGCTTCTCCATCTCCCGCCCGCTCCCTGTGACCTAACATTACTCCCCCCTGTCACCTAACATTACTCCCCCCACTCTACTCTCCTTTCCTATACCTTTCATCCCCCTTTTTCCCCCAGCACTGATTCCCACCCCATACACCCGATTCCGCCCCCCCCCCCCCCCCGCAAACCCGTTCCCCTGCAACTTTAGAAGTCGGCACCCCTACTCTGCCACTCCTGCCAGCTACAGGTGCTGCTGGGTCCCTCTGTCCGGTGAGCTGTCAGCCTGAGAGCGTGGGGGGGGGGTGCTGGTGTAGCTGGGGGCTTGGGGGGGGGGGGCCTTGGTAAACTTGTGTTTACCAGCCCCCTCCCTGTAGTACAGTGGATCTAAGCAGCCATCACTACTGATGGCTCTTATGTCCACTGACAGCTGATTAGCTGCTCATAGTAATCTGAGAGTTTACTATGTGTCAGACTGACAGTTTCTAAATGGATAAGGAGTCTCTTATTTATTCGTCTAAAGGGCTGCAGACTTTCTTAAGTCCCTTTCTCTGTCTCAAAAAAAGGGATATGGGGATCTATTTAGACCTCTGACATCTCACCAAAGCCCCCCCCCCCCCCCGCAAAAAAAAAAAATGTATATATATTTGTAAAAAAATTTAAAAAGTAAAAAAAAGAAAAAACGAACGTTCTGCTGATCCCCACTGAGCAGGCAGATGACAGGTCCGCATCCACTTTGCTGATGCAGAGGTCTCAAAAAAGATATATGGGCGTCTGTTTAGACCTCTGATATCCCCCCCCCCCCCAAAAAAAATCCCCAAAAATATATAAAAAAATGTATATATAATTGTATAGAAATTTTAAAAGTAGAAATAAATAAATAAAACATGGAGCGGACTCTGTCAAGTAGATCCACCTGCTCAGTAGGGATCTTTCTGCTGATCCTCGCTGAGCAGGCGGTTGATAGATCTGCATCCGCTCTGCTGATGCAGAGCGGACACAGACCCAGCCCACTGTTCTTATTGGGGCAGTAGGATGGAAAGTAACCTCCTGTTCATTTCCATTTGATACCATTTGATAAAAAAACAATGAGTGGTCTGATTGGGCCCACCTGAATAGTGGATAGTTTGACCCAATCAGTCTGCTTGTGTGAAATGGGCCTAAGGCCTTGTTCACACAGGGCATACACAGCATACCTTACAGGGATGCACAAGTGTTCCATGCATCTCTGTGCAGGCAGTCCCATTTATGTAATTTGGAATGTAGCAACTGCACGAACAAAGCATGTAGGTCCACGTGCATGTCCCTGAGCTCACACTGTCTGCTTTTGGGGTCGTGCACCCACACCCACACCCACACGGATGTCAGATTGGGAACAGCAGCTATGCCTGTGCAGCCGTTGCATCCCAATTTACATAAACGGGACTGCCTGCACTGGGATGCACGGAACACCTTTGCATCTCTGTGCCGGTAAACATGGCCCTCTATGGGCGTACACTTTAGTATGTGAATGATGCTTACCTAGTAGTAATTTACCAGGAATTTTGTAAGTTACGTTGTGTTTATGTATTTATTGATTTTAGTGTATTTTTTAGTGTATTTTTTGTGAAAATAGCGATATGATGAACATTTGCGCAACTACAGCGTAGCCCAAAAAATGAGTAACACGTTTTTTATTCTACAGGTCATGTGCTTTCATAAAATGTTTAATTGCGCAGCCCAAAAAATTAGTAACACATTTTTTATTCTTCAGGTCATGTGCTTTTATAAAATGTATGGTTTGAGGGGTCTTTTCAAATTCTGAAAGCTGTAAGTAAAAAATGGTAACAAGAATTTTGTAAATTTTGTCATGTATGAATCCATCCAATAATGATTTTAGTGTATCTTTACTGAAAATATTGGTTTGATAAACATATGTGCAAATATTGCGTTGCCCTAAAAATCAGTAGCACCTTTTTTTTATTCTACTGGCCATGTGCTTTCAGAAAGTATATGGTTTGGGGGGTCTTTTACAAACTCTGAAAGCTGTAAGTGAAAAAGGAAAAGAGATTTTTTTAGAGAAATGTTTGCGTACGTCAGATTTTCAGTATTTCTCAAAAAGGCGCAATTTAAAGTTTACAAATATTTGTTATTTATTAACTCAATGCAAGTTTAGCTTTTATGTTTAGAAGGAACTTAGCAGGAATTTTGTAAAATTTGCTGTGTTTGTATCTGCTAATAATGATTATAGTGCATTTTTAGCGAAAATATTATTTGGTAAACATTCGCGCAAATATCACGGGGCCTTAAAAATCAGTAGCACCTTCCATTCAATCTATTGGTCCTTTGCATTCAGAAAATGTATAGTTTGGGGAGGTCTTTTAAAAACTCTGAAAGCCTAAAGTGAAAAATGAAAACCTTCTGATTTTTTGAGAAAGTTGGTTATTTATAGTTTTGTGTATGTTCAGTCTTCACCATTTTGCAAAGAGGTGCCATTTAAAATTTACAAATTTTTGTTATTTATTAACTCAATACAGGTTAATCTTTTATATTTAGTAGGAATTTAGCAGGGATTTTGTAAAACTTGCTGTGTTTGTATCTGCTGATTTGGTAAAAATGTGCGCAAATATTGTGGGGCCTTTAAAATCAGTAGCACCTTCCTTTTATTCTACTGGTCCTATGCTTTCAGAAAATATATGATTTTGGGGGGAGTCTTTAACATACTCTGAAAGCTGTAAGGGAACAATGAAAACCTTCAGATTTTTAAAGAAATGTGGTTATTTACATTTTTAAGGTGCAACAGAATAGCAACAGTTATATGTACTTCTATTATACGCCACTAGATGGCCTCCTCAACCTCTTTCTATTAACTCTATATATATATATACACATATACATATATACAGTGGGTACGGAAAGTATTCAGACCCCCTTAAATTTTTCACTCTTTGTTATATTGCAGCCATTTGCTAAAATAATTTAAGTTCATTCTTCTTCCTCATGAATGTACACATAGCACCCCATACTGACAGAAAAACACAGAATTGTTGACATTGTTGCAGATTTATTAAAAAAGAAAAACTGAAATATCACATGGTCCTAAGTATTCAGACCCTTTGCTCAGTATTTAGTAGAAGCCCCCTTTTGATCTAATACAGCCAGGAGTCTTTTTGGGAAAGATGCAACAAGTCTTTCACACCTGGATTTGGGGATCCTCTGCCATTCCTCCTTGCAGATCCTCTCCAGTTCTGTCAGGTTGGATGGTAAACGTTGGTGGACAGCCATTTTTAGGTCTCTCCAGAGATGCTCAATTGGGTTTAAGTCAGGGCTCTGGCTGGGCCATTCAAGAACAGTCACGGAGTTGTTGTGAAGCCACTCCTTTGTTATTTTAGCTGTGTGCTTAGGGTCATTGTCTTGTTGGAAGGTAAACCTTCGGCCCAGTCTGAGGTCCAGAGCACTCTGGAGAAGGTTTTTGTCCAGGATATCCCTGTACTTGGCCGCATTCATCTTTCCCTCGATTGCAACCAGTCGTCCTGTCCCTGCAGCTGAAAAACACCCCCACAGCATGATGCTGCCACCACCATGCTTCACTGTTGGGACTGTATTGGACCGGTGATGAGCAGTGCCTGGTTTTCTCCACACATACTGCTTAGAATTAAGGCCAAAAAGTTCTATTTTGGTCTCATCAGACCAGAGAATCTTATTTCTCACCATCTTGGAGTCCTTCAGGTGTTTTTTAGCAAACTCTATGCAGGCTTTCATGTGTCTTACACTGAGGAGAGGCTTCCGTCGGGCCACTCTGCCATAAAGCCCCGACTGGTGGAGGGCTGCAGTGATGGTTGACTTTCTACAACTTTCTCCCATCTCCTGACTGCATCTCTGGAGCTCAGCCACAGTGATCTTTTGGGTTCTTCTTTACCTCTCTCACCAAGGCTCTTCTTCCCCGATAGCTCAGTTTGGCCGGACGGCCAGCTCTAGGAAGGGTTCTGGTCGTCCCAAACGTCTTCCATTTGAGGATTATGGAGGCCACTGTGCTCTTAGGAACCTTAAGTGCAGCAGAAATCTTTTTGTAACCTTGGCCAGATCTGTGCCTTGCCACAATTCTGTCTCTGAGCTCTTCAGGCAGTTCCTTTGACCTTATGATTCTCATTTTCTCTGACATGCATTGTGATCTGGAAGGTCTTATATAGACAGGTGTGTGGCTTTCCTAATCAAGTCCAATCAGTATAATCAAACACAGCTGGACTCAAATGAAGGTGTAGAACCATCTCAAGGATGATCAGAAGAAATGGAAAGCACCTGAGTTAAATATATGAGTGTCACAGCAAAGGGTCTGAATACTTAGGACCATGTGATATTTCAGTTTTTCTTTTTTAATAAATCTGCAACAATGTCAACAATTCTGTGTTTTTCTGTCAGTATGGGGTGCTATGTGTACATTCATGAGGAAGAAGAATGAACTTAAATGATTTTAGCAAATGGCTGCAATATAACAAAGAGTGAAAAATTTAGGGGGTCTGAATACTTTCCGTACCCACTGTATACACATATATTTTTTAATTTATTATTTTTATTTTTATTTCTTTTTGCTTCTTTTTTACTTTTATTTAAACTTCATATATAATGCATAATACGTTATTTAAAATATTTGAGTGGTACATCCACATCTAAGAGATTCTTTTTGTATGTTTCCTTCCCGGACTATTTACATGCAATGCGTTGGGAACTAATGGGTCCATTATACCTAATTCAAAATCCAGGTCCGATATACAGACTTATACTTGGTGGACTGATACAACGCACTGTAAATGTTGCACATATTTTTGTTCGGTCTAATATGCTGTCCCCAGTATTCCATGCTTATAGTACTAAACACTGCCATTTTGGTGTAGTCTGTGATGTGGAGTTCACTTCTGGATTACGCATTAAACTTGCTGACCTGTTGATGAATGGTTGCCTAGCCACCGCATGCATTTATAAGGGACGATATCGGAAGTGAACCGACGCTGCTAGGATGTATCTATTACGAAACGCATACAGCGTGTTGCGTCACTTCCGGTTTCTCACGATCGAGATCGAGGCTTGGACCGCACAGCGCTCCATACATACGATTACATGCCTGTTTTTTCTCCTGTTATGTGAGTACCTCTCTACCTTTGCTTTATTAAATTGTCCATACGGTATTACACTATGTGCCTTGTCTATCATTATTCCCTGGTACACAATCACGAGTGATATCCTGTGGACATCCGGGACCATTACCTGCTGATAGGAGCCCAGTAGGACCCACCACTACCCCAAGGGACACTTCCATATAGGATCTCCTAGACCACTTCCAGGACGCCCCTATACAGGAGTAGGTGGAGATACCGAGAGTCTCTGGTCGCTGGATATATTCACACACCCGCTATATACCCCTGTGTGGGGTGGGTGTTTCTGGTGAGTGAGTTTTTTTACCAGAAGGATCACCCAGCACCTCACTGTCAATCACGGGGTCACTCTTTATAGCCATCATCAGAGTGTCGTCACCTATTATTCATTTTGGAATTTTACACCTTGTATTTGGTCACTGCATGTGGCATAGAGACATTTAGCTTATATTGGACTTTTGTGTGCATATTTGTTGCATTATATATTCCGTTGGCACTTTATTTCACCTCTATACCACGGTGTGTGGTATAGTTGGGGGATTCTATATGCACTAGAGCACTTTTCCTGATATGCACTTTTAGGTTTGCACAATTAAGATTTATCAATATCCGTTTAAATTTTTATGTTGGTATTTATCTAAGATTTATATTATATTGTACCACATTGTTTATTAACACCTATATGCACTTCATACAACAAAAGGAATGACCGCACTTCCGATAAGTTTCAAAAAAGGAGTGTCTTTATTCCACATCAATCTGCAAATACAGATACACACTGTGAGTGCAGGACAATCGGTGGACGCGTTTCACGACTGGATGTGTCGCTTATTCATGGGTGATGAATAAGCGACACATCCAGTCGTGAAACGCGTCCACCGATTGTCCTGCACTCACAGTGTGTATCTGTATTTGCCGATTGATGTGGAATAAAGACACTCCTTTTTTGAAACTTATCGGAAGTGCGGTCATTCCTTTTGTTGTATGAAGCTATCCTGGATTGCGGATCCGACCGGCACCTGATTCCAGCCTCACCTAGAGCGGTCTTCCCTGTTTGGATTCTACCTATATGCACTTGTCACTTTATATAATAATACCTTCGTATATTGAGTTTTTACCGCTGGTACTATTCTGTTGCACCTTATATTTAGCACTTTCTAATTTTAGGCAGCGCCACCGCCCTACCTTCCTTATCCCATATTTATAGTCTTTGGACTATTATTTAGGGAGGCTGCAGCCTATATTTTACATTTTATATCTTTTTTCACATATACATTATTTATATCACATTTTACACCATTTTTACACATTTCTAATTTGCACATATATCTTTGCACATATCCTCCTTTTCGCCTTTTATCCAGATAGACCATTAGCGCAGAGTTTTATACCTTTTATTTACATTTTTGTGTGCGTTCAATTTTCACCATTTTGCAAAAAGGCCTAATTTAAAAATTACAAATATTTGTTATTTATTAACTCAATACAGGTTACGCTTTTATATTTAGTAGGAATTTAGCAGGAATTTTGTAAAATTTGCTTATTTTATATCTGCTAAACAGAGAATTTTTAGTGAATATATTGTTTTGGTAAACATTTGCACAAATATCACAGGGCGTTTAAATCAGTAGCACCTTCTTTTTATTCTACAGGTCATGTGCTTTGGGGGGGTCTTAAAAAAAACTCTGAAAGCTGTAAGAAAACAATGAAAACCTGTAGAAAACCTGTAGATTTTTAACGAAATTTGGATATTTCCATTTCCATGTTCGATTTTCACCATTTTGCAAAAAGGCACAATCTAAAATTTACAAATAATGATTATTTATTAGTTCAATACAGGTTAGCTTTTATGTTTAGTAGGAATTTTGTAAAATGGGCTGTGTTTTTATCTGCTAATAATGATTTTAGTGTATTTTTAGCGAAAATATTGTTTTGATAAATATTTGAGGAAATATCATTGTGCCCTAAAAATCAGTAGCACCTTATTTGTATTCTGCTGGTCATGTGCTTTCAGATAATATATGATTTGGAGGGTCTTTAACAAACTCTGAAAGCTGTAAGGGAAAAATAAAAAAGCAATGAAAAAAATTGCAAAAGTGGCCTGGTCAGCTAAGTTTAAAAGAAGAGCACAGGGCCTGGCAGCAAAAGGAATAAAGGGATTGCTTTATGCACTTTGCCATCTGTTTAAGGTACAGTCACTTTATAAAGCACTTTAGAGCCATGTAGAACCATGTAGAATGTGTCTTTGAGAACTGTTACTTGTTATTTGCAACTACCTTAATAAAGGATCTTTATTTGTTCATCTAATTTGCCTGGTCTGGTGTCTCTCAAGGGCTGCATGCATGGCATATCTAAACAGTATGGCTTATAAAAGGGGACTAAAGTTAGAAAAGATACAGTACAGAGTCTAACAAGCAGAATGCTGTCCAGAGGAAGCTATGTTGGTAAGGACTACCATATTTGTGTCACTTGCTAAAGCATCCAATCAGCCATGAAATGGGTGACATGGCTAAAATGACAGTTATTCTGCTAGTGAAGGAGTGTTGTACTTGGCCCCTTTATTAGCTGCCAGTTCCCATATATTGGGACTGACTCCGTGGCACAGAGTACCTAGGGACCCAGCCTGGAGTCACAGGAGAGAGAGATTGTAATGGGAGTCACTTTGGTTGTGGGGCCCATGGAACACTGCTTACCTTAGAGAGGTTGGGAAATCCCTCTCTCAGCCCCTAGGCCCCTCGTATCTGTAAGTCACCCTGTGTCTATTAGGGACATAGGGTGACCAAGGAAATTATGGGAAGGTACTTAATGGATACTGTGAATATGGTTTGAAATATTTCAAATGGAACAGTAATATTTATCATCCATATATCTCAAGAAACATATGAAGACTGCTTCACACAGTCAGACTCATAGCAGATGCTAATATCATCAGCTCAACCACCTGTCTTCCACACATTGTTGAATATGCTGATTTACTCACCTGTTATCTACTGTGGGTTCTGTGTTTACACTTATGATAATGTGTATTGTAATTTAGGAGCTCGAGGACAGCAGTCTGCTAGTTATTGGCTCAGGTTGATTGAATCATTGTCATTTATTAGTTACTGGTGGAAAAGTAGAGTACTATTTGTGTTGGTTGTTCTTTAGATAAGTTAATTATATTGCTGTACACAATTTCATCTGCATATGATAATGTAATCAGGCACCTGACCTAGTGTGGTAATTTGATCAGGAGGGGGATGTTTCCCTGTGCTGTATATATTGTGTGTGAGACTGTTCAATAAAGTAATTGAAGGTTCCAGATTCTATACAAGCTATTCTCGGCTAGTTTTGTATGGGGGCTTTGTAATATCTGATATCTATGTTCAAGACTGGAGGAAGCATGTTCTGACGGAAGCCCACAAACACAGTGTGGGTCGCGGTTCCATTACAGAGATGTAGAGGGGCCCCAGGAAAGTGAATACAATCACAGTGTGGTTGTAGTGCGAATCCTGTATCCAGTAGCAACAGTGGTATTAGTCACTGGGAACAAAGTGACAGAATTGCTGAGTTGGTGGAGATCGATACAGGCTCTGCGGTACCAGCTCCGAAATGCTGCACACCTGAGGAAGTGATGTTCTCTAGCAGGGAAGTGTTCAAAAGGCTCAATGTTAACAGTGAAAATAAGTTATTTTCTAAGTTTTATGTCAATTTAAGTCATCAGCTTCATCGATTAAAACATAACATAACCTAAATTGTCATGATTTCTAATTTATTCTGTTTTAAAAACTATAGATGTGGAATGCAGTAGATACATTTCCCATAACGCTGGGTGTCTTAATTTGACCTTTTATTAAATCAAAATATTAGAATCAAAAGTAAGTTTTTTTTCTGAACCTTGATTGTGTACAAGAACCAACTCAGTGCTACACATCACCCTTTTCATGATTTTGTAGAAATAAGGGTTTGTAGAAATAAGAGGTCTGTTTGAGCAGACTCCGGTAGTTGTATATGCTCTGAAAATGGTATTGACAAGAACTCAGTAACACTCAGCAGCTGGTTTGGATGACCCAAAGTAGATCACCCAAGCCAACTGCTGAACGTTACTAAGCTCTTGTCAATAACACACCGAAGTAAGCGTATAAACCACTGTCGGACTACATACAGGCCAACCTCTTATGTCCATAAACCCTGATGAAGGGGGCAATGTGTGGCCCCTGAAACACATTGGCTCTTGTTCCCAAGTAATGATCAGAATAAAACCTTATTTTGGGCTTGCATATTTCAATATGGCTCTTTGTTTGCAATTCAAATATTGTTTCTACATCCCAAGGTTAAGGTGGCAGTACATTAGTGCTCAGACGCTGCTTACATATCACCTAGATCAACGTTTCTCAACTCCGGTCCTCAGGGCACACTAACAGGCCAGGTTTGCAAGAAAACTGAAATGCATCACAGGCGATATCATTTGCTGCTCACTGATTGCAGTATTCTAATCTTCATCTCCCCAAGGTAATACTTAAAATCTGGCCTGTTAGTGTGCCCCGAGGACCAGAGTTGAGAAACACTGACCTAGATACCCCACAGGGGCACAATTAGTGTAACTTGGATAAATGCAATTTTGAGTACTAAATTGTCACCAACATCTTAAGATTTCAATCTACTACTCTTGAAGGATCTTGAAGGATCCCTTGATGAACTCATGTGATTAAGTGATGTAACGCGTAGGAAAGCGCACACCGGAAGTGACGTACGTACGGGACACGCACAAGCGGGACACTGACTGCACAAGCTGAACAGAAAGATTATAAACTGTAAGTTGCTACGTTTTTATAAATAAATGTTCGGATTTACTGCACCATGATGGCCCAATCTTTTCTGAGACCTTAGTAAAAGATGCAAGGATAGTACCACACAGGATACGCTGGCAGCACCCCACAGTACCCCAGAGAAGTGGAAACCGGTACCCACAGCCCTGCAGAAAGTGAAGCAATCCCACTGGAAATAATACAAAAGTGTATTATTTACAGTAATAAAGTGAGCGGGTTGCACACCTAGAGGTGATTAAACACTCAAGAGCACAAATACCCACGCCGCAAAGAGGTGTAATAGAGGATTTTGGATGATTTATTGGGACACCACCACGTGTTTTAACACTAAAGCACTGAAAAGATCGATTGGTTTTAAATCAGAAGAATATATGGACTTTATTTATTTGTTGAATATTTGCACCGTTTTAATAGATTACTAACATTGTAACAGCACCAGCACTTTGATTCGTTTATGCACTAGAAATTTGTGCACAACACAATTTTTTGGAACTAGAGATTGATTCATAGTTTTTTTTATATATTGTACAGAGTATTACATATAATTTTATGCACTATATATGCACCTTACTCCCACACTTTCTTGTATTTGCATTATTGCACAGTACCATAGTTCATAATCACTATAGGCACTTTATATGTATTATTTATTACACTCAAGTCACTTTGCACTTTGTATGATCACCATATATAGGTATTGAGTTTTTTTCATATACAGATAAGGAAAGAATTTTTTTAATGAAGAGTTTCTTTTATTTATTTATTTGATTAATTAACTTGGCATGTACACCAACATCATTCTAGAGAGTGTGACTGCACTGATTACACACAATATCCCTGAAGCGCAGTATTCCCCTCAAAAATATAATGCTGGCTATACCTGATTTCAGAGCGCCGCTCGGCGATCACATGACCGGCCAGCTTTTTCCTCTCCCTGTCTGACAACTGCAGTAGGCAGGGCCGAGATTCCCTTGCTGACGTCAGTTGGGAGGGGAAGAGGAGAGAGGCGGCTGGTCATGTGACCGCCGAGCGGCGCTCTAAAATCAGGTATAGCCAGCATTTTTTTGCATAAAACACAGTGACAGGAGAACCTATCATTAGGAAACAAAGAGAGTTAAATAAGATTATAAAAGTTTTTTCAGCAGTGGGGGGGGAGCAGACAGGCAGTGAGGGGAGGGGTAGGAGGATAGAGGGACACAGAGGAGGACAGGAGAGCTGTGGATGATGGAGGCACATAAATTGATCATGGTGTCAAGGCTCAGCAGCCATGATATACCGTGGTCAGTTTACAGGGTGGAGGGCAGAACCAGGCAGGATCAGCCAGGTATTTTAGGTGATACGGGGTGCCAAATTGCACAGCACAAGCAATGTGCTGTATAACATGCTTTAAAGAAACAGGATTTTTTATTTATTTTTTTGGGGGTAAAAACACTTTAATTTCACTTCTGTCATACTTCCACATGACTAAGTTAATCATATGCTCCACTGACACCTCACTTAGCAACATCATCCAGCTTGTGTAGAGAAGGTGAGAACCCAAGTCAACTTCTCAGACAATTTGGAAGCAGATATCTTATTAACTAATTTGTCTGTCAAGTTTGGTATGAAGAAAATTATTCTCATTCAAAACATGATTTTATGTTTTTTTTTATATTCCTGACAGTGTTAATTTGCTGCATAATTAGGTATCTCATGTGTTATACGTACAGTATGTATGAACTCTGTTTTGTTTTTGTGAAAAGATGACACTAATTTCCTCCTGCCTCTAACCACTGCAGCCCTTGAATGGACGTCATCAATGTGTTGTTCAGTATCATTTGGTATATATCTTGTGAGTGTACAACTATTGTCATATAGGTCTATCAGTGTGCTTAGGTTTTAACTTTGTATTCCTTTTTTTCCAACAACAACAACACCTGTCTTTTGTCTACCTCACATGTGTGTTTCCATCCTAATTTTTTCCTTTTTTAACCACTTCTGGACCAGAAGATTTTCCCCCTTATTAACCAGGTCATTTTTTGCGATACTGCACTGTGTTATTTTAACGTGCGATGATGTACCCAACTAAAATTGATGTCCTTTTTTTTCCCACAAATAGAGATTTCTTCTGGTGGTATTTGATCACCTGTGCAATTTTTTATTTTTTGCACTATAAACAAAAAAAGAGCGACAATTCTGAAAAAAAAAATAAAAATTATATTTTCCACTTTCTGCTATATAACATTCCCCAAAAAAATGTAAAAATCAAATTGTTTCATCATTTAATCCCAATAAGCGTATTTTGATTGGTTTGCGCAAAAGTTATCGCTTCTACAAACTCTCATTTTTATTTTATTTTCTTTACTAGGCGGCGATCAGCGATTTTTAATGGGACTGAGACATTGCTGTGGACAGATCGGACCCCTAACGGACATTTTTGACACTTTTGGGGGGACTAGTGACATTACTACAGTAATTAGTGCTAAAATATGCACTGTTACTATAATAATGACACTGGCAGGGAAGGGGTTAACCCAGGGGCAATCAAATCCCCTGATCCAACCTCCCCACACCAGCACCACTGCCACTAATCCTACCCCCCAACAACCACCCCCACTGTTTCCACTGATCCCACCCCCCCCCCCCACCCCACCACCACTGCTGCAATTCATCTCATCCCACCGCCACCCCAGCGGCCACTCATCCCATCCCATCCCCCATCATCACTGCCACTCATCCCATCCCACCACTGCTTCCACTGTTCCCATCCCCCCACCACTGCCACTTATTCCATCCCCCCCACAACTACCACCACCCCTTCTACTCATCCCATCCTATCTACCCCATCAACACCCTCTGCCACTGATCTTATCTCCCCCACCACCACTGCCACCAATGCCATCCCATACCATCCCACCACCACTGTCACTAACGCTGCCACTGACCCTTTTCCATCCCCCCCCATCACTACTACCACCACTGCAACTCATTTCAACCTCATGCTCCAGGGGGCCCATCCCCCATCCCTGTAAACCTGGATTGGAGGGGCGGTGGGGCGGCATATAGAGGAACCAATCCCCTCTCCGCTGCAGGAAGAAAATAGAGGGGATCAGATTCTCTATATGCTGCCCCTGCCGCCCCTCCTTTCCAGGTGTACAGGGGTGATGCATGGGGCTGGGCCTCCCTGGGGGTCAGAGGGGCCCTTCATGGTTTCTTTCACTGTGGCCTTGAAGGTTCTAATTATGCCTCTGTTTGGTTACTGTAGCAGCTTTAGGATGTTAGGTTGTCCCTATGTAAGTTCTGAGTCCATCTGATTTGGAGTTTATAAGGAGCAAAGGACCCTCTCTTCACCAAACATGACAATTTTCAGGCCTAACGATTGGACACTTAGACACTGAGCACTGAATTATAGGAGGAAGGGGGGAGAGTCACACATTTCCCTATAGCTACAAGTACCAGCTTTTTTCAGGGCACTAGTAAAAAAGGGAGAGCATGTGGAGGACAAGTATCAGCACCCTAGGGCAGTGGTTCTCAATTCCGGTCCTCGGGACCCACTAACAGGCCAGATTTTAAGTATTACCTTGGGGGATGCAGACTAGAATACTGCAATCACTGAGCAGCAAATGAGATCACCTGTGATGTAATTTAGTTATCTTGCAAACCTGGCCTGTTGGTGGGTCCCGAGGACCGGAATTGAGAACCACTGCCCTAGGGGACAAGCTATGCAGCAAGCTTGTTCCTTTGGTATAAATATGCAAAGCATGGGTGCAGATCATGTTAATGTAAAAAGAATAAATAAAAATATGTTTTCAAGGATATGTAAATTTTTCCTTTAATCAATAAAGGAATATTTTAAACAGGAGAAAGGAAACAAAAACAACTGACAAAACAGAATAAAACAGAAAACATCTGGATAAGACAGAATACATATTACATACTGTCTCTATTTTACTCATTATACATGGGTAAAAATGTTTTGCGTTTCATACTAATAGAGTATAGGAAGTCTTATAAATGATTCTGGACATTTAGTGGCTTAGCACTGGAGTGCTGAGCTGTGCAGGGGGTGAGAGTGGCTGGCTCAGTCTCCTAGTGGCTCACTGAGTAACTGAGCCAACTACAGAACCAGGCTTTTGGGTGGATTATGTCTGTAAAATCAGAATCGATCCAGTGCCTGGACCAGCTGAGTGACATCAGCGGACAGAGGATTTTAGCCTGCTGTCAGCTAAAAATAGGTCCTGTTATCCATAGAAAAAAGCTTTGGTCATATTTCTCCTTTATCTCATGGCACTGTTATGGGCCATTCTTATACACCTGCTGGAGATTGCATGTGTCAATAACATGGAAATTTGTAGAGCAGATATTACCAGACATCTGATAACTTGCCAACTCTACTTTACTAAACAAAGACATATATAAGGCTTTCATAGATAATCCTGCACATTTATAAAAATTTAAAGTGGAAGAAAAATAAAAAAATACATATAGTTTTTCAGTAGCATTAACTCAATCTGTTTTTGTTTTTTTCTAAGTTTATTATCTGTTGATTCAAATTCAGAAAACCATAGGCGTGCGCACGGGGTGTGCAAGTTGCCTGGGCACACCCTAATCACCCCCTACCCCAGCCAGGCCTTTTTTCTAGTGAAATTGCCTGCTCCGTCGTCAATGGACACTCACTGGCAGTGAGAGCTGTGAGTGGGACTATTATGGTTACTATACTCCAAGCCCGACCTATGAGAAGGACTGCAGTCGTGAAGTAAGCTGGCAGCCAACCGCATTTTCCAATGCTGCCTCTATACAGTAGTTCTGGCAGAAGATTCCTTACTGTGGGCGGCGGAGTGATACAGCTACACTTCGGCTGCCCTCCTGTGCCTCTTCTGCTCTCATAGGAGCCAAGATCAGGGGCACCTAGCAGGGAGCATGGCTGAATCTAGGAGGGTGGATTGCACATGTGCCCCCAGGCAAATCCAGCAGGGTTTGCCAACCATCCATCTGGAGAAACTAGAGCGTCTGTCTGCACCTGTCAAAGCATCTGTGACACATTGCTGAGCAAGCAAAATTCCCCTCATGAACAGGAGAGGAGAGAGGGCTCGATCGGCTTCCGCCTCCTCCCACCCCCATCCCCTCTGTCTACCCTGCCCACAGTGTAGTCCTTGTGTGTAGCTTTTGCCTAAAAAAGGGGGTGTGTGGGTGGGGGATTCGAGGTACAGCAGCCGGAAGATCAGTGGTGGCTGCAAAATTTCAGCCTCGGGCAAGTGAGCAGTCCCCCATCTCCCTCCCCTCACTTCCCCGTCTGTCTTCCCCCCTCTTTCAATTTTCTGGGAGCTGCCCAGTTGATTTCTTGTCCAGCAAGCCCTTAGGGCTTTTGATGTAAGGGGGACTCTGCCAGGGCTTCTGGTGTTAGGGGGACTATGCCAGGGTTTCTGGAGCAGAGGGGACTCTGCCAATGCTTCTGACGTAAGGGGGCAGTCTGCCAGGGCTTCTGATGTAAGAGGGCACTCTGCCAGAGCTTCTGCTGTAAGGGGGACTCTGCCAGGGCTTCTGGTGTAAAGTGGCATTCTGCCAGGGCTTCTGATGTAAGAGGGACTCTACCAGTGCTTCTGGTATTAGGTGGCATACTGCCAGGGCTTTTGGTGTAAGGGGGCACTCTGCCAGGGCTTCTGGTGTAGGGGGACACTCTGCCAGGGCTTATGGTATAAGGTGGCACTCTGCCAGGGCTTCTGATGTAAGGGGGACTCTACCAGGGCTTCTGATGTAAGGGGACACTGTGCCATGGCTTCTGATGTAAGGGGACACTCTGCCAGGGCTTCTGGTGTGAGGCGGACTCTGCCAGGGCTTCTGATGTAAGTAAGACTCTGCCAGGGCTTCTGATGTAAGGGGCACTCTTCCAGGGCTTCTGGTATAAGGGGACACTCTGCCAGGGCCTCTGGTGTAAGGGGGACTATGCCAGGGCTTCTGATGTAAGGGGACACTGTGCCGGGGCTTCTGATGTAAGGGGACACTGTGCCGGGGCTTCTGAATTAAGGAGGCACTCTGCCAGGTCTTCTGATGTAAGGGGACTCTCTGTCAGGGCTTCTGATGTAAGGAACACTCTGCTATGGCTTCTGGTGTAAGGGGGAATCTGCCAGGCTTCTGGTGTAAGAAGGACTCTGACAGGGCTTCTGGTGTAAGGGCGACTCTGCCACGGCTTCTGATGTAATGGGACACTCTGCCAGGGATATTGGTGTAAGAGGGACTCTGCCAGGGCTTCTGGTTTAAAGGGGCACCCTGCAGGGCTTCTGGTGTAAGGGGGACTCTGCCAGGGCTTCTGATGTAGGGGCACTCTGCTAGGGCTTCTGGTGTAAGGTGGCACTCTGCCAGGTCTTCTGATGTAAGGGGCCACTCTGACCGGGCTTCTAAAGTAAGGGGACAATCTGCCAGGGTTTTTGGTGTAAGAGGGACTCTGCCAGGACTTCGGGTGTAAGGGGGCACTCTGCCTGGGCTTCTGGTGTAAGGGGGACTCTGCCAGGGCTTCCGGTGTAAGGGGGACTCTGCCAGGGCTTCTGATGTATGGGGACTCTGCCAGGGCTTCTGATGTATGGGGCACTCTGCTAGGGCTTCTGGTGTAAGGGGACACTCTGCCAGGGCTTTTGATGTAAGGGGGACTATGGCCAAATTTTTGATGTAAGGGGGACTGTGCCAGGGCTTCTGGTGTAAGGGGGCACTCTGCCAGATCCTCTGATGTAAGGGGCCACTCTGACAGGGCTTCTGATATAAGGGAGCACTCTGCCAGAGCTATTGATGTAAGGGGGCACTCTGCCAGGGCTTCTGGTGTAGCGTATCCTGCTAACTTCGTTCAACTTTTTTTTTTTTGCCCATAAACATTTGCGCGACACTGTACACAAATTAAATTTATAGAATTATTTCACACTACAAGAGCTTTCTTTTAGTGGAATTTGATCACTATTTTTTTTTTTTTTTTTTTTTATTTATTAAATGAACAAAGACAAAAAACTTTGAAAAAACCCTTTCAATTTCTTCATAAATTTAGACCAAACTGTATTTTGCTACATGTCTTTTGTAAAAATGCAGATGAGTGTATATTTAATTGCTTTGTGTGATAGGTATGGTGTCTACAAACTATGATATATTGTATATACTGGAATTAACGCAGCTTTGACACTATACAGGTGATGACAGGGATCAGGGACTTATAGTGGGACTGTGATAGGGTGGCAGGCAATCTGCTGCTGATACTGGCTGGGAGGGTTGTGAACTGACTAACTGACACTGACGTCACTAGTGACACTAATACAATGATCAGTAATAATACTATACACTACACTAATGACACTGGCTGGAAATGGGTTAACATCAAGGGGTGACTATTTGCCTAACAATGTGTAATGTGTGCTGCTTTTACTTACTAATCTGGCTATTTTTTCTCCCTCTTCAGGGAGAAAAGCCAGATTGCTGTTCCTATGTACACAGAGTTCTGTGTGTTATACAGTACATATACTGCATGCACACATACATGTGTGTTTGAGGTTCTATTTGGGGTGCACACCCTAATGCAATAGGCTGTGCACGCCTATGCAGAAAACTCACTCACCAAAAGGTAAGATAAAATCTTGCATGTGCATCAATAATCCACAGGGGAGTGTTTCCAACCATCAAGATGGCCGACCTTGGTACTTGACAACGTCACATGATGATCCAGCTCTACCCTACCCGTTTTGTCGTACCAATGTCATCAACATTGTCCAGCAAAAGTGGAAGTTAAATGTGTTTGGACAAACCATACTGTAGTTGCAGACAAACCCAGACCCAAACCCTTGGCTTTTGTTTCATAGAATAAAATGTGTATCACAAAAAAGCAATATACAGCAGCTTACCAGTATTTAGATGTGGTGGATGCATGCATTTTCTTTTTCAGGCTTTAAGGCTGTTGCAAAAGTGGTAAAATAAGGTATCTACTGTCATGATCAACAAATGATAAAACAATGTAAAAGGGGTGACATACTGCATTATATACGTCATGTTTGATTTTTTCCCCTAATTTTACTTACAAGTCCAGAAAAATGAAAAAAATCTACCCATGCAGTTGCACTGTCTAGGCCTCTAGGGTGAAGGCATTTTTACTTACCCTTTACCTCTCCTCTGGCTGCTTCCATTGCTCTCCTTCTCCACTGAGAGCTCTGGTCTGTGGTCAGAGCTTTGGTGTCATCACATACAATACAGGGACATTATCCCTGTATTGTATGCTGAAGTGACTAGGGTGTGAGAGTCAGTCGCATATTACAGAACAACTGCAGGGGACAGGTTGTGAGGAGGAAGAGAGGAATAAGGTGAGTATTTATTCTCTAATCCTCTGCCCCTAGACTAGGGTGAATTTTTTTAAATATTCCTGGAGTTGAGCTTTAAACATCTATAACTCAAACAAGAAGTTTATGCAAAGGTCTTCAACAGTTGAAATGAGGTGCTCTATATACTTAAAAGGTAAATAGTGCCAGGATTAAATTGTATGATGTAGATTATAAACATAGATATAAAAAACTCCACTTCGATTACTTGTTCTTCTGTACTGCATTGCCCATGAGCTTCCTCACCACCATTTACATCTTTAGAGGTCTTCTTTCAGGTTTGGCATCTTCAGACATCTTAATTGGCCAGTTAGTTATTTCGAGCACTAAGGAATGCCAAGATTGCACACTGAGCTGCACATGCGTGGCCGGTCCACAATCTTTAGAAACTTACTAGCAAGTAGGTAAGACACACAGAGCCTCTTTTGCAATAAAACAACTTCCTGCAAGCAAATTTATTTTTCTATTTTTCTTTTTCTATGGTAAAGTTCCATTTTAGGGAGTAAGATTGTTTCATCAGCCAATGTTGAGTTATTGTTTTTCTAGCTAACACAAGTGGCTCATGCTGGCACTGGGTTACTGTATAGAGTATAAAGGCATTATCTAAAAAATGACTCATTATACTGTACGGCTAGTGTCAGTACATATGTGATAAGTTACAAGAGTCAATGGTAAAATATAAACAGTGCCCAGGATTAAGGGCAGCAGTGGCACTGGATTGCGAAGCTGATTTGATTTTAAAGCACTTGGAGGAGCCTATCTGCTGCCAGCAGCGTTTTCTTAATTTTTCACCAACTTCATGCTCACTTAACTTTCCTCATTTTAGGATTGGTTTGACAGGAGGCAGTGACATTGAAAACTCCTGTAATATTGTTAGACATGACCTTTTGAGCACATTGCTCCAGCGCTGGTGAGGGCTTGTGATCTGACATAGCATCTTGTGCTGACTTAGCCTCCTTAGAGAGAGCTCTAAACATTGCCTGCTATTTAGCCAACTCACTTGGGAAGTGACATAATGGTGGTAGGCATGAAAGGACAAAAGTAGGCAATCACTTAGAACTGTGAGGCTGGATCTTAATCTGCATGGGTAAAACAGATAAAACTCAGTAAGATCAAACCCACACAAACAAACTGACAATGTTATTCATATTCAAAATCATTGTAGAGCTATTCTATGACAGCTTCTGGCTGCCATACCTGAGCTAAACTCACAGGCCGAAAGAATTTTATGGCAAAATATAATTTATGTGGTTTGCTGGTATGAAGCTCCTCCCCTTCCTAATTCCCACCTCACCACACTGTGTAGTACAGCCTTTCTCAACCAGGGTTCCTTGAGCAGAGATCAGTAAACAAGGGGCACCTTCCGCTGACCACCAGTGTGTGATAGCTAGACCATTGTTCCTAATTTTAATGGAATACTAACTGGAATGGTACCAGCTGATTGGAGAAAAGCAAACGTGGTACCAATATTTAAAAAAAGGGCCAAGATATATCCCTGGGAACTACAGGCCAGTTAGCCTAACATCAATAGTCTGCAAGCTATTGGAAGGGATGATAAGGCACTATATAAAAATGTTAGTAATGAAAACAGTATCATTAGTAGTAATCAGCATTGATTCATGAAGAGTCGTTCTTGCCAGACCAATCTATTAACGTTTTTTGAAGAAGTGAACTGCCATCTTGCTAAAGGAAGGTCTGTGGATGTGGTGTATCTGGATTTTGATACAGTTACCACAAATATTTACTTTACAAACTGAGGTCTGTCAGTTAAGCCCCGTATACACGTACCGATTGTCGGCCGCAAATATTCGGCCGCCGAACGATCGGCCGATTGTCGGCTTGTTAGTATGATGCTTCCGACAGCCGACAGCGCATTTTCGGCTGAACAGAATCTGTCCTGCAGGCATTAAAATTTTTGTACGCCGACAACAGAACGGCCGATTGTGCATCAGTCAGTACAGATTTCGGCCAACAATCAGCAGATTTGCAAGACTGGGCATGCTCAGAGAAGAAAAAAGACACGGAAAGTTAACCATCACATGACATCACTTCTGCAGTCGGCTGTTGTTGGCAGACAAAATTCGTGTGCAGTCTTTTGCAGTTTTCAGCGGACAGGACAGCCCTGGAAAAAGACGGCCGATCGTTCGGCCGACGATCGGTACGCGTTTACGGGGCTTTAGACTATAAACTGAGTACCTGGATTGAAAACTGGCTACAGGGGTGGGTCCAAAGGGTGGTGATAAACAGGGAGTACTTGGAATGGTCCAGTGTAGTAAGTGGGGTCCCCCAAGGATCTGTCCTGGGACCAATTCTGTTTAATTTATTCATAAACGATTTAGAGGATGGGATAAATAGCTCAACCTCAATATTTGTGGATGATACAAAGTTAAGCAGGGCCTATAACTTCTGCGCAGGATGTGAAAACACTACAAGAAGACCTAAATAAAATAATGGGGGTGGAAAACGACATGGCAAATGAGGTTTTATGTTGAAAAATTGATGTAATGAATTTGGGTGCAAAAATACGAATGCAAGTTACTCGCTAGGGGGAGAACCTCTGGGGAAATCTAGGATGGAAAAGGACCTAAAGGTCCTAGTAGATGACAGGCTCAGCAATGGCATGCAACGCCAACCTGCTGGAAGCAAAGCCAACAGATTATTGGCATGCATTAAAAAGGGGATTCACTCCATAGACAAAATTATAATTTTCCCACTTTACAAGAATCTGGTTCAGCCACATCTGCCAGTATGCCGTCCAGTTCTGGGCACCAGTCCTCAGGAAGGATGTGCTGGAACTGCAGAGAGTTCAGAGAAGGGCAGCAAAGCTAATAAAGGGACTGAAGGATCTCAGCTATGGGAAAAGATTACAAGCATTGAACTTATTCTCTCTGGAGAGGAGAGGGCATATGATAGTGAAGTACAAATACCGTACTGGTGACCCTAGCATAGGAGAAAAACTTTTTAGTGAAAGGGAGTTTAAAAAGACAAGCGGCCATTCACTGAAATTGGAAGAGAAGCGGTTTAACCTTAAACTGCATAGAGGGTTCTTTACTGACAGAGAGCTAAGTATGTGGAATTCTCTTCCAAAAGCAGTGGTATCAGCAGGGAGCATCGATAACTTAAAAAAATATATATTTTAATGATCATAGCTTAAGGATCAAAAACATAAAGGGACATACAATGTAACGCATACACACTCACACACCACAGGCTGAACTGGATGGACAGGTGTCTTTTTTCAACCTTACCTACCATGTAACTATGTGTGTTCGTCCCTCCTACTGACCACCAGTGCAAGGGGGCACTGTTACTGACCACCACTGAAATGTAACAACATATAAAATGCACATGCTGTTTGTTATTGCATTGCCCTTTATATGTGATCTGAACTTAAGACATTGCTGTATATTTTGAAACACTTTTAATAGTCCCTGTGTTAGGTAAGGCTGACATGGGAATTTTTGTTTTCAGTTTTGTCCAAATGGATTTGCAATTATGTGTATCGATTTTCTAAGAACTGAATACTCTTCCCAATTCTTTTTTATCTAATGCTTTCTGTCCTCTGTGGATTAATTTATGTGCACAGCTGAAGGTTGAAGGCTTTACTTTTCTCTCTGACATGGTTTAGTAACATCTGCACTGCTATTTGGGGAAAGTACACAATAAAACTTCATATCTGTATTTTATGTGAGTTTCTCTATTGATCACGATAGTATTAAAACAGTCATGATGTCCTCTGCTTCTTGGGATTTATCAGATACATTTGATTTGCCACGGGTACAAAGGGAGGTAAGTTTAATTACATCAGGTGGAACTCACTGGCCCCATCAGTAAGCTTAGTTCTAACTTTATTACCATTGGCCCTCAGGCTTTTTTGGATTAGCAGTCCTAAAGTTTGAAATAACTTTACTGAGTCACAGCAAGTGCCAAATGTATCTCTTAGTAAGCAATAACACCATAAGAGCCAGGGCTGACACTAAGGAGCTTACCTCGAGCTGTAATGGCTAACCTATTCTGTTTGGTGTTGCTTAAGAGTGTAAGTCGAAATTGTTTTGCTTACAAATTTGTACAGAGAGTTGATTCTACCATGGGACATCTAAGTCCTGCACATTGTTTATGACCAAAGTTTGATCTGTCTCTGCCCTTCTGAGGATGTCAATGTACTACTGTAAAACTTCATATTGCCTATGCTGGTAAACGCAATTGCTAAAGCTGGTAAACGCAACTTCATTACATACCCATAACACCAATACCATTATGTGAAAAGAACAAGGGAACCGCGCTCTTACATCATAAAATACATAGTGAATGTCCTCAGTGAGTATAGGAAAGGTTCCGCTCCACCCGCAGGCAGACACACTATATACACACCAGACTTAATTGACCCCTATTGCAGGGAGTCCAATTGCGCATATGGGAAAATCCAAGATGCCATACATGAGGTCACAGGAATGAATTCAAACCGCTGATGTCATCCATTCAATATGTATATAAATAGCGTTTTCAAAGCTACAGTGTTGTCAAATAGAGAGGGAGAGGAAGAAACACTCTCATGGTGCAGTATTTCAAATTATTTATTTAAAAAAGAAGGTTGTATTGCACTTATATCAAAGAAGACAGAGATCAGCATGAATTGTATAGGAATTTCCGCTTTGCGCTCTACCTGCGTTCCAGCTGACCGGAAATGGCGTATCTCAAACACCACCCCTGACGTGTCTTTGAATAGACTCAATTTTTCTTTTAATTTAGCTATATAAAGAAATTATACCACTTGTTTGCTAAATCATGATCCTCCAGAACATCATTGTGACCTAGATGACCTGGGGGTCATTTTGTTCTTACATCTTACTATATTACTCCAAGGTGGCTTTATCCCACCAAGTTCGCAATTGCTTGTCTAAAGTGCTTTTTAGGGATTTAGAAATTGTGTTCAGTGTCCTTATGTGCTGCATCTTGTGCAGAGGAAAATATATTATTCGAAAAAGTGTTTCTATTTGTCATGAATCTAAAAATATCTATTGCTGCAGGTGTGTCAAATTACTATTGTTTATTTACTATGGTGATATTTATTTTATGATTATTATTTTATGATGGAGCACTTTAGCACCTTGTAACAGCAGCACTTCAAACACTTTTTTAGCAAATATTTTTGCACATTATACTGGACATTTTTTTAGCACTATTGTATTTGTTTAGAGGTGTATCTTTTATTATTATTATTATTGCACTCAAGCACGATTGCACTCTGCTCTCATATGTTTATATATATTTATTGTTGTAACACTGGTATATTTATATATTTTTGAGAGTTGCACTACTATTAATTTTGCAAGAGCTGTCTTTTGCTAATAATCTTTCCTAAGCTTTTTACTTGGTGAACAGCAGCTGCAAACATTCTATTTTCATCACCTCATATTTATTCTTTCTGGCGCGGGTTTTAATTATTTTGGTTCCTTTGTTTCTTTTCACGGCATAGGTGTTTTTTACACTTTACAGCACCCAGCTGTGTATTTTATTTGTTTTTTGGTTATTGATTTGTGCGGGTTTAGAACCTATTGGGTTCCTATATTTTCTTTTACCTATACCATAACACTATATGTTCAGATAGACGATATACTTTGTAGTAGCAGGAAAAAATTACTGTGGGGTAAACTCTTGCTTGGGAACTTTCCAAAATTGGCCTTTAAAATTAAACCTTTTCACCTAAAATGAACCCTAAAACTTAAAGTGGAACTAAACCCACAAATTTAACTATTTCCCAAAACTGTTACATTCAAGGCGTGCCTTGAATCATATCTGTCACGATCACTTATTTCCTCAACCGAACTATCAAGCTATCTAATGGCTGGTGTCATTACTGATCACATGTGCAACACCTTGGCAACTACAGATCAAACAGAGGCTAAGATGGCAGCTTCCTTGGCTGTAAAGTAAAGGAGGGTTTAGTTTCACTTTACCTTCACTTAACGTTACATAAAATAACTCCCTAAACTCTAACTTCTTTTTAATGTAAAACTTACAGTAATTGAGGGTTATAACTCTATCAACTCTTTTTGCCCTCTCTGTTCCATTAGAGAGATTTTTCTTCACTTCCTCTCCCGTAGCCAAAACAGGAAATGAGAGGATATCCCTCCAAAGTGAGGGAATCCCAGGGTGTCATTGGGGTCACCAGAACAGGTGTCTTCAATTGGAAGATTTTCCTTCTATAACTATTCTGGTGTCAACTCAAAATTTGAGATTTTCCATTGCTTTCCTTTTCGGTGATAACAGTAAATAGGACAAACAGAGTAGGGTGAATTTCCCTAACAGGGGCACAGACAGCAATCAAAACTGACAGGTGTTCTAATCCCTCTCCACTCCCCTAAAAAACAATGTTTGCCTTTAGTAATACTTTAAAGAGGTTCTAAAGTGTAAACATTTTTTTTTTTTTTTTTTTTTTTTTACTTTAATGCATTCCCTGCATTAAAGTAAAAAAAAGTAAAAAATGTTTAGGTAGCAATATCGCCCTCTCACCTCTCTCACTCAATCTAGTGCTGTACTGCAGTGGCATTGTCTTCAATTCCCACTCTCACAGGCTTTGCTAAAGCTAATGGTTCCTGCTGCTGTCAGTCAAATATTTGTCATGTATTTTACGTGAAATATCAAGGTTATAACTGCAGCTAGATGCCATAACACCCGTATCTTTTTTTTTTTCTCAGGCTGCCGGCTTTCCTATAAAAGTGATTTACCGCAAGATCACTTTTATAAGCAGTGGGAGAGTTGCCCCCGCCACTTCCCGTTACTGATTGCTAATGTTACCGAACGCTAAGCTTGGCTGTGTTTTTGCATAGAGATAAATGATGGTTAGATGGCCACCACTCATCTCTATGCCCTTCTGTAAATATGTTTTTTGTTTTTTTCCTAAAGCAAAAGATACATTTTTTTTTAAATATTTTGCTTTTAAGGTTAGAGGAGAGATAATGGGATTTTTGTACTCACCGTAAAATCAATTTCTCTGAGTTCATCGATGGACACAGCGCTCTATAAATAAATATTGTCAAATGGAGGTTTTTGTAGAAAGTTTAAATCCCATGGTGGCAAAAGAGACCGTACAGTTGGAGCCACACGTCGAACCCCCTGAATGAAGGTACAAACTAAAGAGTACGTGGCTTTGGGTGGCTGAAAGAAGATTGCCAAGGCAAACACCTGGTCCTTGATGGTACTCAAGGCCATCTTCTGCTCAATGCCTCATTGAAGAAAGGCTGAGATCTGAGCCACAGAAAAGGAGCGAGGACAAACACCAATCGACTCACACCAAAAAATGTACGCTTTTCCTGTACGATGGTATATCTTGCTGGAAGTCAACTTCCTCACCTTCAGCATAGTGGGGATCACTGATCCAGATAAACCTCTATCCCTGAGTACCTGGCTTTCAATAGCTAGGCCATTAAAACCAGCGACTGTAAAGCAGGATGGTAGATCAGCCCTTGGGATAACTGGTTCTCTCTGAGAGGTAGCGCCCAAGGGATATTCACGGCTACCAGAATGATTGGAAGATCCTCGACCTTAATTCCTCGCAGGAACCACTAGAAAAAGGAGGATGATACTGGCCTTACTGTGCCACTAGGTTGCCTGCAGCATCTGCCGTGACCTCCCTACGAACCTTGGTATCCTCCTGTGGAGCCGAACCTGCTGAAGGAGCTGCATGCAGGTCTGTGCAAATTGAACTGTCTTGAAGGTGTATACCACCAGAACCTGTATGCAAGTCGGGAGAAAGAAATGTCTGTGTGACAGCAGCTGGTAAATCATGGCCTGTAGTTCCTGAATTTGTCCAGAGGAAGGACCACCCTGATTGGAATTAAAATCAGACCTAGGTAATTCAATTTCCTGGACAAGGATAGAGGGGGATGTTAGGTTGTTCAGACGTCACCTGAACCTCTGCAGGAATTATAATCACACAAGGAGACTCACGGCATAAAAAAACCCGAAATGGACAAACTTTTACCTCCTTTTTTGGTACCCCCAAAAGAATCATGTTGTAGATCCCCTTGACGCACACAAAGGAGGTCCACAGGGCCAGAAATCTGTGAATATGTCTCCCTACCCCAGTTATTGGTGAGGGCAGACCTTCATGCTGAAGGGGTCTTGTCTACAAACCTGGAGAAGCCAGCTCTAGGCTTACTAGACCAAGGCTGCTTTGAACCTCCCGGGGAAAACTTGAAGGATCTATTTCCCTTATTCTCAGTCCCAGGAGCGCAGAAAATAAAAAACCCAATGACGAGTAAATACCACAAAAAGAAAGCTCTATTTTTGTGAAAAAAAAAGTAAGAAAATTTTATATGGGTACAGAGTTGCACGACACTGTACCCATATGAAGTATTCTACCTCACATAGTGAAGTATTGTAAATTCAAACACTTTATTAAAATATAGAAAAGTACTCACAAGAATTAAAGGTAAACGAGCATTGTAAGAAATACTGGGACTGCAACTTTCCTATGTGCAGCCGAGCTTCCGAAACGCTATGCGTACCAACCAACGGAAGTGCGTCCCAAAAGCAGCGGAAATGACGTGATTATGCCCTACGTGTTTCGTCAGTCTGACATCATCAAACATAAAGTGTTGGAATTTACAATACTTCACTATGTGAGGCTCTTCTTCCATTTATGGTCCGGATTCCCCCTATCCTATTTACCTAGTGTTGATGCCATTGGAAGCCTTATCGATTACTTATCTTGAGCATATCCCACGTCTTGGAGTGATGACCCAATCAGATGACCTGAACCATTGAGTACAGGGCCACTTACCTGACGGGATTTCACCCCCGGGGGGGGGGGGACTACGCTTTTTACCCCTGTAGGGGTACAGAGTTCCGGTGAGTGCAGGCTTTACTGAGAGGGGAGCACTTTGTTTCCTCACCTGCACGTCCGGATTAGATTACCTCAAGACCCACTTATTTTTGGGATTCCACATAAATTATCACCTCATGGACTTTTTATCAATATTTTTTTAATCACTTACTCACTCATTTCACTTCTCTATTGTTTTTAAGCAGTCATTTGCACACTGGACGTTGTTGCACTAGTCACTTTACCATATTATCATATGATACTACACCAATTTTTTTATTATTGGAGACAACCTTGCATTTTAGTATATACTTTATTTATTCATTTTATTTATACCTATTTACCTACTACCTCATGTTGCACATTGTGTCACCTTGATCTATATTCACTGCAATATTAATTATTTATTCAGTATGTTTGACCCACCAATTAAGGGCACTTACTATTTGTGCACAATTTCCTCATTACAACCTTTACAATTTTTTTATGCCTTTTTTTAATGCATTATATCACTATTGGCACTTTTTGGCACCTTCACGTATTTATTTAGCTTTACATGTATTTTAATGTGATGATACATTGTGACATTTATATGGTTCTGATGATCTACTTTGTATAGTGCTTTGTTTTACCTGACTGTCCGGATATATTGTTTTAGGCAGCGCCATTTACCTCATTCTCTTACTTCCTTTCTCATATATCTCTTTAAGAATTATACTTTGGAGGTAGGCAGCAGCCAGATCCTTTTATCCTTAGCACGGACTCATTTCCTTTCATACTGAAAGCTTAAAATTGGTCTGGTTTTTTGGCACCACTAAAGGAACCCCCAATGCCCAGGGTACCTATCAGAAGAGAGAGAGATACACCGGGAACCCCAAGAACTCATCCTACCAGATGGATCCAGCAACACCATGGACGCCATCTACTTCATATATCCCGGGACAGGAAGAGGAGGAGCTTCAGCATCTCTATGAGGTTCCGGCTGTCTCCTGCATGTTGCCGGACTAAGGGAAAATGGCCACCGTGACATCATCAGGCTACACAAACATGGCTGCTGGCAAGAGACCAGCCAAACCAAGGGAAAATTACCCAAACATGGCTACTCAGGACGCCGCAAGCATGCTGCCAGGATACCCTCTGTGCCTTTCACATTGCTGCACCCTCTGCAAGGGAACCCCCCCCCCAAAGGTACTGTACTCCACCTGCAAGGGAAAACATTAAGGGGAATTCCGCTGTGCACTCTGCAATGCTGAGCCCTCTGCACTGGGACCCCCAAACTGCACTATACCAACACACAGTAGGCCATGCACCTAGGGGTCCCTGCTGCACCCTCTGCACTGGAACCCATACCATCAGGGCAGGACACACACCACCCCAAGACCTTACATTAAGGGAATGGTGGGGGAAACCCCCAGGGGTCTCTGCTGCCTGCCCTGGGTCCCCCGCCAGTCCACGGGAGAAGGGAAGCCCACTCAACCGAGGGACTTTAGGCTGGGAGGAGGGAACCCGCAGGCAGGCCCGACCATTCCAGGAGGGTATCCACATCCATACCTAGAGCAGAGAGGGGGATATATACCAGCTGAGGATGGCCCATCGGAGTAGCCAAGTGTTATTTGTTCTGCCTAGACCTACTCCTGGAGGAGGCAATATATCCCAGTAGTTATGATTTATGGAGCACTGTATCCATCGATGAATAAAAAAACACAGCGAATTTCTGAGCGAGAGCAATAATTCTAGCAATAGACCTCCTCTGTAACTCTAAACTGGTAACCTTTAGACATTTTTAAAGCATCGCCTACGGAGATTTTCAAGTACAGTAGTTTGGCACCATTCCATGAGCGTGCACAGTTTTAAAGCATGACATGTTAGGTATCTATTTACTTGGTGTAACATCATCTTTTATATTATACAAAAACATTGGGGCATATATTATGGACTTTTTGAAAAACGTATAAAATAGTGTACTTTTTCCAGAAATTGCGTTTGAGAAAACACTGCGCAAAAACCATGTGACATAAAAAAATTAATCGACCGCCATTTTATTCTGCCAGAGATGGCAAAACAATTGATAGGGGTTAAAACCCTCCTTTGCTGTATGAATTAAGTTCCACATTAACCACTTGCTGCCTTAGCCTTTTTCTGACAGTTGTTGCTTACAAGTTAAAATCAGTATTTTTTGCTATATAAACTTAAATATATTTTTTTAGCAGAGACTCTAGTGCCTAGAGTGCTAAAAAAGGATATCATTTTTGGGGGTTCTCAGTAATTGTCTAGCAAAAATTACTGCTTTTAACTTGTAAGCAACAAATGTCAGGAAGAGTCAGCAAGTGGTTAATGTAGAACTAAATGCATACACTAAGGGAGGGTTATAACCCTTATCAATTTTCTTGCCATCTCTGTTCCATTGGAGAGATTTTACTTCACTTACTCTTCCCAAAACAGGAAGTGAGAGAAAATCCCTCTAAAGTTAAAGAGGTTCCTTTCATTAAAGTAAAAAATGTTTAGGTAGCAGTATCGCCCCGTCACCTCCCTCACTTCAGTGCTGTACTTGTCTGCAGCGGCACTATCTTTTTATTCCCGCTCTCACAGGATTTGCTGCTGCTGTCAGTCGAGCAGCGGCGCCAAGCGATGCTGTCTAGGGACGCAGGCAGCATGACTTTGGGTTGAGCCCAAATGGGTGACCCCATAGCTAGCGGGAGGAGGAGCCAGGAGTGTCGGCATGGGAAGAAGAGGAAGTGTGGGGCATTCCTGTGCAATTCTATTGCACAGAGCAGGCACGTATAACATGTTTAGCATTAAAAAAAAAGACTTTGCAATCACTTTAAGTTAACTTGTAATGCTAATGCAACACTTACTCTATGACTTCCTGCTCTGATATAACACAGAGCTGAGATCTCCACACTAGTTAGCTAGCGATTCAGCATTTGAGGTATGTGAGATGTTTGCAGCCCTCAGGGACTAGGATCCACCAGTTCTGTTGTGAACTATTTATGTGAATATAATGGTTAGGGAGGAAGAAGGAAATGGTGCTGGTAGGTTCTGCTGGTTTTACTTTTCATGGGAAAGGATAGTGATTAGGATATGTTTCCTAACTTCTCCGATAAATCCCTAAAAACATTAAGTCCATAGATTTATTATTGAAAATTCTTGGACTGGGCAGCTGCCACCTTACACATATTTACATACTGAAAATCTTTGGACTTGGCATCCAGGGTGTGCTGGTAACATATTTCCACTTACTGCATTACAAGACTGAACTCTCCTAACCAAACAAAACTTAATCTCCTAAAACTGCCTGACTTTTCTGCCTGAAACCATTTTACGAGAATACTTTAAAATTCATCAATTAGCTTCATAACACAAAAACTGTTTTATCAGCAGGATTATCTAAACTGGGTTAAAAAAACATGCTCTATGCTTAGTTTGTTTAGTTATCTTTGTTGTTGCTACCCCCTATACAACATGTCTCTTCATCTTGTTCTCCGACACCTTGGAGAGAATAAGGTTTCACATGTGCGAGTTTATATGTATTCATGAATGATTTTCTTAATGGTTCAGCTAACCTTCTTGGTATCCCAAACCACTTTCATAATGAAAAAGATGTGTATTTCTAAGAACCCGATTAATTTAGATGTTTTATAATTAATTTATTGCCTAACACAATCATGGTAATTACATTTTTTTAAGACGTGTCTCCAGCATGGAAGAAAAGGTTACTTAGCCCATTAATAGCAAGAGAGAATATACTGTAGGTGCAGTTCATGTATGCAGTAAACGTGATATTTAAAGCTTTTCACAGCACTGGATTATCTGCAAAGCACGTAAAGCACACATTTGGGGAATTAATTGGAGAAATCCTGGATGGGAGCTTTTTGAATAATTACTCATTGTTCTTTCCTTTTAGCACATAAATAACAGCGGTGAAGGGTTCCCAGTCATCTCCACATATGTAGCTCTAATACATGGGTGTCAAATTAAATTTCATTGTGAGCCGCATAAGCAGTATGGTTGCTCTCAAAGGGCCAGTTGTATCTGTGGTGAGCTACGTACAGAGTGCAGAGTTCAGTAGTGCGTTATGTACAGAGTGAAGATTCTAGGGGTGTGCTATGTACAGAGTGCTGGGTTCGGGAGTGCTTCTTCACACCTCTCTCTCTCCAACCTGGCCCAGCTCTAGTACCTCCATGTGTAGACGGCTCAGCCTCTGACTTCAAAACTGGGAGCGAGGGCCACATAACAAGGCCGGATGTGCTCTTGTAGGATACAGGTTTTCATGCTGTCACAGCAGGCCAATAGAAATGTCTGGTTGTATCAAGGATAGAAGGTATGTATGTCCTAGATTCTGGCTATTTGCTGAACATTTTTTTTTTTTTCTGTTTTAGTTAAAGGCTCAGATTTAGCATGTGGGCTGCTGTCCATTCAGTTGCAGTTTGAGCAGTACTTTATTTGAAGTGTCAAAAAATTACACTTTTTTTTGTCTCCATGCAGCAGCATTAGGCTGCGGTGACACGTAGTGCTTACCAGTGTGCTGTGGTAAAATACATGTCTATATTTTACTGCTCCCAGTTGTGTTGCAGTGTAAAGGGGGCACATAAAAAACAATGGTTTTCTATGTGCCCTAGCAGTGACCTGTGTTGTTCCAGTGCAGAAAAATGCTGGTCACTGTGCTGTTGAGCCCCAAGTGAAGGTTATTTGGGCTAGATGATTAGGCAACAAATCTAGCTGATGCAGGTTTGGTAGTTCTGAGCTTTATATAAACTCCCAGCCTGCTTAGGGCTTTTGGTTAACCCTCAAGCCAGTTTCTGTGTGTGTCAGACTGGAGAGCTCTGGAGTATCTGTGTGGTGAAGGACAGACAATGTTTGGTAAAATGCAGTATGTGTGGGAAGGACTTTGTTTGCAGAGAGCTAGATGCCTAGGAAGCAGGAGGTTAACACTGTATGTTAGTAAATTGCCAGTTGACAAGGTTTTCATGTTGTTGTTTTTTTTTCTGTTATTGCTCCTGTACATAGTGTATATAGTCTAGGTAAATACATTTGTAAGGAACCTGGATTGGAAAGCAGTTTCCACCCCGCTTCTTCTCCAGATTGGACACTCACATACTTGCCTTTTGGGAAAAATTCCACCATATTGTGCTAATCACTCTCCCAGCCCAAGGCCCAGCCTCTTACTTATTTCCTTACCTGAGGCCTGCTACTCAAAATAAAAAATGTCCACACTCAGGGTGCCTTTCAATGATTTACTGAAGAACATTTGCATAGCATTTCACTCTAATGTCTGACTTTTTTTTAACAGTGTCTTTACAGTGCACAACACAATTCTTCCATAACACGACTTCCTGAACAGTAGTGTCTATAGTGCAGAGCACTTGATTGCAGGTAACACAAATTCATTAGGTCCAGCCATCTTTCCCCTTGCTCTTCCATTTGTATCCCAACAAAGGGCCCTTACATTTAGGTAACTCTCCAAACCTAGCCCCCGAAGGCCTCCTCCACTCAAGGTTAGAGACCTGCTAGCGAAGGTTAGGGTAACTAAAGTTCTTTTGCCTTTTCCTTCATGAGTTCCTCACGTGTGTCCTCCACTCCAGCTTTCTGGCAATTCAGCCCTGCAGATGGCTCTCTCTCACTCATCTCTACACAGGACATAGACCTACATCAGGTTGGCCTGGGGTGTCTTGTTCCCATACCTGAACTGCCAAGTCCCACTCACAGCAGATAAGACAAAGGATACAAACTTCACCCGATAACATCATCAGGGGACTGGTCTCACTAAAAGGGCACTATACCCTACACCAGTGATGGTGAACCTTGGTACCCCAGATGTTTTGGAACTACATTTCCCATGATGCTCAACTACACTGCAGAGTGCATGAGTATCATAAGAAATGTAGTTCCAAAACATCTGGGGTGCCAAGGTTCGCCATCACTGCCCTACACTATACCCTGCACCTGACATCAAGTTGAATGTGTCTTTCATGGAGAGGTATTGCTTGCTGGGCCTGTTTAAAATGTTGGGGACTCATTTAGGGAATCCCAAACACCTTGCTGCCTAGATATTCCCTCACACACAGTGGAGCCTGCATGCCGCTATATAGGCAGGTGTTGTTAAGGCCAGCATGGAAGAGTTGCTGCGACAGCTCATTTTGAAAAAGCCCAAATAACAGCAGGCAAATGAACAATTCCAACAAGCTTTACAGTAACTATTGATATGTTTAAATCTAATAGCCATCAGAAAGAGGAACTTAAGCAGTTGCAACCTAACAGCAGGCCTAGGAAGGGCTGCCACAGGGAATTTGTTGCTGAAAGAAAGATGGCAACTCAATCTCCTGCAATGAATACATTTTTTAATCCAGGTGTGGTAAAAAAAAAAAAATACAGGTCTTACGCGTTTTGGCGTGTAGCCTTAATCATAGCCATAAAATCTTCAGAAGAATAACTTTTGTATTTACAAAAATATACAGATACAAACCCTTCCCCTACCAACACAGGCTGTGATAATTAAATAAGACAATTAGGTTCAGCCGAAGAAGGCAGCCTGGCTGGTGGGGGCAGGAAAAAAAAAAGAGAAAAATAAACAACAAAAAATGCAAAAAACAGCATTTGCACAATTTATGAAGATAAAATCAAAACTGTCAACTATTATGCAGTAAAAAACTGCAAGTAAAAAGATGAAAACGAGGCGTCACAAAAAAGTGTAATTTTGCAAAGGGAATTCCACATCAAACAAACCCATACATACAATCAATGCACTACAAGGGTTATGTGGGTTCATTGTCAGCAGGAGGTAGGAAGCATGGGAAGAGATTGATGTACAGTATATTAACGCAGGTGCATACATGATGAACTGATGTATTTAAAGCATATGTTTGATTATGTTTGATTATGTAATTCTGACAATGGCAATCCAAAGCAAAACCATTGCAAAACAGTCTGCAAATATCAAAGGTAAGATAAAAAAAGAATAAAAAAATATAATATTAAATAATATTAACACCCAAAAAATTATATCTTTAGCATTCATGGGGAAGATCAAGCTGCCAGAGTTCTTTTATCTACATGTTTGCTTGGGTGCTAAAAGAACACTACAAACCAGTGAACCGACTGCTCACCCCCTCAGGGAATTACTGCAGGTGTTTTCTAATATATTTAACCATAGGTAATTGCTGTTACTGAAAGAGCAGAAATAAAAGTGACAGTTCGAGGTAATAATGAACAAGCTTCCACAGAAACAGCAGGCCAATGACTAGTAGGGATGATCGAACTTTTGAAAAGTTCAGTTTGACCAGAACACCCGAACTTCCCGAAAGTTCGGCCCGGATTTCAGAACCCCATTGAAATCAATGGGACCCGAACTTCGGTAATCAAAAAACACCATTTTGAAGCCCTAAAACCCAATAAATGCCCCTAAAAAGTGCCTAGGGTTCTGGGTCATGCCCCAGGGACTATTAATCACACAAAAAAAGTTCTTAAAAATTGTCGTTTTTGATAGAGAGCCAATTATTGAAAAAAATTATTGAAAAAAAAAAAAGAGATTTCTTTGGATTTAGTGTCTGTGGGGTCTAAAAAGTGTACCTGTGAAGTTTCAGCTCTGTAGCATGTCCAGAACCAGAAAATTGCTCCGCTACTTTCACACCCGGCCGTTTTTGTTGCAGGCGTTTATTGGGCTTTTTTGTGGACGTCTTTGGAGGCAGGCATGACATCTGAACTTCTGTGTAGGGGTATATATACACACACACATGTATGTATATATACACATACACAGATATAGGTGTGAAAGTAGCAGAACCCTATGCCTGCGCTAATGAGATTATTTGCAGGCATAGGGCTCCGCTCCTATCACACCTATATGTGTGTATAAATACATATACGTGTGTGTGTGTATATATACCCCTATACAGAAGTTCAGATGTTATGCCTGCCTCCAAAGACGCCCAAAAAATGCCCAAAAAAACGCATGCAACAACACACCTGAGCGTTTTTGTTGCAGGCGTTTTTTTGGGCATTTTTTGGGCGTCTTTGGAGGCAGGCATAACATCTGAACTTCTGTATAGGGGTATATATACACACACACATATATGTATTTATACACATACACAGATATAGGTGTGAAAGTAGCAGAACCCTATGCCTGCGCTAATGAAATTATTTGCAGGCATAGGGCTCCGCTCCTATCACACCTATATGTGTGTATGTGTATTGTAACAGGAAGTCAGCTAAATCTGGGAATGTAGTCACAGGAAGGAGATACATTTCCACCTGATTTAGAAAGTCCATTAATTAATTTAGGGTGTTGGCTACAGAGCTAGCCAGCAGGAAGTTGAAAGGCCTTCACCTGTTCAGAATGAGGGAGTTAAGGCTCTATAATTTGTTCAGAGAAATTCCTATTGTTTGCTGCCTCCAGAAGCTGTGTCCTGAAGCCATGTGGGCTGGGAGCAGGAGGACAGTCAGCGTGTGCCTCCCGACAGGATGTGTGGGCCTGGGAGAAGACCCCCCGGAGTGATGTGTGCCCGGGACGGTAACCAAGGGTGAATACGTCTCAAAGGTGAGAAGACGAACTGTTGATGTGAAAGAAACAAAGGACTGTGTTGCCCTGTGAAGCTATTATAAAAGGACTATTGAGTGTCCGCTGTGGGACAAGGAAGTCTGCCCGACGGTAGGTTGGAGACAGACACTTAGGCAGGTTCCAGTTGTGAGAAGGTAGCCGCCCACAGAGGCAAGGATTTATTTTGTGTTTTATTTTATTTTGGATGTTTTGCTGCATACAGCCTGGTGAAGAAAACACCATTTAATAAACCACACTGTTTGTTTGCAAGCACTTGTCGGCTACCTCTCTGGGAAAACGCACCCCCCCAGGGGTCATCCACACCCGCCACCGAGCTAATCCCTTACATATGGTAGAGGTATGCAGTGGGCAGAAGCGAAGATCCCTGCAAGGAAGTGCAAATGTTTGATGAACTTTGTCTGGTGCATGAGATTGCACAATCTATGTGTGCAGGAGAGAAGATCCTGACAAAAAAAAAAAAAAAAAAAAAAGTGTTTTAAAGAGACAGGGGCTCAAAATTTTTTGATGAACTTTGTTGTGTCTGGTGCAAGTGACTGCACAAACTGTGTGCGCAGGAAAAGAGATCCTGCAAGAGAGAGAAAAACTACATGTGTTGAAGAGACAGTGGTCTGAAAATTGTTTGCTGGACTGTGAAAAATTTGTTTGTGGAGTTATTGAAGATGGGGCGGTCCAAACGCCTGAAAAATGCAAAGATAGATGAAATGAGAGACCGGATTCTATGGATGGAGGGGATGTTGCCGTCTGAACCAGCCCCATCCATGCCTAAAGAGAGTCTACTAAAGAGGAAGGTTGTTGTCCCTAGCAACACTGATGAAACTGCTATGGAGACGCAGTGTGCTCAGATGAAAAGTAAACTCAAAATGGAGGAGATGTTGAAACATCTGATTATATCAAATGCAGCTCAACAGCAAGCAAATGCAGCTCAACAGCAGGCAAATGCGGATTTTCAGCAGAGCTTTGCAGCTCAACAAAAGGCTCATCAAGAGAGCATGGCAGGCTGGAAACAGAGACGCCAGCAGCCAATGGAGGCCATCGGTTTGGAGGAAACCGAGTATGTGTGCAGGGCTGAGTTGGATGCCTTGCAACGGAAAATGGAAGAAAAGGAACAAGCCTTGGAATTGCTTAAAATGGAGCATAGAAACTTGCAGGAAACAAATGAACTACTCAAGTCTCATGTGTCACAGTGGGAAGAATCCACTGCTCTTCTTTTGGTCGAGTTGCAAAAACGCAGAGAGACTATAATGGAGAAAGATACCATCCTCATGGAAAAGGAAAGTGAAATTCAGACTTTGCAGAAGCAAAGTATGGCTGATATGTTGGAGTTGCGTAATCAGCTGGAAAAAAGTCTTCAGTCTTTGGGAGCTACAAAAATAGACCTGCAGGAGTCGCAGGAACAGAATGTTGCTCTGGAAGCGACATTGTCTCTCAGCGACAAAGAGAAAAGTGAAAGAGAGGCTAAATTACTGAGTACTGTGTATGAGCTCACTACTTTAAGCAATGTGGTAGATGAATGGCGTGCGGACTGTGAAAGTTGGAAAGGGGAAGCCCAACGTGTCCAGCAGCAGTTAAAGGAGAAAGAAGCCTGTGTGGCAGAATTACATTCTTATTCCCAGATGCTAGCCAATGAGGTGAAGGCTCTTATGCAGGGAAAAGAAGATTGTGAACATAAGAGGGAAAAAGTAGAGGCACAGCTTCTGGAATCGCAAGTCAAGGTGTCAGAAGGTGACCGATTGTGTGCTAAGCTGTCAGAGAAGGCAAACCGACTGCAGGTTGAGTTGGACAATGTTACAAATCAGCTTTCTCAAGCAGACAGCAAATCTAGAGAAATTGCGGAAGATTTTTCTATCTTGGAATCGCAGCTGCAAGACACGCAGGAACTCTTACAGGAAGAGAGGTGTCAAAGGCTGAGTTTTAGCACAAAGCTCAAACAAATGGAAGATGAGAAAAATGGCTTCCTGGAACAATTAAAAGAGGAGGCGGAAGCAAAGAAAAACCTATCAGAGCAAGTCGCAACATTGCAAGCTCAGATAGCGGTTATGAAAAAACGCATGGAAGAAAGCGTTGGTTCATTACAGTGTGTTGAAGATGTGAAAAAGAAGTTTGATCAGATGCTTGGTGAAGAGAAGACTGTGTCTGCAAAATATGCAGAAGAACGCGCACGTGCAGAAACGGAGGTGCGTGATAACGAGAGCAAAGCCCTGTTCTTGGCTCGCTCTTTGGAGGAAGCTCTAGAGTGTAAGGCTGAACTAGAAAGTGTTAAACAGCTGCGTACAGAAATGGAAGAATTGGTCAGCTCCAAGGATGATGTTGTGAAAAGAGTTCAGGAGCTAGAAAAGTCTAAGCGAGCCTTAGAACAGCAAGTAGAAGAGATGAAGATTCCGTTGCAGGAACTGGAAGAGGAATTCCAGGCAACAGAGGATCTGTCCCAAAGAGGGGATAGTGTGCCTGATGCAGTTTTTAAAAGGATCAGTGTTTTGGGGTCTGTCCTGAGTGAGCCTCAGAAATGTGACGACATGTGGCTTGAATCACCCCTTTGGAATAAACCGTTCCTTCAAAAACTTCAAGCATTGGAAAATGTATCATTAGAACTTCAGCAAACAAAGGAGCTGAGTAAGAAATGTGGTGATTTCTCAGTTCAGGCTGAAAACCTAGTGGGGAAAACTAAGGCTGTTGGTGAAAACGTGAAGCAAATGAATAAGTGCCTTTCAGGGAGTGTTTCCAAAATGGAACTGGTGAAAGACGGGTGGCAGAAGTTTGATCGTGATCTTGAGATGCATTCCATGTGGAATTCAGATAGAGAAAAAGAACTAGGTGACCTTGAGCGGTCAAATAGTTCAGCAGAAAGTGCATTGAAGAAACCTGTAAAAGAATGTGTTGCAGTTCCATGCTTCTTCACTGATGCAGAGAGGAGGTCTATAATGGATACCACCCAGATCGCTGGGTTCAACTGTGTTGTTGCCTTTGACCCCTATGTTGGTGGAAGGAAAGTTGATGATGTTCTGGTTGGCTACTTCTGTGAAGAGTTTGGCAAGAAATATAAACTGAATATCAAATCAAATAGTAGGCCTTTACTGCGACTCGCTCAGGAGGGCGAAAAGTTTAAGAAGTTGATGAGTGCAAATGCTTCAGATCTGCCTATGAATATGAAATGTTTGAATGATATTGATATCTCTGGGAAAAGGAACAGGGGTCACTTTGAAGAAATGTGTGACAGCCTGTTGTCTCAATTGGAAAATCCTCTGCACAGCATCTTAGAGCAAGCAAAGCTCAAGAAGGAAGATCATTCCCTTTTACAACAAAAAGTCAATGATTGTGTACAGCTGTATGGAGAGGCAACTCAAGTCACAGAGGGATGTCAAGAGTCCCTACTTGGAACAAAGCTTAGTGAAGCAAAGGTTCTCAAAGTTTTGTGGAAAACATTTATGGATTGCAGAGAGAGGCGTCTTAAGAATGTTGAAGACATTAAGACTAGCCCAATTGAGTTGCCTATGGATCACGGTCCTCCGTGGTGGATTGGACAGACGGTTATGAGGGACAAGCTGTCTGACATTTATGAGAAAGCTGTCAATGAAGATGACAGAAACGAGAAGGAGCGAAATGATGCCAAAAATGCAGTTGAAGAATGTGTATATGAGATGAGAGACAAACTGTGTGGCATTTATGAGAAATCCGTCAATGAAGATGACAAAACAGTTTCATCCGGAAGCTTGAGGATAATAGGAGGCTTATCAGTGAGTCAGCAGTGCTTGACACATGCGTGCCTGGAAATCTGTGTCCCAACCCTAGGGTTGAAACAAGAGGGGGGGGTATGTAACAGGAAGTCAGCTAAATCTGGGAATGTAGTCACAGGAAGGAGATACATTTCCACCTGATTTAGAAAGTCCATTAATTAATTTAGGGTGTTGGCTACAGAGCTAGCCAGCAGGAAGTTGAAAGGCCTTCACCTGTTCAGAATGAGGGAGTTAAGGCTCTATAATTTGTTCAGAGAAATTCCTATTGTTTGCTGCCTCCAGAAGCTGTGTCCTGAAGCCATGTGGGCTGGGAGCAGGAGGACAGTCAGCGTGTGCCTCCCGACAGGATGTGTGGGCCTGGGAGAAGACCCCCCGGAGTGATGTGTGCCCGGGACGGTAACCAAGGGTGAATACGTCTCAAAGGTGAGAAGACGAACTGTTGATGTGAAAGAAACAAAGGACTGTGTTGCCCTGTGAAGCTATTATAAAAGGACTATTGAGTGTCCGCTGTGGGACAAGGAAGTCTGCCCGACGGTAGGTTGGAGACAGACACTTAGGCAGGTTCCAGTTGTGAGAAGGTAGCCGCCCACAGAGGCAAGGATTTATTTTCTGTTTTATTTTATTTTGGATGTTTTGCTGCATACAGCCTGGTGAAGAAAACACCATTTAATAAACCACACTGTTTGTTTGCAAGCACTTGTCGGCTACCTCTCTGGGAAAACGCACCCCCCCAGGGGTCATCCACACCCGCCACCGAGCTAATCCCTTACAGTATAAATACATATAAGTGTGTGTGTATATATATACCCCTATACAGAAGTTCAGATGTTATGCCTGCCTCCAAAGTCGCCCAAAAAATGCCCAAAAAAACGCCTGCAACAAAAACGCCCAGGTGTGTTGTTGCAGGCGTTTTTTTGGGCATCTTTGGAGGCAGGCATAACATCTGAACTTCTGTATAGGGGTATATATACACACACACACATATATGTATTTATACACATACACACATATAGATGTGATAGGAGCGGAGCCCTAGGCCTGCAAATAATTTCATTAGCGCAGGCATAGGGTTCTGCTACTTTCACACCTATATGTGTGTATGTGTATATATACATACATGTGTGTGTGTGTGTGTATATACCCCTATACAGAAGTTCAGATGTTATGCCTGCCTCCAAAGACGCCCAAAAAATGCCCAAAAAATGCCTGCAACAAAAACGCCCAGGTGTGTTGTTGCGGGCATTTTTTGGGCATCTTTGGAGGCAGGCATAACATCTGAACTTCTGTATAGGGGTATATATACACACACACACATATATGTATTTATACACATACACACATATAGGTGTGATAGGAGCGGAGCCCTATGCCTGCAAATAATTTCATTAGCGCAGGCATAGGGTTCTGCTACTTTCACACCTATATGTGTGTATGTGTATATATACATACATGTGTGTGTGTATATATACCCCTACACAGAAGTTCAGATGTCATGCCTGCCTCCAAAGACGTCCACAAAAAAGCCCAATAAAATGCCTGCAACAAAAACGGCCGGGTGTAAAAGTAGCGGAGCCACTATCCTGCTCTACTGCAATTCTAATAGAAACAATCTTTTTTCTATAGCGGTCACCCTGACATGGAAGGGTTTGGTCACCCTGCCATAGCAGTCAGAGTCAGTTCACCCTACACTACACTACGGTCCCCCTGACACTTAACACTTTCCCTACAGAAACTAGATTATTGAATCTAACTATAGTGGAAAATAGTACCCTAAATACACTAGATATCCCTTTCCTCACACTAATAATTGCTAAATGACACTTTTGAAGCAGGAGTAACAGAACTGCTTCCAATCTCTTCCACAGCCCTGTATTAAAGTGCTAGAGATTTGGCGGGGCTATCTTATATACCGAGGGGCGTATTCACTACTGATTGGCCTCTGGACCCCTAGTCACTCCAATCACATTCCTAGCATCCTCCTGCCCCCTCAATTGGCTTTTACTGATGGTTCTGGTCCAATCACGGACTTTTAAAGCCCAGTTCCTGTCCCATTGCATTTTGGTCGGTTCTGGTTACCGAATTCCAAACTTTTTCAGCAAAAAGTTTGGAATTCGGCTGAATTTCGAACAGTCAATGTTCGTGTCGATCATCCCTAATGACTAGTATGTCCCTGCAAAACATTGTCTTGTCTCTAAATAAGCCACTTATTGCAAAAGTTGACTGTGAATGAGAGCCCTGAGGTGTTATTGACTGCTGAAAGGGAAAGTTGGTCTAAAGAACAGTTGGCTGAACCGGTGACCTACTATTATCAGGAGTATCCCAAAAGGCCTACCTTGACCTGAAACCTGCAGAAGTAAGATACAATGCTCATCTTTAAACAGAAATATTGGCATGACTGGGTGTAAACCTTACTGTTCAGACTCATCATGTTTAAAACTGGAATTACTGGTTAGGAAAAGCAAACAGATCACAAACCTATGACTTCATACATTTGACCAAGAAGTGACTGCAGCCAGGGGCTTTGTCAGGGACACAGATTGTGGAATGTGTTGTCATGGACCAATTTCTGTGATTCCTCCATACCATCCAAAAATGGGTAAGCCTCGGTGACTTGGAAACAGGTAAATTCCAAAGGAGGCAGCCAAAAAGATAACTTATTAGCTCTGCCATAAAGGACATATTAAGGCAGATTGCTCCATTTTAGATTCAATACACTGTGATTTTCTAAGAAACAGACATCAGTTGCTATTTGAAATGGTTTCATGCACTACAATATGGAGAAAAGAGAAACCTTTATGAAAATGTGTACACCTATTATACCAAGTGTCACAAAGGGCAGGGGAAACTATCAAGCACCTGGTGATGCCTAAACCTTACCAACAGTTGGTACTAGAGTTTTTTTCAAAAACGTGCTCATGCACATTTTTGGAGAGCATTTGGAGACAGAGAAACCTGAGAAATAATAGTACATAGATTATTTTAGCCTGAGGTCCCTATAGTGGAGCACCACCCAAAAGGGGAAGCTCTGCTCGTCTGCCTCCCCCCCCCCTCTGCTGCCACATTTGGCACCTTTTGAAGGGGAGGGGGTGCAAGTAGGTGGCTCCTCCCCCAACAGCCAACCCATTCACAAAGCTCAGCGTGCTTCGCACATGTGCAGTAGGGAACCGGCTGTGAAGTGGAGATGGCGGCAGCAGCACCCGATAGCCGAATGAAAAGTCGGCTCAGGTAAGGACTCCTGGATAAGTGTCCTAATATTAAAATCAGCAGCTACAGTATTTGTAGCTGTCGACTTTAATTTTTTTCTCAAGGAGGTTGGAGCTCTGTTTTGAGGAGGTAGAGATTTAGTGTTCTTTTTGCCTGTCAGATAACTGCATCAATGCCACATTTCTGTAGCACTTTCCCCATCACTGAGGTCCCTTTCAAATAGATTGCTATGGATTGGTTGACCCTTTTTCTGAATGCTGCTAGAGGGCATTAATATATTCTAACTATAATGGACTATGCCACCCATTATCTGAAAGCTATGCCTCTTCAAAGTACCTCCTGCAAAACAATAACCAAAGTGCTGATCTTTAGATCCCCTTAGATATTATCCTTTGGGTAGACACTTTGATCTAACAACTAATCATGCTCCATTAAAAGAAATGAATAGAGGGTTAATTGGTGGTTCCTAGCCCTCTAATATTTCAAGCATTACAGTAAAGCATCCCCCTCGTGTTAAGATGAGGGCTGCAGATGCCTTTTTTCAGGTTCACTTATGCCTTTAAACCTGAGGTTGAAACAAGAAGCAAGAGAGTGTGGGAGATGTGACAAAAGACTACAAAAATATTTTGGTTGTATCCAGGTCAGGAGGTATATAAGTCCCATATTCAGGCTGACATTTTTTCTTTGTTTTAAATTAAAGGATAAGTTCACCTTTGGGAACATGTTACATGTTCCACCCGATTTTAGAATGGAATATGTAACATGTTCCCAATGCTGCAAAGCTACCTCCTCCCGCTAAAAATCGCACATAACCACCAATAGTAGTAAAAATAAGTAAATAAATAAAAAGGACATAAATCTTTCCCCTAGTTTGTAGACGCAATAACTTTTGCGCAAACTACGCTTATTGGGATTTTATTTACTTAAAATATGTACCAGAATACATATTGGTCTAAAAGGATGTAAACATTTGTTATATATATCAAATATATAAGCAGGGCTAACCTGAACTTTTCATGTTGTTTTCATTAATAAAGTTTTGACACACTCATGTAGCTAATATGGCTATTACTGCATACGTTATGTGTATATAATCTGACTATATTGGTTATTGGTTAAAATTAAATTTAAAAAGCAAACTTCTGAGAAATTTAGTCAACAAATTTATTTAGGAACAATATACATTAAGCTGCCTGTTGGAAAATTTTATTTTATTAGTGGCACAGTGGCCTTCAGTTGTCTTCCTGCCAGAAAACTGATCCCCTGCCAACAAAATAATCCATATATTCAAGGCGACATTGACGCGCAGTTTGTGTAGGAAGTCTTGGATGTCCACTGTTGAGGGGGGTGAGTAATTCAATGTGTTCTTGAAGGTCCCCATGAATACTGCTACCTGGCATTGTTGTGGACTTATCAGAGTCTCTTTCAAAGGGTAAAGATTTCATGTATCCCTGCGAATTTCGACGAAGATAATTGTGAAGGACACAACAACATAAAACAAGGGAATCTATTTTGTATAATGCAAGATTAATTAATGTTAGAAAAATACGGAATCGATTGGCAAGGATGCCAAATGCATTCTCCACAACCCTGCATGCCCAGGACAACCTATAATTAAAGATCCTCTGCTGTTTTGAGAGATTTCGCATGGGGAACGGTTTCATTATGTGTTCACTGAGTGCAAACGCGTCATCTGCCACAAATACAAAATTCAGCCCTTCGAAGGTTTCATCGCAGGGTGGTAAGTTGAGTGTCCCTTCCAACAGACGTTTGTAGAACTCCGTTTGGTTGAGGATACTTCCGTCGGAGTTCAGCCCATTCTTGCCAATATCCAGGTACATGACCTCATAATTGCCATTAACTATGGCAAGCATAACTATACTAAAAAAAACATGTAGAATTATAATAGAAGGAGCCAGAATTTGCAGGTGGTACAATACGGACATGTTTTCCATCAATGGCTCCACCACAATTAGGAAAATTAAACTGTTCTTGAAAAACATGGGCAACGTCTCTCCACTGCTGTGGATTGGTGGGGAACTGGAAGAAAAGAAACACACTATTACAAATAAGAAAAAAAAAACGTGAACATAAAGCTGGAGATGGAGGACAACGGCGGCACTGTACCTTAATATATTTTCTTGCTGTAAAGTCGCGATAATAGCCTTGCAGGTCTCAGGGATTATTTGTCCCAGTGCTTGGGGAGATATACAGTACCTGTTGAGAATTTAAGGTCCTGCAGACTTCTCCCTGTCGCCAAGTAGCGTAACGTAGCTATTAGACGTTGTTCAGGGCTAATAGCTTCCTTTTTGCGAATGCATGGTGTGACAGCTTGCAGCAATTTCTTGAAACATCATTCATCCTCAGAAAGTTCCGATAATCATCTGGATTATTCTCTTTCAACTCTCTTAGAAGAGTCATGTGAGAATACTTTTCTGGGTCGCTTAGCCATTGTTTGGACCATGTCCTCCTTTTTTGTTTCTTCTTTCGAAGCACATTCTGGATAGCGACTATCCCCAAGATGGCAATTGGAAGTGCCTGGTCCTCCATTCTTTGTGTAACGTTATTCACTTGCACTAAAACGAGCAAATAAACACGACGAATCGAAGGTGCATAGAGCTCTATCTGAAGGCGTCTACAATACGATCGGAAATAGTTAAATGACGTTGCACGACTCAGGGGTCACACATATATGACATCATTTCCGATACGTAGCTACGAAAAAAAACACTTGGTCAGTGAATCGTACGAAGAAAATCTGATGGTTTGTACGCAGAGTTGGTTTCGATTTTAGTACCATGCAACAATTTGCGAAACATTAGTCGTACAATTATCGTACGATTATCGGAACATGTGTACGGGCATTAGCCCGCCCTGTATGTGTTCTTTTTGTTCATTAAAGTGACACTAAATTCTGGTTTAACCCTTTCGCTGCCAAAGCTGTTTTTGCCTTTTTTTTTTTTTTGCACACGTATTTAAAAAATCATTTAAGACCTGAAGAGTACATAAAGACCCCAAAACATTATATGATTTCCTGAAAGCAGACACCCTAAAGAATAAATTAGTGGTAGTTTAAATTTTTTATGTCACTTGATATTACCGCAAAGGTCTAGGAAACTCAAAATTTCAGTAAAAAACACACTAAGCCCCTATTCACATTAGGTCGCTCCGACTTAGGGGGCGACCTGTGAAGTCGCGTGCAGCGCGACTTCGGCGCGACTTGCACGGACTTCATATAATGGAAGTCAATGCAAGTCGCCTCCAGGTCGGCCCCAAAGTAGTACAGGACCCTTTTTCTAAGTCGGAGCGACTTGTGTCGCTCCTATTAGAACCAGTCCTGTACTACTCAATGTATGCGACGGTGCACGACTTGCCAGGCTGACCAAGTCGCCTGACAAGTCGTGCTAGTGTGAACTGGCACTTAAGGGAATTGTAGGGCAAACAAATGCAACAAATGATGCTAATGTTTTGAATAAATATAAAAGACAAGGTTGCACCATGTAATTACATACCCAACTTGTCAAATCTTAAATTTGTGTGTGCCCATGAAATGGTGACAAACTTCAGAACCCTATATTTTCTATAGGCGACGCTCCAAAAAGTTTTTTTGGAGGGTATTTTATGTATTTAGGTGTAACTTTATTTTTTTGCAAAAAAAAAAAGTTTTTTTCGTTTTTTTTTTTTTACTTATCCTATTTTTTTTATTACATAGGGGACAAAAAATCCTCTATGTGATGATTTTTAAGTGACAGGTTCTCTTTAGTGAGATGTTTCCTCTGGGCTCCACTGAATGTATTGCAATGCAGATCGCATTCTAAGCATTCCTACCCGGCTATGCTAGCCGGGACACTGAGAGGCTGACCCAGAAGTGGTGCCATAAACGTCGATTTCCGGGTCAAAGCAAGAAGAGAAGGAGAGCATACAAGTGTCTGCTCTTCTCCCTCCCCTCCACCTGCTGGCAACCGACATGTCAGTCAGGAGCCTTCAGATGGGCAAGCGAAGCCTGGAATGCATGGCGGGCGAGTGTACGTGTGGGGGTGGAGGCAATTAGTGATGTCGCGAACATAAAATTCGCTGTTCGCGAACGGCGAACGCGAACATCGGCGAATGTTCGCGAACCGGCGAACATTGCGAACCGCCATAGACTTTAATAGGCAGGCGAATTTTAAAACCCACAGGGACTCTTTCTGGCCACAATAGTAATGGAAAAGTTGTTTCAAGGGGACAAACACCTGGACTGTGGCATGCCGGAGAGGGATCACACAAAAAAAAGTTCTTAAAAATTGTAATTTTTTGATAGAGAGCCAATTATTGGAAAAATTAAAAAAAAAATAAAAATAAAAAATTTCTTTGGATTTAGCATCTGGGGGGTCTAAAAAGTGTACCTGTGAAGTTTCAGCTCTGTAGCATGTCCGGAACCAGAAAAAAATATGAATTAGGGTTAGGGCTAGGGTTAGGGTTAGGGTTAGGGCTAGGGTTAGGGTTAGGTTTAGGGTTAGGGTTATTTTTATGGCTAGGCTTAGAGGGTTAGGGTTAAGGTTAGAGGGTTAGGGTTATGGTTAGAGGGTTAGGGTTAGGTTTAGTGTTAGGGGCTAGGGTTAGGGTTACGGTGAGATACTTAGGGTTAGAGTTAGTAGCCCTACCCCTACCCCTCTAACTCTAACCCTAAGCACTAAAAATAACCCTAACCTTAGCCCTGACCCTAACCCTAACCCTAACCCTAGCCCTAACCCTGATTCTATTTTTTTTCTGGTTCTGGACATGCTACAGAGCTGAAACTTCACAGGTACACTTTTTAGACCCCCCAGACAATAAATCCAAAGAAATTTTTTTTTTGTTAAGTTTTTTTTTTTCCAATAATTGGCTCTCTATCAAAAATGACAATTTTTTTGTGTGTGATTTAGTGTCTAGGGGGTCTAAAAAGTGTACCTGTGAAGTTTCAGCTCTGTAGCATGTCCAGAACCAGAAAAAAAGATAATTTTTCAGTAGAGCAGGGATGGTGGGAACCCCTTTTACACCTATATGATCTTTTTTTCCTGGTTCTGGACATGCTGCAGAGCTGAAACTTCACAGGTACACTTTTTAGACCCCCCAGACAATAAATCCAAAGAAATTTTTTTTTTTGTTAAGTTTTTTTTTTTTTCCAATAATTGGCTCTCTATCAAAAATGACAATTTTTAAGAACTTTTTTTATGTGATTTAGTGTCTAGTGGGTCTAAAAAGTGTACCTGTGAAGTTTCAGCTCTGTAGCATGTCCAGAACCAGAAAAAAAGATAATTTTTCAGTAGAGCAGGGATGGTGGGAACCCCTTTTACGCCTATATGATCTTTTTTTCCTGGTTCTGGACATGCTGCAGAGCTAAAACTTCACAGGTACACTTTTTAGACCCCCCAGACAATAAATCCAAAGAAATTTTTTTTTTGTTAAGTTTTTTTTTTTTCCAATAATTGGCTCTCTATCAAAAATGACAATTTTTAAGAACTTTTTTTGTGTGATTTAGTGTCTAGGGGGTCTAAAAAGTGTACCTGTGAAGTTTCAGCTCTGTAGCATGTCCAGAACCAGAAAAAAAAGATAATTTTTCAGTAGAGCAGGGATGGTGGGAACCCCTTTTACACCTATATGATCTTTTTTTTCTGGTTCTGGACATGCTACATATATATATATATATATATATATATATATATATATATATATTAGAAAAATACTCAAATACCAGCCCTCAAAGGGGCTTTTGGGGACAATATATATATATATATATATATATATATATATATCACAGAACAAAAAAAATTACACAAATACCAGCCCTCAAAAGGGCTTTTGGGGACAATATATATATATATATATATATATATATATATATATATATATATATATATATATCTCACAGAACAAAAAAATACACAAATACCAGCCCTCAAAAGGGCTTTTGGGGACAATAGATATATATATATATATATATATATATATATATATCACAGAACAAAAAAAATTACACAAATACCAGCCCTCAAAAGGGCTTTTGGGGACAATATATATATATATATATATATATATATATATATATATATATATATATATATCACAGAACAAAAAAAATTACACAAATACCAGCCCTCAAAAGGGGCTTTTGGGGACAATATATATATATATATATATATATATATCCAAAAAAAACCTCAAATACCAGCCCTAGGAAGGGCTTTTTGGGGTGCTGTCCTTACAGCAGGAGTGTACCAAGAACACTGGCTAACAAGACCGGGAACTGTCCCTAGCTATAACAGCAGCAGCAGCACCAGCACTTTCCCTGCTCTCAGTAACACAGAAATGATCTAAAATGGATGCTGCCCTTGCTTATTTATAGGAGGTGGGAGGGTGTGGGAGGGAGGTATGCTGATTGGCCTGGAATGTGTCTGCTGACTGTGATGTTCAGGGTAAGTTTGCCTCAATGAAAAAATGGATATGACATATAAATCAATATTGTGACATAAATTACATATAACAAATAAGTGTATTTAAAAGTTCATCGAGTGATACTAAATCAACGAGTGACAATGAAAGTTCCAATCTTTGGTTTTCTTCAGTGTAAAAGAGTTTCTTCAAAAGTGGATTATAAAGTGAAGGTTCTCAGTGATATTTTCCACAATTATTGTGACTTTTCTTAAAAAGTTCAGGTGCTGGTTTCCTTTATCCTGTGGTATGTTAAGAAGATGGGTGACTTACCATGATGTAATGGGACTCACATATCATATGATATTGAGACCAATCACGCTTGTGGGCCCTCAGGGCCACGGTAGGTCCCCTTATGGTGTCTCCTGAATATGCAGGATATGGTTCCTCCTTACCGTCCCACGTATCAGCATACAGTAGAGGGTAAAGGATAAAAAAGCTCCAGATAGTGTGATAAAGTTTTATGAGGTTTTATTTACCATAAAAACAGTTAAAAGTTTGGCATATATAGGCAAAATGGGCTTAAAAGTCCCCGTGACATAGATGTACAACCATGCAGAGTGGCGAGCGGACGTAATTCCGGCTTGCGCTCCAATGTACGTCATGTGTTGCGTTCCACGTCCTGACGCGTTTCGTCATATCCGGTGACGTTTTCAAAGGTGATTTCTTTCACACGTCTTTTTTACTACTGCTGCTGTTATTAATAATATTTTTAAAAATATTTTTACTATTATTCACCTTTTATTATTATCTATTTAATTTAAACACCTTGGCGCGGGGAGAACACTTTAAGTGTTACTTTACATCCACATACTGTATACACTATGTCCTATGAATAGGCACTGCTGTGTCACACATTTCAAAGAGGCAGCCTTCTGAGCTACAGAGCTGCTGAAAGGAGAAGTTTCAGGATTTAGAGTCAGTACAGAAATCACAACTTTCAGGCAGTAAGGTACCATGGGACATGTAATCACTGGAAATCAAACAGCAGAGGAGAAACTACCAATCATGCAGGGAATCCAGGAAGCTATGCAAAGAGATTGCCAGCAAACAGGCAGAACTGAAAATATGAAAAGAGATTTTTCAAGTTTACTGTATATTGAACTGTGAAAAATAACCATTGCTTCTCTTGCTATTACAATGATAACATAAAATAAAGTGTATCCTGTGAAGGTTATTGTAGGCTTATGGATGGGTGACAATGCTAAGTGAACACTGTAACCCTGAGACAGGTAGGGTGCTGCTGGCAGGATCACCAGGTGTAAGTAAATGAAAAAAAAAAGCGTAAAAACAACACTAATGCAGCCACCACATCTAAATGCTGGTAAGCTGAAATATATTCTATTTTAGTGCTTGAGTTTAGCTTTAACTTGATGCTGCGGTGAAAAGAACAATAGGCTCTTGAATCCTTGTTCATATAATATTCATTACCAACAAAACTCTATCTAAAGTGTTTAAACACTTCATACTTTATATGAAGAACATTATATAGATTACATATATTATATATAGACTTTGGATCACAACTGTTTCAGTTTAATTGGACAAATGCCATCCTGCCACTGTTGCTGTGTGAGCACTTTCAATTCAAAATAACCTCCAATCCTTACCTTTTATCCATCCAGAACTGACACTTTCCTGGTGACCATGGAAACCTTTAGACCTTGTTTCTTTTTTATGTTATCATGTCTTGCAATGCAGGACCAATTGCCCCTACTGCACTGCTACATATCACATAAAATAGAATAGGTACAGGGCTTTTTTCAGCTGGAACTTGGTGGTACTCAGTTCCATGACCTTTGGCTCAGGCCCTCTGCTCCCTACTCACTACTATCACTTGTAAACACAGAGGTCTGGCTTCCTGTGTTTTCCAAGTGCAGTATGGGGACAAAGAAGATGACGGTGCCTGGGGTGTAGTGCGTGTGTAGTGCAACCATGAACTCTGTACGCAGCACACCCCTGAGCTCTGTACTGTATACATAGCACACTCCTAAACTCTGCACTCTGTGTGTAACCCCACCAAACTCTGCACTCTGTAAATAATGCATTCCTGGAATTTGATGCCCCTTTAAGACCCTCCCACTGTTAGTGAAATTTTGACCAGTTTGGGGAGGGATTTTTGGGGGGTCGTGTTTCAGTTCCTGCCAGTGGCGACCGGTTCGTTAGGGGCGCAGGGGCGTCGCCCCCCCATCCATGCGTCCGGCCCCCTAATCTGCATGCAGGGGCGCCAGACGCATGGAGTTTAATGGGGTTTTTTTTTTGCATCACCTGATTAGAGCCAGAGGCTCTAATAGGGCGATGCAAAGAGTGGACCCGGAGCGCAGAGCAGTGCATCCCGAGCCCACCCATTGTGTGACAATAGCGAATGAAAATTCGCTATTGTCACACCGATCCTCCTCCTGGCCAATCAGGAAGCGTGTCCAATCCGCGCTTCCTGATTGGCCGCAAGGCAAACCCCATGCCATTGACCAAGGAGGAGGCGGGAGCAGAAGGACTGGAGGAGACACGCCACCCGGATCAAGGAGAAGCCACCGTTCGGGGGACTGAGGAGAAGCCGATCGCCGCCGCTGCTGCTCCAGGTAAGTAAGGGGGCACGCACGCTGATCTCTGCATTGGGGGAATGTTTGCTGGTCACTGCATTGAAGGGGGCACGCACGCTGATCTCTGCATTGGGGGCATGTACGCTGGTAATTACATTGGGGGCACGCACGCTGATCTCTGCATTGGGAGAATGTACGCTGGTCACTACATTGGGGGCATGTATGCTGGTCACTACATTGGGGGCACGCACACTGATCTCTGCATTGGGGGCATGTATGCTGGTCACTGCATTGGGGGCATGTATGCTGGTCACTGCATTGGGGGCATGTATGTTGGTCACTACATTGGGGGCATGTATGCTGGTCACTACATTGGGGGCATGTATGCTGGTCACTGCATTGGGGCATGTACGCTGGTCACTGCATTGGGGGCATGTATGCTGGTCACTGCATTGGGGGCATGTATGCTGGTCACTGTATTGGGGGCATGTATGCTGGTCACTGCATTGGGGGCATGTATGCTGGTCACTGCATTGAGGGCATGTATGCTGGTCACTACATTGGGGGCATGTACGCTGGTCACTACATTGGGGGCATGTACGCTGGTCACTGCATTGAGGGCATGTACGCTGGTCACTGCATTGGGGGCATGTATGCTGGTCACTGCATTGGGGGCATGTATGCTGGTCACTACATTGGGGGCATGTATGCTGGTCACTGCATTGGGGGCATGTACGCTGGTCACTGCATTGGGGGCATGTATGCTGGTCACTGCATTGGGGGCATGTATGCTGGTCACTGTATTGGGGGCATGTATGCTGGTCACTGCATTGGGGGCATGTATGCTGGTCACTGCATTGAGGGCATGTATGCTGGTCACTACATTGGGGGCATGTACGCTGGTCACTACATTGGGGGCATGTACGCTGGTCACTGCATTGAGGGCATGTACGCTGGTCACTGCATTGGGGGCATGTATGCTGGTCACTGCATTGCGGGCATGTACGCTGGTCACTGCATTGGGGGCATGTACGCCGGTCACTGCATTGGGGGCATGTATGCTGGTCACTGCATTGGGGGCATGTACACTGGTCACTGCATTGAGGGCATTTACGATGGTCACTGCATTGGGGGCATGTACGCTGGTCACTGCATTGGGGACATGTACGCTGATCTCTGCATTGGGGGAATGGTATGCTGGTCACTGCATTGGGGGGAATGGTATGCTGGTCACTGCATTGAAGGGGGCATGTATGCTGGTCTCTGCATTGGGGCATTTACGCTGATCTCTGCATTGAAGGGGGCATGTACGCTGGTCACTGCATTGAAGGGGGCATGTACGCTGGTCACTGCATTGAAGGGGGCATGTACACTGGTCACTGCATTGAAAGGGGGCACGCTGGTCACTGTGCATTGAAAGGGGGCACGCTGGTCACTGTGCATTAATAGGGGGCACGCTGGTCACTGTGCATTGAAAGGGGGCATGCTGTTCTCTCTGCATTGAAAAGGGGCACGCTGGTCTCTCTGCATTGAAAGGGGGCACACTATACCTTAATTACTGAAGGCCCCTTTCACACTTTTGCGACCTCAAAGTCACGCAATTTTTTACAGAGTTTTTTGCCGCAAAGCAATGCCTATTAAATTTTTCTGTTTGCGCCCCCCCCCCCCAAAAAAAAAAAATTTGAGCACCAGCTGCCACTGGTTCCTGCACCTTTTTTCTGAGAAAAAAATCTCAGAATAGGTATGAAGACAGCCATGCAATCTATGTGTGATGATAAATAGCACTGTAAATGTTGGCTGAAGAGTAATTACACTGTGACTCTTCTGGACTTAAGGATTGTCTTGTAAAATCCTAGAATGCACATACACACTGCAATGTCATACATTTACACAAAAATGGCATGCACAAAAATTTGAATGAAAGAACATAAAATGTCAAACATCAAGAATACAAAGGAACATCAACCTGCTTTGATAAATATTATTGCGAAATGCAAATAATCTGCTCTGTCAGTATTTTTTTTATGATGTACTCACGCATTGTACCTTCTCAGAACATAAAAGTCATCTGTCTTTATCACTGTGCAACAATTGAAAATTATAGATAGTGACACACACACACAAACACAATTGCCTATAGGCACAAATGTTAAAGAGAGTCATTCTAATTATGCCATTGTCTTTTGTTGTAATGATGCAGTTGTCTTTCATTGTAATGGTGCAGATGTGCTTTTGTATCATTAGATATACAATATAAAAGAAAGCATGGTAATTATTTTCATTGCGCATACACCAGTGTTTGAAAGGTCCTGAGTGCACAAGGGCAACATTGTGGTAAGCCAGAGATATGTGTTCACTATGGTGTTTACTGTTGTCGTCTAATGCTAATATATGCAAGATTCCCATATATAAGGTTCCCTTCAAGGGCTAGTTTTAAAGTCATTTTTAGGATGCAGCCCAAGCCCTGTCTTTATTTTGCTCTGCTAAGGTAGTTTAGCAAAACAAACTGCTAGGACATGTTCATATAGCTATGCATTACACAGTCAAGAGCACATGCACATAAAAAGGCTGATTCTCATAAAGACCATGTCACACCATTGTTTCTGCCACTGGTATCTCTTCAGTTATCAAGGAATGACAACATTGGACTAGCAAGAGATACTTATCAAGAAGTGGAATTATTGGAATGGTAAGGGACATTTATCAAGGAATGAGACAATAGGAGTGGTAAAAGGCCCTTTTCAAGAAGTGACACCATAGAAATGGCAAAAGACACTTACTACAGAGTGACACCATGACACTGACAAGACCTGCTTACCAAGAAGCGACTCCATAGGAGTGGTAAGAGACACTTATGAAGGAGCAACACTATAGTAGTAGTAATAGACACTTACTAAGGTGTTACACAATGGGAATGACCAGAGACACTTATCATAGATCAACTTCATAGGAGTAGTAAGAGGCATTTACCAAGGAGTGATACCATTGACACTTTAAGAGACACTTAACAAGGAGCAACACCATATAAGTGGCATTAGAGACTTGCAAAAGGGTGAAACCATAGGTTGAATGCTACCAATTCTCCAGGGACAGAATCACCTGTGTGGCTTGGCCACAAAGTAGATAGCTTGTCATGCAGTAGCATTTTTCAAAGTTTGGATTCCCACTTGGGCTAGGTGGTGCCTAGAGAGGCTGCTGTCTGTGCTTACCTGCATGAGCAGATATTTTGCAGATTTTGTAATACAGAACGATACAGAACGATGAAAGATTCCGAGAGACTGGTCTTAGAAAGGGAAATTAGACATCATGCATTGTATTTACCTTTCTATAAAGTTTAACATTTGTTCATTAACCACTTTACCACCGGAGGATTTTGCTGTCTTCCGTCCAGGCCACTTTTTGCGATTCGGCGCTGTGCGACTTCAACTGACAATTGCGCGGTCGTGCGACACCATACCCAAACGAAATTTACGTCCTTTTTTTCCCACAAACAGAGCTTTCTTTTGGTGGTATTTGATCACCTGTGCGATTTTTACTTTTTGCGCTATAAACAAAAAAAGAGCGTTTATTTTGAAAAAATAACAATATTTTTAACATTTTTTATATGAAATTCCCCCCAAAAAAGATGTAAAAACCAATTTTTTAAAAAATTTTTGGCCAATTTGTTTTCTGCTACCTATGTTTGGTAAAAAAAATCGCAATAAGCGTATTTTGATTGGTTTGCGCAAAAGTTATTGCGTTTACTAACAAAGGGAAAGATTTCTGTCATTTTTGGTGTTTTTTTTTTTAACGCGTAATGGCGGCGATCTGTGATTTTTTTTGTGGGACTGCGACATTGCGGCGGACAGATCGGACCCTTGACTGACATTTTTGACACTTTTGGGGGTACCAGTGACATTACTGCAGTAATCAGTGCTATATATATGCACTGTTACTGTAAAAATGACACTGGCAGGGAAGGGGTTAATTTTATTGGAGAGGGAGGGGTTAATGTATGCCTGGTGCTTACTGACATGTAGGGGGGGAGGTGACTGAGTGAGTCATGGACAGATCGGATGTCCAGCTATGCTGAACAGTCCGATCTGTCACTCCCTGTCACTATGGAGATCCGCCCGCTTGTGTTTACACAGGCGGGCGGATCTCCACACTAGATCCCCGGCGATCGGGGCAGAGCAGCGGCGATCGCCGCTGCTCCTCCCCTGGCCCGACTCCCGCTGTGAATGAAAACAGCGGGAGCGAGCCTCCGGCGGCGCGCAAGCGCCGCCCAGAAGGGGGAGTGTCTGACGACGTTAATACTACGTCGTCAGACGATAACGAACCACTTTGCCGCAGTAGTATTACCGTACTCAGTCGGCAAGTGGTTAAAGCTTAATGGAATATTCCACTATGTCTATGTGAGTACTTCTCCGTTTTCAGCTGTAAAAAGACCCAGAGAAGAGAACATAGCACAAATGGTAACTGAGTAAGGACGTGTGACAGTGTAAAAAGTGGAACCTATTCTCAGTCGGCCACCGGCTAGGGAGGGACGGATTGCACCTAAATGGGGTGGGTGCAGCCGTACTGGGTGAGAGGATGGCCAAAAAGTTAGAGGGGCTTTTAAACTAGGGAATGGGGGGGAGGGTACAGATGTAGAATTAGCCAGTGGAAAGCAAGTTTCAGAGGGCAGAAATGGGGGCATTAGCGGTAGGGTGTTTGGAGCTCCTATACCCAGGGTGGGTATGGGGAAAAATCAAGAGAGCAGCCTAAAAACATCAAAAGAGGATATAGGTAACCGGTCAAAATTAAGAGGTTTGTATACCAATGCCAGAAGCCTGGCCAACAAGATGGGAGAGCTGGAGCTGCTGATGTTTGAGGAGGACTTAGATTTTGTGGGGATAACTGAGACTTGGTTTGACAGCTCCCATGACTGGATGGCGACCATTCAGGGGTATTCCCTTTATCGCAGAGATAGAGAAGGTAAAAAAGGGGGAGGGGTATGTTTGTATATTAAGAACAGTATACAGGTAAATATGAGGGATGATATTAATAATGGAGCTAAGGACGAGGCAGAATCCCTATGGGTAGAGCTTCAAAGGGAAGGCACAGTGGGGAAGGTAATATTGGGCGTATGCAATAGGCCCCCCAACCAGAGGGAGGAAGGTGAGGCGGACCTAATGTTACAGATAGGATTGGCAGCAAGGATGGGAAATGTCATTATAATGGGGGACTTTAATTATCCAGATATAGACTGGCCAGAAGGAACTGCGCACTCAGCCAAGGCTAGGCAGGACAATTTCATGGGTCAGATGGTGAATGCACCGACAAGAAACAATGCGGTACTTGACCTACTGATTACCAACAATACAGACCTGCTCAAGGATATAGAAACACGGGACAACTTAGGAAACAGTGACCATAGGTCAATTGGTTTCAGTATTAATTACAGTAATAGGAAACACAAGGGTAATATAAGGACACTGAATTTCAAAAGAGCCAATTTCCCTAAACTGCGCTCGCTGCTAGAAAATATCAAATGGGATAGAACCCTGGGAACAAAGAACACAGAGGAAAAATGGGAGTGCTTCAAGAGCATACTTAACAAGGGGATTGGCCAGTGCATTCCAAAGGGAAATAAATTTAAAATAGCAAAACTAAACCCTGGGTGGCTAAACTCCAACATAAAAATGTATATTAGTGCTAAAGAAAAGGCCTTCAAAAAATACAAGACTGAGGGGTCATTGGCAGCATTTAAGCATTACAAAGAGTGTAATAAGAAATGTAAAGATGAAATCAGGGTGGCTAAAATAGAACACGAGAGACATATAGCGGAGGAGAGTAAAAAGAACCCCAAGAAGTTCTTTAAGTATATAAACAGTAAGAAAGCGAGGCCAGAACACATTGGCCCCATAAAAGATGACAAAGGAAATATGGCCACTAAGGACAGAGAAAAGGCGGAAGTGTTAAATAATTTCTTCTCTTCAGTCTTCACAGAAGAATCGGGGGGCTACACGAACCTTGCTTGTAAGGCCGAACTAAATAATACACCTCAGGAAGTGCCGCCATGGCTAACAGAAGATAGCCTTAGAGCTAAGCTAGAGAAACTTAACATAAATAAATCCCCGGGACCGGATGGCTTGCACCCGAGGGTTCTTAATGAGCTCAGCCAGGTGATTGCCAGACCATTATTCTTGATCTTTAAGGATAGTTTACAGACGGGTATGGTGCCAGCTGATTGGAAAAAAGCCAACGTGGTACCAATATTTAAAAAGGGGCCGAGATGTATCCCGGGTAACTATAGGCCGGTCAGCCTAACATCAGTAGTCTGCAAAATTTTGGAGGGGATATTAAGGGACCACATACAAGACTTTAGCAATGAAAATGGTATTATAAGTAGTAATCAGCATGGATTCATGAAAAATCGTTCTTGCCAAACCAATCTATTAACCTTCTACGATGAAGTGAGCTGCCACCTAGATAAGGGAAAGCCTGTGGATGTGGTGTATCTGGACTTTGCAAAGGCCTTTGACACCGTTCCCCACAAACGCTTACTGTACAAACTAAGGAAGGTAGGTATGGACCATAAGGTGAGTACCTGGATAGAGAACTGGCTCCAGGGGAGAGTCCAGAGGGTGGTGATTAATGGGGAGTACTCGGATTGGGCGGGTGTGGAAAGTGGGGTCCCCCAGGGTTCTGTCCTGGGACCAATCCTGTTTAATTTATTCATAAATGATCTAGAGGAGGGGATATCTAGTACAATCTCAGTATTTGCAGATGATACTAAACTAGGCATGCCAATATCTTCTATGCAGGATGTGGAAACCTTGCAAGCGGACCTGAACAAAATAACAGGGTGGCAACTACATGGCAGATGAGGTTTAATGTGGAAAAATGTAAAGTAATGCACCTGGGGGCCAGAAACCAGAAAGCAAGCTACTCACTAGGGGGGGAACCTCTGGGTGAGTCTAAGATGGAAAAGGACTTGGGGGTACTGGTAGACAACAGGCTTGGCAGTGGCATGCAATGCCAAGCGGCTGCAAGCAAAGCCAACAGAATACTGGGATGTATAAAAAAGGGGATTCACTCCAGAAATAAAGAGATTATTCTCCCGCTCTACAAGACTCTGGTCCGGCCACATCTGGAGTATGCTGTCCAGTTCTGGGCACCGGTCCTCAGGAAGGATGTGCTGGAACTGGAGAAAGTCCAGAGAAGGGCAACAAAAATGATTAGGGGAATGGAGGACATCAGCTATGAGGATAGGCTACAAGCACTGAACCTATTCTCTCTGGAGAAGAGACGATTGAGGGGGGATATGATATCAATGTACAAATACTGTACTGGCGACCCTAGCATAAGGAACAAACTATTCAGAGAAAGGAGATACAATAAGACACGTGGCCACTCACTAAAACTAGAGGAAAGGCGGTTTAACCTTAAAGTGCGTAAGGGGTTCTTCACTGTAAGAGCGGTAAGGATGTGGAATTCTCTTCCACAAGCAGTCGTATCAGCAGGAAGCATTGATAGTTTCAAAAAACTAGTAGATGGGCACCTTAGAGACAACAACATACAGGGGTATACGATGTACGGTTAAAAGCAAACACACACACACACACATCATAGGTTGAACTGGATGGACTGATGTCTTTTTTCAACCTCACTAACTATGTAACTATGTAAAAATGTATAGCGAAATGACGCCAACAAAATGCAATGATTTGCAAATCTCATAAATCTATATTTTATTCACAATAAAAATAGAAAATATTAATGGTATAAACATATCAAATGTTTAAACTGAGAAAATGTACCAAAAAGTAAAAAAGGAAAAAAAAAAGGTAGTTTTGAAATTGATGGCAGCAACACGTCTCACAAAAGTTGGAGCAGGGCAACAAAAAGCTGGCAAAATAAGTGGTACTAACAAGGAACAGCTGGAAAAAACATTTTGCAACTAATAAGGTTAATTGTCCCAGAAGTAAAGTTGGGCAGAGGTTCACCAATCTGCATCTAAAAATTGTTGAACAATTTCCAAATAGTGTTTCTCAACGTAAAATTTCAAAGAATTAAATATATCATTATCATTATTATGAAAATCTGGAGAAATCTCAGTGTACAAGGAACAAGCCCGAACTGCAATATTGAATGCCCATGATCCTTGGGCAATGCATAAAAACAGGCAGCATTCTGTAAATTTCATCACTGCATGGGCTCAAGAATACTTCCAGAAATCATCATCTGTGAAGTGAACACAGTTTGCTGTGCTATCCAAAAATGCAAGGTAAAACTCTATCATGCAAATAAGAAATGCTGCTGTCTTCTCAGGACCAAAGCTCATTTAAAAAGGGCCAGTTACAAAGTAGAAAACTGTACTGTGGCCAGACAAATCAAAATTTGACATTCTTAATGGCAAGCATGGGCCCCACATCCCCAGACTAAGGAGGATAGGGACCTTCTGGCTTGTTATCAAAACTCAGTTCAAGAGCCTGCTTGTCTGATGGTATTGGGGTGCATTAGTCTATATGGAATGGGCACCTTGCACATCTGGAAAGGCACTATCAATGCTGAAAGATACAGTATATCCTGGTTTTAGAGCAGCATGTACTCCCATCTGGATAATGTCGATTTCAGGGAAGGGCTTGCATTTTTCAGCAGGACAATGTTAATCCGCATACTGCATCTATGACAACAGCATGGCTTCATAGCCTGCAATCCATACCTTTCACCAATTAAAAATAATTAGTGCCTCTTGAAACGAAAAATACGACAAAGAAGACCCAGGGCTGTTGAACTGTTAGAATCCTTTATCAGGAAAGAATGGGACAACATTCCTCTCCCAAAACTCCAGCAACTGGTCTCCTCAGATCCCAGACTTTTAAAGAGTGATGTTAAAAGAAGAGGGGACGTGGTAAACTTTTTTGAGACGTGTTGCTGCCATTCATTTCAAAATTACCTTTTTTTTTTCTAAAAATTTTACATTTCCCAGTTTAAACATTGGATACGTTTTCTATTTTCTATTGTAAATATGGGATTATGAGATTTTCAAATCATCGCGTTCTGTTTTTATTTGGATTTTAAACAGCGTCTTAATTTTTTCGGAAATAGGGTTGTACTGTAACAGATGCCAATATTGTATAACTCTGTAAATAACTCTAGGACCAAATGTCTCTGGCCCTAATCAGGGGGGTCCTAACTAAGGGGTACCGAGAACTAAAGGTCCGTTAGTCTCTTCAAACCCCTTCCAATGGCCAGTGCATTGGTGCTCTTATTGGGCCAAAGGTTCTGGTGTTGGAGTGCTCAGACCTAAATGGATCTAACAATGCCTGGCGTAAGTGCCCAAACTGTACCAGTAAAAGTTGTGGTCTACTGTTCTCAAGGCCATAGGATTCTATGCTTGTCTGTTTTCTGTTGCCTGCCCCTTGCTTTGCATTGTATAAGAACAGGCAGCCTTTGCTATTTTTGCGAAGGGACCAGATGATTTTTAAGCCTAAGGCTTTTTTTTTTTTTTTGCATTGCCATCCCTGCTAGTATGTGCATTATCAGGGCAGGAACAAACTTACAAGGAAAAAAAAGAAAAATAAAACAAGAAAATATAAATATGTAAATAATACAATTTGTAAAATTATTTTTAAGTATATACCAGCCACAAACAGAATGCAATCTGCAGTCTATGATAGCTGATGTTACAATCTAGACTGCCATAATAATTTTTTTCATTCCCAAAAATAAGATTTGAAGAGGCACTGTTAGCCTGTTACTAAAGGATTCTATACTTTATCTTTTTGTTGCTGCCTTCCCTCCCTCTGTGTTGTAGAGGAGTGGACGGTTTAAGCCAAGGACTTTCTTTCTTATAAAGGTAGTGCCCAGTGTGCATACTTAACATTACTGTAGTACAAGTGTGTCTTGCCTACAGTGAAGCATGGTGGTGGCAGTGTCATGGTCTGGAGCTGCATTAGTGCTGCCGGCACTGGGGAGCTGCAGTTCTTTGAGGGAGCCGTGAATGCCAACATGTACTGTGACATACTGAAGCAGAGCAAGATCCCCTCCCTTCAGGGGCTGGGCCACAGGCAGTATTCCAACATGATAACTACCCCAAACACACCTTCAAGAAGACCACTGCCTTGCTAAAGAAGCTGAAGGTAAAGGTGATGGGCTGGCCAGTCTCCCCACCTAAACCCTATTGAGCATCTGTGGGGCATCCTCGAGCGGAAGGTGGAGGAGCGCAAGGTCTCTAACATCCACCAGCTCCGTGATGTCTTCATGGAGGAGTGGAAGAGGACTCCAGTGGCAACCTGTGAAGGTCTGGTGAAGTCCATGCCCAAGGGAGGTAAAGGCAGTGCTGGAAAATAATGGTGGCTACACAAAATATTGACACTTTGGGCCCAATTTGGACAATTTGGCTTAGGAGTGAATTAACTTTTGTTGCCAGCGGTTAAGACATTAATGGCTGTGTGTTGAGTTAATTTGAGGGGACAGCAAATTTACACTGTTATACAAGCTGTACACTCACTACTTTACATTGTAGCAAAGTGTCATTTCCACAGTGTTGTCACAAGAAAAGATATAATAAAATATTTACAAAAATCTGAGGGGTGTACTCACTTTTGTGAGATACTGTATATCTTATTTTTGATTCAATTATAGTTTCTTGCATTTAGTGTCTTTATTGAGAGGAAATAAAATGGCAGTTGGAGAATTGCTGGTATTTGATAACACATTGGTACACACAAATAGCAACTTTAAGCATTTTATTGGTTCAATTAAAAATTGGTTTAATTAACCACTTCAGCTCCAGAAGGTTTTGCCCCCCTTATTGACCAGGTCATTTTTTGCGATTCGGCACTGAGTTAATTTAAATAACAATTGCGCGGTCGTTCGATGCTGTACCCAGACACAATTGATGTCCTTTTTTTTCCCACAAATAGAGCTTTCTTTTGGTGGTATTTGATCACATATGCAATTTTTTTATTTTGCGCTATAAACAAAAAAGTGCGAAAATTTTCTGCTATAAAACATTCCCAATCAAAAAATTAAAAAAATTAAATTTTTATCAGTTTAGGCCACATTGTATTCTGCTACATATTTTTGGTAAAACAAAAACCCAAAAAGCATCTTTTAATTGGTTTGTGCAAAAGTTATATCGTTTGCAAACTATGGGATAGATTTTTGAACTTTTTATTTTTTTGTTTTTATTAGTAATGACAGTGAGGAGCGATTTTTAGCGGGACTGCGACATTGCAGCGGACAAATCTGACACTAAGTGACACTTTTTGGGGACCAGTGACATTAATACATTAATCAGTGCTAAATAATATACACTGTTACTGTATAAATGACACTGGCAGGGAAGGGGTTAATACTGGGGGTGATCAAGGGGTTAAGTGTGAGCCTAATTGTGCTTACTAACTGTTGGGGGGAGGGCTCTGTGAAAGGCACATAGAGATCGGTGCTTAGCTGAGACACAAAATCTCACTGTGCCTGTCTGACAGGAGAGCCGCCTACTTTGTTTACCCGAAGATCGCAGGAGGCTGACGGCGATCGAGCCCACTCCTCCCGCGGTCTGGCTCCCGCTGTGTCTACTCAGGCCGCGTGACCATAGATTTACGTGATTATACGCAGCCGAGCCGCCCTGCCCCAGTAAATCTGCGTGGGGCGGTCTGCAAGTGGTTAAAAATTAGGGTTAAAATCAAAAATCATAATCAGGTTTCATTCCACAGTAACAGGCTGAGTTGATATATTCCATGCTACAGCCAGCAGATGTAGCATGGAATATATCAACTCAGATCTCAACATGTTTCGCCAAATTTACGGCTTCTTCAGGAATTTGTGTAGCAAAACTGGACTGTATAATGAACTGCGTACAGAAAATAGACAATAAGAATTCATACATTTTGATACCGCATACAACATCAACTTCTGATGCATTTACAGTTTTACATTACACATGTGTTATTAGTTGATCAATCCCTGAAATATGCCATGAATACCTACCTATTCAATTACTGCTGGTATTTAATGTTAACATAGGACTACACTTCATCTGGCACCACAAACCAAAAACACTATTTAATTATTTTTGATTTTTCAAAGGAAACTTACTCATCCATCAATGTCATCATGCTTTATTTTGTTGAGAAATTACTTTGAACCCCCCCCCCCCCCCTAGCATTTCTGACCATGGCCATCTTGAGTAAGGACAGATGATTCATGTAGCATTTACTTCCGGGAAGCCATCTGCCCAGGCATACAGGCAGGATGCCAGGGTGTGCTTAGCTAGGAAAGCCCCTCCTCTCCTTCTGAAGGCTGCTGGGATGTATGACACCACCAGCACTGCACTCCAACACTCCTCATCAATGGCAGTACCACAACCTTTATCCTCAATTCTAGCAAACCAACATGCCTTCTTGTATTCCTCCTCTACCTCCTGCTTCTTCATGGGATTAAAAATGCTGGTTGGGGGCCAGGGATTGTTTTCTGGGCAAAATAGTTGTGGCCTTCTAAAAAAGAAAAAGAAAAAGTGGCCTTGAGAAAGAAAAAGAGAAAAAAGCACATAAACATACCATACCATACCATACCACACACACTATACCCTATGCACACGGAAATTAGTCCCGCCTCCCACTCCGCTTCTACTTCACCTCCATTCTCAGAAATTTTGATTTTCAAACATTCCTAGGTATGCATACCCAAAATATTAGATGCAAGAATAGGGTGTTGCAGACACTGTTCATGAAAACTTTACTGTTCCATAGCAACCCATACAGCTTAAAGGCATGTAATTGAAAGGATTGGTGTTTCCCATATTGCCCTTGAAGTTGCATTAAAAGGACCCTCTCACCGCTGTACAACATTTTTTAAACATTTTTTTTTACATTAAACATGTTCCCCATTGCAATCTCCCATGCCCTTTTTTTGATAGTCCCTTGCCCATTAGCTTTGAAAATGGCCAGAACTGATTCTCAAAATTTGCCCCTACATGGACTTCAATGGGTCAGTGAAATGATTTTAGATATATTTACTCATCCCGAATTAATATGCACCACTGACCTGGATTAGGACTAGTAAATGTATATAGCAAATAACGACTTTTGCACTAACATACAGTCTATCCATAGTAGAGTGTAGACATTGTCTAAATGTCCACATCTGCAACAATCTAGACACATGGAAATCCCAGTATTTAAGGGCACATCTTACTATCTCGTTGAAATAGGTGAAGTTCTATGGGCTGTAAATGTCCTTTGCCAAATCATTCAGTAGTACATTTCTAGTTGTATTTCATTTTTTACAAATTAAGTTCAATTTGGATAGTAGCTTTAGGTGAAGATCATTTGGACCCCTTTTCGGTAGTGTCGTAATACTCTCTGAAAATTCACTTGCTGGAGGTAGTAATGGATTCCACTCCATCCAATCACCAGCAGAGCAGATTTTCCATTACTCCCTAATCCCTAATCTCTATACTTCTTCCAGGTCAGTGACTGAGAAAGCATTAGCCAAAGCATGAGCGTAACAGTGAGGAAACATTTCCAGAAGGAGATGTCAGCAATTTTTTATGATGGGTGTATTTTAAGAGCAAACGTGTTTTAATAAACTTAAAGTTGACCTCAGGTCATCAAGCACCAACCTTAAACATTTTGTTTCCATGCTTTTAAACTGTTTAAAACCAGACTGCTATGAAAATCCAAAATTAAATATTTAACTGCTGAAGTGAAGGCAGGTATAAAAACATTAATTAATTCAGTTATGTATTCTATAAAATTAATAAAAGTATTTTTAGGTTCAACTAGTGTAATTTGTCTTGATATCAGCCTCCTGTAACCCCTGTAGAAATAGAACTACAGACTGGCAGAGAGATGTCCAATATCAGTAGCAGAGATGTATAGTAACTAAGTAGAACTACTTCACTACTGTACTTAAGTACCGAAAGGCGGTATCTGTACTTTCCTAGAGTATAATTTTTTTCTCCTACTTCCACTTTTACTTCACTACATTTTTTCAATGATTTCAATACTTCTACTCCAATATTTTTTTTGTTGTGCTGCATAGTTATTAGTTACAATTATAAAAATTACCACTGCCAGAACAGTAGATGGCAGGTTTCATGAAGCTCAAAACATGTGTATTAGCGCATACGAAAATCAGTGCTACTGTATGTATAAATAAAAGCTGTATTTGAAATAATAAAAAACAATATGATGTTCAAACTTTTGACTTCTTTCTTTAATAACTACATAACACAGTACTTGTACTTTTACTTTCAGTACTTGAGTAGCAATTTTTTTTTCAAAACTACTGGTACTTTTACTTTCAGTACTTGAGTAGCAAAATTTTTTAAAAAACTACTTGCAATACTTAAGTACAAAAAATGTTGAATACTTTAGTACTTCTACTCAAGTCACTTTTTGATTGAGCACTTCCACTTCTACTCAAGTCACTTTTTGATCGAGCACTTGTACTTTTACTCAAGTATGGGTTTTGAGTACTTTATACAACTCTGATCAGTAGCCAATCTGTGACAAATGGCGGAGAACTGAAAGCAGCATCTAGGGATTTTTGGGACCTCCTGGGGAGAAATAATTTAAAGACAGCAGAAAAGTGGACACCCAGAGCATATCAGGAACAGAAGTCTGAGCTGTAAAGACGTGCTGGCGAGCAGGTATAGGATCAGGGCTGATGGACATGAGTATACTACATTTCAAGCTAATGGAAAATGTTCTACACCTGGTGGAGGAACCATAAGAATCTAATCTTTACAAGAGCCATTGCAGGTATGCAAGAAATTTGCACAGCAGGAAAATTCAAATTACTGTATGTCTCCAATGGTATTCTGTGTGGAAGGGAGTTAGAAGACTGAAGGGCTTCGCCCATCCAAGTGTAGGAACAGACAAAGGCCGAAGTGCAAGAGTCAGATGGATGGCTAGTAGAGAGGATGGCACGCCTAAGATTTGAGACCTTAAAAGTTAAAGTGGACCTTTAGTCAGAAAATCAGGTCCCGCTAGATTACTTGAGGCTGGTCCCTTTTGCAGGTATAGCTATGTAAAATGTTAAAAATAAGTGCCTATACTGCTCAGTTGCTCTGCATTTTTAAGGTACTGACAAATTTGTAGAGGTCGATTTGCTGACAGCCTCAGCCCCGGTTCACACGAGTGCGGGGTTCGCATGTAATGTCGGAGCGCACTGCTCCTTCATTACATGCGATCGGCTGTGCGGTGCGAGTTTAGCCATACACTTTGTATGGCTAAATTCGCACCCGCACCCGCAGCAAACTCGCACAGGACCCTTTTTGGCAGCCGCATCAGGATCGGATCGCACAGCGGTTCACACTTGTGCGATCCGATCCTGTGCGAACTGCAAGATCGCACTGCGATATGCGATCAAACTGGGGGTGTCGTTAAGATTACATTGACACCCCCAGCGTATCGCATATGGCATTGTGAACTGCCAGGGGTGCCTGTGAGATGCGGGAACAGGCTGCGCATTCGCAGCCTTCCCGCATCGCATAAGTGTGAACCGGACCTCCAAGAAGAATTTCACCCTTCTATCCTTTACAGCCAAGGAAGCTGCTTCTATTTAATCTGCAACTGCCTTGGTGCTGTACATGTGATCAGTTTATGACTCCAGACATTTGATGGTTTAAAAGTTGGTTGAGGACACAAGCAAATGTGACAGTTAGCAATCCTGGAATTCCAAGAATGTAACTGTTTTTTTAAACCGTTTAATCATTGGGTTTAGTCCTGCTTTATAATTTACTGTTATTTATACAGTAGTTTACTGCTGTTCAGGGGCTCTGGGCTTCAGAAAAATGGCAGCCTTCGGCAAGAAGAAACAGAAGCAATCCTGGAGGCAATTTACAGCACACACTTATTTTGGTAGCGTAGTTATCAATGTGGAATGTACAGTATGTTCCTTGCTATTTTTTATCAAGTTGTTATGGGTAAAATTCCCTTTTAATGCATAACGAACTTGCGACCCTGACACAGGAATATTCTTACAGAATATATTGGGCATTTGTTCTTGAGTGAGCATTGTTGCTACTGTTAAATGAGTTTAAAGATCTGAATGTGCTGTCTAGCAAGGGTCTATGGATCACAAGACTGTCACCGTGGACAGAAATACTAATCGTTTGGCAGCTAATACAGTTCTTGTGCACTTTTATCTGTGTATTTATCTTCTTCCTGTTCATGACCATGGACTAAGCAAAAAAGGCCACAAGATGTGTTCCCCAATCCCCATTTGTTCAGACCAGTTATGTGCATTTCATTTATGAGATTCAGAAGATTTTAAAGTAGACCTGTCATTTAGAAAAAACATGGGTTATAATTGCTGACTTCCTTTTAAAAATTCTTGTTACTTGGCTGCTACATTAATCCGGTGACTCCTTTACTTTGAGTTGGTGACCCAGAACAAAGAAGAGTCAGTAGTCTTTCTACTTTTTCTATTGACTTAAGGTGGTTCTAAAGGCAGAAGGTTTAAATTATTTTAATGCATTTTATGCATTAAGATAAAAAAACTTCTGTGTGCAGCAGGCCCCCAGCCCCCCTAATACTTACCTGAGCCCTTTTCGATCCAGCTATGTTGCACAAGAGGCTCGACTGTCCAGGACTCTCGCTCCTCATTGGCTGAGAAAGCAGTGGTCGCCATTGGCTGTCAATAAAAGTCAGTGAGCCAATGCAGTGACGAGAGAGAGGGGGTGGGGCTGGGTCGCATCTCCGTGTCTGAATGGACACACAAAACAGCAGCTCAGCTCGGTGCCCCAAATCAAGCTGCTTGCTGTTGGGCACTCAGCAACAGGGAGGCGCCAGGAGCGTCTGTGGGGGACCCGAGAAGAGGAAGATCAGGGCTGTTTTGTGCAAAACCACTGCACAGAGCAAGTAAGTATGATATGTTTGTTGTTTTAAAAAAACACTTTAGTATTACTTAAAAGGGGAAGTAAGCTCATCTATTTATTTATTTCTTAAAACAATTACATTCATGGCATGCCTTGGATGTGATAGTCACTTATTTCCTCAACTGAACTGTCAAGCTATCACATGGCTTGTGTCATACCTGATCACATGTGCAGCTTTATGACAACTATAGATCAAACAGAGGCTAAGATGGCAGTTTCCTTGTCTGTAAAAATTAGGAGGGTTTAGTTCTGCTTTAAAGTGGAACTAAACCTAGCAATTTTAAAGTGTAAGTTCACCTTTACAGAAAAACTTACACTGGACCCCCTCCCTATCCCCCAGTCCCGCCACACTGGAGTCCCATGATCTCTTGCTGTGAGACAACGGGATGTCACTTTACCAGTCCGGGGATTTCAAATCCTCCTGGCTTTCTCTCCACTTCACCAGTGCTGACAGGCTAGGTGGGTCCTGATTGGTCAGCGCTGTCAATGTGACAACGCCAACCAGTTAGAATGCCTTCTATCCATACACACTGAGAGGTACAGATAGGAGATTAAGCTGCAGGGATTTCAAATCGGGTATAGCAGGACCAGGGGGTTGGGGAGGGGGTCCAGTGTAAGTTCACCTTACAGCTTTTCTATAAAAGTTAACTTACCCTTTAAGGGCTCCTTTACACTGTCCGTCCATCGGACGGACTCCATTTATCTCAGCGGGGGATCGATCCGCCGATCCCCCACTGAGCAGGAGGATGACAGCTGTTCTCTGCACTGTGTGCGGAGACACAGCTGTCAGTTCCCCATACATCTCTATGGGGGAATCGGGTGGGAACGGACCGTCGGTCCGTTCTCATCCGAACCTATCCGATTCGATCTGCTGATGTCAGCGGACATGTCTCCCATGCCCCATAGAGATGCATGGGGGGACCGTTCAGATCCGACAAAAAACTGACAGGCGGATCTGAACGGTCCGCCTGTGTGAAAGAGCCCGAACTGTTTCCCAAAGCAATCTCAGAATATAATTGTCACAGTTTTTAATATGTAAAATTAGTATATCACTCGCACCACTGGTGTGTCCAATGTGGATATCAATCAAATAAATAAATAAATTGGGAGCTGCTAGTTCAAATCAAGGAGTATTGTACGAAAGTGCAGGTAAAATAAACTGCACTACCCCTATATTAAAAAAAATATATATAAATTGCGTAGTGCTAGTGTGACAATACATTTTTAAAATAAATAAAACGTAAATAAATAATAATAATAATAAATAAGTAAATAAATAAATAAAACATATTTATTGTCACACTAGCACTACGCAATTTATTTTTAATATAGGGGTAGTGCAGTTTATTTTACCTGCACAGTTTTTAATATGCTTCAGTCAGCTCTCAACGAAACTGCCTTAAAATGGCTGGTGTCGTAGCTGATCACGTGTACAACACCATGACAACTTTTAGATTTAGAGTATATAAAGGTTACGACGACACTGTTCTAGGCTAAAGGATAGAAGGGTTTAGTTCCTCCATAAGGTATTGAAATAAGAGGGCCCATATGATTACCACATCACAAGTATTTTCAGAAACAGGGGACAGCAATAGCAGTCTCCATGTTTTATTAATGGCAGGTTACCCTGAAAGCTAAGTTAGAAACATAGAAACATAGAATGTGTCGGCAGATAAGAACCATTTGGCCCATCTAGTCTGCCCAATATATCTCAATCCTATGAATAGTCCCTGGCCCTATCTTATATGAAGGATAGCCTTATGCCTATCCCATGCATGCTTAAACTCCTTCACTGTATTTGCAGCTACCACTTCTGCAGGAAGGTTATTCCATGCATCCACTACTCTCTCAGTAAAGTAATACTTCCTCATATTACTTTTAAACCTTTGCCCCTCTAATTTAAAACTGTGTCCTCTTGTGGTAGTTTTTCTTCTTTTAAATATGCTCTCCTCCTTTACCGAGTTGATTCCCTTTATGTATTTAAAAGTTTCTATCATATCCCCTCTGTCTCTTCTTTCTTCCAAGCTATACATGTTAAGGTCCTTTAACCTTTCCTGGTAAGTTTTTTCCTGCAATCCATGTACTAGTTTAGTAGCTCTTCTCTGAACTCTCTCTAGAGTATCTATATCCTTCTGGAGATTTGGCCTCCAGTACTGCGCACAATACTCCAAGTGACGTCTCACTAGTGTTCTGTACAGCGGCATAAGCACTTCTCTCTTTCTACTGCTTATACCTCTCCCTATACATCCAAGCATTCTGCTGGCATTTCGTGCTGCTCTATTACATTGTCTTCCCACCTTTAAGTCTTTTGAAATAATTACTCCTAAATCCCTTTCCTCAGATACTGAGGTCAGGACTGTGTCAAATATTCTATATTCTGCCCTTGGGTTTTTACGTCCCAGGTGCATTATCTTGCACTTATCCACATTAAATTTCAGTTGCCAGAGTTCTGACCATTCTTCTAGTTTTCCTAAATCCTTTTCCATTTGGCTTTTCCCTCCAGGAACATCAACCCTGTTACATATCTTTGTGTCATCAGCAAAAAGACAAACCTTACCATCGAGGCCTTTTGCAATATCACTTATGAAGATATTAAACAAAATTGGTCCCAGTACAGATCCCTGAGGTACCCCACTGGTAACATGACCTTGTTCTGAATGTTCTCCATTGACTACAACCCTCTGTTGTCTGTCACTCAGCCACTGCCTAATCCACTCAACAATATGGGAGTCCATGCTCAATGACTGCAGTTTATTGATAAGTCTTCTATGTAGGACAGTGTCAAAAGCCTTACTAAAATCTAGATATGCAATGTCTACTGCACCTCCACCGTCTATTATTTTAGTCACCCAGTCAAAAAAATCTATAAGATTTGTTTGACATGATCTCCCTGAAGTAAACCCATGTTGTTTTTCATCTTGCAATCCATGGGATTTAAGATGTTCCACAATCCTATCCTTTAATAGGGTTTCCATTAATTTGCCTACTATTGATGTCAGACTCACTGGTCTATAGTTGCTCGATTCCTCCCTACTACCTTTCTGGTGAATGGGCACGACATTTGCCAATTTCCAATCTTCCGGGACGACTCCTGTTACTAATGATTGGTTAAATAAATCTGTTAATGGTTTTGCCAGCTCACCACTAAGCTCTTTTAATAATTTTGGGTGTATCTCATCAGGACCCTGTGACATATTTGTCTTCACTTTAGACAGCAATCTTAGAACGTCTTCCTCTGTAAAGACACATGCATCAAACGATCCATTAGTCATCCTTTCAAGTGGAGATCCTTCTCCTTTTTCTTCTGTAAAAACTGAACAGAAGTATTCATTAAGGCAGTCGGCTAGCCCTTTATTCTCTTCTACATACCTTCCGTCCTTTGTTTTTAATTTAGTTATTCCTTGTTTTAATTTCCTTTTTTCATTTATATATCTGAAGAATGTCTTATCCCCCTTTTTCATAGACTGAGCTAGTTTTTCTTCTGCCTGCGCTTTAGAAGTTCTTATAACTTGCTTGGCCTCTTTCTGCCTAATCTTGTAGATTTCCTTATCTTCATTGCTCTGGGTTTTTTTATAATTACAAAATGCTAGCTTTTTATTTTTAATGATTTGGGCCACTTCTGCTGAGTACCACAGTGGTCTCTTCCTTTTTTTGCTTTTACTGACAAGTCTAATGCAATTTTCTGTTGCCTTCAATAATGCACCTTTTAAGTAGTCCCATTTCTCCTGGACTCCATGTAATCCGTACCAGTCTGATAAGGACTCATTTATGACTAATTTCATTTTTGAAAAGTCTGTTTTTCTAAAATCTAAAACTTTTGTTTTTGTGTGGTGTGACGCTTTCACAGTTCTTATATTAAACCACACTGTCTGGTGATCACTGGATCCCAAGGTTTCGCCTACAATGACATCATATACCGAATCCCCATTTGTGAATACCAGATCCAAAATGGCCTCCCTCCGGGTTGGCTCCTCAACCACTTGTTGCAGAGACAACCCCAGTAGGGAATTTAGAATATCTGTACTCCTGGTAGAACTTGCTATTTTGGTTTTCCAGTTTATATCTGGAAGATTGAAATCTCCCATAATGATAACTTCTCCTTTCATTGTCATTTTAGCTATTTCTTCAACTAGTAGATCATCTAGTTCTTTGACTTGACCAGGTGGTCTATATATCACACCTACACGAGTTACTGCGTGATTAGCAAACTGCAACGTAACCCAAACTGACTCTATGTTGGCTTCACCAACTTGTATTAGGTTAGATTTAATGCTATCTTTCACATACAGGGCCACTCCTCCTCCTTTCTTGCCTTCTCTGTCTCTTCTGTATAAAGAGTACCCTGGTATGGTTATGTCCCAGTCATTTCTTTCATTAAACCATGTCTCCGTAACAGCCACTAAATCTACATTCTCAGATGCCATAATTGACCCAAGTTCATTGATTTTTTTACCTAAACTGCGAGCATTTGTAGACAGGACTCTGAGCTTATCATTTCTTAACCTCTGTGCTTCTGACCTGTTCTGGCATTGTTTCGGGGGGCAATTGGACTCTTGTAATTCCTCTCTTTTGCCCCCCCCCCCTTCCTAGTTTAAATACTCTTTCGCAAATTCTTGGAGTTGTTCACTAAGTACATTTGTTCCTTTGAGAGAAAGATGCAAACCATCTTTTTTGTACAGTTCCTTTCTATTCCAAGTAGAGCTATCATCATGAGAAACAAAGCCAAATCCTTGCTCTTGACACCATTTACTAAGCCATATGTTGAACTCCTTTATGCGCCTCTGCCTATCATTCTGAACATTATGCACAGGCAGAACTTCAGAAAATGAAATGGTGGATGCAAAATCCTGTACGTCATTTCCAAGTGTGATAAAAGATTTTTTCACCTCTGACACTTCATTGCAAGTTCATCTTTAAAGAAAACATCCCATGCAGTCAAGGGCCCTCAGGAGGTAATAACAACTGTACAATTGCACCCCCCCTATCCACCAACCAAAAAACCTAGCTGCAAAACAGTTTTTGTGATGCTGCGACGGGGGAGAATGCACTAAGCATGTGAAAGCATTTAAAGAAGGAGGCACACTTGCTCCAGTGATGGGGTGAGCATCCAACGGATATGGCCTCCTTGTAACAGGGCAGGACTGGGCACAGATACCTATGGGAGTTTTTCAGCCAAGCTTTAGGGGGGTGCAAACGGCCTATAGGTATTGCATTTACAATTTTCCACATTTTTAAAAGCTGCACAGTTTTCTATTACCCCAAGGAGCCCCTTCATTACACAGGCTATTTTTCGTAAAAGGTGAACTTTGCCTTATAAAGTTGATCATCAGTGGGAGCATATAATTCCACAAAATGGATCTAAACCATGTGTAGATCAATAAGAAGAATACATTTGACTTTAATTTACTATGAAGAAGATAAAAGATGAATAACCTCTATAAATCTCCTCTAGCAATATTATTCAGAAGGCAGAGTGGACAGTGATGGGCTGCACCCTTTCCTATACATTTAATCTAATTATACAAGTTATAGGTTAGTATACCATAAAACTCTAATTGAAGTGTCACAAGAGATTGCTTATAGAATTTGCTATGATTAAACTACAAAATAAATAAAATGACTACTGCTCTGCCTGCCACATCCTTACAAAGTTACATGAATTAATTAGCCCCTAGCAAGAGTATTCAGTTTAATGTTTAATAAACGTATCACAGTTTACTGCCTATAGAAAAATACCACAGCTTCCAAAAACAGCGCATCAAATGGATAGATCTCACCCTTGTAGACATGATGGCTTCTGGCACCTCTGTAATGGACTTGCTCATAAGTTATGGCCATTTTCAAGGTTATTTGTCAGCATATATCACAGAGAGGATGTTCAGTTTTAATCTGTGACTATGAACACAGTATACTAAAAAGAATGGAAGGGTATTGGCTACATGTAACACTTGTTTTTTTGCTAAGCACTCAATACAGTTATGGTGATTTTGTTGAGGATAACATTTAAATCCAAAGTTTATTGATTAACAACCAAAAGAAAACAAACAATATAAACAAGTACAAACAAGTAGTGCATGAATACATCGTCCAGTATCAATGATCTCACATTTAAGCAAATAGAAGCAAAAAACATCAGTAGAGATACAGTGCAGTAAAACCCACTCAGCAAATCCCAATATACACATCAGCTAATATTGGCATAAGTTGTTAGGGTCTAATCGAGACCACCAGTGGTCTGTAACATTAGAATTAGCCATAGAATTAACCAAATGTACACATCTCGTGGTGAGGCACAGCATAACTTATGAAAGTGGAAAAGGAAAAGTGGCATAACAAGGGAATAGAAAGGAAAGAGAGGAAAATAAAAAAGATTACAGTATCTGTGTCACATGTAAAGCAGCCAATCAGACAGGAGACATAGCAAAGGTGACGGTTACTCTGGTAGTGGAGGGGATTAAGTGTTTGGCACCTCCACTAGCGGCTGGTTTCCAACTCTACAGAGTGCCTAGGGACCCAGTCTGAAGTCATGGGAGAGCAAGATATATAGAGTGGCCCCAGGAAAAGAGAGAAAGCAAGAAGGATTGAGAGAGAGCTTTTCCTGTATCCAGTAGCAACACTGGTTTTGTCACTAAGAGAGAAGAGAGGTGACACTGGATTGGTGGAGACCAGTACAGGCTCTGTGGTACCGGTCCCAATATGCACACATCTGGAGTGTTCAAGTGTCATCAGTGTAAAGAAGTCAGCCATGGATTATAAGGAGTTAACTGTGCAAGTTGCTGCCTGCTTCTAAGTCTGGAGTTGTGCCTTAATGTTGATTTCACATGACTGAAAACTTCTGCCTGGTATTTAGTCATTAGCAAGCGCAGTTTCTTACTGTCCCCACTCGGGCACCTTAGGCCCCATCCACAAGCTCACAGAAGACATTTAAAAGAGGCAGAAAATTACACAGCTCTGAGTGACAACCATTCCTATTATCAAATCAACACTCTCTCACAATGGCTAGAACTACTGTAAATAGTATTGCTACTCCCATTATGTGGCCAGGTGCCTTCAGACTGACCTATAAGGCTTCTCATTGTTCCAACCATTGGGAATCATATTAAAAAACATTATACAGATGGTACCTGATGCCCTACTGCCTTTCAAAATCTACCCAGGACATCCTGTGACCTGCTGGAGGTCTTGTGGAAGTAATGACACTATTGTGCACACCTTGTGGATTTGCTGTTTTTTTAAGCTCCTTCTGTAGACAAGAGTTTTCCCTGATCTCTTCAACCCTTCAGCCCCCAGTCTCTTCCTAGCATTACTCTAACTTGTCATTGAGAAATCCCCCCCCCCCCTAGCTCCAGGGTTGTAGTACTGCACCAACTACTTGCAGAAAAATTAAACATTACCAAGCTTTGGAAATCGTCAGAACCTCCCAACATCTCCAACACAATTACAGAACTGTCAATGCGAGATGGAGAGACTAGTGGCTAAAAAAAAAAAAATTAGCAATGGAAAAATTCCTTTCTAACTGGTCGTCTTGGCTGGAGCATCCCAAATGTACTGTGAATAAATACTTTTGATTAATCTATCTCAACTTCCTTCTTTGTTTAATATGATATAATTGACTATCTTGCTGGTACTTCCCCCTTCTCTCCTCTACCCCAATAATTTCCCTTCCCTAACCTATCCTATATCCCCATCCACCCCCCCCCCCCATCTGAAGTCAATAGTGTTGGCATTCATATTTTTTTTTATGTCCTGTTTAACTTCTGTTTAAGTTGGTTACACTAATAATTGACCTGTATTTTCTACTGCTGGTTCAATATGCCAATTCTTCTCTGAATCATTTAGATGTTCACTGGCATGACTGTACATGTGCCTTCTTAAGGAGGGGAACTCACTGTGCTTGGAGGAAGAAGAATGCTGACTATGACCCAAAGAACACCATCCCTACAGTCAAGCACAGAGGTGGAAACATTATGCTTTGAGGCTGTTTCTTTGCTAAAAGTACAAGTTGACCTTGCCACATTAGGGGCCAATGGATCGGGCAAAGTATTGTGAAATCTTTGATGAAAACCTTCTTTCCTCAGCCAGAACACTGAAGATGGGTCATGGATAAGTCTTCCAGCATGACAATGACACAAAACATACTGCCAAGGCAACAAAGGAGTGGCTCAAGAAAAGAACATTGAGGTTATGGAGTGGACTAGTCAGTCTTCAGACCTTAATCCCATAGAAAATGTATGGAGGGAGCTGAAACTTCGGGTTGCCAAGAGACAGCCAAGCAATCCTAAGGATTTAGAGAAGATCTGTAAAGAAGAGTGAACCAAAATCCCTCATGATCCCTCATGAGATGTGTGCAAACCTTGTAACCAACAACAAGAAATGTCTTACCTCTGTGCTTGTCAACAAGGGTTTATCCACCAAGTACAAAGCCATGTTTTGCTTAGGGGTCAAATACTTTTTTTACTTACTGAACTGCAACTTAATTTACATTTGTATCAGGTGTGGTTTTCTGGATATTTGGTTAATATTCTGTCTCTATTATTTCAAATACACTTATGATAAAAATTAAAGACCCTTTGTTTCTTTGTAAGTGAGCAAACTACAAAACCTGCAAACTTACAGATTTCCCCACTGTAAAAGAGGCGGAAAAATGAATGAGACAACTTAATGAAAAGGTTTACATACACTTTAACAACTGCTACACAGGGAGTGCATTGAATTCAACCTGGGAATGGGAATGAAAGCAGTAAAGCGCAATTGTGTGAAATAGCAAAGTAAAAGGCAATATCTGTGTGTATGGAAATAGGGTTATCCTCATGTGCATATACAGCATCATTCTAATTTCATAAAACACTTGCACATACTGGTAACATTCTTTATGTCATGCTGATCTCTTTTACATGTATATAACATCTAAAAGACTGTGCATTTCTTTTAGGATGTCAATCACCAGAGATCAAATAATATGACCCAGTCAGGTGAAGCCAAATGATAGTATGTAGTACACTGCAATGATATATTTATACCACATTATATAAAAGAATGCATGCTGCTGTCGTTTAACAGCTTTTTCCCATTTTCTATTGTGTTTTATTCCAGGTCAACCCTTACCCAGTGGCTGCACAATAAATAAGACTTAGCAGTCCTTGAACCATATATGATGATTATGAAAATGCTTACAGCATTCAGTGAATGGATTCATAGGCTTTCTCAGGCCTATTTAGAGAGTTACATTTAACTGAAATACTTAGGCAAACAATATATATTAGAGATTATTGAAAATTGCCTCGCCCCATGTCATACAGTTTAATACATTTTCAGAGAAAAAGAAAAACATACAGGAATGCATGGACACAGATGAGTTTTATTCATAAGTAGGCAGTTTAATGGCTTTATTGCAGAATCTCCAATATAATAGATGCAACACATAGGAACCAAATAGCTGTTTTGACCACTTCTCTACCAGTGCCATTTTTCTCTTTTTGCACACATTAACCACTTCTGAACTGGAAGGATTTACCCCTTAATGACCAGACTTTCTTTTCCAATTGGCACTGCATGAGTTTAACTGACATTTGCGCAGTCATGCAATACTGTACCCAAACTAAATTGAGATCCTTTTTTCCGCACAGATAGAGCTTTCTTTTGGTGATATTTTATCACCTCTGTTTTTTTTATTTTTTGCCATATAAACAAAAAAAGAGCAAAACGTTGGGGAAAAAAATACATTTTCGCTTTTACTTATAAAAATAAAAAAAAAAAATTTTTGTCATACATTTAGGCCAAAATGTATTTAGCTACATGTCTTTGATTTAAAAAAAATCTCAATAAGCACATATTTTTTTCTGGTTTGCACAAAAGTTATAGCGTCTACAAAGTATGGCGTATATACTGGAATAAGTAAGCAGCTTTTACTTTCTGACTGCCTATCTAATTTCCTGAAGTGCTAAAATGGCAGGGCAGAACAAATCCCCCCCCCCGCCCCCAAATTACCCCTCTTTAGAAAGTAGACACCCCAAGGAATTTTCTGAGGGGCATGCTAAACTCATTGAATATATTTTTTTTTTTTGTCACAGGACTTTGAAAAATGACAAAAAAAAAAAAAAATTTTACACAAAGTTGTGATTGCAATGATATATTGCTCACACATGCCATGGGTATATGTGGAATTACACCCAAAAATACATTTTGCTGCTTCTCCTAAATATGGGGTGTAACGGAACCTCTGACTCACACTGTAGTTGTGGTCTTCCGTCAGTATACGGCTTCCTCCCAGTCATGAACATAGATATCAAATCCCAGCCGCCGTCATACAAAGCTAGCCTGACAGTTAGTTTGTATACTGGAAACAACTAACTCCTTTATTGAAAAAGAAGCAGACTTTTATACACTTGAGAAGTATGTCAGTCACTACATGTATAGATAACGAGGTACAGCTGACTCACGGCTAATCCCAATTAACATGCTAATTAACTCATTACACTTAAGCCAGCCTGGAAGAACAGACTGCCGACACCAAAGCTAAAACAAGATACAAATACACATATCATAGTGTAAATACTGAGAACCCACCGTAAACAATAGGTGAGCAAATCAGCATAATTTACAATGCGTGGAAGACAGGTGTTTGAGCTGATGACATGCATCTGTTACAAGTCTGACCAACTGAAGCAGTCCAAACCATCAATTTATCTGTCACATAGTTTTTTCACTCTCAGTGACGGTGCATACCGTCACATGGGGATATGCCATGTGTGAGACTTTTTGGCAGTTTAGCTGCGTACAGGACCCTGAAAACCAATCACTGCCTTCAGGCTTTCTAAGGGCATGAATTGTTGATGTCACTCCTCACTACCTATCACAAACCCCCCCCCCCAAATGGCCCATTTTCAGAAAGTAGACGCCCCACACCCTAAGCTATTTGTTGAGAGACATGTTAAGTCCATGTAATATTTTATATTTTGCCACAAGTATCAGAAATATGCAATTTTTTTTTACACAAAATTGTCATTTAAATTATATATTGCTCACACATGCCATGGGTATATGTGAAATGACACCCCAAAATACATTCTGCTGCTTCTCCTGAGTATGGGGATACCACAGGTGTGAGACTTTTTGGCAGTCTAGCCGCGTACCGGACCTCGAAACCGATCGCCGCCTTCAGGCTTTCTAAGGCTGTAAATTTTTGGTTTCACTCTTCACTACCTATCACAGTTTCAGAGGCCATGAAATGCCAAGAGAGTCTCACACATGTGGTATCCGCATACTCAGGAGAAGCAGCAGAATGTATTTTGGGATGACATTTCAACATTTCACATATAGCCATGGCATGTTTGAGCAATATATCATTTAAGTGACAACTTTGTGTAAAAAACAATGTTGGCATTTTCCAGATACTTGTGGCAAAATATAAAATATTCAGAGGAAGTAAAATAAGCAATTTATGCCCATAGAAAACCTGAAGGCGGTGATTGGTTTTCGGGGTCCCGTACACAGTTAGGCTCCCAAAAAGTCTCACACATGTAGTGTCCCTGTACTCAGGAGAAGTAGCAGAATGTATTTTGGGGTGTCATTCCACATATACCCATGGCATGTGTGAGCAATATATCATTTAGTGACAACTTTGTGTAAAAAAAGAAATTGTAATATTTCAGAAACTTGTGGCAAAATATAAAACATTTCATGGACTCAATATGCCTCTCAGCAAAAAGCTTGGGGTGTCTACTTTCTAAAAAGGGGTCATATGGGGAGTGTTTGAACTGTCCTGGCATTTTACACCCAATATTAGAAGTTTATGCCACACATCACCCACTCATCTAACCACTTGAAGACCAAGACTTTTCTGACACTTTTTGTTTACATGAAAAAATTATTTTTTTTTTACTAGAAAATTTATTTTGAACCCCCAAACATTTTATATTTTTTAAAGCAGAGGCCCTACAGAACAAGGTGATGGGTATTACAATTTTTTTGTTACACGATATTTGCGCAGAGATTTTCCAAACACAATTTTTTGAGAAAAAAAACACTTTTTTTAAATTGAATTCACAAATACACTATATATTGCCCAATTGTTTGGTAAAATATAAAAGATAACCATATGTTGAGTAGATAGATACCAAACATGACATGCTTTAAAAACGTACGTACAGCGGCAACAAACGCCGTACATTTTTTAAATCCTTTAAAAGCCATTACAGGTTACCACTTTAGATTTACAGAGGAGGTCTACTGCAAGAATTACTGCCCTGGATCTGACGTTCATGGTGATACCTCACATGCATGACGCAATTGCTGTTTACATAGGACATCAGACTGATGCTTGTGTTCACCTTTGCCTGCAAAAGCGGGGGGACAGGGGTGCTTGAATTTTTTTTTTTATTATTATTTATTTTGCTTTTTTATTTTATTCTGACGCCTTCCCTTTAATTGTTTTTCGTTATCACAGGGAATTTAAATATCCCCTATGATAGCAATAGGTAGTGACAGGTACTCTTTTTTCAAAAAATTGGGGTCTATTGGACTCTAGATCTCTCCTCTGCCCTTAAAGCATCTGACCACACCAAAATTGGTGTGATAAGATGCTTTCCCAATTTCCCAATGGCGCTGTTTATATCTGGCAAAACTAAAGCCATGCTCGTAGCTTCCGGTATCTTAGGCCATAGAGCTGATTGTAGCCATTCTGGTCTCCAATCAGCTCTATGGTCAGCTGGCAGAACCACTGGCTGCTGTCTCGGATTACCCGGTGGGACAGGAGAGCACGAGAAAACCGTGGAAGGCAGCGGGAGGGGGGGTGAGTCCCCTCCTACTGCTTGTAAAAGCAGTCTAGCGGCTAATTATCTGCTTGGATTGCTTTTACATGAAAGCTGACTGCTGGCTGTAAAAAAATGATACCATAAAGTGTGTGGTATGCCCACTATTAGACTTCCCAGCATCCACCCACTTCTAATGATGGGCATACATGCAATGTTGGGCTGAAGGAAAATAAAGAACATAGCAGATTCCTCCATTTGCATCGATCAATGTGGATGAAGAAATCTCTGCCAAGAAAAGTGTTAAAAAATATAAGGCTAAGCATTGGGGAGATCTGCCCTCTGTGTCCACCCCATCCCCTATGCTTTGCCATAGATACTCTTTTTTTAACTGCGGCAGTGAAATCACCTCTTACAGTGCCACAATCATTGATTATGTATATGGTGAGAGCAAACGCTGTTGCTGTCAGGATGAACAAATCAGTGCTGCAGCTAATGGGCGTACCTGCAATGCAAACAATGGTTAACAATAAAACACAGTAACAATAAAAAATTACAGTATAACAGTATATTATAAAGTACAGAAAAAGTAGAAAGAGTAGAAAAGTAGAGTGAGAACAAAAAATTAACTCAATAAAACGACAACTGTTTTTTGCTTTTTTTTTTTAATTTTTTTTATTTATTTTGTTTTTGTAACTTTTTTTTGTAACTTTTTTGTAACTGTAAAAAAACTGGTCCAGGCTTGGGTCTCTCAAAATGCAATAGCCAAGATCTTTCGAGACCCTGTGTAAAAAAGTGTCTGCCCTAGACTGTGCCGTGCTGTATCCTATACTAATAATCTACTAGTGTGTGGTAGCAACGGAAACAGTCCCTGATGCAGAGACCAGATTGGCCAGGACAGGAGGGACAAAAATATTGTGTGTCATGCCTAAATCCGCCCTTACCCTACAGACACGACATCATCTGTGGGGTGTTCTTTAGGTAGGGGTACTAGGGGGGACATCTGGAAATTGCCTCTCATGCAGCCGGCTCACTGCATCTGGATTGTGAATTTGGGCCACAGCACCTCCTGGATACAGAAGGGCTGTGATGATCTCTTCCTAGAATTTAAGGAAGAATCCACTTGTTCCTGATGCTTTGTATAGCACATAAGCGTTCAGCAGAGCCAATTGAAATAAGTATACAGACACTTTTTTGTACTAGCATCTGGCCTTCTGGGCAACTAAGTACAGCGCCATTATCTGGTTGTTGAAGTCCACCCCTCCCATGTAAAGGTTGTATTCGTGGACACAAAGGGGCTTCTCAACAACACCAGTCGCTGTTGCAATTTGAACTGTCGTATCTGCGTGAATGGAGAACAGAACAAAAACATTCCCTGTGTCCCTCCACTTTACTGCAAGCAATTTATTACATTTCAAGCAGGCTCTCTCCCCCGTCTAAGTCAGGAATCTACAAGCCGTTGGGGGAAGCTCCAGCTATTAGGTCGCACGGTGCCACATGCGGCAATTCCAAAATCAAAAAGGTGTCTAAAAAGTGGAACACTTGTATAGAAGTTGTCCATGTATAAATGGTCCTCCTCCTTTCCGAATAAGGGTGACACCAAGTCCCAAACAATCTTGCAACTGCTCTGCATGTATTCTGGGCCGTTGGGGGGCTCCACATTGCTATATTTTCCCTCGTAAAACCGGAAACTACATGTATAGCCTGTTACCCTGTCACAGAGCTTATACATCTTGACCCCATATTTGGCACACTTGCTGGGAAGAAACTGTTTAAAAGCAAGGCAGTCAGAAAAATTGAATCAGGGACTCATCAAAGCAGACAGCTTGTTGGGGCGTATACAAAGCTGTAAAATTCTGGTTTAAATGGGTTACGAGGGGCCGAATTTTGTGGAGTCGGTCATATCCAGGGTCATCCCGAGGGCAACAGAGTTCCTTGTCACTGAAGTGCATGAACCTCAAGATTTGCTCGTAAAGATCTTCTGTGAAAAACAGCTCATAAAAATCAAGGGAAGTAAAATTGGCAGTTTCCACCTGATATCCGGGTTGGCCAGTCAATGGGGGAAGTACGGGTGCTGCAGAAGTAGTGGGCTCCCAATCAGCATTTGCAAGCGCATCAGGAAGGACACTATGGGCTCTACGAGCCTGTCTTCTAATTATTGGTGGCTGCGGGACACTACTTGTGCTAGCCACCGCACCAGCTTGAACTGCACTTATGGGACTCGCCACGTCACGTGTTACTGCAGTGCTGGTTTGACTATGACCAGGATGTACTAAGCCACTGGTGCTTGCCAGTTCCCCAAAAGGTTTAACGGCAATAGAGTCATGTACGCCTGACCTTAGCAGGGAGCACTACTCTGTTGTCAGAGCTATCTTTCAGGGTGCCACTGCTCTCTACAGGTTCCAATACTGAGCCTGATTCTGACAGTGAGGCTTCCCCATCGCTCTCATCTGTCACGCTCAGCATTGTGTAGGCCTCTTCACTAGTGTGCCTCTGTTTGGACATTTTGGACAATAACTTTATAGGTACCTAGTGTGACTCGCAGGTAAAAAAAACACCTGGTTGTCAAGGACTGTTTGAACCGCTACCAAAAAAATGTAACTGCTAGAGCTAGCAGAGATCAGGCCTGAATCTGCTAATGCTGCGGTTTAGTGTGCTGTGTATTGGAAGAGACAGTATTCTGCTGATTCTGCACCTCTGGGGGGGGGGTTAAATGCAGGTGCTGGCAGGTGTTGGGGCTGATCCTGCTAACGCTGCGTTTTGGGAACACTAAACTATTGGGGACGCTAGTATAGTTCTGATCAGATCAAAGATATTGATCTGTTCAGACACTATACTAGTAATGGAGGTGTTTAGTGTGTGTGAGTGTGTGAGTGTGTGTCACTGGTAATCAAAGGGTTAAAACGTATTACTAAATATGTGGTGGGCTATCTGACACTGTCCTAAAAGGACGCTAACTAACTCATGTGGGCTCCCAATCAGCATTTGCAAGCGCATCAGGAAGGACACTATGGGCTCTACGAGCCTGTCTTCTAATTATTGGTGGCTGCGGGACACTACTTGTGCTAGCCACCGCACCAGCTTGAACTGCACTTATGGGACTCGCCACGTCACATGTTACTGCAGTGCTGGTTTGACTATGACCAGGATGTACTAAGCCACTGGTGCTTGCCAGTTCCCCAGAAGGTTTAACGGCAATAGAGTCAGGTACGCCTGACCTTAGCAGGGAGCACTACTCTGTTGTCAGAGCTATCTTTCAGGGTGCCACTGCTCTCTACAGGTTCCAATACTGAGCCTGATTCTGACAGTGAGGCTTCCCCATCGCTCTCATCTGTCACGCTCAGCATTGTGTAGGCCTCTTCACTAGTGTACCTCTGTTTGGACATTTTGGCCAATAACTTTATAGGTACCTAATGTGACTCGCAGGTAAAAAAACACCTGGTTGTCAAGGACTGTTTGAACCGCTACCAAAAAAATGTAACTGCTAGAGCTAGCAGAGATCAGGCCTGAATCTTCTAATGCTGCGGTTTAGTGTGCTGTGTATTGGAAGTGACAGTATTCTGCTGATTCTGCACCTCTGGGGGGGGGGGGGGTTAAATGCAGGTGCTGGCAGGTGTTGGGGCTGATCCTGCTAACGCTGCGTTTTGGGAACACTAAACTATTGGGGACGCTAGTATAGTTCTGATCAGATCAAAGATATTGATCTGTTCAGACACTATACTAGTAATGGAGGTGTTTAGTGTGTGTGAGTGTGTGAGTGTGTGTCACTGGCAATCAAAGGGTTAAAACGTATTACTAAATATGTGGTGGGCTATCTGACACTGTCCTAAAAGGACGCTAACTAACTCATGTCACCTGTGACGCTAATACATTGATCAGAAAAAAAGAACTGTACACTATAATAGTGACACTATGACAGGGCAATGAAGCGGTTAACTGGGGGTGATCAGGGGGTTAAATCTTTATTAGGGGATGTTTAGGCAGGATCCTAAACCTATCTGGGACTGCCTCTAACTACCACTAACTGCCTCTCAAACTAACTGAAGTCACAAGTGACACTAATACAGTGATCAGTAAATTGTCTTTATACTGTAATTAGTGTACACTGTGACAGGGAGTGAAAGGGTTAACGGGGGTGGGGGGATCAGGGGGTTAAATCTTTATTGGGAGATATATGGCGGGGACCCTAAATCTATTTAGGATTACCACTAACTGTCTCTCACACTATCTGAAGTCACAAGTAAAACTAATACAGTGATCAGTAAATGTTATCTGTACTATATATAGTTTACACTGTGACAGGGAGTGAAAGGGTTAATTAGGGGGTGATCAGGGGGTAAATGTGTGCCTATGTGTACTGGTGTCAGTGTGCTGCTTCTGTACTCACAATAGATGTTCTCTCTCTCACGCTGGAATGGAAAAGGACTCCAGCAGAGGAGATTACATCATATCCTGTGCCTGTGTCTACATTACACGGGCACAGGCTGTTCTGCCATTGGTCAGAACCGATCAACAGGTCCATGCCAAAAATCATTGGCCTGGACCTGATGACTGATCGGTTCTGAACTGAATCAAAACATTGCGGTAACAGTGGGGGCGCGAGTGGTTAGTGGTTAAAATAGACATTTTAGGCCTGTAGATAAGTAAACTAGACACTTTCTACAAGCAAAGGCGGTGGAGAATGAAATGATGGTAGCTACAATTTGTATGTAAAACTATATAAGTTTACATGTTGATCAAACATAAATTTTCAACATAAAGGAAGTGTTTGTGAGGAGTAAATAGATACCCAGCATGCCAAGCCAAAAAATTGCAAAAAACGTTGGTACCCAAAATTTTCCATAGATGTTGTTTTAAAAACCTTTACAGGTCTTCAGTTTACCTGTAACCATGAATAATGGCCCTAGAATTATTGCTCTCACTCTGACGCTTGTTGTGATATGTAACACATGTAGCAAAATTGTTGTTTTTTTATTTAAGTGCACCCACCACATGCGGTTATATTTGTTTGTGTGTGTATGTGGAAGCAGGGGACTTTAACCAAACCTAAAGGCCACATATTTGCATGAATTGAGGTCAATATCGCTGTGCCAAGAATTACATGCGATTGGGAGTTTTCGGATTACATGAATGCCATGACAGCCAATTGTGGCAGTCACATGATCTTAAAGAGTGTGAAGAAGTTAAAAATATTTTTTTTTTTTTTTTTTTATATATGCTGGCTAATAGCCCCCTATGTGATAGCATACTGTAATGACAGATTCTTTCTACTGAGACATCAGGGGTCTTTTTTCTTAGTTTCAATTCACCTGTATAAGTAAGCCCTTTAGTGTTCCTGGTTGGACCGGACTATTGTAAATCCAAAGTGATATTCTCTAAGCAACTATGCTTCTTATGTACACTTAAAAGCAAGCTTTGTATATAGTTTAATTTACGTTTAGCAAAACTAGGACACAGTTGTAAGGGCAGAGCTTGTATACATGACCCTTCATTCTCATAACCTTCATAGTGAAATCTTTAACCACTTCAGCTCCGGAAGGTTTACCCCCTTCATGACCAGGCCATTTTTTGCGATACGGCACTGTGTTAATTTAACAGACAATTGTGCGGTCCTGCAAATAAAACGTATGCCTTTTTTCCCCTCAAATAGAGATTTATTTTAGTGGTATTTGTTTACCTCTACGGTATTTATGTTTTGCATTTTAATCATAAAAAGACAGACAATTTTGAAAAAAAAAAAAACATTTTTTTTACTTTCTGCTATAAAAAACCATTGAATAAAAACATTGAATAAAAAAATGTAAAAAATCGAATTTCTTCAATAATTCAGGTCAATATGCATGCTTTTTACACTTTTTTGGGGACCAGTGACACAAATACAGTAATCACTGCTAAAAAAAAATATGCACTGTCCCTGTACTAATGACACTGGCAGGGAAGGGGTGATCAAATGGTTAAATGTGTCCCTAGGGAGTTCTTGCTAACTGTGTGGGGGATGCTTTAACTGTGGGAAGACAGAGATCCAAGTTACTGCTTAGCAGAAACACAGGATCTCCATCTTCCCTACTAACGGACATAGGCAGACTGCCATTCTGCATCTCTCCGGAACAATCAGCAGGTCCCGGCAGACATCAGGTCCACTGGACCCATTGATTAGCTCCTGATGTGTCCAATCACAGTGGTAAAGGGTCACCGGCGGGGCGCACATGTGCCCCCGAGACCCGGAAGTGCAGAATCACGTATCTTTACGTGATTCTGTGCAGAGGAGCCGCTGCCCCACAGTAAATGTACGTGGAGCGGTCGGCAAGGGGTGGAATAAATTGAAATCCTCTTTCCCTCATTGAGTATATAGCTAGGTACTTTTACTAGTAACTAGGGCTCATACAGCCAATCACACTTGTGTGCTGTGGTAATAAACAGTAAAATTTGCATTTAAAGCGGAGTTCCACCCTGGATTTTTTTTTTTTTTTTTTAATACCCCCGGGACAGTCAGGGCTAGTGCATTCCACAATGGCTAGCCTCTGATCTGTCCCGGGTTGCACTTACCTGCAAGACGAAATACTTACCTTGCAAACGTCTTGTCCAGCGCTGCCATCTCAGATGTGGGCAGCTTGAAGCCAGCGCGTCCTCTTCGGCGTCTTCTTCCGCCTTCTGCGGTCCCACGATGCTCTGCGCCGGCCCCGACGTCACTTCCGGGTCGCGCGCGTCACCCCTCCACAGCTTCTGGGCATGCCCAGAAGCTGTTTAGAAGGGGATGACGCGCGCGACCCGGAACTGACGTCGGGGCCGGTGCAGGCGCAATGATTCCTGGGAGCTATGACGTCCAGCTCCCAGGAATCATTGCAGAGCCAGGAAGTGACGACGGGCCGCGGCCGAGGAAGGAGGAAGAAGGAAGTAAGGTAAGTATATTTTCTTCGCTACGAGATAAGTAAAAAAAAAAAAAATATGCGACTATCCATTTCTTTTTCAGGTGACCCGGAGCGAGAAGATGGAGGTAAGTATAAAAATAGGGTGGAACTCCACTTTAAAGTATATTTAATGACAAAAAAACAAAAGCAGTACTTCTCTGCTACACATGCATCTTTTACCATGTTTTATCTTTTTAATGACCTTGCAAGCACAGATAAATACCTGTTAACGTGTCAGAAATGTACTCACCTTCTAATTTATTGCTGTGACCTGAGAACACACAGAATTTTATGGACTAAATGGTGTCAGCTCTGCCCTGTTGTCTTTTGCTAAACTACGGGGGTTTACATATATCAATGGCACTCCAAGTCCAATTATACTAAAAGAAAATGCACTTGTTGAATATTTTGTGCATTGTGTTGCTCTTTGTTGCCAAAATTATTGCAGGTGCACTTTTTCATGCAGTGAGATAAATTGACTGCCATTTTAAAACAAAGGGTTTGCATTAAAGCGAAGCATCACTTTCTCAATTACCCTGAACCATTTTTAATCCTTATGCTGCTAGCATTGGTAAATAGATAAGAAAGTATATTGTATTTGTTTAAAACATTTTTTTTTAATTTCTTCAGTTTTTTCCTGGTATCCAGGCCTAGACAAAGTATGTCATACATAGTTACATAGTTAGCCAGATTGAAATAAGACACAAGTCCATCCGGTGCAACCAAAAAAAAACAGTATTGAAAACCCAATACCTAAAACCTTGACACTTTTGGGGGTACCAGTGACATTACTACAGTAATCAGTACTATAAATATGCACTGTTACTGTAAAAATGACACTGGCAGGGAAGGGGTTAACTTTATTGGTGATCAAGGGGTTAAGTATGTCCCTAGGGTCGTGATTCTAACTGTCAGGGGGAGTGGCTTGTTGGATCATCACAGAGACATAGCAGGATTGCATAGCCTCAGTGATGATCTAAGGGAGAATGACAGAAGGCTGTGTTTACATCAGCCGTCTGTCTTTCTCCCTCTCCTGAGCGAAATCGTGAGTGGCCGGCGTACATCGGAGCTGCCGGTCACACGCGCGGGGAAGGCAGGGAACGAGTGGGCGAGTGACGTACCCATACGTCACTTTGCCCAGGAGAGGCTAACTGCCGCAGTATATAGTCGTGCGGCAGTCTGCAAGTGGTTAAGGAATCCATAAAAATTAGATACAAAGGCTTTGAAATTACAGCTCTCAATTATTTGCAGAAGTGCAGAAGTCTTCAGGAAGGAAGTCTTCTCCTATCCTTATGAGCAAACCAGCAGTGGTGAAATGCATCAAAGAAGGTTGGTTTTGGGTGGAGACATCAATGCATGCAGTCTTTTTTTGACAAAATAAACACAGAAAGAAGAGATAAGCTTTGGAATGTGACTTATATTTTTTACTTTTGACTGAGAGTGGAGATGCGCTGTAGTAGCCAGCACCCTGGTTGTCTGTGTGGGGTAAAAGGAGAAAGTCTGGAGCGGTGCCAGGGGTTTGGGTATGTTCTTGTTACAGTAAAATTGTCTTTTGGATATTCATGCTTTCATTGCCAACCAGTATGAGTTTCCTTGCCACTGGGGCCTGCTGGGAGAGAGTACATTTGGGGAGGGCAAAGTGTTTGCTCTCTTTCCTCTAGTCTGTGGAGGGTGTATGAGGAGCTGCTGAGTGATTAGGCCTGAAGCCTTAGGCCTGTACATGTGCTTGGAGCAGAAAATGACTATCTGTCCAGTGTGTTCAGGTGCTTGCAGCCTGGTATTGGTGCTTGCAGCCTTGGTGAGGACAGAATAGAACAAGATGATGTCTAAGATGAAGAACCAGAGGTGACACTGCTGCTTGAGGTCCTGGTTGAGGAACCTGTGGAAAGGCTGGGAAACCATCAAGATGGAATCATCAAAGCTGATGCTGCTACCACTAGATAAGATCTGGTTCGTCATAGAGACAGTAGCTTTTAGGAAGATAAAGATTGTTGCACTCAGCTTAGAGGACCTTTTTCTGTACTGGTGTCTACTGTTGTCTGCAATACACTAATTTGGTGTTCTGAACTCCCTACCCCTTCCTACCCCTCTCTTCCTGGAACTTTAGTGTGAACTAATAAACTCCTGTTTGTTGTGCATCGTAAATGAACTGGAGCCCATCTGTATAGATGTCCCTCTATTGCCTAAATAATTTACACCCTGAGGTGAAATGTCAGCCAACCCTGTCTCTGGAGGTGGCCACCATACCTCCTTGTTGGGGGGGATGGTTCTACATTTCTGGTGCCCAATGTGGGGCTCAGCAAGATTTTTGCTTTGGTTGCCCTTAGAAATGGGCTACAATTGCAAAGAAATTTCATTTGGCTCTGTGGGGAAGTGGCAGATTAAAATCCTTATGTCTCAGAGACTGTATTGCCATCATCTTATGCACTATGGGGAGAGTGTTGCCTGGTTCTTTGTCACTTCAGATCAATGCTGAATGGGTTAAGACCAAGCTTCAGAAGATTGTTGGTGTGTTGTTGGAAACAGAATGTGGGCGCTGAAGTTCTCAGAGAGTAGCTGGGCCAATCTCTTGGCAGCGGGAGGATTTGTTGCTCTGCTGGGAAGAAGGAGTTGCAGCCTGTGCCCATCTTGATACATGTGCTGATGGGATTGCTGCGAGCTTGTGGGAGCGAAGCATGGTGGGCTTTAGTCTTTCCAATGTCCCTTATGCCTCTGTGAACTTAAAGACCTTTGCACTTGACATTGGCTGGACTGAGAGAGACTGTCACAGCACCAGGTTATGTCTGCTAGCATGCAGCAGCCTAGCACTCTACACCACAGGTAGACTGGGTCAGCGGAATTGCTGCTGCTGTAGAATTTGCCAAACCCACTTTTGGACATTATGTATGCCTAACTGCCGCCGCAAAGAGTATTCCATCACCACCTGCCGCAAGTAAAACCAACGCTTGACAGACTTACCACTGCTGCAGTAGAGCTCTACAACACACCTAATCAGCACCAGATGCAGAGGGCTGTCTTCTGCTGACCCTCAGATCAGCAAAGGTCGGTAAGCCCACTGAAGTGATGTGAGTGCAAAGATCTGCTTTTGCAAGAGAAAGCTAAAGAGACACAGTCACTGTTGTTCCCGTTGTGGCTATGTCAGCGGCATACCAACAGTGGGGGGGGGGGGGGGGCGCTAAGGGGGGGGGGGGTCGGTCCACCCCAGGTGCCACACATTGGGGGGGGGGGTGTCAGGCTGGTGCTGTGTTTCTGCCATATCTGTACCAGGCACCTTCGTTCTGGGACAATACAGTGTCCCGGAATGAAACTGACACACAGCAGCCACCCTATCAGCTATATTGCCTGATTCCTGAACTGGTTGCTGGCCGCTTGCCGCCTGGCGTCTAGCAACCAGTGACGTCAGGCACACAGACAGATGCAGAGTAAGCTTGAGGCCCCAGCATTCACAGCAGAGGGGGATTTAACTTCCTCCTCTGCACTGAGTGCTTAGCTCCACCCACCCCCTCCTCTTCTCTGGTCCAGTTGCATGCTCTCAGGGATGGAGTGCTGAAGCTGCAGGTAATTGGGTTGTGTGATCATCTTCTTCTGCTGACAGTGTTGAGATGGCTGCCCATGCCTGACTACTCCTCCCTGCCTGAATCCCGACTGAGGGATCGTCCTCATCACAGGGTAGGTGTCTCCTCATGTACCCCAGATTGTAAGCTTTTGTGGTCATGTCCTTGTTCGACCCCTGTCACAAAGGCCGGATCCGTCCAAGCGAAATCCACCTGCTCAGCAGGGGATCTCTCTGCTGATCCCAAATGATTCCCGCTAGCAGGCAGATGACAGGTTCGTGTCTGCTCTGCACAGTGGATCAGACACATGTCCACTGACGTCCACTGTCCCATAAAGGACAATGGGTGGCCCGATCGGCTCTGCCTAAAGACGGTCAGGCAGACCGATCAGGTCTGCTGGTGTGAAAAGGGCCTTCTTTTTCATTGTTTATTATATTGTTAACTCTTGCTTGTCTATTCCAGACTTTTTCAACCAGGTGGCCCAGGCACCCTGGGTTGCCTTTAGGTTTTTTCAGGGATGCCTTGGCAAAATGCCCAAAATGTAGGCTTTTAGTTACTTAGTCACAGGTTTTAATTGTGCACCATTACAACCTTCTAGCTGCCAGCACCTAAAGACACACTGCAGGTGGCGATGCTGACACTCTGCATCTGGTGACAGGCGATGGTGGCATGCTGCATCTGGTGGCAGGTGATGGTGGCACGCTGCATCTGTTGGCAGGCATTGGTGGCACACTGCATCTGGTGGCAGGCGACAGTGGCACGCTGCATCTGTTGGCAGGCGAAGGTGGCATCTGCATCTGGTGGCAAGTGACAAGCTCAGGGTTCCCACTGATTCTGCATTATGGTGAGTTTAACTATTTTATTATATATTACAATGTACCGTATTTATCGGCGTATAACACGCACTTTTTTCCCCTGAAAATATAGTGCAAACTGTGGGTGCGTGTTATACGCCGATATTTTTTTTTTCCAACGAGGGGGGGGGCGGGGATTGGGCGGTCCGCTCCGCCTCTCCTGGCCCTAGAACAGCCCTGCCAGCGTACTCTGCAGTTAAAAAAAGAATCACTGCCAGCCCTTTTTATAGATCGTTACTACATAATATATCACTGTCATTGAAAAATGCAGCCTCTAAATACCTTGGTAGCTTCGTTCTTGCTGGCTGCTCTCCTCCTCCCACTCCTCCTCCTCTCTGAGTGTAGCTTCAGATTGGTGGAGGAGAGTGATCACATGACCGGCCATTGAACGTCAGAGAAGAGCAGTCACATGACCGGCCATGAAAGAATGGAGATACTGAGGTATTTAGAGGCACCGGTTTACAACAATAACAGTGACACATTGTAGGAAGCATCTATGGAAAGGGGCTGGCAGTGATTTTGTTTTTACTTTAGAGTACGCTGTCAGGGCTGTCCCAGGAGACTGGAGGTCTCCTGGGAGTGCAGGGGGGCTGTGCAATGTAAAGGGGGCTTTGTAATAAAAGGGGGCATGTAGTGTGCATGGGGGGAACTGTGCAATGTATAGTATGTATAGGGGGGGCTGTTTAATTTAAGGGGCAGTGTACTGTTATTTTTAAATATTTAAAATGTTTTTTTCCTAAAACTTCCCTCTTAAAGTGAAGGTGCGTGTTATACGCCTGTGCGTGTTATACGCCAATAAATACGGTAATCATAGAAATAATGTTGTGATTTGATCACCCTGACACCATATAAAGCATGGTGTTGGGATGATTTAAGTGCTAACACCAACCATTTGCCAAACAAATCACCCACCGCTGAATTTCCATCACTTGGGGGGTGCCAGATATAGCATCCGCCCCGGGTGCCAAGTGCTCCAAATACGCTGAGAATTTTGGAATACCCCGAATCTCGTGGGATGACATTCATCACATCCAAGAAAAATCTTCTAGTAAGATTTGGGATCATCAGTGCTTCCAGAATCTCACTGGAACGATCACGACATCACTCTTGTCCAGAGAACAAAAAATGTCTGGATGGCCGTACTCCGATGCAACTCTCATTTATTGGAAAAAATAAAATCCATACAGCATTGTGGAGGTACAGGAATCAAGAAAGCTGACCTGTTTCGCACGTACATTACTGCTTAGTCATAGATACCCTTGCCTAGCTGCAGCTGGCCTAAGGCATGGGTAAGTTAAAGTGATATTACAGGTTAGTTGTTTTTTTTTTAAATAATGATATTTTATACTTATCTGCTCTGTGCAATAGTTTCGCACAGAACAGCACCAATCCTCTTCTTCTCAGGTCCCCATGCCAGCACTCCTGGCTCCTACCCCTTGACCAGTGCCCCTAATTGCTATGGGGGAAACTGGTGTGTGCCCCATAAGACACATAGAGCCACCCCCCACTCTCTCCTTATTGGCTCACTGGCTGTGTCTCAGGTAATGAAGAGAGAGGGACCCAGAACAGCCGAGGCTCCCGTGCACATTGCTGGATCCAGAGGGGGCTCAGGTAAGTATTAGGGGGGTGGGGCTGTGGGGGAAGCAGCACACAGAAGGTTTATTTACCTTCATGCATAGAATGCTTAAAGGTAAAAAACCTTCAGCCTTCACTACCACTTTAAGAATATTTTCTATTTTTTTTCCCCACAGAATCTATTTTTTTTTTAAAGGGATGATTTTGTATGGGATTTTGTATGGGAGTAGGGACTCTGATGTAATGACTGGACTTTTTTCTTCGGTGCAAACTCTACTTTATCTGTAGTAGTGTTATTGAAACCTAGGAAAATCTAAACACTCCAAAGACATGCTGATTGGATCCTGACTAAGTTGGCCCTAATGCGTATATGCATGTGACTTACGGACATTAGATTGTAAACTCCTTGAGGGCTTGGACTGATGTGAATGTATAATATATATGTAAAGCACTGAGTAAATTGATGGTGCTATATGAGTACCTGCAATAAATAAATAAATGGTATGTGTTGTTAGAAACCCGTGTGCCTGCCTGGAATGCAACAATACTTTTTTAGGCAGTTACAGGGTGGCTTGTGTGTTGCCTTAGGACAGACACGTCACACCACTGTGTTGTATAGGTAGCCACAGAAACTACAGCTGCCATGAACAATCACTCCTATTCAGCCACACCATCCAGGTGCCTGGAAGAAATGACTGAAAACTGAAATAGTAAGAGTTTGTAGAAATGGGATTATGCCAAATGATGTCACTTTAGCATGTACTGCAGTTGTCCAGCCCTAGATTACTGGTCAGTGCCATCTTAAGAGCATTATAGGCCCCCGGGCAATGCAGTGCACTGGGGCCCCCGCCTACATAATCGCTCACGAGAATAAAAATGCAAATTATCGATAAGGTAAGGCGATATTTATTGGTAGATGTACATCGGTCCCGCGCAGGAAGCTAGGGGGCAAGCGTGCGCTGCCGGTGGCACGCTCCTGCCCCCACTTGGCAGCGGGGGAAGCCGATGCGTGGGTAAGGCGGCTCCGATTAGGGTGGAGAGCACAGGGGGGACAGGGAAAACCAGGGGGGGGTGAAGAGCACGGAGGGAAGGGGGGGAACTGTAAATCACTGAGGGGGGAGCCAGGGAGCACAGGGGGGTGGCGAGCACTGGGGGAGCCAGAGATCATAGGGGGGAAGCTGAAGAACACGGGGGGCTAAATAGCATGGGGGGCTAAAGAGCACGGGGGGACAAGAGCACTGGGGGGGGGACAAGAGCACTGGGGGGGGACAAGGGCACTGGGGGGTGTTAAGATTACGGGGGGGGTGTTAAGAGCAGGGGGGTGTTAAGAGCACTGGGGATGTTAAAAGCACTGGGGGGTGTTAAGAGCACTGAGGGGGGTGTTAGGAGCACAGGGGGGGGGGGGTGTTAGGAGCACAGGGGGGTGTTAAGAGCACAGGGGGGGTGTTAAGAGCACAGGGGGTGTTAAGAGCACAGGGGGGTGCTAAGGGCAGGGGGGTGTTAAAAGCACTGAGGGGGGGTGTTAGGAGCACTGGGGGGTGTTAGGAGCACTGGGGGGGTGTTAAGAGCAGGGGGGGTGTTAAGAGCACTGGGGGGTGTTAAGAGCACTGAGGTGGGTGTTAGGAGCACAGGGGGGTGTTAGGAGCACAGGGGTGGTGTTAGGAGCACTGGGGGGGTGTTAGGAGCAGGGGGGGTGTTAACAGCACAGGGAGGGTGTTAAGAGCAGGGGGGGTGTTAAGAGCAGGGGGGCTGGAAAGCACTAGGGGGCCAGCAAATTGTATTGGGAGGGGGATGGGACGGCTGTGTGTGGATGGGTTGGTCCTTCCGTGTTCCTCCTGCTGCCACTGGGTGACTGCAGGAGGGAGAGGAGAATCAGCCGTTCGGTGGCAGCGGGAGGAGTGCGGAGGGATGGATTCCTCTGTATGCAGCTGTTCCATCCCCTCTCCTATTCAGTCACACACAAGGCTGCTCACCTTCTTCCCGCCGGCTGCCCCCCCACCCCCGATAGAGAGAGAGAATAAAAAAAAAAAGGGCAGCAGTCTCATTACCTTCCCCCAGGGCCGCACACAGAGCTTCAATGGAGGAGGTGGGTGGAGCCATTCTAGGCACGGAGGAGGATGAGGAGGATCCTCCCCCGCTGTGCATGCCGGGTCCTCGCCTCCAGACGTCACTGGTTGCTAGATGCCAATCGGCTGGCCATCCTAGCAACCAGTGTAGCGCAGAGCCGAAGCTACAGCAGCTGGCGTCCGCGACTCCGCGGAGGAGCAGGCTAGTCTGGGGGGGCCTAGACCACCAGGTAAATTAAACTGGGGGGGGGGACAGATGGGGGTAAATTGCCACCCTGCGTGGGGCGCCTTGGCAAGTGGGGCCCCCGGGCAACCGCCGGGCGTGCCCATTCGGAAAGACGGCCCTGTTACTGGTACAAAGACGACAATGCTTATTGCCATTTCAATGCTGGAATATCAGTATTATCATTTCACCAAAGGAAGTTATATTAAAGCTGAATCTTTGGCACCTATTATAGCAGAGAACGTGGACAGAGCACCATGTGGATTTATGCACACACTCTGCACATGTATAAATTGTTTAATTTTTGCCTACAGCTACACTTTAAGTCCTGTAATTTTTAATATATTTGAAGAGGTGTAACTGTACTTTCTGAAGAATACTTTGCCCATAGAGCAATACAAAAATCTCAAAATACCAAACTCCCCCCCAGTATTTATATTTTTATATCTCTCTTTTTCCTCTCCAGGTCCTCAGTTTCGCACCTATGTAAAAGTGCATATTACAAAAGCAGAAACAACGGGGATTGGATGCAACGGATTAATTTTGTAATATATGAAAGAAGGAGGGAGGAGGGGGTGCCACCTGAGTGTAGTATTGCAGTATAGATTTCATTGCCACAGGTCTAAAAACACTTACAAGTGCTTATCATATGGTACTCAGCCCAAAAAGTCCTGCCGCCTTGCAGGCTACACCGGTTAGGTCCAGGTTGCTGGAAGGGGATGGATAGAGGCACTGACGCCCTGTGATTCAAGGGGAATTCTCACGGTGACCAGGGTAGACCACACAGGTGGAAATAACGTCACCGGAAGTAATTTGAGCTGAGGCTGGAACTGTCGGTCACAGGCTATGCGCTTGAAGCACACAGCTGGCCTCTACTGCCTTGATTAACGTATCCACAGTAAGCAAGAGTAAGGAAGAAATTTATATAAATAATGTTAGAGAGAAACCTTTAGGTGCTTCTGCCGAAAATTTCTGTATCCACATTGGTTTGTGCCACAATGAATGTGTCAGACAATTCTGTTCATGAGGCGAGGCAGCAGTGTAAGTGTAGATGATAGCCCTCTGATAGCCACTGAAATAGGTCAAACTGGTTGTAAATTCAGATAAACAGGTTGCAGTATTATGCCTGTAAGTGAACTGGAGTCATGGGGTTACAGCAGGGTCTGTGTTGGACCTTGCTCCAGAGTGAGTAAACCACTATCAACCAGAAAGAATCTTCGACTTTCCTCAGGGCCTGTGTCAATGTCATTGCTGTCTGTCTCATGTCTTCACGCTTCCAAGTGTCTGTAGTCCTCCATTGATAAATGAGGGTCTTCCGCTGCAGGGTACTCACAGGACGAATGTAAATTAAGAAGGTTCGGCATGTCCGGCATGAGGTAGTCGCAGTAACCGAGGTTCAGTAGCTGTTTATTTTGGAGTCAGGAAACAGGTGGTATGGCAAATGATCAGCTTGCATTGTCGGCAGAAATAGGCCAAACACCAAATTTGAATAGGTAAATACTATAAAAATGTAACTTATTAGATTGAATAGTGAAACAGTACAGTTAGCGAAAAACACTAAGAATGCAAACACTGTACATCTGTGCCCAAAGATATGTACAGTATCTCACTAAAGTGTAATTATTTTATTAAATCTTTTCATGTGACAACACTGAAGAAATGACACTTTGCTACCATGTAAAGTAGTGAGTGTACAGCTTGTATAACAGTGTAAATTTTCTGTCCTCTCAAAATAACTCAACACACAGCCATTAATGTCTTAACCGCTGGCAACAAAAGTGAGTACACCCCTAAGTGGAAATGTCCAAACTGTGCCCAAAGTGTCAATATTTTGTGTGGCTACCATTATTTTCCGATACTTTCTTAACCCTCTTGGGCATGGATTTAACCAGAGCTTCACAGGTTGCCACTGGAGTCCTCTTCCACTGTTCCATGGCAACATCACGGAGCTGGAGGATGTTAGAGACCTTGCGCTCCTCCACCTTCCATTTGAGGATGCCCCACAGATGCTTAATAGGGTTTAGGTCTGGAGACATGCTTGGCAAATCCATCACCTTTACCCTCAACTTCTTTAGCAAGGCAGTGGCCATCTTGGAGGTGTGTTTGGGGTCGTTTTCATGCTGGAATACTGCCCTGCCGCCCATTCGCTGAAGGAAGGGGATCATGCTCTGCTTCAGTATGTCACAGTACATGTTGCTTTTCATGGTTCCCTCAATGAACTGTAGCTCCCCAATGCCAGCAGCACTCATGCAGCCCCAGACCATGACACTCCCACCATCATGCTTGACTGTAGGCAAGACACACTTGTCTTTGTACTCATCTGGTTGCTGCCACACACGCTTGACACCATCTGAACCAAGAAGGTTTATCTTGGTCTCATCAGACCACAGGACATGGTTTCAGTAATCCATGTCATTAGTCTGCTTGTCTTAAGCAAACTGTTTGCGGGCTTTCTTGTGCATAATCTTTAGAAGAGGCTTCCTTCTGGGATGACAGCCATGCAGATTAATTTGATGGAGTGTGCAGAGTATGGTCTGAGCACGGACAGTCTGACCCCACCCCACCCCACCCCTTCCAACTCTGCAGCAATTCTGGCAGCATTCATACATCTATTTCCCAAAGACAACCTCTGGATATGAGGCTGAGCACGTGCACTCAACTTCTTTGGTGAGGCCTGTTCTGAGTGGAACCTGTCCTGTTAAACCGCTATATGGTCTTGGCCACCGTGCTACAGCTCAGTTTCAGGGTCTTGGCACTCTTCTTATAGCCTATGCCATCTTTATGTAGAGCAACAATTCTTTTTTTCAGATCCTCAGAGAGTTCTTTGCAATGAGGTGCCATGTTGAACTTCCAGTGACCAGTATGAGAGAGTGAGAGCGATAACACCAAATTTAACACACCTGCTCCCTATTCACACCGGAGACCTTGTAACACTAACGAGTCACATGACACCGGGGAGGGAAAATGGCTAATTGGACCCAATTTGGACATTTTCACTTAGGGGTGTACTCACTTTTATTGCCAGGGGTTTAGACATGAATGGCTGTGTGTTGAGTTATTTTGAGGGGACAGCAAATGTATACTGTTATGCAAGCTGTACACTGATTACTTTACATTGTAGCAAAGTGTAATTTCTTCAGTGTTGTCACATGAAAAGATATAATAAAATATTTACAAAAATGTGAGGGGTGTACTCACTTTTGTGAGATATTGTATATAGATTGTGTGTATAGCACTACAGTATGTGTTGAAGGATAAGAATGCAATTGTATACTACAGAGTTTTCAAGACATGTAAGCTATGAACCAGTATGTAAAAGGCACCCATTCTTACCTTGTCCACGTTGCTGGTCCCATCCAGGATTCAGGCTTTGCACATTAAGGTTGAAATACTTGTAGAGTAGTCTTCAGGGTCTGGGTTCCATCAAAATGGACCACAGCCCTGGACCTGAAAAGCACCCTGTGGCTAACTACACTTGTTGCACCATGTGCCAAGGTGAACACTGAACACAGGATCCAGTGCCCAGGACAAACATTATAGACCAGCCTTGCGACTGTAGGGACTGGGTATGGTAGCATGCTTGAGGGTCTTCTTCATCTCCTAAGAACACTAAGAAAAAAATTGGGGCCTCACAGAGTGGACAAGGTTATAAGGGGACACTAGATGGGTAGACCAAGCAAAGTTTTTGCCAGTGTCCAATCACTTGAAGGTAGCAGCATACAAGCCATAGTCTATAAATCATATACTTTTTTTTTCATATACATCTACAGTTTTTTTTTTTTTATATAAATGTGACACACTTTCAGGACAGAAATGAACTGCACAGCGATGTTTACACAAGCTGTTATCTAACTGTACTATTTATAAAATCATATACACTACTTTAATGATACTTTAAAATGTAAGGCTTTGTGTGCTAGTTATTCAATCCCCTGTGACTAACAATTCCAGGGATCCTAATCCTCAAGATGCAATTACTTTTTTTCCACTGGGCAAGAATGCAATCTGTGGTCAGCCATGGCCTAGCAGCCAATCAGCACATACCATGTCACCTGAAATTAGGTTATAACTTGGGTAGGTGACCTACAGTCATATTTGCAGCTCTCTGTGTCAATTTGAATCAGAAATCCCCTGCAGGACATAAACAAACACCATTATCTATTTATATAAAACGTTGCCCAGGTTGCTACAATTGTTAAGTGCTAAAGTTACAATTGAGAGAACCACTTATAAGCAATGGTCTGATGATCACTATAGCTGATTTCTTGTGACTAACAGCATACTTACTAAAAATATATAAATCCTAGAGTATTAGTATTCGCTTAGTATAGCAATCAGGAACCAATTACAGGCGGTCCCTGGGTTACAAACAAGATAGGAACTGTAGGTTTGTTCTTAAGTGGAATTTGTTTGTAAGTCGGAAAAGGAACATTTGTTAAGTGTAGCTCCAGCCAAAAAATGTTTTTTATGTTTTTTTGAATAGCCTAGGGAGGGGTTAACACCCCTGTAACATTTGTTTTGCTGTCTGTGCATTTCACCTCACTTTCTGTCCCTATGACAATTTAATTTTGAAAATTTTGGGTTGTTGTGGAAAACAGGATTGGTGATTAGGCTTCAGTAGAGACACCTTTTTCCCCATACTAACTTTTACAGGAGTGAATTTCCCTTCATAGAGGTAGATTTCCTCAAACTTCCTGTTGTTTTCTTTCGTTTGTAAATAGGAGTCGTTTGTAAGTCAGATGTTTGTAACCCGGGGACCGCCTGTATACATTCTAAACAAAAGAGACCTTACTAATCCTATACTTATCTGATTCTGAAGGACGTACATTAAAAAATCATAATGTTTGGCTCTGGTATGCATTTTTCATAAACAACCCTTGAGGGCATGATCACCTTATATAAGAAAGTCTTGAAAGCTGTAGATTACGTGGCTTTTTCATCATTCAATTTTTCATAGGCTACACTGTGTGAATAAAGAGAAAGGTGTCGGATTGCTATGTGTAAGAGGAAGTTTGCTGTTCATAGGCAAAGACATGTTCCTGTGAAATCCCACAGAGACTTGGCTAATGCGCATGCGCAAATGCGCGCACGTGCGAACGCAAGCACGCAACGTGTGACAGATACTGGCGCCAAATGGGCTATTTAAACCCAGCCTTGGCTCCGCTCCAGTGCTGTTTTGTCTTCAGTCTTTGTTGACCTGTACCTGCAACCTGTATCCTGCTTACCAGTTCCAGACCCGGCTTGTCCTGACCATCCTCTGCTCTCTGCCTGTACCGACCCCGGCTTGTTCTTTGACCTCCGCTCCAGTCTGCTCCTTCTGGCTCCTGCATTACCGTTTGGCTTCTGACCCGGCTTGTCTCACTACGCTCCTGTCTTCTCCAGATCCGATCACCTGCCCAGGGAAGGTTCTGTCAGTCTACCCTGCTATCCTGACTCCTGCCTCCAGCACCTGCTGCCTGCACACCTGCTTATCCTCTGGATCTACCTGGCTATCCCTGTCCGTGGACACTGGCCTGCTTCCAGCTTACACCAGGCACTCGTGCTACTCTACACTCCGGCGCCTCCTGTCTGCACTATCAGGGGCCCTGAGTCAGAGGCGTAAGAGAGGCCTTCCTCACCGTTTCAGGCTCACCTTCAGGTACGTGATACTATGATAGTAGATACAGTACATAAACCTTGACTGAAATATTCAGTCTATATATGCATTCTACATTTTGCTGGGGAGGTGATAAAGAATAAATCCAACAAGTCACATCTGAATTAAAGCAAACCTGTCACTAAACATCAGCTACCTCTGCCATGCTTTGGTATCCAAGCTGAACACTGTTGTTGCGACAGTCACATCACTTGCAGTGTAGAATATCCACTTGTAGCAGCAGAACCTACATATAGTTCAAAACCCGCTTCCATCAGGTTCTTTTCATACAGGAATGGTGCTTTGTGGTAGCACAGCTGGGCTGTGTTTAGCCTGATGCTCAGTGCCCGGGGCAGCAGAATAAGGATGGCAGGCCTCACATTTACAAACCGTAATACATTTTTTTTTCTTATTTCACTCTGTTCCTGTCCACCACTGTGCATTGATTTCACTGGTCTACAACTTTTGTGAAATTATTGACCTCCGAGATAAAATGTGCAAATCCTTACACATTTTGATTCGATGAATTAGAAAACAGGTGATAAAGTGCTGGTTGACTAAAGTTTTCAAGATATTTCACAATAAAGATTTATTCACAGAGAAGTATATTTGCCTACAAGGGAGGGAGGTGTCTGATGCCTCGTAACTTTTCGACAAAGTACAGTAGAACAATGAAAATGGTACCACATGGAAGTGTATCAATTTACCTTCACGTTGAGACTAAAAATTATTACTTAACCCTAATTTATTGTGTTTTATAGCCAGGTACATTTGTCTTGGTCAGATCTACCCATCATATAGTTACATCTGATGGCTTGTGAAAGTGTCATTGCCTAACATTTCTAAGGAACAGTTGCATGATATTTTCCCTCCGAAACTGACATGCCTCGAAACTGTGTAAACTGATAATTGTGCAGATAACTTGATGGCAGTGGTAAAAAAGGCATATCACGTATTTTTTTGGATGCAAAATAGGGGATCAGGAAAAGAGTTGGCCCCTCATTATTGTTGCATTACAAGTGCAACTTATCTGCGTCATTGGCTAAACAAGAAGAAAACGTCCATGTCTTTTGCAGTCCCAATGATGTGGAGGGAGCATAAAAATGTTACATGAAAAACCAATAAATGAATGAAAAGTTATGTTATTTGTATCATTAAAAAGATAAATTTATGATTGGTGTGGCACCATTTTGCTATATCACATATTGCAGAAAGGTTTTGAAGCATACTCACACATCCACCTCGTATTTTTGTGTTATTTTGATGCAATTTTGACCTGAAGGTGTATCTTGGAAACTGGAGCCAATTAATACTCAGAACTTAATTTTAATTTATTAGCAACCCAATTCTGGTATAATTTAGCTACTTTTGTTTCTGAGACTTTCTCCTTGTAGACCAAAGTTATTAAACTCAGCAAGAGAACAATAGGACAAAGGAGGTACAGGGGATGTTAAGAGGAGTCAGAAGGTTCACTATAGTTCTATAAACAGGAAGCCATCTCTCCTTTGTCTTGTTTGGATGTTTGTACAGGTATAAGTATCTGTAAATACAAACCAGTCTGCATGCTTTCTCCAGTAATGTAATCTAAATAGAATATAATAAAATAATTGCATGACACGCCGAGTAGAGTTGGTATAAAATGGGCATCATCATTTAGGACTGCCTAGGGCTCTTTGTTATCCTGATACATCCCGGCAGCACAGCACAAGTAAATAGTTAATCTAATTATTTTTTAAATCTGGCTATATCCTGTACATTTTTTTTACTATTTAATCACTTCATACAATTATAAAATCTGTTTTTTTTCCTAACTAAAATGTTCCTAATGCTCTTCCATTAAAAATAATATCTTCTGGCAAAAACAAGTCATACAATGACTTTCTAGAGCCTCAGGATTGTGATAGTCAATGTAGATTTATTTTACAATGACATGCAGCACACTAAAAGATTGCTAAATGATGAATTTGTAGCACATAATTCATTGGTAACATAAATACCCATTGTTCAGAATCTGCACAATGACTATGAGAAATGACATGGCACATGTGACTACAAAGGTTCATATAATAGCATTTTAACTTTCACCAATTGATAGGTACTAATAAGACAGCCATCAAGCTTATTTCACTTCAGACTAATGGAAAGGATCCTAAAATAAGTCAGCTGAGCAACGTGGACACATCTAGGTCTCTGGTAGCTTCCAACAAACGAGGGAATGTGGGACAAATTCTTAGATACACAACTTTGGAGAATGTAGAGCTGTCACTCTACAAAACTAAGGTCCATTCATCTTTCGATTTGTTATAGCATAGCCATCTGTGCAAGCATTTCCTTTGTTATTTCAGCAGGTGCACTATGCAGCAGATCACTGATAATAGAAAGTTATGTTTCTACTGATTCTGTCAGCATCTGTATTCAAGTTATTCAACCTAGCCAATAGCATTAACCAAAATGTGTAATTTCCTATTACTGAAACCTAACCAATAATCTAACTCTTAAACAATTAACACTTAACCCCTACATTAACCTCCAAACCTTAACCTAACTCATAAACAAAACTGCCACTCATCCTCTTCTGGCTCCATAGTAGGTACTCCCTCCCATACCCTTTCCTGCAGTATAGTACCACTTTACCTTTCACACACCCTGCTTTATAGTAGGCACTTGACCCATGCCCAGCTGTTTCTGCTGTATAGTAGGCACTCCACCTTTACCAATTTCTCCACTCCACTGTATAGCAGGCACACTGCCCATTCTCACCACCCTCTGTTGCATGGAATGCATACTGCATATACACACCCCCTAACTGAATAGCAGGAACCCCTCCTATATTCACTGTCCATAGACTCCCCACTGATGTAAAGTAGCGAACCCTATGCCCCAACCACCCCTCTGGTCTATATTAGGCACACCTCCTACAGTATCTCACAAAAGTGAGTACACCCCTCACCTTTTTGTAAATATTGTATTATATCTTTTTATGTGACAACACTGAAGAAATTACATTTTGCTACAATGTAAAGTAGTAAGTGTAAAGCTTGTATAACAGTGTAAATTTGCTGTCCCCTCAAAATAACTCAACACACAGCCATTAATGTCTAAACCACTGGCAACAAAAGTGAGTACACCCCTAAGTGAAAATGTCCAAATTGGGCCCAAAGTGTCAATATTTTGTGTGCCCACTATTATTTTCAAGCACTCCCATAACCCTCTTGGCAGGGCCGCAGATAGGGGGGGGCACCAGTCCCCCTGTAGGGGGCCCAGGCACACAGGGGGCCTGGACAGCTGGATGATCAGTGGAGCAGAAAAGGAACAATACCCTCTGTGTAACTCACCCAGCAACTGAAAGCTGGTTTCTCCCCTTCTCCCCCCTGCCGGCTTTCAGTTGCTGGGTGAGAGACACAGTGAGCCGGATTTAGGGGGTGCTGGGGTGGGTTGTGCCCACCCAGATTTCAGTTCTGCCCCCCCCCCCCCTGGCTGGCCGCCACTGAGCTCCCTCCCCCGCTCCCGCCCGCACTCACAGCCGGGACAAGGAGACGGGAGGTTGGACCAGAGAGGAAAGAGGCAGGAGGAGGTGCGCTGTGTTGTGCTATCCCTTCTGTCAGAAGACCATTCATCTATACAACACATGAGACAGGATCGCTCTTACTGTAGATCGCATTCAACTGCACACACACAGTTTGATTGCCGCCCCTATCCACATTTCATGCTGCTGGGAGGTGAGCAGCCCTTGGAGAAGATAGGGGGTGGTGTGTGTGTACTACAGTAAGAGCGATCATGTCCCATGCGTTGTATAGATGGACACTCTTCTGACAGGAGAAAGAGCACAACACAGCGCACTTCCCCCCGGCTTTTAGTGGCTTCCCACTGTAAGTTGGGTGAGGGGGGGGGGGGGGCTATCTGTGTTTGGAAATGTAATGGGGATTTGGGAAGAGGGGAATTTGTGCTAGAAAAAGGGATTGGAGGTGGTGATATGTGCTAGGAGGAGGGTTGGAGGATGACCAAGAAAATTATGGACTTAATGGACACTGAGAATATGGTTTGGATTACTTCAAATGGGACCGTAATATTTATCAACCATATATCTCAAGAAATTTATGAAGACTATTCCTGGTCTGTTTGATTCTGAACATGTTCATTGAAAGAGCTAATAACATGTTACAGGCCTAGCTGCCTATTGCCAATAAGAGACTGCTTCACACAGTCAGACTCATAGCATATGCTAATATCATCAGCTCAACCACCTGCCTTCTATACATTGTTGAATATGCTGATTTAATCACCTGTTATCTACTGTTGATTCTGTGTTTAAACTTATGATAATGTGTATAGTACTTCAGGAACTCGAGGACGGCAGTCTGCTAGTTAATTGGCTCAGGTTGATTGAATCACTGTCATCTGTTAGTTACTGGTGGAAAAGTAGTGTTGGTGGTTCTTTAGGTAATTAGTTCGGGTTAATTATATTTCTGTATACAATTTCATCTGCATATGATAATGTAATCAGGCGCCTGACCTGGTGGGGTAATCTGATCAGAAGGGGGGTGTCCATCCTGTATATATTCGTGTGAGTCTGTTCAATAAAGGTTCCAGTTCTATACAAGCAATTCTTGACTAGTTTTGTGGGGGCGCTGTAATATCTAATATCTACATTCAAGACTGAAGGAAGCGGTATTCTGATGGAAGACCCACAAGCGCAGTGTGGATCGCGGTTCCGTAACAGGGGGTGGAACCATGAGAGGGGATTTTTGAGCTAGGAGGGGGTGGGGGATTTGGGTAGGGAGGAAGAATTTGTGCTGGTAATGGTAATTTAGAGGGAATGGAGGAGAGATTTGTGGGGAATTTGTCCTAGGAGGGGAATTGAAGAAAGAAAATTTGTGCTGGGAGGGGAGATGGGATGATTTTGTTTCAGGAGGGCGTGGGGGAAGGAATTTGGGCTAATAGGAGGGATTTGGGGGATTTGGGGAAGAAGATTTGTGCTAGGATAGAAAGTTTGAGAAGAAAGGGGATGTGTACTAGGAGGGGGGATTAAGGTTGGATTTGAGCTGGGAGTGAGATGGGGAGGCAAATATTTGTGCTGGGAGGGGAGACTGGAACTGGGAATTGGTGGAATATGTGCATTAATGTTTAGGGAGAATTTTGGCTTGAAGATGGAATTTATGTTTTTTATGTATGATGGAGTGTTTGTGTCCACTAATAATGATTTTCATGTATTTTTTGTTAAAATATAGTTTTGACGTTTTCACATTGGGGGGGAGTGGCAGGGTGGTGGTGGAATCCCCTGGGGGGGGAGGGGCCCATCAGGTGGTCTGTACGGGGCCCCCGTGATTTCTAGCAGTGGCCTTGTCTCTTGGGCATGGAGTTCACCAGAGCTTCACAGGTTGCCACTTGAGTCCTCTTCCATTCCTCCATGACGACATCACGGAGCTGGTGGATGTTAGAAACCTTGCACTCCACCACTTTCCATTTGAGGATGCCCCACAGATGCTCAATAGGGTTTAGGTCTGAATACATTCTTGGCCAGTCCATCACCTTTACCCTCAGCTTCTTTAGCAAGGCAGTGGTCATCTTGGAGGTGTGTTTGGGGTCGTTATCATGTTGGAATACTGCCCTGCAGCCCAGTCTCTGAAGAGAGAGGATAATGTTTTGCTTCAGTATGTCACAGTACATGTTGGCATTCATGGTTCCCTCAATGAACTGTAGCTCCCCAGTGCAGGCAGAACTCTTGCAGCCCCAGACCATGACACTCCCACCACCATGCTTGACTGTAGGCAAGATCCACTTGTCTTTGTACTCCTCACCTGCCGCCACACGCTTGATACCATCTGAACCAAATAAGTTATCTTGGTCTCATCAGACCACAGGACATAGTTCCAGTAGTCCATGTCCTTAGTCTGCTTGTCGTCAGCAAACTGTTTTCAGGCTTTCTTGTGCATCATCTTTAAAAGAAGCTTCCTTCTGGAACGACAGCCAAGCAGACCAATTTGATGCAGCGTGTGGCGCATGGTCTGAGCATTGACAGGCTGACCCCCCCACCCCTTCAACCTCTGCAACAATGCTGGCAGCACTCATACGTCTATTTCCCAAAGACAGCCTTTGGATATGACGCTGAGCAACAATTGATATGATGTAGAGCAAATTCATATGATGTAGAGCAACAATTTTCAGATCCTCAGAGAGTTCTTTGCCATGAGGTGCCATGTTGAACTTCCAGTAAACAGTATGAGAAAGTGAGAGCGATAACACCAAATTTAACACACCTGCTCCCCATTCAGACATGAGACCTTGTAATAATACGAATCACATGACACCGGGGAGGGAAAATTGCTAATTGGGCTCAATTTGGACATTTTCACTTAGGGGTGTACTCACTTTTGTTGCCAGAGGTTTAGACATTAATGGCTGTGTGTTGAGTATTTTGAGGGGACAGCAAATTTACACCGTTATACAAGCTGTACACTCACTACTTTACATTGTAGCAAAGTGTAATTTCTTTAGTGTTGTCACATGAAAAGATATAATAAAATATTTACAAAAATGTGAGGGGTGTACTCACTTTTGTGAGATACTGTATATTCACCTACTTATTGCATGGCAGACACAACCTAAATTTACCACCACTCTGCTGCATAATATGCACCCTGCCTACACTCATCTACCCCTTTTGTGCTATAATAGGTACCCCATCTTTATTTACCCACCCTGCTGTTTAATAAGTACATCACCTATACTCCCTATGTCCCTACTATAAAGTGGGCTGCATGCCTATACTTATCTCATGGCTGTATAGTAGGCACCCCACCTATCTTCATCCCTTGCTGTACACTGGCCTATGTTTTATGCCTCCCGCTGCATAGTAGAGACCCAACCAATACTCACCTCCCCTAGCTTTAAAGTGAGTACCCCAACTATGCTTACCACCCCACAATGTATAGTAGGCATCCCACCTATACTCATCTCCAACGCTGTTTTGTAGGCACTCTGCCTAAACACATCTCCCTCTTCTGTATAGTAGGCATTCTGCATATACTCCCCACCCCCCACTGTACAATTGAATTATATTCACCTCCTATGATATAATAGGCACTTCCCTATGCTTAATCAATCCACTTATACTCACCCCTATTATCTCCATACTGTATAGATGCTATTCAACTCTATATTCACTCTATATTCACTGGCTCCTGCTGTATAGTAGGCACCCTACCATTACTGACCCCCCCCCCACCACCTATACTGACCTCCCCCAAACAATATATAGTGGGCACACCTCTTGTAGGCACCCCACCTATACTCACTATCATAAAGGTTTTTCCAAAAAGGCTTCTGGGAGTCATGTGACCACTAAAGGACCACTCAAACATTGGAAAAATTGCATCCCCTCTGACTTAAATAACAGCTTTTCCCCAAGGTCTGGTACTCTTTAGTGAGGGAAGAGGCTGTGTAGGAAGAGCTTGTTGTTGCTCGTAGGAAAGGTGTTTTGGGGTGACAGTAGAGGCAAGAGCATCAGTAATAGTTTAGCTTCATAAAGGCATATGCATATTGTCTGTATGCACCTGCACAGCAGTTTACTGTATGTAGCATCTATGTACACTGTTGTAGTTTATTTGCTAGTTGCTATCCGCCACTTTGTGAGATTGCCACATGGCCATTGATGTGTCTGTGTGCTATATTATTCATTTTGGCCTTAAAACATTCAAAACTTTAGAAGCTTGCAAATTATTCAAAAAGTCAGACAACAACAAATCAAACTAGACCTGGAACTAGAATCTGCCCTGTAACAGTGATGATAGCAGGCTCCACAAAATAGGGGCCTTATTTATCACCAGTTAAAGGGAATTTTATCTTTTTTACAAGCATCAAAGGTAAATAATATAAAAATGCACAAAATATACACAGTTTGAAAACCTGAATATTTTCCAATTCGATTTGAAAATACTTCTTTATTTTGTATTATAGTCTTATGACCAATGACCATTTTCTTATTATAGAAATATATTATAGAAAAAAAATCCTATCTGTAAAATGACATTTGAAAATAAAGATTAACAATATAATACAAAAAGAGCTGAAAGAAGAAAAAAAAAAACATTACACAAAAATAACAAACAGCCAAAAAAACTTCATTCATCTTAAAGGTCTATTTATAAAGGATTTATTCTGCAGCAAATGTCTGCAGGACATTCTTCAATCTGTATTTTACAACATTCGCTATTATTTTCAAAGAGGATTCACCCTGTTCATCTACCATTTTCAAAGGGGATTCACCCATTAGCGGTTAGCAGCCACATTCAAGGCAACAAAGAGAGAACAAAAATGTTGCTAACTAGACTCACTCATCAACAACTGCAATATACATAGGGTGAACCCTCTTTGAAATGATCTGCCATAAAATACAGATGAACGTATTGCATGCATTTACTGAGTGAATTCCATAACAAATCCTTAAATGCAAGATCCCTAGGTTTTCCAAAATATAGAATATGTTAGGTCACACACCCTTTTATTTGTCAGGGTTAGCAGTTTTTAAGTCACCAACAAAAATACAATTGCTTATTATTAAACACTTTAATTATTTACTTCTGTTTAAAGCTGCCAACTTGTCTTCTTTGCTTCAATACAAATCTGCAGAATATGTTTTCTCATCTGGACAGATAAGCAAGCAAAGATATACTGTGTGTATAGGGTATGGGTAACAACTCAGATACACAAACTACTGATACATTGCTCATCTCCTGGCCGTTGACCCACAGGAGAGAGCCATGGCTAGTGGGTACACCAGATCTCCAGGTATTGGACTAGACAGTGAAATTGTGCCTGAAGCTGCTCAGAGAGTAGTCATGGTGCCAAAGGGTGGGAGCATAGCCAGGGGTCATCACCAACAGTAACCACAGCTGAGCATTAAAATCAGAGCAGAGAGCAAGGATTTGGTTTTCAAGGTCAGGGTCAGGTGGAGATCAAGAATGTTTAGAACAAGTAGGTAAACAACAAAGGTGGATCCTAGAAAGAGCAAAGATTCACACCCAGTTATAATTGGCTCTCCTATGACTCATCCCTCCTCCCTTGCTGGCAAACTCTCACGAGAGTTAGAGAGGGAGCTGTGCATGATGTCATTAGTCTAGGCTTTTTACCATACAAGAAAGAAGAAGTGGGCTGTATAAGGTATTTACTGTCAGAAAAAAATGTTTTACTATCCAAAATTAAATCAACAAGGGCAAAGGAATTAATAGATGGAAAGATGGAAAAATAACTGAAGAGCCGCTTTAAGAGTGGTCAAATTTGCTCTTAAAAAATAAACCTGTGGACATGCTCTCTAGGTAGGAAGCACAATTTAGGGCATTAGGCAATGTTTGTGTGTATGTATAGATGCAGAAGTAGACTCGTGGGAGCCCTGATCATAGGGAGCCAAAAGCAGTGGGAGCTAGCAAGGAAATTAGGATGCACACCAAAGGAAGAATTGTTATAAAGATAAGTCAGCAAGAACTGACCTACCACAAAATGCTCAATGCCCGGCCATTCTCCAAATGGCTGACTGCGTGGTTATATGAATGATATGCAGATAAGTTCCTGACATCATGGATGTAGCATCTAGGGTAATGGGTAATTTATGAGATTTCCATTATCAAATTTTCTGAATTTTCAGGGCTCCTTCTAACATTGACTTGTCTTAATTTGCATTGATAATGTGATACATACTGTATATAGAGTTGGAATGGTAGAATCCATATAACTTGCTTTCAGGCTATTTAAAGATATTACCTTGAGTCTGACATATTAATTTATTCTTACTGAGAACTGGAGCTATTCAATCCATATTCCCAAAATACGTTTAATTAACATATCAGAAACAATTTTTAGAATGATGTCTATCCACAGATTTCAGATGAATAGCGTGCCCACCAAGTGGCTAAATAATAACAAATGACAACTCTTGTATGACTTCAAAAAGTAAAAACTTTGTAAAGTGTCTCTCAAATAAAGAAGTACCATTATTTCATCCTTAAAGAAGATATCTACAAAACAATCATCGTTTTCATGTGGAGGTCAACTCATTAAAATGTCCTTTGATGTACAATAGTAATGTACAGCGGATGCTACAGAAATGTCCAGAAAGTAACTTCTTAGCACTTTACAAAGATGAAATAAGTACTTAATAAAAATATAAATCCTTCCTTCTCTCTTGTGCGTGGAAAAACTCCTTTCTTCTATCCTGGGCATGAAGACCTAAAGTGAAAAAATATATAATATTACAGACACTAATTTGAAAAATAAAATTGTACTTTCATTGTTATGACAGATCAGCAAACTGCAGTAAGAATGTTATTATCTTTAATCTGATTCTGAAAGTTAAGAGAGCAAACTCTAGGGAAAACACTAGATTCAGCCATAATTATGTAAAGTAAAAAGTACTATTTTTCAATGTTTTAACTGAACAGAGAAGAGTTTAGGCAGCGAAACAGCTAAGTATTCCCTTTCTTTTTTTCAGGTACACTTGTTTTCTGAAACTTTTATGTCATTATTGTTGCTTTAAAGCAGTATTAAACCCGAAAACAAAAATGTAATAAATTGCAGCTCACCAATCCGTTAACATGGTGGCTGTTTTTTTGTGGCGGGGGAGGGGGCTACCCTTATTTTCACATGGTAATCTGGTCTGTGGCATACTTTCTGTCTTGGGGTAATCTCCATTCTAAATGAAGGCGCAAAGGAGACACCTTGGACAGCAGCATTGTCAGTCTGGGTAAAGGGTAGTGTTAGATACATCAACAGATTTAGATAGACTTGATTAACAAATTAAAGTCAAACTCTAGCTGACACTTTTTAAAGTATATGTGAACCCTTGCCTTGTAAAACAACCCATTCAGTTTGAAGTAGAAATACAAAATATATGTGTATATACAGTATCTCACAAAAGTGAGTACTCCCCTCACATTTTGTAAATATTTTATTATATCTTTTTATGTGACAACACTGAAGAAATGACACTTTGCTACAATGTAACGTAGTGAGTGTACAGCTTGTATAACAGTGTAAATTTGCTGTCCCTTCAAAATAACTCAACACACAGCTATCAATGTCTAAACTGCTGGCAACAAACGTGCGTACACCCCTAAGTGAAAATGTCCAAATTGGGCTCAAAGTGTCAATATTTTGTGTGGCAACCATTATTTTCCAGCACTACCTTAACCCTCTTGGGCATGGAGTTCAACAGAGCTTCACAGGTTGCCTGAGGTTGGAGTCCCTGTCCACTCCTCCATGAGGACATCACAGAGCTGGTGGATGTTAAAGAACCTGCGCTCCTTCACCTTCTGTTTGAGGATGCCCTACAGATGCTCAATAGGGTTTAGGTCTGGAGACATGCTTGGCCAGTCCATCACCTTTACCCTCAGCTTCTTTAGCAAGGCAGTGGTCATCTTGGAGGTGTGTTTGGGGCTCATTATCATGTTGGAATACTGTCCTGCGGCCCAGTCTCTGAAGGGAGGGGATCATGCTCTGCTTCAGTATGTCACAGTACATGTTGGCATTTATGGTTCCCTCAATGAATTGTAGCTCCCCAGTGCTGGCAGCACTCATGCAGCCCCAGACCATGACACTCCCACCACCATGCTTGACTGTAGGCAAGACACACTTGTTTTTGTACTCCTCCCCTGGTTGCCACCACACACGCTTGACAACATCTGAACCAAAAAAGTTTATCTTGGTCTCATCAGACCACAGGACATGGTTCTAGTAATCCATGTCCTTAGTCTGTTTGTCTTCGGTAAACTGTTTGCGGGCTTTCTTATGCATCATCTTTAGAAGAGGATAACTTCTGGGACGACAGCCATGCAGACCAATTTGATGCAGTGTGCGGCATATGGTCTGAGCACTGACAGGCTGACCCCCCACCTCTTCAACCTCTGCAGCAATGCTGGCAGCACTCATATGTCTATTTCCCAAAGACAACCTCTGGATATGACGCTAAGCACGTGCACTCAACTCCTTTGGTTGATCATGGTGAGACCTGTTTTGAGTGGAACCTGTCCTGTTAAACTGCTGTATGGTCTTGGCCACCATGCTGCAGCTCAGTTTTAGGGTTTTGGCACTTTCTTATAGCCTAGGCCATCTTTATGTAGAACAACAATTCTTTTTTTTCAGCTTCTCAGAGAGTTCTTTACCATGAGGTGTCATGTTGAACTTCCAGTGACCAGTATGAGAGAGTGAGAGCGATAATACTAAATTTAACACACCTGCTCCCCATTCACACCCGAGACCTTGTAACACTAATGAGTCACATGACACTCTGGGGAGGAAAAATGGCTAATTGGGCCCAATTTGGACATTTTCACTTAGGGGTGTACTCACTTTTGTTGCCAGCAGTTTAGACATTAATGGCTGTGTGTTGAGTTATTTTGAGGGGACAGCAAATTTACACTTATACAAGCTGTACACTCACTACTTTACATTGTAGCAAAGTGTCATTTCTTCACTGTTGTCACATGAAAAGGTATAATAAAATATATACAATAATGTGAGGGGTGTACTCACTTTTGTGAGATACTGTATATACTGTATATAAAAACATTAAAATTACCTTTTTTTTCTTTTTTCGTTAGTAATCACATGACCTCTGTTTTTTAGTTGTCTAAGGGGCTTAGGGAACTGGAGGTGGAGACTGCATGGGATATGTTAGCAGGAAGCATAGAAACAGCAGTACACTGATCTTCCCAATGATCAGCTCTGCAGGGAGGGGGGGGTGTCAGCACAAGTCTGACCATCGGAGTACAGGCAGACTGTATGGTTCATTTACTGAGGCTCCGTTTCCACTATTGCGACTTGTTGTGCGACTTGACACATGTCAAGTCGCATGACAAGCCAAAACTCATTGTTTAAAATGAGATCCGTTCTAACTTCTGCGACTTGAGTCGCAATGACTTGAAAAAAGGGTTTTGCACTACTTTTTGGGCGACTTCAGTTCGACTTGTCCCTCGTAGAAGGAAGTCGCACTGAAGTCCCAAGAAGTAGCCGCAAACAAGTCGCACTACAAAGTCGCGCTAGAAGTAGCGCGACTTTGTAGCTGCAATAGTGGAAACGTAGATTAAAACTAAAGATTGCAAAATCTAGCGAAGCTCTGCACAGAAACCACTCGGCTTCCAGGTTTTTTTTCTTATCCAAACCTAATTGAACAAGTTGAAGATAGAAGCTGATTGGCTACAATGCACCAGATTGTGCAGTCTCCAATTTAAGTAATTCAACCCCTGTGCTCTAATGTAGAATGCAAAGAGGAAAAGTGGTAACACTGGCAGGATCACCAGGTATTTCCCATAAAGGAAGTAATATAAAGAGTACAGGATACTTTTTCATACACGTACATGGTACAAGAGACACATATCAGGAAAATGATATGTTGGGGTAACATACATTTTAGGCAGTTACAGCAACAATTTTTAAATAAATTAATAAAAACATTGTAAGCACCCATGTCAGTGTTAAATGGTTTGTCTCAACTATCTAATAGCTACCTTTGCTGGACAACTTGGTCTGTTGAGGGACATTGAGAAATAACAGACTATGAAAACCAATGCATTTACCATATCCAAGAACTCATAAGCTGCAATATTATACAAATTATATATTTGGGTTTAACACCACGTTAAGGTTAGTTGATCTGGCTATGACATTGAGATTTTGCCAGATACAAGAGGCTAAAAAAGCAGGGAACCTCATTTCTGTCAGCATCATTGCTCTATAGCAGGGGTCTCCAAACTTTATAAACAAAGGGCCAGTTTACAGTCCTTCAGAGTTTAGGGGTGCTGGACTGTGACCATCTGGAGTAGAAAATGTCCCAGCATCAGTTGGAGTAAACAATGCCCCATCTTTGGTGTCAGTGAGAGAAATTGTGCCCTATTGTTTGTGACATTGGGAGGAATTCTACACCATCATTGGTGTCAACAGGCCCAATTGTTGGAGTCATTTGGAGGACCTGTGCCCCATTGTTGTTGTCATGGTTAGAAATTGTGTCCCATCACTTGTGTAATTGGGAGGAATTGTTCCCCATCATTGGTGTCACTGTGAGGAATTTTTCCCCATCGTTGGTGTCATTGGGAGGAATTGTGCCACACTATTAGTGTCATTGGGCTCCATTATTGGTGTCATTGGGCCCCATTATTTGTGTCATTGTGAGGAACTGTGCCCCATCATTGGTAGGAATTGTGCCCCTTCATTGGTGTCAGTGAATGAAATAGTGCCGCAAGGGCCGAATAAAAGCAAGCACATCTGGCCCTCTGGCCAAAGTTTGGAGACCACTGGACTATAGGTATGAAAATTGGAGCAGAGAAAATAATATTAGTGAGGTCGTTGCTTGTAGCAGCCAAATATCATTTTTGTTATTTCCATAAAAAGAAAAATAGAACCAGATTGCTCCTTTAAGTTTTTCTTATTTTATCATTTTCCATTTTTACGATATAGTCCTAATTCACTAATTTGTGTGAATTATCTAAACTCTGTTATTTAATGTATCAAACAATAATTTTCATTAAAAGCATTAAATTCATACATATAAATCAGCTTTTCTCAACCTTTTCAACACAGAGGAACCCTTAAAATAAATTTCTGGTCTTGAGGAACCCCTGCTAAAAATTTAAAATCTACTCAAGACACAATAGTGTGACAGTGGGAAGGATGTTGTCTTGTCATCATTGGGAAGAATTACCCCCTTACAGATAGCTAAAAGGAACAATGGTGTCATTGGAAACTTATCTGAGAGGTAGAAATTGCCCATTTCTCAAGGAACCCCTAGCAACCTCAGGAGGAACCCTAGGGTTCCACAGAACCCTGGTTGAGAAACCCTGATTTAAATATTGCATTAGTGCTAAATCGTGATTTTGAAATAGTATTAAATGGTTTGTGTATTGAAAGCCTCTAACTCTTATGAATTGCTATTTTCTCATGAATCAAAAGTTTTCATTGCATTGGTTCCATATTCCCTTCAGCAGGAACCTCATAGATCCACACAATTATTAACAGACCAAAGGGTAGCGGTGTTTTATGGGACAAAAATGATGGCGATATTTTTTATTTAATTGACTTTTATATAAAAAAGACCACAACAATCGATAACAAGATAAAATAAAGCATGCAGCTCAATGCTCTGTGCTATAAAAGCTTCAGAGAGCTGAAGATAATTTTCATTTGTAAAAATTAGCACATAAAGCATGGTAATGAAAATATTACATGCATTACTCTCTATTGATTTGGCCCTTTTAGTGAGTAATTTCAACAAGGCTTTACAAAAAAAATATCAGTCCACATAAAACTGATATATCACTTTTGAGCAGATGGTTCTTTTAATATGAATCTAAGATAAAGAACATGGGGAGTATGGCCTGAAACTAACAGAAGGAAAGCTGAAGTAGTAGAAGTTAAAGCATAGAAGAGACTTCCAGCAGACATAGCGAGTCAGTCAACAGAAACTCAATTTAAAGTAGAACTATGGCCTTCCATTAACCAGTTCTGGACTGCCAACCGCATATATACTGCGGCAGGGCGGCCCAGCTGCGTGAAATCACGTACATTTACGTGATTTTGTGCAGGTGTTGAAGAGCGTAGCGCTGCTCCTGCTGTGATTGGACACTGTGGGAGCCAATTTAGCACCGCAGATCGTTCGGCCGAATGACAGAACGGCGGTCTGCCTATGTAAACAAGGCAAACCTCTGTCAGGGAACAAAAGAGAGACCTTGTCCTCTAGTGCAGTGGTCCTCAACCCTGGTCCTCAGGGCCCACTAACAGGCCAGGTTTTCAAGATAACTGAAATCCATCCCAGGTGATATAATTTGCTGCTCAGTGATTGCAGTACTCTAGTCTGCATCTCCCCAAGGTAATACCTAAAATCTGGCCTGTTAGTGGGCCCTGAGGACCGGAGTTGAGGACCACTGCTCTAGTGCATCCACTCCCCCCACAGTTAGAAAGCTCTCCCTAGGCACACATTTAACCCCTTGATCGCCCCCTGGTGTTAACCCCTTCTCTGCAGGGGTCATTTATATAGTAACAGTGCATTTTTTTAGCACTAATCACTGTATTGGGGTCTCTGGTCCCCAAAAAGTGTCACTTAGTGTCAGAATTGTCCGCCGCAATGTAGCAGTCCCGCTTAAAATTGCTGATCGCCGCCATTACTATTAAAAGCAATTAAAAAAATAAAAAGTCCATAAATATATCCCATAGTTTGTAAGCGCTATAACATTTGTGCAAACCAATCAATATTAACTTATTAGGATTTTTAACCAGAAATATGTAACAGAATAGATATTGGCCTTAACTGATGAAAAAATTGGATTTTTATCATTTTTTTATTGGGTATGTTTTATAGCAGAAAGTAAAAAAATATTGTTTGTTTTTTTTCAAAATTGTGTTTTTTTTTGTTTATAGCACAAAAAATAAAAAATGCACAGGTAATCAAATACCACCTAAAGAAAGCTCTATTTGTGGGGGAAAAAGACATTACTTTTATTTGGGTACAGCCTCGCATGACCGCGCAATTGTCAGTTAAGGCAACTCAGTGCCGTATCGCAAAAAATGGCCTGGTCAGGAAGGGGGGTAAAACCTTCCGGAGCTGAAGTGGTTAAATTAAGCCTTTTTTTTATCAATCAGAAAAAAAATATCAAGACTCACATGTGTTTGATGTTTTTTTTTTTTTTTAAATGTCCTCCGTGGAACTTGGTTTTTCACTTGTCCCCTGACCGCACTGCTTGATACCTGTTCAATTTATGCTCTCATTCTGTACTCCAAATTTTGGTGCAGTTGCTGCAAACACCGAACACATAACACAAAAAACATGTCTCTCCCTCTCTTTCACAGAGTGATTGACAGTGGCTTTTGCTGTGTGTCCTCCTTACACCTCTGCATGTGCTGTGCTCGCAGCAACTGCATGTGGACCTGTAGTACAGGGGACTCATATGGAACTTCAAAGGCCCCAGGAGCACAGAGGACATACATAGAACAGGAAAGGTGTCAGCGCGGCCAGGGGACAACTTAAAGGGTAGCTCCACCCAAAAAGGAAAACCCTTCTTGTTTGTTCCCTGTATACCTGTCAAAACCAGGTGCTTGCTCCTACTTCCGGGTAATATTGCCGCAAAACGATCTCGGCGATTTCCAGCCCCTCCTCCATACCACCCCCCCCACTGCCTTCTGGGAGAATCACAGGTCCCAGAAGACAGCGGGACCATTCAGAAAGCACTGCGCAACTTGAGCATGCACAGTAGGAAATGGGCAGTCTTCCTGTTGCCCTTAGTGTAGATGCCCGTGCCTGCACCAAAAGCCAATGGACGAATCGGCAAGGGGTGCCGACAATGCGGGATACCTGGACCTGGATACCTAATGCAGGTTCCTATGATTGTGTGGTAACGATGCTGCACTGCTTCTTGTGTCTTCCTGTATTATGCTGGATCGAAGAAAATGTTGCAGGGAGGCATTGCTATCAGCACTGTCACTGTAGGTTGTCAATCTGCACCTGGCCACGCCACTTCTTTCTAGATTGACAGAACTGCCTATGATGCTAAAACCCTCCCACTGTGAGCTGCACTGTCTGGGGAGGAGAGCAAGTGAGATACAAATGTACTTGTTTAGACTGTCATACAGGAGACTTTAGTTGTACATTTAACACACTTGTGATGAAGAAATATCGATGCTTTGTAGATGAAAGGGAGGCTCGATGGACTATTTGGTCTTTTTCTGCTATCGTTTTTCAATATTTTAGAGATTTGAAATGTATAGAGAAGGGAATTGGATTTTCAAGGTGCCGACACAACTGTTGTAAAAATATCCAAAATTTTATTATAATTATATGTTTAAAAATAAAAATTTCATATAAAACCATCACAGTGAATCCCTGCAGCTACAATACCTATGCAATAGCTTCAGCTCAACATGTTTTGCCAATTACTGGCTTCTTCAGGAGGCTTTAGAGACTTTTAGTACTGCATGCAAAATCACTGGAGTACTCATTAATTATGCTAACAGGCCAAAAAAAAGGGGCTGGCACCAACAGGAAAATCTGCGGGATATCAGTAGACCATAGGGAGGGATACGGCCCAACAAGGTGACTGCTAATTTTGTTTTGAGGATGAAGGAACACGCAAACAAGCAGATTAAGAACCCCTTTTGTCTCTCGCCCGAGTAAAGTCAAGCTCATGGGTTAAGCAATTGTAATTTTATCATATAGAGCAAAATGACCATCAGTCCATAGTTGCACTTAAGCAGGGTAAGTAACAAGATGCTGATCCAGCATCCAACCTGTGAGAGGCCATGGCCTCAAAACAAAAGTAACAGTCACCTTGTTGGGCCAAATCCCTCCCTATGGTATACTGATATCCCTGCAGATTATCCTGTTGGTGCAAGATCTTTTTTTTTTTTTTACACCAGTGATTTTACATACAATATTTCTAAAGTTAATTGCAAAAAGGCAGCGATTGGCAAAACATGTTGAGCTGAACATGCACATGTATTGTAGCCGCATGGATTCTTTGTGATGGTTCTATATGAAATTGTTTTTAAACACATATTTATAATGAAACATTGGATTATTTTTTTTACAATAATAGTATGGGTACTTTGAAAATCCCGTTCTTTTCTCTATACATACTTTTTGAATTTCTTTGAAGAGGTGTGGTTCCCTTGAGTCTCAGACAACAGGTAATTCTACAAATATAGTAGAGTAGGGACAGGTTAAAATCTCTGACAAGTGTCTGGATCCTGGATACTGCATTATGACAAACTAAATATTAATTAAGGACACATCAAGTCTGTATGATAACATAGGCATGTTTTGTGATGACCCTTGATGCCCGCTTTCCAAAAAAAATAAATATATAAAAAATTCTGATAATGTATTTATTGCTGTAGTTGCCTTTCTGTTGCAGAGATAACTGAACCCTTGTACTTCTTGTAAGGGCATCAGAGTGATAGAAAGTAAAGGGGGAAATCTTTACAAATGAACATAAGGAAAATACAAAAGGCAGAAACAAAAAACCTGACTGAAATCTAAACTCATCCCTATTTTGTTCAAATTTTACAAAAATATCAGTTTGGCTGGAATTAGGCTTTAAAGACTAAGTTCACCTTTTCCAGAAAATAGCCTATGCAGTCAAGGGGCCTCAGTAGATATTAAAAACTGTGCAGCTTTGTAAAATATTCTATATCTGTAGAACCTTTTGTTTCAACCGCCTGAAGCTATATAAAAACTCCCAGTTAGCAATCTCCATTTAATGCCTTGTTGCTAGGGCATGAAAACTGTTGGTATTAACCACTTTAGGTCTGCTCACATTGCTGCTACTGCAGCAATGTGGCTCGTTATCGTCCAGCGACGTAGTACTACGTCGCTGGACTCCTCCCCCTATAGGCTGCGCTCGCGCGCCGCCGGAGGCGCGCTCCCGCTGTTTTCAGTCACAGCGGGAGTTGGGCCAGGGGAGGAGCGGCGGCGATCGCCGCTGCTCTTCCCCGATCGTCGGGGAATCGAGTGTGGAGATCCGCCCGCTTGTGTAAACAAAGCGGGCAGATCTCCTAAGTGACAGGCAGGGACAGATAGCATGGTTCAGCATAGCGGAACATGCGATCTGTCCCTGACTCACTCAGTCACCTCCCCCCACACACGTTAGTAAGCACCAGGCATACATTAACCCCTCCCTCTCCAATAAAATTAACCCCTTCCCTGCCAGTGTAATTTTTACAGTAACAGTGCATATATATAGCACTGATTACTGCAGTAATGTCACTGGTACCCCCAAAAGTGTCAAAAAGGTCAGTCAAGGGTCCATTCTGTCCGCCGCAGTGTCGCAGTCCCGCAAAAAAAAAATCGCAGATCGCCGCCATTACTCGTTAAAAATAAAAACACCAAAAATGACAGAAATCTTTCCCTTAGTTAGTAAACGCAATAACTTTTGCGCAAACCAATCAAAATACGCTGATTGTGATTTTTTTTACCAAACATAGGTAGCAGAAAACAAATTGGCCAAAAATGTTAAAAAAATTAGATTTTTACATTTTTTGGGGGGAATTTCATATAAAAAAATGTTAAAAATATCGTTATTTTTTCAAAATAAACGCTCTTTTTTTGTTTATAGCGCAAAAAGTAAAAAACGCACAGGTGATCAAATGATCACGACCGCGCAATTGTCAGTTAAAGTCGCACAGCGCCAAATCGCAAAAAGTGGCCCAGACGTAAGACAGCAAAATCCTCCAGTGGTAAAGTGGTTAATTCCTGTAATGCTGGGAGTGGGCATACAACTACTGTTAGTCTTAGCAACAAGACAGGATCTGAGAATTGCTAGCTGGAAGTTTTTGGCCAGAATTCCTGGGGGACCCAAATGGCTGGCCTACAGGTATGGCACTAAAATAAATGATCGCTTTACAAAGCTGCACAGTTTTTCATACCTACTGAGGCCTCTTGAGTGCATAGGCTATTTTCTGGAAAAGGTGAACTTGGCCCTCAAGAAGAAACAAATTTGGTTTGGTCAGAATGGCCAATCGATCTGGTTTTTAAACTGATTAGCTCATCACTTCTTATTCTCTCTTGTCTTCCTCGCCTCTCCTTCTGTAAAAGCCACAATAACGTGGGGCGTCTAACTTTTACTCAAGACCAGGAAACCCAACCCCATATATTTCACCGTTGAAGTCATTGAAAGTTGTAAAACGTCACACTAGCACTACATCTGATATATCCACTTTAACAGACAGACACATTAACACTAAAAGGCAAAAACATACCTGCTTGTGTGTGAGTTCTTTGATTCACATTTGATTCAGATATAGAAGGCCCAGTAGCTGCGGATGTGAGGAGATCAGGTTTTGATGCGGACTCCTGCAGCTGACCTGAATATCTCTCAGGCTGCAGGAGATTAAGAAATGAGCCACATTTTCCATCAGGTCCTGGAACCATATGAAATTCTGGGACTGAATGGTGGTGATACACAGAATTAACATGGCTAGGGGGTCCAAAATGGTGGAAATGCCAGAGATCTGCCTGCTGCTGGTGCTGCTGGTAGACTGCTGTGGATGGGTAGTGTTCAGACGGTGAGCCTAGCGGTGATAATACAGGAGATGTCATCTGAACAGGAGGGTTGGATTGATAGGGCTTTGTCCAGGTGTAATCTTCCACCAACACATTACCGCCTGAAATGTCAAGAACAGAAACTGCAAATTGGTAAAAATAACAACATTTCAGAAAAGTAATACTATAGTTTATTTCAAGTCACAGTGCATATTGGGAACACATACTGAGTAAGTAATGTAGTTTATCTGAAACTAATGTCTGATGTGAGAATTTTATGTAACCAACTTTGCTGTGCTCTATTTTATGATAATAATTATATAATAATTGTACAGCTCTGTTATTTTAATTACAGATTTTATATACAAGCCATATGGCGTTGAGGTATGTGCACACTGCTAATTTTAAACAGGCATAACGACTTAAAGAGAACACCTAGTATAAGTTGCTGCAGATTTCATATCTATTTGATCCGTCTTTCCAATAATGTAATTTTAGTCAATACACATTTTGAGTTGCTATGTTTAATTACTAAGTGACTTTTAAGTATCGATGTATATAAAATTTGCTGTGCAAATGTGTCAATTTGCACAGGTGCAACAAATCTTTACTGTAATTTGTTTAGTATGTTTATTACCTAGGATGTTCAGCACTGTTTAGTGGAAATAATGCACTATTTTTCCTGGATTAAGGCAATTTAGGAAAAATACTGCATTATAGCCACTAGATGACATTGACAATTCTAGGGAATAAACTTTTAGGCATATTATGGTGAAGATTTGCTGCACCTGTGTGAATTAGTGACACTTTTGCAAAGCAAATTTTTGTACATAAACCCCTTAATTTAACTTTCACATTTTTATATGATTGCTGTATTATATTTTGATTACTGTACGGATACTGATTTGCACGGTACATTTGTTTTTGTTGCTGGGAGCATGGTGCTGTCTTTTTACACAGGAAGCGAATAGAAATCACAAACTTTCCATAACTATTTCAAACCTAAAGAGTATTAAAGAAACAGCTTGGGTGAAGACAGCCCTGGATCCTAGAGCAGGTAAGTGTCCTTATATTAAAAGTCAGTAGCTACTGTAATTTGGGGGGAGACTTGAACTCTTTTTTAACCCTGCTAACCTAACTCTTCATTTTACCACTTCCAGACCGCCCGCCACAGTTATATGTCGCTACTTTGATGTCAAATACCAGGGTTATGGCAGCAGATAGCAACCAATAAACCTGGTGGGGGTTCTCATACTCATAAAAGTGGTCCCAGTGGCGGATTTGTCGGTGCCCCCCCAATCCCCCCCGCTCCCACTGCTTCCTGTTCGTTTTCCCCCACTTACGGGCATTGGTAGCGGGGAAAGTCACAAGCTGGCCCCCACTCGACTCTAAGGCCTTGGAGGGCCGGAGAGACATCATACGCTGCCCAACGATCTCAAAGGGCCCATTTTTTTCATGATAAAAAAAATTACTTTTTTTTTTTTTCGCTTTTAAGTGTAGATGTGAGGTCTTTTTTTTCCAAAATAGATGTGAGGTCTTTTTAACCCTAGCTCTCACATTAAAGAGGACCTTTCCTGCTTATTTCTATTACAAGGGATGTTTACATTCCTTGTAATAGGAATAAAAGCGATCAAAAATATTTTTTTACAGGGACAGTGTAAAACTAAAAAATAAAAGGTAAAATAAATAATAAAAAAAATTTAAAGAGCCCCGTCCCTCCGAGTCGCGCCCACATAAGTATACGGTGTTCAAACCACACGTGAGGTATCTCTGCGATTGTTAGAGCGAGAGCAATAATATGAGCCCTAGTTCTCCTCTGTAACTCTAAACTGGTAACCTGTAGAAATTTTTAAAGCATCGCCTATGGAAATTTAGTACCAATGTTTGTCGCCATTTCACGAGCGTGCGCAATTTTGAAGCATGACATTTTGGGTATCTATTTACTCGGTGTAACATGATCTTTCACATTGTAGAAAAAAATTGGGCTAACTTTACTGTTTAGTTTTTTTAAATGCAGTGAAATGTATTTTGTCCAAAAAATTGCATTTGAAAGATGGCTGCGCAAATACCACGTGCCACAAAATATTGCAACAACTGCCATTTTATCCTCAAGCGTCTGTGCTAACAAAAAAAAAATATATATATATATATATGTAATGTTTGGGCGTTCTAAGTAATTTTCTAGCAAAAAATACTGATTTTAACTTGTAAATTACAAGTGTCAGAAATAGGCCTGGTCCCTAAGTGGGTGATCTTACTGCTTAGACTAACCCTTGAAATCCGTCCTGAAACTAAACCTGTCTAAATCCTTGGCAATTACAAGTAAATAGATGATGAAAAATGGAAACGCAGAGGCTACCTTCTGTGAAGGCTGCATATCAGAATTATCCATAGATCCAGAGATATAGGCAGTTGAGTTTGAATATAAATATTGATTTTTCCTCTAAAAGTCACACTCAGAGACTATTGCACTACTGTCACTGATTCTTTTTGAATCACCCCCTTTCTTACTTCCTTCACACTTGGGTCTCCCCCCAAGCACATTGTTCACCAATACGTTGTTTAACAATACATGGAAATAGTATTTGTTGTTCAATAAATTATCATTGTTTTATTTTATTTAATTCCTACTACCATTTTTTTTGTATATACCTTATCTATATACTTATTATTATCATCCACTTGCCCGCAAAGTCCCATCTTCTTTGGTTTGAGGCACCAAACAAACCCCTCCACTTTTGTTTTTTTTACCTATGCATGACCTCGGTTGGCAAGGGTCATGTATTTTCTGGTAAGAGGCTTCCATCTCTTGGTGGTGGTGCGCTGGAGTTGACACGCTTAGAGTATTGATCTGCACATGCAGTTTTTCACTTGGACACATGCTTATTGGTTTTCAAGGACACATTCTTATTGGACATTTTCTCTCACATGATTTTATTTTATTGCCTTTGCATTATTCATGGTAATGTTTATTTGAGAACACGAGTTGTTTATCTTAGGTTGAAAGAAAAGCGCAACATAGATTCTCTCCATCAGATTTATTACCTTGTAGTCAGGTATTAATGAACGTAGTCTCTCTATCACTTTTATTTATTCAAGGTTTGATTTAATTTTATTGAGATTTACAATATTTATTTTAACCAAACTTAGTGTATTGAAGAATAGAGAATACGGTGACCAAGTTTAACTTTTACACAAAATGTTTTGATATTGCATATATTTTCAGCAGTCTACATCTTTAAATTTACTGACTGTTTTAACATGAGGTCTCTAAAGGTTACCTCTGCTTATACATTTTTGTCATCATATCCCATGTTTGGTTTTCCCAGGTTTGTGGCAGGGTGACTTAATGCGCCTTCCCCAACACCTCACCCTAAAATGTAATCCTTACCTTAACTGTAACCATTGCTAATTCCCCTAACCCTTGACTGAACATTAAACTAATCTAACCTTCAAACTGAACCTTAACATTAAACAACCCCATGCAGTATATGTCTTATAGGGCTCCTGTAGATAGGCATTCTTGTCAAGTACAGCATTTTCCATTTAAATGCTGCTCAAATTAATATGTTCAAATGGAAATTTGAAAAGAAAAGGCTGGGTTTGCCCTGTTTTGCCTGCGGTTCAAATACACCTCTAAAGGCCATGCTGCACCTAAAAAAAAAAAAACACAAAGCAGATCAAATGCAACCTCTGACTTGTAATTACACTGCTCTATTGAAGTCAATAGGAATTTGCTGACCTGCATTTGATGTGTGTTTCAAAGCAGGTCAAACAAAAGGAAACAACAACCTTCTACATGAGCCTTTGTCTGCACTGGGAGTAGTACCAACATATCCTCATAGTTCCATGCCAAAGTTGACCAACACCAAGACACTAATTCTGAAAGTAATTGATCCACATATTCTCCATCCAGTGCAGTGGTTGTCAACTTAAGAGCTAAAGGGGGCCTTAAGTGTGGCTCCTGGCTACACCAAATCATCACAGCACATAAGGTTCAATTTATGTATTGCTTAAGAGGACTGTCAGAAACTGAAAACTTCATAGAGAAAAGAAGTCAGAAAGTGTGAGCATGCTACATTTTTGGCCAGGGATATGCTACAAAAGACAATACAAATCTAAGAACATGTTACATGAGGCTAATAGAGATCAATTATTATTACCCTAATCAATGTTCCCACTACAGACTGCTGAGGTCCGTGGGCAGACATCATATAACAAAGGGCCACAAGTTGGGCACCAGGGATCTAGTGGCTATCTACATGTCCTTGGAAACCCAGAGCCAATCAGATCAACAATTCAGCCACAAAGAGAGTACAATGTTTGCAGTAAGCCAGGGTTAACAAATGGGAGCTGTCCTTTAAAGGTGCAAGTTCTGGGGCTGTGATTTCCAGTTATTGAACTGGAACAATTATGCAGCCAGTGATGCTGGAACTTCTGAAGCACAGATGAGGATGGCATGGCGATTACATTTTCCTTTTCTTTTTAGAAAGAAAAGAAGGATTGTGAAGTACCAGTGCGCTTTTTTGTCATATTTAAATGCTCAGGCAAGCCAATTTTCACGGGTTCTGATGTGTTAACTTCCCCCAGAACAAGTAGAGATAAGAAACACTGACACTCATTTAAAGCATGCTTAATTCCAATCTGTGACTTAAAAATACTGAAGTCAGAAACAGCCAGGCAAGTAGCATTTTCAGAAAGAGCCAGCAATGGCAACCCCCTTTCTTCTCTCATGACAGATCCACTTTAAATATATTGCTGTTGACATAGATGCCACAGACAAGGCCGTATTTAGATATTATGCTGCCCTACAAACACCCAAAAGAGGATGCCATCGTACAAGCTCCATCCTCTGATTATCTTAGGAACAACATGTGCTTCAATGTGCCATTGTGATCTTCTTTATATGCTATAACTGTATAGACCACCCAACAAGAGACAGTAGAGATGTTTAATTGTTTCCATGTACAGTTCTTTATATTTAGCCTTAAATATCAAAATTATGGGAAACTTTACACTCAACGTGTTCATTTTTGGGATTGGTGCTGCCCACTTGAACCTTGCTGCCCTAGGCTCTGACCCATGAGCACCATTGGCCTGCAAAGCCCCATCTTTTTCTTTCCCTTTTTTTGTTGGTCACCATTATGTTAAATGCAGCCCTGATCACAGATGTTATTGTCTGGAGGTTTGAGTTAAAGAAAAAAAACAAAAAAAAAAACTCCAATTTGGGAGTATCAGGACAAACTAATGGCTCTCAGAGTGATTACTGAGTCCCATTTAATTAGCATGCTTTTTAAGAGAAAAGAGTCTGATAAATGCTAATTGCAGGTTAATGTGTAATTACATTTGGTGCTATGGCTACCAAGTCTCACTAATGGTTAGTGAGACCTACTAACCACTACAAGTTCACACTATAGGGAAGCTCTTATGCGCATCCATACCAACACTTGCAAATGATTGAGACTACTTAAACTTTCTATAAATTATAGTTAAATTTGACTTCATATCTATTTGTAACTAAGTAATACATAATTAACAAGTTAATGAGGATATGAGCTGTGGCTTATAGCATAGCATAATTTTTTAAACCAAATATATTTGTTCTAAAGACACATAATGAAGTGTCCAGACGATAGTTTGTATTTTTTATGTAAATGTTTGAATCTAATTTGATGACTATAAAGAAACACTGAGCGTTGTTAATAATACTTTTTAAGGGTTTTTTTTTTTCAGGGATTTGTTATACTGTAAATCTCTAAGTTGCATGCTAGCTTCAGAGAAGTCATATTACTGCTAATGACCCTGCATATATTTAGCATCACTGTGATTGGGAAGAGTATTTAGGATAGAAGTTAGAATGGCAAGGTATTTTACCTTGCATATGTAAAAATCAGTATGAAAAGATATGATTTGTCTTCGTGGAGTTAATAATTTGATGCTTGTTTTATGTCAATCCACTGATAAAAAGCGAGTCGGGTCCCCTTCCAATGACATTCAGGCAGGTGCTTCTTTCTGCTTCCATTAGGTGTCACACTATAGAAACCTATAGAGAGCCTATAAGGCCAGCTGCTTTTGCTGATAACATTTTTAGGAAGATGGAAAATGGAGTTTATAAGTGTATGCTGTAGGTCTCAGAAATGTTTGGGTTGTATTAGTCTTAAAAATGTACACTCTTCAAAAATAACATTGATGGCCTTTTCACATAGATATGGTTTTGTTGTTTTAACACCGAAGGAATATAACATTTATTAGAGACAAGTCAGGGATTATCAAACGTAATTCCAAAGATGTGGTTGTCATTTTTTTTTGCGCTTATATTAAAGTCTTTTTAACTCTAAAGTAGGGGTTGAATTTCCCAAAAGCATACCACTCCTAGGGAGGTTACTAGAGTTGTCATGCACTCTACCATTGCACAGGTGCCTAGCCCTGATTAAACAGCCTCTAATTTCGAAACAATTTTTATCGAAGATGTTGCTATTCTCGTCACATTCCTTTATAACCATACCTACCAGACTAATGCTTAATTTTTGCTCTGAGATGGACGCCTATATTAAAGTTATGTATAAAAAATACTATGCTTTCAAGAACCCCAACAGAGGCCTACATTGATAAATGGACAACATAGTAATCTTGACATTCTGCTATGGAGATGTTCTTATATAGCTGCCTTATTATAGCAGATGTTCAGATTATTGGTTAATCTAGGTGGATATAGGAAATTGACCCCCAACCTAGGACATTTTCACTTTACTTCTATTGCAGGCTCCCATTCCAAATCCAATATCCTGGCCCCCACCAAACGTGAATACCTTTGCATACGTACAGCCAATAAATTCAAAAATGGTTATCGCCTACTCCTTTCATTTGTCAAATTTTAACCCATATGGTACATAAACTAGTGATTCTTGACAACATTGATGCTACTAAAGTCAAACACCCCCATCTTTAGAAATGTACTGGGACCCTTTCTTAAAGCACACACCTCCCCGTAAAAACATTTGGTAAATCATTGATGCATTCAAAAACACAGTATGGTACAACATGACACATAAACAATGCACACATGGCACATCAACAACTTCAAACCAGCAATCTGACTGTCGACTCTCATAGACATCAGGACATATACTCATTAATGACTTCACTCTACCTCTAGAGTCTTTACTAGTTTACCTATCCACTAAATATTTGTCTATTGATTATGCCTTTGCTAATGTAATCTATTAGTGTATGTGTCCATCAGTGGCAAGGCACTGAACAGGATTAGATGATACCAGGCCAATCACCACCTTATTTCTTTCCATGAGTTACCACCTTTCTCATTTGATTTGCTTCATGGTCCCTTACTCTATCTACCCCTTGTTATATTCTTCGTTATATTCTTTTACTGTTGCTTATATTTCAATAAGGTAAAATGAAAATATACAAAAAAACTGTTTGACAGATGTCCTTTAAATGTACGCAATGCCTTTTTATAATGTACTTATATCAAAGAATTATACAGCCCCAACTGTTGCCCACACAATAGTGAGGCAAGTACCCAACAAACCTGCCTTAGGTCTTTATTCAACACTTTGGCTTGGCCTCAACAAATGTACAATATCTAATGTGAACAATGTGTATGTTGTTTGCATTCTGTGAAAGCAGTTAGGTATTTCTCAATAAAAATAATGTAAAAAAAATGAGGGAAAGGATGAAATACAATTTAAATAGACAACCTACACAAAATATAATGAATATCCCCTTTTTACCCTATCCCACCACTGAAAATGTGCTACTGAACAGAATAATTCAATAATTATACGTACAGTATCTCACAAAAGTGGGTACACCCATCACATTTTTGTAAATATTTTATTATATCTTTTCATGTGACAACACTGAAGAAATTACACTTTGCTACAATGTAAAATAGTGAGTGTACAGCTTGTATGCCATTGTAAATTTGCTGTCCCCTCAAAAAACCTCAACACACAGCCATTAATGTCTAAACCACTGACAACAAAAGTGAGTACACCCCTAAATTAAAATGTCCAAATTGGGCCCACTTTGTCAATATTTTGTGTGGCTACCATTATTTTCCAGCACTGCCTTAACCCTCTTGGGCATGGAGTTCACCAGAGCTTCACAGGTTGCCACTGGAGTCCTCCTCCACTCCTCCATGATGACATCACGGAGCTGGTGGATATTAGAGACCTTGTGCTCCTCCACCTTCTGTTTGAGGATGCCCCACAGATGCTCAATAGGGTTTAAGTCTGAATACATTCTTGGCCAGTCCATCACCTTTACCCTCAGCTTCTTTAGCAAGGCAGTGGTCATTTTGGAGGTGTGTTTGGGGTCATTATCATGTTGGAATACTGCCCTGCAGCCCAGTCTCTGAAGGGATGGGATCATGCTCTGCTTCAATATGCCACAGTACATGTTGGCATTTATGGTTCCCTCAAAGAACTGTAGCTCCCCAGTGTCGGCAGCACTCATGCAGCCCCAGATCATAACACTACTACCATCATGCTTGACTGTAGGAAAGACACACTTGTCTTTGTGCTCCTCACCTGGTTGCCCGCCAGACACGCTTGACACCATCTGAACCAAATACGTTTATCTTGGTCTCATCAGACCACAGGTCATGGTTCAAGTATTCCATGTTCTTAGTCTGCTTGTCTTCAGAAAACTGTTTTTGGGCTTTCTTATGCATCATCTTTAGAAGAGGCTTCTTTCTGAGACAACAGCCATGCAGACCAATTTGATGCAGTGTGTGACGTATGGTCTGAGCACTGACATGCTGACCCCCCCCCCCCCACCCCTTCAACCTCTACAGCAATGATGGCAGCACTCATACGTCCATTTCCCAAAGACAACCTCTGGATATGAAGCTGAACACGTGAACTTCTTTGGTCGACAATGGCGAGGCCTGTTTTGAGTGGAACCTGTCCTGTTAAACTGCTGTATGATCTTGGCCACCGTGCTGCAGCCCAGTTTCGGGATCTTGGCAATCTTCTGGTAGCGAACCTTGGCACCCCAGATGTTTTGGAACTACATTTCCCTTGATGCTCATGCAGTGTAGTTGAGCATCATGGGAAATGTAGTTCCAAAACATGTGGGGTGCCAAGGTTCGCCATCACTGGCCTAGGCCATCTTTATGTAGAGCAACAATTCTTATTTTCAGATCCTCAGAGAATTCTTTGCCATGAGGTGCCATGTTGAACTTCCAGTAACCAGTATGAGAGAGCAAACGCAATAACACCAAATTTAACACACCTGCTCCCCATTTACCCCTGAGACCTTGTAACACTAACGAGTCACATGACACCGGGGAGGGAAAATGGCTAATTGGGCCCAATTTGGACATTTTCACTTAGGGGTGTACTCAATTTTGTTGTCAACGGTTTACACATTAATGGCTGTGTGTTAAGTTATTTTGGGGGGACAGAAAATTTACACTGTTATACAAGCTGTACATTCACTACATTACATTGTAGCAAAGTGTAATTTCTTCAGTGTTGTCACATGAAAAGATATAATAAAATATTTACAAAAATGTGAGCGTTGTACTCACTTTTGTGAGATACTGTATGTGGTTTTTTTTCTTACAGTTCTACAAACTTTGTAAAGAACAACACCAGCTGAAGTTTAGGTTTCAAGTGTCCATTTTTGTTTAATTGCCTTGGAGAAATTTTCTTTAACTTCCTGACAGTTGAGGACCTGAAAGGAAATCTCTTTAATGGGGACACAGACAATTTGATTGAGTGAGGAAGGGCTAACGCTTGTAACAATGTTGTTTTATTGCGGTCAGTTCCTTCCTGTTCCAGTGAATACCACTCCAAGCCTTCCTTGTGTGGGTGTCACAGGGACCGTAAGTGAGGGAAAATCTCCTTAATGGTGTTACAAACAGTAAAAAATTCCCAACAAAAATTGTATTCTTCCTAAACTAAAAAATATTGGCTGGACTTAGACTGCAAGTATTACTGTGCCCACTAGGAAATATTTTTACTAGTTTCCCAAAGGAGAACTGTATACAGAACTTTGTCAGTGGAATGTTGTGTCTAAGCACATGACAGAAATTAGGAAGGCATTAGGAATTAGGAAGGCGTTTCATAAGCACAGAATTGGAGATATGGGGATGGGAAAGGGTTTAGGTAATGTGGTATTGTGGTTTTGAATTGTTTTGTGCACTCTGTTTTGACACTGTATTAAAAACTTTTAAGACAATGCAGTGTAAAAGTTTAAAAAAATAAAAGAAGTTGACAAACTATGTTCTTAAACAGTTTTGCCACTGGCCAAATTCTATGAAATTGGAGGCTTTAAGAGTAAACTTCCCCAAAGCTTTTAGATCTGTTTTGGCTACTACTTCAACAAGTCAGTTCAGGTCAATTACCACTTCATAAAAAATCAGGTATTTTGGCCAAAACTACCGAAAAGGGCCGTTTTTCCAGTTGAAATTAATCATATTCAGCTGCTAAACATAAAAGTTAAAAATATCAGTTACCCAACCAAAATATACAATACCAGAATACAGTGTCACTGATGCTGTCTTTGAAAATTGTACTGTTCTGTAACACCACATACAGCTTGAAGGCCTCTGCCCAGCATTTAGTTTAAAGAATTAGTGTTTTTTTCCCATGTCGCAGAATTTCCACCATAAAGGACCTTCGGTACATCATTACATTTGTTTGTTTTTTTTACTTTGTTAAATGCCTCTCATGACAGTGTCCAGCCCCCATTGCCATTTTTAACAATAGTTTTCCAAATAACATTAAAAACTGCCCAAATGTAGTATCAAGATCAGGGCTGCCGCTAGAAATCCTGGGGCCCCATACAGCCTACCTGACAGCCCCTGCCCTTCCACCGAAAATATCAAAATTATATTATCACCCCTCCCGCAAACCCTCTTCCTAGCAGAAATACCTCCCAATCACCCCTCACGGCGCAACCCCCCAAATCCCTCCACAAATTCACAACCCCATCCTCGTACAGAGTGCAGGGGTCAGGAAAGCATTACGTACAGAGTGCAGGGGTCAGGAATGCATTGCTTAAAGAGTGCAGGGGTCAGGAATAAGTTCAGGAGAATGCTAGATACAGAATGCAGGGTTCTGGAGTGCATTATGCACAGGGTTCAGGAGAGTGCTAGATAGGGAGTAGTGCCTTACTAAGCTGACCAAGATTTCCCATAGATGCAAATGTTAGACAGGGAGCAGTGCTATACCAAGTTGACCAAGATTCTCCATTGAGGCCAATGTTAAAAATCGGGAGTAGTGCTATACCAAGGTGACCAAGATTCTCCATTGAGGTCAATGTTAAAAAACGGGAGTAGTGCCATACCAAGTTGACTAAGATTCTCCATTGAGTCCAATGTTAAAAAACGGGAGTAGTGCTATACCAAGGTGACCAAGATTGTCCATTGAGGACAATGTTTGAAAACGGGAGTAGTGCTATACCAAGGTGACCAAGATTTCCCATTGAGGCCAATGTTAAAAATCGGGAGTAGTGCCATACCAAGCTGTACATAGTAGCGAATGTACGTAAATGCCTCTGTACTGCACCTCTTCCATGCTGCTACAATCTCTGCAACACACACACCTCTCCTCTGTCCTCATCTTCCCCAAAGGTCCCCCATCTTCCACATGATTACCTTTCTAAAATACCTTTCTGTTGCTGGCTGCCATATCTTTCTTCTCCTTCTTCCCTATGCACGTGTGTCTTGACACAGGGGGCGGATCTGAGTAGCAGTCCCGCCCATTACCGACATCACAGCATGAATTTGACAGGTGCAGTCTCTCATTGTGGCTGCATAGTGCACACCCAGCTGGTTTGTTAGCCAATCCCTGGCTGTTCTAAATGTTCCCACTGCTGCAGGTCCTTCTGAGCTAGAAGGTAACATTTATCACCAGAATTATGCCGGACAAAGCCTCTGTACAGCGGGACAGTCCTGCCCAGGTTGGGAGGTATGCTGTCATCCTACCGATCTTCCTGCTGTCCGGGCCCCCCTATGTGCCAGGGCCCCAATACAGGAGTACTGGCTGTACCCCCCTGATGGCGGCCCTGATCAAGATTCACCCACCCTCACAGATTTCAAGCAGGATTCTACAAACTCCACAAGAACTTGGGCAGATTCACTCATCCCTTCTTATAATCATCACAACAGCAGCAAAGGACTGAACATCCACAACATACATCTGGGATAAGTGTATGTAAGATACCAAAGATAGGTAGTTAAAATTAAAGTTGATATATCTTGCCCACATTGCTAAAAAAGAGATTTCAGTCAATGGCTACTATGGATACTTGAAGAGCCCCTACAAGCATAGGGGGAACAGAAATGCCAATGACTATGATTTTCTACATTGACTTTGAATGTCAGATATGTGTGTGCTTCAAATTCCATACACAATACAAAAAAGTAAATAGAGTTTTCTAGAAAAACTGGAAATCTCTCATTTGCTTTGTAAGAATACAATAGGTCCTCACTCCCAGCCTTCCAAACATTCAGAGGTGTGGCTTGAAGATTTCACATACAGTTTCCATCTTGAAACTGCTCATTGCCCGTTATTGAGCTGAGGGCTCTAAAACTAGTGCGTGGCATGGCATGTTCCTCCACAGAGCCCAGCAAATCAATAGGTAAAAATGCACCAGCACTTCAGCTGTAACTACATAAGATATTTTTTAATAGAAATCCCATTGCAGGCAGCCAAATTGAAGGTAGCAGGTAATTATGTTTAAAAATTCAGTAAAGAAGCTTTGTTGAATTCCTCAAAAATATAAAGGAATGTAAAGACCTGATATAGCTCAGTAGATTATTACCCTCTATTAACAGTTTTCAAGATCTGGAACTCCTGCTTGGTTATCATTTATATGCATAGCAAAATTTGCATACATGGTATTGAACAGGTTTTGAGTCCAAATTAATCTCCCACAGATGTCCCAATTGATAGTAAAGTCTCATGACAAAAGCCTATAGGAAGCACAACGAAATGTCGGCCATCTGGAGCTGTGGTATGTGACTAAGTAATAATTATCAGTACACTAATGTCATACACATCTCTGTCTCACTGCACAAAAATATAAGCCGCTGTGCTATCATACCACTATGATAAAAAATATTGTATTGTGATAAATGTATGCATCTAATACATGTCATAGTATTCAGGATATGAGTTTTCTTCACATGCCTTTTGGTTTATTTTTCTCTGCATTTACAGAACAGTTAAACCACTAATCATTTTTTAACTGCTTAGTGTACTAACACAAAACGAAACATTTTACTGATGATATTTTTCTGCTGGCCCTTTTTTTAACATTTAAACGTTATAATACCATCAGCTCATGTGTTGAATCAACCCTTGCAGCCATTGCTAGAATCTTCACCATCCAGAAGTCTTGTTACAAATTCCTGCTGTATAGATCAGTTGTTCCAGTGACTTTTTTCTAAAAAAAGATCTTTTGTATTTAAAACCTTTTATAAAAACCATTTGACTGGAAAATGCTAATTTCTAAAGACCACTCTCAATGTTTATAGAAAATCAAAAGCTGATCGTAGATTGTGTTGAAATTCAGTAGGTTCAGCAAGGACCGGCTGAATTTCAATCCACGTGTGGCCCCTGCTGCTTGACAGAAGTCGGTCTAAAGCTGGCCATGCATTATACAATTTTCTTGTTCAATTTCCTTTAGATTTACCTTCAACTATGTAGTGCAAGGGCCAGCCTGATCGCATACAAATTGAAAGTGTTTAGGTTTGACCTCATATTATATGGTTTTGGTAAATCTAAAGGAAAATTGATCAAAAACATTGTATAATGTATGCCCAGCCTAACAATCAACTTCTGTAGAATGGGAAAGTTGGAACATTTTTCTCAATCAGTGGCTGCAGACAATGTCGCTACTGTCAGAATTCAATGTTTAAGTAGGAAGGATTCCCCCATCCATCTTGCTTGGATGGATGGGGGAATTCATTGTTTTTTTTATCGCTAAGTCAGCTGGAAGATCAAAAAAAAAAAAGTAATCTATGGCCAGCTTAAAAAGGTTGAAACCTTGGATAGGAAAAGTTAACAAAGCACATTCCTCTATAGTGTGTACTAGCCTGAATCCAAAGCACCGAGTGTGGATCCTCTCTGATCCCCCTGCTATCTGCATGAGTCCCTGAAAAAATTCTAAGCGGGCACAACAGTCCAGAGGGAGACAGCATGCCCCTTCTCCAGCAAACAGTAGGTGTCCCAAAGCCTCAGCTTTGTATGCTTTTCTATGGCAGCGGGTAGAGGGGTATGTGTCCATTCCCGCTACTCAGCTATCAGATATCAGAGAACTCTGTGCTCTAGCTCTGTAGTGTAAGTGATGTCAGATCTCTGTCCCCTGCCTGCTAGATCTGAGAAAATCCTTTGATCTGTGTTGTTTTAGAAGGCTCTATGGAACAAATGGATGTAGATAAACATCTGGAGGAAGTAGATGGATTTGTTTCATCTCTGTATATCACCTGAGGCTTCACTTCACTTCACTAGATAATATGTAGGGTTTAAAACCACTTTAACTCTAGATATGATGAAAAAACTAAAAATATGTGACAATGTGAGGCCCTACCTGTCAGCAAAGGGCTCACCTGCAGATGGCACTGCGGCTCCTAGATCCATAGGCTGCAGTTCCAGCGTCCACCAGCGGGTGTCTCCCAGCAGCCAGAAGCTCATATCATTAGTCAACACCTGATGCTCATTGCAGGAAATATATATATATATATATATATATATATATATATATATATGCATTGCGAAAGCATTCGGCCCCCTTGAACTTTGCGACCTTTTGCCACATTTCAGGCTTCAAACATACAGATATAAAACTGTAATTTTTTGGGAAGAATCAACAACAAGTGGGACACAATCATGAAGTGGAATGAAATTTATTGGATATTTCAAGCTTTTTTAACAAATAAAAAACTGAAAAATTGGGCGTGCATTCAGCCCCTTAAGTTAATACTTTGTAGCGCCACCTTTTGCTGCGATTACAGCTGTAAGTCGCTTGGGGTATGTCTCTATCAGTTTTGCACATCGAGAGACTGAAATTTTTGCTTTCTTCTTGGCTTTCTTCTTGCCTCTCTTCCATAAAGGCCAGATTTGTGTAGTATAAGACTGATTGTTGTCCTATGGACAGAGTCTCCCACCTCAGCTGTAGATCTCTGCAGTTCATCCAGAGTGATCATGAGCCTCTTGGCTGCATCTCTGATCAGTCTTCTCCTTGTATGAGCTGAAAGTTTAGAGGGACGGCCAGGTCTTGGTAGATTTGCAGTGGTCTGATACTCCTTCCATTTCAATACTATCGCTTGCACAGTGCTCCTTGGGGTGTTTAAAGCTTGGGAAATCTTTTTGTACCCAAATCTGGCTTTAAACTTCTCCACAACAGTATCTCAGACCTGCCTGGTGTGTTCCTTGTTCTTCATGATGCTCTCTGCGCTTTAAACGGACCTCTGAGACTATCACAGTGCAGGTGCATTTATACGGAGACTTGATTACACACAGGTGGATTCTATTTATCATCATTAGTCATTTAGGTCAACATTGGATCATTCAGAGATCCTCACTGAACTTCTGGAGAGAGTTTGCTGCACTGAAAGTAAAGGGGCTGAATAAGTTTGCACGCCCAATTTTTCAGTTTTTTATTTGTTAAAAAAGTTTGAAATATCCAATAAATTTCATTCCACTTCATGATTGTGTCCCACTTGTTGTTGATTCTTCACAAAAAATTACAGTTTTATATCTTTATGTTTGAAGCCTGAAATGTGGCAAAAGGTCGCAAAGTTCAAGGGGGCCGAATACTTTTGCAAGGCACTGTATATGTCCTATCTGTCCTCTGTCCTTCTCTTGTTGCCTTGGTGTTTTGGTCTCCATGTGCCCCTGTCCTGCAATCCTATATCCTGTTCCTGAACCCTGACCCCTGCCCTGCAGCCTGATCCCTTTCCACCTGCTCTCTCCGTCTTCTGTTACCCTTTCCTTGTCCTGTCTTGCTCCAGCTCCCTCTGCTCTGCTACGATTACCATTTTGGATTCCCTACTTGCTGTATATACATAGTTTAGGCAGTTGTTCATCGTGTGTCACTATTTGTTTGGTTATCTGGTTTCTTTTACACAGTTTGGTACGTTGGAGGTGCATTTACATCTATGTAATTCACTTATCTTTTAAATAAATTATATTATTTCACACTGTACTTGTGCCTGGTATTCTCTCTAGCAGTCCACACATTTCTCGTCACACCTAATCCTGACACTACCACTGTGCAAAATTAGGCAAAAGTAACACAGGGCTCACACATATCCAGAGTATATATGGCTTTGGAGTATCGATTTTGAGCAGAGAAAACTGTTTTTTCGGGTTTCTCCTGAGTTTCTGGTCACACTTGTTACTGACATAACACCAAGGTCAGTCCTGACCAGAAGTGGCTGCACAGGGAAGCCCTCTATGCTCTGCTGTTATTTGTGGCAAAATGCATCCTGAGGAGGTTGTATACTTTTCTTTGCTAGTGACAGAGAAAAAAGAATACTGCTGTCAGATTTCGAAGGAGTGGGCCAGAGATAAGTTGTTTGAATGTATTTATCTTGCTCATTCCCTAATTGTTCAGGGCAGGATCCTGTTTGGTGATGTTCAGCCATTGATTCAAGTTTGTGCGGAGTTGGCTTTGTCCAGTACTCCTAAAGATTGTCATGCAAAGAATAAGTGTCCACCCGCTAATGGGTCTGAAAGCTCTGAGTCCTCACGTGCCTTATATGGGTTACCTGCTTGGACTGAGATTAATTTGACAGTTGCCTTGATCTAATTCCTCTGGCAGTGTGTTGCTCCTATGGCGCCTATGGTGCCAAAGCCTGGTGGTCCGGACATAGCCTTGGTTACTGGCATTTGACTTCATGGCCCTGGTCATGGTAAGCTCCCAGGGAATGGCAAAGTACAATCTGTGCCTTGCCATGATCCAGATGAGATTGTCACAGCTCCAGGTATACTAGGGTACCCGGGTCGGGTAACCAGTGCCTCAGAGAGACCTAGGTTGCTTTTAATGTGCGGAGCAAGTCCTGGAAACCAGGCAAGCTACATGGGTCTGATGAGACACTTCAGTATCTGGGTTCCGGTATTGTCACATGACCCCGGGGCTAAGTTTTCAGATAACCTGTGGGACCCCAGCATTGGGGGTAACTAATGTTTTGAGGGACTTGGAGTGTCGAATGCTTTACATCTCAGGAAATCTGACCAGCAGGATACCCAGCCAGTTGCTTGACCCCAACAGGGGGGTACCCGGCCAGTCACCTGACCCAGTTGGTGGGACACTTTGCCTGTTGATGGATCTTGGCAATAGGGAACCTCTCTTGGAACCTGGCACTTCTTAAACCTACAAGGAACTTTTTCTCTGGACTTGTGTAACAGAAGACTGGCTTTTATGAACTGGTTCAGCTATGACTGTTTGGAGCGTCCTGAGGCCGCTCCTTAGAGGGGGGTACTGTCCGGAAAGGGCTCACCTGCTGGTGGCACTGTGGCTACTAGATATACAAGCTGCAGTTCCAGCGTCCACCAGCGGGTGTCTCCCAGCAGCCAGAAGCTCATATCATTGGTCATCACCTGATGCTTATTGCAGGAAGTATATTTAAGTCCTGTCTGACCTGCTCTGGTTGCCTTGGTGTTTTGGTCTCCATGTGTCCCTGACCTGCTATCCAGTATCCTGTTTCCTGTTCTGATCCCTTCCCATCTGCTCTCTCTGTCTCCTGTTACCCTTTCCCTGTCCTGTCTTGCCCCCAGCTCCCTCTGCTTGATCTTCCATGTTTGACCCTGGTTCTGCTACGATTACGATTTTTCATTTCCTACTTGCTGTACATACTTTGTTTAGGCAGTTTTTCATTGTGTGTCACTATTTGTTTGGTTATTTTTTTTATCTTCAGTTTGGTATGTTGGAGGTGCATTTACATCTTTTTCACTTATCTTTTAAAATTAGGCAAAAGTGACACAATGCTCACACACATGCAGAGTGCAGGGCTTTGGAATATCGATTTTGTAGCGGAGAAAACAGTTTTTTCAGGTTTCTCCTGATTTTCTATTTCCTGGATTAGGTTCTAGAGTTTGGAGACTTCAAAAACTTTGGGAGGGAAGAAGCCTCCAGTGTCCCAGCCTTGCTGGGGACTGGCAGGCTATGAGTGCAGATGCACAGTACACAGCCTTTCTATTCATAGGTTTGGGCTCTCATTAGGAGACAGGCATGCTCAACTCAAGAGACAATACTCAATGCTGGAGTAAGGAGGTTCCTTGTCCAGACGACTGAGCGAGTCTAGAGGGCTGAGAGAGTCAAGATGACAAAGCAAGTTTGGAGGACAGAAAGAACCTAAAAGCCTGAGAAGACTGAGAGACCAGAGAGACCCGGGAGAGCTGAGAGAGAGGCACATGAACACAGAGGTCTTGTGTGACAGGGTCTGAAGGACCAGCCTAAAGGAAAAAATTCAAAGCTGAGTAGTGTTGCTGGGAGAAGAAGCCAGATGGCCTAGTATTTTTTTTCCATTCAGGTTGAGATGGTTGAAATCCACTTGTGAGGGCAACTGTTTTGTGTTCGACTCTTTTTTCAATAAAAGTGGGCCAACAAACCCTAAAAAACAGTTCTGACTATCATGGACTCACTGAAAAACGCTACTAATACCGAGTTAGATTCCCCCATATCACAAATAAAAATTTTAAAAAAAGTTTCCATGCTTCCCTTTATGCAGTGTTTCTGAAATAGAGTGCCATGACACCATGGTGTGGCAACTCCAGGTTGCAGGGTCACCACGTTGTGGCCGGTATTTTTGCACATTTTAATGCATTAACAAGGTGCATGATGTGAAGGGATGGGGGTGGTGACTCAGCACTCTCATGTAAAAGTGTTGGGGGGGAAAGGGAGCTGAGGACAGTGATGTGAAAAGGTGGGAACTAAGAATTCTGCTTTGAAAAGGATGAGGGGGGGGGGAATCTGATGTGAAAGAAGGGGAGCGTCTGATGTAATGGGTGACCCCATTTTAGACTGGGTGCCTTGAGACTTTGCAAAGGGTGCTGTGACTAAAAAAAAGGTTGGGAAATATTGTATGGAGAAAGTTTGGGCACGTAGCAAAGTAAGTACTGAAAGTGGTCAATCTTTATATGCATTAAAAATAGAAACAAAAACACTTTTTAGTGTTCCACATTCAATAATCCTGTGTCCATTTATACATAATTATTCTTTTCTGCTCTATATGTGGAGTACATGTAGAGTAACACAGTGGAAGAGGTACTTTGTCCCTTATATGGATACACAATATTATATGATACAAATGTTAGATATCAGCAAGTGGGTCACCCATCACCCTGTCTACCTAATTTACCATGGTAATTATTTTTAAAGTTGAATTTCAGGAATTCATGAATTTCAGGAAGGCATGCTATGAGTTAAGTCTAGCAAGGTGCATGGCACCTCCTGGACTTAGCTCTATTATTTATATTTGACAGCCTTATAGTACCTTCAGAGGGCTGTTGTTTCGGGAGCCTGACGTTGATCCTTCTGAGCTATACATCTTGAACAGGAGCATTGTTGCAGCTGCTGTGCCCATCCCTCCCCTTCTCCTGCCTAACACATTTACAAAATACAAAGGCTTCTGTGAATGGGCATCAGAGGGGAGGGGTGGGGATAGCTGCTTTGTGTGCCTTTCTCCTCTCTCACAGACCCAAGTGTCTTGAGTGTATGTCTGGCAGAGGAAAAAAAACCTGTCAGATACAAATATTAGAGATCAGCCCAGGAGATGCCATGCAGCTCATTGGACTTAACTCTCAGTGTGCCTTCACATATTTTAAAGGGACTACATTTCTGGAATTCAACTTAAAAGCTTTATATGGATAAGGGGTTTATCTCCATCTTTATGCTTTTATGTCCTTTTATTTGGATTCATTCCCAAACCGGTTTGGGCAATCCAATCTGCACATGTGTGGAAACTTATTTTTTACTGAAAATATAACTACAACAGTAAGTACAGTACGGGTACTGTTTCATAGTTATAAGTCATACTAATAGCCTTTTTGCATGTAAATAATAGTGTTTTAAGTACTTTGGATTTAATTATCCTTTATCTACGGTAATATCAAGAGGGACACCCATAAGAACGATAGGTACTATTACTTTTCTTGCATGGCACTACTACTAGCTCTTTTACATAAGAATATTAATGTCTTATGTACCTTGACATTATAATACACACTTCAGCTGATTATGCATAGAGACATGCATATTCTTTCAAAGAACACATTCCGCCAACAGTCATCAGAACGCTCAACAAGTGAGGTTTCCTCCAGTACTGAGGCTAAAAAGTGGCTAAGTGCTTTTTTTAATACGCTGGTACTATATACCTACAGAAAAGAAATACATAAATGTGAGTTCTCCAAAGCTTACTGTTTTTTGGAAGAAAGTCATCACTTCTATTTTTTGTACTTAAGTCTTGTGGGTCTTTTGTATTCCTTAATGCTCTGGAGAAGTGCTCGTCAACGACACTGTTAATGTCCCCCTGATAATATGTGAAAACTACACAACGTGAGCCTATTTCTGTGGTCTTCACTGGCTGCTCTTTACTTCTATATTCCACAGGGCTCTTCCTCAGTTCTTCCATGTCTTAACAACAGTGTCTGTAAAAAAAAAAAAAAAAAAATTAATTATATTATACAAAGCAGTACACACTCTATTCATAATTCATAATATAAGGGTTCAATCACAGCAGATACCATGGCGTCGCAGTCTAGCCGTGCACGGTCCCAACACATAAACAAGTAAAAAAACACAAGTATTGACAGGTTGTGTAGATTCTATCACCTAAGTTGGCAATAGATCATTAGAATGAATGGTTGATTTGGTGTTTCCTTTGAATGGAACAGAACCCTTGGATTTTAAGCAACATTCTGTGATTAATGATTACTAATGTATACAAACTGTTTATGGTGATAACTGTGTTCATATGAGCACTGTGTATCACTGGGCCAAAAGATGGCAAAAAAAGTGTATAAACTGTGACAAAGGTGTGGACCTGTGATAACATCTAAGGAGCTTCACAAGGAATATGGTAATGAACTGAATAAGGCCAAATGCAGATCACTCAAGTGAGAAATTTATGAGAGAATAAAAATTTGACGACACAGTTTAGGCCACATTATTGCTATTCATGGATACTTGAAAGTTTTTTGAGCTATGAGTCCCAAAGAGGCATCAGAAAGTCAAAGAAAATCTCTCCAAATTTAGGGAATACTCATCTTAGATAGTTGTTACCATAATTTTCTGAGTGACTGAGTCAGACCTCCAGATTTGCATTTCTCTGCCAAACAAAGACCCCCTGACTGTATTTGACCTCTTGCTACAAAGCCAAGATAAATATATAGAAAAAGATTGATTATTTTACTGCTAATTGCTAAGGTGGCATGAGTGGCTTTTGCACTGCTTCAATCAGCTTTAAAAGATCGTTCTTGCGTGAAAGATTAGCACTAAAATATGGTACCATACAAGTTAATGTCCAACTCAAAATTTTAAAAAAATGACTCAAATCATTGGCCCAGCACGATTAAAACTTCTAAAAATGATCTCCTGCAATACTTTTCTTCCCTCCAGCTCTGACCCCCAAGGACTCATTGCTCCCTGATGAAGAAGTAATCCTTTTCCAGATGTTGGGCATCATTTAGCTCACTTTCTGTGAACCCAGGCCATTGTGGACACACTCCATGGAGGTACGTCATCATGCTGGCCCATGCTCACAGTACTCCTGGACAGTGCAGTGCTCACGAGTCATCTAGTGAGCTCTGTGATAAGAACTACCAACCACCACCAAGGGTGGGGAAGAGGTAGGGCTCATGATGTAAGATGACCAGCCAGAAGACTGCAAAATAAAAGCTAAATTATATGAGATATTTTTAATGTGGTTGTGCGTGGGGGGTCAAGGTGAGAGGAGAGTGGAGGGAAAAGTAGAGTTTGGCTTTAAGCTATTCCAAGTATACCTTGGATCAGTGGTCCTCAACTCCGGTCCTCAGGGCCCACTAACAGGCCAGATTTTAAGTATTACCTTGGGGAGATGCAGACTAGAGTACTGCAATCACTGAGCTGTAAATTATATCACCTGGGATGGATTTCAGTTATCTTGCAAACCTGGCCTGTTGGTGGGCCCTGAGGACCAGGGTTGATGACCACTGCCTTAGATCACACATCTATGTATATTTGCTGAGCACCAGAACAAAAAACCTGACAAATATTTTCTCAATATGGATCATCCTGACACGTTTCTCTAATACTACAGTTTGTACATACATCCCGTTACAGGTCCCCTTTAAAATGTCAGATGATGATTTATTCACAATTTATTTCTACAAGGCACATCTAAACTTTAGCCTTGACTTTTGTGTAAACACCACACCACAGTCATAGCTGTGATTGATTTCATCCAGGAAATGTGAAAGAGTAGCACAGCAATCTATATAAAATCCTATATAAAGGAGCTGTGGTGTCCTTCATAACATAAAGGAATTCATCACACATACGAAGAAAGCCTTAGCTGCTGTAAATACAGCAATTTAAGCAATCCATCCATTCAAAATCACAAACATAAAATGTTCTGTGACCTACAAGTAGCTCGGTATTGTGGTAGCTTTTTCAAGGGCTATGATCCAATCCTATGTGCAGATTGAAATCATAAAGGTCTGCAAACTGTATTTATTTTTTTTTCTGGTAAGTATAAATGGTTATATACAGGAAACTGGTGACCAAACACTATATAATCTAATCTGTCATCAACTTTGTAGTGTAATGGTCTGCCTGATTTAATACAATAGAATGAATTGTTTGTGTGCGCACATTAAATTGTTTGGGTAAGTCTTAAAGAGATCGTATATAGATTGCACAATCCTATTGTAGAGAGTATGGCCAGCTTAAGAAGTCTGTAGTATATGCACATAGCAAACAATTGTATTTTATGATAAAAAATATGTGATCCTACATATAACTATTTTATTGAGAACGTTTAGTTCTGATTTCATTTCACCACCTGCTCAGATAACTATTTTTGGCACAAAGTTTAAAACTATTTCTAACCCTTACAAGTCTAATAAAGCATTAAGATAAAGCAACATGACAACCATCCTCTTATAGACAGAGTCCTCCACAATTAAATAAAGCCTTTTTGTATCTTAGAAAATGGCAGAATTTGTAAAGTGGGAATGTAAAGGAGTATTGAACGCAATAAAAAGAATGTACTCTGTTGCAGCTTACTAGTTCTTAGATATGATGGCTAAATTTGTTTTAATTTTTTGGGCTTTTGTTCTTCTGGGCCAATAGGTCTGTTATTTTTCAACCTCCTTTAACAGACCAAGCTGTACTGCAGATGTAGCAGTTAGACTGTTGGGACAAACCATTTAACAGTGACAGGGGTGCTTACAATGACCAGCTTTTATTTATTTATATAAAACCTTTATCCCAAAAAAAATGTTTTCTGTAAATGCATAAAAAGTGTTACCCGGAATTTCACCTCAATTTTTTAGTCAAGTCTTCCCAGACAGACAATGCTGCTGTCCAAAGGTGTCTGTTTTACCACTTTATCCAGAATTCAGACACCCTAAGCCTGGAAGTGTGTTACCAGCAGGATCACCAAAAAAAATAAAAATTAAGGAGATAAGCCTAAAAAAGAAAACTAATACAGCCCCCACATCTACGTATACTACATCTACTACTATACAATGCGTCTAAGTAAACTGCAATATATGACATTTCTGTTTTTGGGTCTAATACTGCGTTAATATTTTTAGGACATATTATGGAGTACAATTTAAAATATAATATAGAATATCCTACTCCTAGTAATGTTTGAACACATCAAAGCAGTTTATATACATATATGTATAATATATAATAATAATATAATAATAAAATATATAATATAATATAATTATATTATATATTATACAATATATAATATAATTATAATATATATTATATAATATAATAATATAATATAATAATAAAATATAATATATAATATAATATACATATATATAATATACACCAAAGAAAATAGGACCTGCTTATTACAAGTGATTGCAACTCCTATCACGAATAGATAACACATAAAAATAAAAATATATAATCTGTGTAAATCCTTATAGAATTCCCTTTAATCTTTCTTCTTCATCATTTGTGTCCAAAACTACACCTATGCATTCCAACCCATCACCTATGAAAACGGCTTCATGATATGACCCCTATTTCTAGAAAGGTCAAAGATTGCTTGCAATCACAGTAATGTGACTCAAGATGTCAGGATCTTGACCTCAAATGGTAAGCAGGGACTCATCTGCCACTTTATTCCACCTAGAAATCATTTGTAGCAGTATGCTTAAAGAAGAAAAAGCCAAATCATAGTAAAAACATGCTATCCAAACCTTATTTAACCACTTAAGCCCCGGAAGATTTTACCCCCTTCCTGACCAGGCCTTATTTTGCAATTCGGCACTGCGTGATTTTAACGGACAATTGCGCGGTCGTGCGACGCTGTACCCAAATGAAATTGACGTCCTTCTTTTCCCACAAACAGAGCTTTCTTTTGGTTGTATTTGATCACCTGTGCAATTTTTTGATCATGCGCTATAAACAAAAAAAGAGTGACAATTTTGCAAAAATAACAATATTTTTCACATTTTCTTATATGAAATTCCCCCCCCCCCCCAAAAAAAATGTAAAAATCAAAATTTTTTAACATTTTAGGCCAATTTGTTTTCTGCTACATATGTATGGTAAAAAAAAATCGTAATAAGTGTATTTTGATTGGCAAAAGTTATTGCGTTTACTAACAAAGGGAAAGATTTTTGTCATTTTTATTGTTTTTTTTTTTTAACGAGTAATGGCGGTGATCTGCGATTTTTTTGGGGGGACTGCGACATTGCAGCGGACAGATCGGACCCCTGACTGACATTTTTGATACTTTTGGGGGTACCAGTGACATTACTACAGTAATCAGTGCTATACATATTCACTGTTACTGTAAAAATGACACTGGTAGGGAAGGGGTTAACTTTATTGGAGAATGAGGAATTAAGTGTGTCCCTAGGGGCGTGCTTCTTACTGTTATGGGATGTGGCTGTTTGTGTAACTACAGAGATATACGATCCAACATAGCAGGACCGTATGATCTCTGCACTTACACAAGGGAGAATGACAGGCGGCTTTATTTACATTAGCCGTCTGCCTTTCTCCCTCTGTACCGGACGTTCGCGAGTGACCGGCGGACATTGGGTCCGCCGGTCACACGCGCGGGGATCACAGTGAACGAGCGGGGGCGGGAGCGCGCCTCCGGCGGCGCGCGCTCGCCCCCTATTGGCTTGCAGGTGAGTGACGTACCCATACGTCACTTTGCCTGCACGGGGCTGACTGCCGCAGTATATGTACTTGCGGCGGTCGGCAAGTGGTTAAAAGAAAAAAATCCATAAACTAACATTAAAAGAGTGCCCAATAACACAGTGCACAATGCACCTCCATCAAAACACTGCTAGCAGGGGACAGTTTTGGCCAAAAACACTGATGGCGTGAGTAAAATGTGGTGGCGCCACCACAAGGATGCACCCAAGTCCAGCAGGTATAGCGTATTTTTCACTATGAGTTGCCTTTTTCTTTTTGAGAAGATTGCAACAAATGATTTCTGGATGGAATAAAGTGGCAGATAAGTTCTTGCTTATACTTTGAGGTGAAGATTGTGACATGCTTGTAATTTCAAGCGATTTTTGACCTTTCTAGAAATGGGGGTCATATCATAATGTGAGCTGCATTCCATATGTGGTGGGTTGAAATGCACAGATGTATTTTTGGAATTGAGCGATGGTGAAGCAAAATGAAAAGGACCTTTATTAGGATTGGCACTGATTATACTATATGTTATTTGTTCTATATTTGAAGTAGATTGTATTTATTTTGTATCTATTAGGATTTATATATTCATGTATGACTTATAATCGCGTGAGTGCTTCCTCTGTTTGGTATAAATCTTCTGTATCTCTATGTTCTTATTTCTGTAGTCACCAGGGTAGAAAATGAGGGGAAATCCAACCACTGGCAATTGTCACAAGTGAAGAGATGCATTTAAGAGAAGCGTGAAGAGGAACAAGTGAAGAAAATTCTTCAAATGAGGATACCGAGACCGGCTCATCCAGCACCCAGGGCAAGGATTCCAAACTGTCCCCCTCACCACTGCTGATGCATAATATAAAATGGGTGTACCATCCTGTACCCATTCTCTGTCCCCTTGCCCCAGCGGCTCATGGATGGTATTGAGTGTGTACTGCTCATACAGTACATGGCCAATTGCCTACAGTTAGAGGGTAGCTGCGAATGCACGGTGTGTTTTTTTGTGCCAGCTATCAAGAAATGTGGTGGAGAGTGGGCATGTTGGAGCAGGGTACAACAACAGTAGCTACCAGAGCAGACATGGCGTTGTGGTCCGCTGGTTGCCAGCCACTGCGTACGATGAGGAGGCGCCCACCAACACCACTACCATGCTCAGGGTAGTTGCCCCCTCTGCCCACCTTTTGTCTGGGCCCTAAGGATACCTGTAATACTGTCAAATGTGGGGTTTCTACCTTTAAAAGCTGTCCACCATTATCACAATAATTAAAAACAACCTACCAGGCCCGATTTATAACAGCTCCTAAAACATGAGCCTTGATGGGCACTACATGTGCCCACATTGTGCTTCTTATACATAAAACGAATCTCCATTTTTTTTTTTGTACAATGACTATACAGTAAAAGCTTGGATTGCGAGCATAATTCGTTCCGGAAACATGCTTGTAATCCAAAGCACTTGTATATCAAAGCGAATTTCCTCATAAGAAATAATGGAAACTCAGATGATTCGTTCCACAACCACAAAAAAAAAAAGTTGGCAATAGGGAATTCAGAAAGCAGAATACAGCAGGAGCTACAGAGTATAAAAGAGAAGAGAGGCGCCTCTAAGTGCCGGTTCACACTGTTCCGACTTGTCAGGGGACTTGGTCGCCTGACAAGTCGTGCTCCATTCTGTGCAATTGGAACCGTTCTAATAGGAGCGACTCAAGTCACTCCTTAGAAAAAGGTTCCTGCACTACTGTTGGGCGAAGTCAGAGCGACTTGCATTGACTTCCATTATGTGAAGTCGGTGCAAGCCGCGCCGAAGTCGCGGTGCACGGCGACTTCATTAAGTCGCGTCGCCATAGTGTGAACCGACACTAAGTGTAACAATATGGTTACATTTAATGGAGGTACAACATTTAGCAATGCACATGGTTGATGAGTAAAACAGGCACATCTAAGTAAGCAGGCATCCGGGGTAAAGCTGTCCACATAGACCGCACTCCGCACAACCATCAATGTCATCCCTTCCACGCTGCGCTCCATGAGCATTTCAAGCCTCCCTTTCAGCTTTCGCTCTATTGCAGGGTAGTCTTCCCGGTCATAATTGCAGACTATCAGCGGTGAGAGTCGGCGGTGCAGAGGACAGTCTATGTGGACAGCTTTACCCCGGATGCCTGCATTCTTAGATGTGCTTGTTTTATTCATCAACCATGTGAGTTGCTAAATGTTGTAGCTTCATTAACCACTCTGCAACCGCTCACAGTAATACTACTGCGGCAGAGTGGTTCGTTATCGTCCAGCCACGTAGTATTAACGTGACTGGACACTCCCCCTTCTGGGCGGCGCTTGCGCGCCGCCGGAGGCTCGCTCCCGCTGTTTTCATTCACAGCGGGAGTCGGGCCAGGGGAGGAGCAGCGGCGATCGCCGCTGCTCTTACCCGATCGTCGGGGATCGAGTCTGGAGATCCGCCCGCTGTGTGTAAACACAGCGGGCGGATCTCCATAGTGACAGGGAGTGACAGATCGGACTGTTCAGCATAGCTGGACATCCGATCTGTCCATGAATCACATAGTCACCTCCCCCCCTACACGTCAGTAAGCACCAGGCATACATTAACCCCTCCCTCTCCAATAAAATTAACCCCTTCCCTGCCAGTGTCATTTTTACAGTAACAGTGCATATTTATAGCACTGATTACTGCAGTAATGTCACTGGTACCCCCAAAAGTGTCAAAAATGTCAGTCAGGGGTCCGGTCTGTCCGCCGCAATGTCGCAGTCCCGCAAAAAAAATCGCAGATCGCCGCCATTACGCGTTAAAAAAAAAACACCAAAAATGACAGAAATCTTTCCCTTTGTTAGTAAACGCAATAACTTTTGCGCAAACCAATCAAAATACGCTTATTGCGATTTTTTTTACCAAACATATGTAGCATAAAACAAATTGGCCAAAAACTTTTAAAAAAATTGGTTTTTACATCTTTTTTGGGGGGAATTTCATATAAAAAAATTTGAAAAATATTGTTATTTTTTCAAAATAAACGCTCTTTTTTTGTTTATAGCGCAAAAAGTAAAAATCGCACAGGTGATCAAATACCACCAAAAGAAAGCTCTGTTTGTGGGAAAAAAAGGACGTAAATTTCGTTTGGGTACGGCGTCGCACGACCGCGCAATTGTCAGTTGAAGTCGCACAGCGCCGAATCGCAAAAAGTGGCCTGGACGGAAGACAGCAAAATCCTCCGGTTGTAAAGTGGTTAAATGTAACCATATTGCTACACTTCGAGGCGCCCCTCTTTCTTGAGCCTGAAAAAAGTTAAATTTTAACCCTTTGCTAGTTAAACGCTTGTTCATAAAATCACTGTTCCTCCCAGTGACATGGACAGCCCCTCTCACTGAAGTAGCACTGAAGTCATATCACATTGTTACAAATCTCACAGAAGTAGTGCTGAAGTAGTGTTTGAAGTCGGGCTTTAAATGGCACCGCTTTAAATTGTGCTCGGTGTGACCTCAGGCTTCTACTCGTATTGCAAGACATTGCTCATTTATCAAGTTCAATTTTTTTTTTTAATTTTGCTCATCTTGTAAAACACTTGCAGACCAAGTGATTCGCAATCCAATGTTTTACTGTATATCAATATGTATCCTTGGACTAGCCCTCTTCTTTCACAGTCTTTAACCTATCGGATAGCGTATTCCCCCTAGAACAGATGGCTAGCGAGCCACAGCTGTTGCCTAATCTAACCAAAAAGGGGTCAAACAAATGTATTTTCGTGTATATGACCACACAACTAAGATGAAGTTTGACTAGTTATAGTGGAGTTAGAAAAAAAAAAAAACACGGACTGTAGGATTTTCTTTCACAGAAAACACCCTTTTGATCATAAGTCACTTCTCCGTGACTGAGCTGCGCATGTGCAGCTCTGCTCTGTACTGTGATGATGTGACCCTGTGTGCATGCAAGGGAGAGACATCATTGTGGCCCGAAGAGTTGGAACCCAGAATGAAGACTGGGAGAAGATGGATGAGCCCGTGACCAACAGGAGCGCTAACAGCGCAGTGCTGGAAGGGATCACTAGCCAGGTAAGTCTTCCATAATGGGCTAACAATATAATCCTTCTGTAATGTGCACCACATCCTGTGCTCTGCTCCATTCCTTGCTGAATAAGTACATCCATGTTTGCTTTGCGCGGTATATTACCCAGGATCAGGGCCATCTTTAACACAGGGCAAAAGGGGCAGCTGCCCTGGGCCACGTCATATTTGTGGGGCCCAAAGCAGCTGCCCCTTGAGCCTTCACTGCCTGCAAATAGTTGAAAGTGAATTTGGCAGGGCCCAAAAAAATATTTGCCCAGGTTCTAATCAATAATAAAGATGGCCCTGCCCAGGATAGAGGATATTCTAAATAGTATAAATGTCTAATTCAATTGTCAATCATATGAACAGACCTGACATGAATTTTCTTCTTTTTCCCAGGAAGTTTCTCCTGTCTTCTATATTTCTTGGACAGAGGCTCCCGCTGTCTTCCCCAAGTTACACTTTTGGTTTCTAAACTATTTTGTTAACAAGCTACAAAGTTCTTTTTAACAAAGATTTAAATTAAGGGCTTGTTCACACTTACTCAAAATACTGACGCTTATCAAACGCGTCTATAGCGTTAATGCGTGATAATAGGTGCGCTTGATAAGCGTTTAATGAGCATTAAAAATGCTCCCCCAAACACCCTATGCATGTTTGTGGTGCAATTGACAAGGATTTTTGTCTTTTTAAAACCGCACCACAAACGCCTACAATAGCTGGTTGTTAAGAAATGGGATGGGAAGCCAGTCGCCGCGTCCTTATCAGCTGATGAGTAATCAGGGCGTTGTGATTGAGGACGGATCTGCAACGGGGGACATTGTTTTTTATTTTTAATAAAGGAATTGTCAGGAATTGTGTTTGTGCTTTTATTTCTTTTTGACACTTTTTTGGTGAATGAGGAGGAGTGCAATGTACCCCATACTCATTCACATGGGGGGGGCGGGATCTAGGGTTGTTAATGGGGGCTTCCAGATTCGGTTAAGCCCCTGCCTGCAAACCCCCACAGCCACCGCCCAGGGTTGTGGGAAGAGACCCTTGTCCCCATCAACATAGGGACAAGTTGCTTTGCCTCAAAGCACCCCCCCCCCCCCACCCATGTTGAAGGCATGTGGCCTGGTAAGGTTCAGGAGGGGGAACTCGCTCACTTTTCCCCTCCATTTCCTGACCTGCCGTGCTGCATGCTCGGATAAGAGCCTGGTATGGACTGGGGGGGGGGGGGGGGGGGGCCCACAACATTTTTCCCCAATTTTTTTTTATTGCCAGCAATCATTTTTTTTACAGCTGATGAATCATCTGTTTTTAGGGACGCAGCAGTTGGTTTCCTGACCTGTTCCTTAACAACCAGCTAAGTTGACACTGTACTAATGCGCCGCAGTTCTGCTTTCTAGATAGAATATGTACACCACAGAGATGATGTCACTGCTACTTTTACAAGATAAAAGCTGAGTTTGCAAAGCATTTGGTGCACAAAGAGTGGATTTATATCCTTTATAGCTATTGAGAAATATACAGTGCCTTGCGAAAGTATTCGGCCCCCTTGAACTTTGCGACCTTTTGCCACATTATAAAGATATAAAACTGTAATTTTTTGTGAAGAATCAACAAGTGGCATACAATCATGAAGTGGAATGAAATTTGTTGGATATTTCAAACTTTAACAAATAAAAAACTGAAAAATTGGGCGTGCAAAATTATTCAGCCCCCTTAAGTTAATACTTTGTAGCGCTACCTTTTGCTGCGATTACAGCTGTAAGTCGCTTGGGGTATGTCTCTATCAGTTTTGCACATTGAGAGACTGAAATTTTTGCCCATTCCTCCTTGCAAAACAGCTCAAGCTCAGTGAGGTTGGATGGAGAGCGTTTGTGAACAGCAGTTTTCAGTTCTTTTCACAGATTTTCGATTGGATTCCGGTCTAAACTTTGACTTGGCCATTCTAACACCTGGATATGTTTATTTGTGAACCATTCCATTGTAGATTTTGCTTTATGTTTTGGATCATTGTCTTGTTGGAAGACAAATCTCCGTCCCAGTCTCAGGTCTTTTGCAGACTCCATCAGGTTTTCTTCCAGAATGGTCCTGTATTTGGCTCCATCCATCTTCCCATCAATTTTAACCATCTTCCCTGTCCCTGCTGAAGAAAAGCAGGCCCAAACCATGATGCTGCCACCACCATGTTTGACAGTGGGGATGGTGTGTTCAGGGTGATGAGCTGTGTTACTTTTACGCCAAACATAACGTTTTGCATTGTTGCCAAAAAGTTTGATTTTGGTTTCATTTGACCAGAGCACCTTCTTCCACATGTTTGGTGTGTCTCCCAGGTGGCTTGTGGCAAACTTTAAACAACACTTTTTATGGATATCCCATAAGCTTGGGAAATCTTTTTGTATCCAAATCCGGCTTTAAACTTCTCCACAACAGTATCTCGGACCTGCCTGGTGTGTTCCTTGTTCTTCATGATGCTCTCTGCGCTTTAAACGGACCTCTGAGACTATCACAGTGCAGGTGCATTTATACTGAGACTTGATTACACACAGGTGGATTCTATTTATCATCATTAGTCATTTAGGTCAACATTGGATCATTCAGAGATGCTCACAGAACTTCTGGAGAGAGTTTGCTGCGCTGAAAGTAAAGGGACTGAATAATTTTGCACGCGCAATTTTTCCGTTTTTTATTTGTTAACAAAGTTTGAAATATCCAATAAATTTCGTTCCACTTCATGATTGTGTCCCACTTGTTGTTGATTCTTCACAAAAAATTACAGTTTTATATCTTTATGTTTGAAGCCTGAAATGTGGCAAAAGGTCACAAAGTTCAAGGGGGCCGAATACTTTCGCAAGGCACTGTATTTAAATGAAACGTTTGTGCAAGGAGTACAGTTTTAGGCATTATCTATAAATCAGCTAATTCCATTCTTGTTTTTAGTAAACACTAAACTTGTTTTCTTTCCTCTTGCCACTGTCCACACTGGCCATTCAGAAGCTGTTCACCCATAGGGCATTTACAGTCTACCACCAATCATACATTTAAAGAGCAAAAACATGTATGAACTTTCAGCTGGGTGTTAAGGAGCCAGCACTCTCTGCGTCTTTAACCACTTCAGCCCCGGAAGATTTTACCCACTTCCTGACCAGGCCCTATTTTGCGATTCGGCACTGCGTGACTTTAACAGACAATTGCCTGGTCATGTGACGCTGTACCCAAACTAAATTTATGTCCTATTTTTCCCACAAATAGAGCTTTTTTTTTGGTGGTATTTGATCACCTGTGCAATTTTTATTTTTTGCGCTATAAACAAAAAAAGAGCGACTATTTTGAAAAAATATTTTTTACATTCTGCTATATGACATTCTCCAAAAAAAAAAAATTAAAAATCAAAATGTTTTAACATTTTAGGCCAATTTGTTTTCTGCTACATATTTTTAGTAAAAAAAAAATTGCAATAAGCGTATTTTGATGGGTTTGCGCAAAAGTTATTGCAGCTACTAACTACGGGAAAGATTTATGGCATTTATATTGTTTTTTTACTAGTAATGGCGGCGATCTGTTATTTTTAGCGTGACTGCAACATTGCGGCAGACAGATCGGACCCCTAACTGACATTTTAGACACTTTTGGGGGTACCAGTGACATTACTACAGTAATCAGTGCTAAAAATATGCACTGTTACTGTAATAATGCCATTGGCAGGGAAGGGGTTAACAGTATAGGTGATCAAGGGGTTAAATGTGACCCTAGGGGAGTGATTCTAACTGTATGGGGGTTGGGCTTCTGAGATGACCATAGAGACATGCGATCCTATATAGAAGGATCACACAAGCTCTATGATCATTTCAGGGAAGGACGGTCGGCTGTGTTTACTTCTCTCTGCGGGAAACAATCGGCAGTGTCAGGTGGTAAATGGAGCCGCCTGACACCCGCATCAACTTCCCCGCTGGCAAGCAGGGGCGGGAGATTGCCCCCTAGCTGCAGGCACGCGACCGACGTAGAGCTATGTCAGTTCGCGCAGGAGGGCCGCCTTACCGCAGTAAATCTGCGGCAAGCGGACGTCTACTGGTTAACAACCATGATTGATCTGCTATTAGTGGGATTCCCTGCTGACAGAAGAAAGTAAACAAAAGAAAAGCCAGCATTAAATAAAAAAAAAAAAACAGTGTGGGCCCCCATAAAAAATTAGCGAGAGGTCCCCCCCCCCCCCACGATCCATACCCGGCCCTTATCCAAGCATGAAGCCTGGCAGGCCAGGAAAGGGGGGCGACTAATAAACAATACCAGACCCCAATTCCCCCAAAGCACCTTGTCCCCATGTTGATGGGGACAATGGCCTTTTCCCCACAACCCTGGCATGCCGATAATTGTGGTAGTGTGAGGGGTAATTTATTAGAATCCAGGAGCCTCCTTTAACTAGGGGGCCTCCAGGTCCTGGCCCCTCATGTGAACCCCTACTCATTCTTCCAAAATTGCCAAAGTAAATATAAATGGAGCCAGTTTTTTAAAAAATAAAATAATGTCCCAACAAAGTAAATCCTGCGTCAATCCCGATGAACGCCAGCCACTAGCCCACACACACACATAAAAAAAATGGTCCACACCCAACGCTTGGCTCTCATTGACCCACCTGCCTCTATATAAACTAAGGGGCAGGGTCACCCAGTGATACCACCCATTGTAACATCATTGACCCAGCAAGCTCCAAGTGTTTTTGCTTTTTAACAGCAGACGAGTCATAGTTGTGGCGGGTGTTGGTTCCTTAACGACCAGCTATTCACTGGCTGTTATGGACACCAGCGGGTGCCGGCATTAACATACCGTAAGTTTTCACAAAGAAAATACCGCATCACTTAAGGAAATAGGGCATGTGGTATTTTAGTAGCGTTTTTAGTGATTTGCAAAAAAACTTGGGGAAAACGCTATGAGCTATTTTACCTTGGATCCTTAAGTGGTAGATAATGTTTTGTGAATTAAGCCCAGTGCCACTTTAGGCTACATTCACACCTGAGCGTAGCGTTTTTCGCGCGTTTTTTACCGCGATTTTACCGCGATTTTTGCGGCGTTTTTTACCGCGATTTTACCACGATTTTTACCGCGATTTTTGTGCAGGCGTTTTTAGATTGAATAGAGATCAATGGAAAACGCCTGTATTCTGCCCAAAAAGAAGCTCGTGTCCTTTTTTGAGCTTTGGGCGTTTTATATACAGCGTCAAAACGCTCAGATGTGAACAGGGGCCATTGAAATGAATAGGATTTGTCTTGTTGGGCGTTTTGAGAGCTGATCCTAGAGCAGAAAAACGCCCCAAAAACGCCCCAAAACGCCTAGATGTGAACGGAGCCTTACAGTATATCTAAAACAATCACTTTTTTATGGTGGTTTGTTTGTTATGGTTAAAGTAGAGAAATAATAAAACCCTGGTCAAGAGGAAAGGGCTGACAATCCTTTAGTGTATGGCCAGCTGTGATCAGAACATCCCCTCACCTGCTGTTTCTGTGACAACTCAAACATTTTGTAATTTCCTTCACGTTCACTACCAGAGACCATGGTCACCAGGACAAATGATGAGTGTAAATCCCTCCAGCAGGGATACAGACAGCAATAAAAACCTGACAGTTGTTATTGCCGTCTTTAACAAATTGGCTTTACAAATGCTTTAACCACTTCTGGACCGCAAGGTTTTGCCCCTTTAATGACCAGGCCTTTTTTTGCGATACGGCACTGTGTTAATTTAACTGACTATTGCGCGGTCGTACGACTCTGTACCTAAATAAAATTGATGTGTTTTTTTCCCACAAATTGAGCTTTCTTTTGGTTCTATTTGTTCACCTGTGCTATTTTTATTTTTGCGCTATAAACAAAAAAAGAGCGACAATTCTGAAAAAAAAACAATATTTTTTACTTTCTGCTATAAAAACAATCCCAATATAAAAAATTAAAAAATCTAAATTTTTCATCATTTTAGGCCAATTTGTATTCTTCTACATATGTTTGGTAAAAAACAAATCGCAATAAGTGTATATTGATTGGTTTGCGCAAAAGTTATCGCGTCTACAAACTAGGCGAAAAATTTATGTAATTATTTAATTTTTTTTTTTTACTAGTAATGGCGGAGATCAGCGATTTTTAGCAGGACTGCAACATTGCGCCGGACAGATCGGACACCTAACTGACAATGGTGACACTTTTGCATGGACCAGTGACATTACTACAATAATTAGTGCTAAAAATATGCACTGTTACTGTACTAATGACACTGGCAGGGTAGGGGTTAACACCAGGGGCAATCAAAGGGTTAAATGTGTGCCTGGGTGGTGCTTTCTAACTGTGTGGGGGATTGACTTGCTTGATGAACACAGAGACTTGTGTTCCTAAATAGGAGGAACAGAGGATCCCTGGTGTTCATCACTGACAGAACAGCGGTCTGCCGTGTTTACCAAAGGAAACTGTCTCCACCGGGAGCGATTGCAGGTGCCCGGCGGACATCACGTCCATCGGACCCGCTGATTTGTTCCCCCTTTGGCCAATCAGCGCTAGCGCGTGTCCCCAATATCTGTCCCACCAAACGATGTACAGGTACGTCGTTTCGTGTGACAGACCCGACCTGCTGCAGTATAGGTACGGCGGCTGGTTGGCAGCCAAATTGGGATAACACCTACTTTATATCTGTTACATGTTCTAATTCAGATTGCATAACTTTAAAAAAATATTTATAGCTGAATTTCATTCACAAAAACTTTTGTTTATAGTCAAAAAGGATATAACTCCACTGTGTGTGCACCAAATGCCTTTAAAAAAACAGTTTCTACCTTGTAAAAGTAGTAGCGACATCATCACTCTGCTGTACATGGCCTGTGCTGAGAGCAGACCTGTGGGAGGGACACAGCAGACTCCACCTATTATAGGCTGTCTTCAGAAAACTACAGGAGGGGGCGGATACAAGACCAGTTACCCTGCACAAGGAGAGAGAGCAGCAGTGACCGGTCTTTTTTACAGGAAGCTCCGGCACTGTAGTTTCACATTGAATTACTGCAATGTTGTGGAAGAAATATACTAAGTACACAAGATTTAAGTAAGAATACACATGCCTCTTGTATTAGGACAATATTTGCTTATCCCAGAGTTCAGCTTTGAAAATGTCAGCCTATTTTTAATAAACCCTTTCTGTACTGTGCAGGCAGATCTCATTATCAGTTGTGAACTAGATTTGAACACAATCTGTCCTAATGAAGGGTTCGTGGTTTAGAAGCTGAGCTCTTGCATTGTATGTTAATAAGAGGTGACTCAGCCTGTCTTTAGGACACAGTCATTCTGACACGGGGCTAGAGCTGCACGATTCTGGGTAAAATGAGAATCACAATTTTTTTGCTTAGAATAAAGATCACGATTCTCGGCGTAACATCATCTTTCACATTATACAAAAAAAATTGGGCTAACTTTACTGTTTAGTTTTTTTTTTTTTTCACAAAAAAATTAGTTTGAAAGACCACTGTGCAAATACAGTGTGACATGAAAATATTGCAACAACCGCCATTTTATTCTCTAGGGTCTCTGCTAAACAAAATATATATATAATGTTTGGGAGTTCTAAGTATTTTTCTAGCAAAAAAAAACACTGATTTTAACTTGTAAGAAAGTGTCAGAAAAAGGCTTAGTCTTTAAGTGGTTAAACTGCCCTCATTTGCAGACGAAGTTCATCCCTTTGATCTAAAAGAACCAAATGATACAATGTTTCTTTTTATCTCAGCGCTGAGCAATGTTGTGATAAACTTTGCCAGCTTCTTTTTTTTTTTGACAGCTCTAAGCAGAGAACGGCTCTTCACTTGTTTAACATGAATCATGGAAATGCTGGTTTAAGACTGTGAGGGGGGGGGGGGGGGGGTTTAATCAAGATCACGATTTTTCAATGATTAATTGTGCAGCTCTACACAGGGCTCAAAAATTAAAGTCCTGAGCTACTTTCAATGTCTCAAGAGTTGCTCACCACCAGTTGCCCCACCAAAACCATACCCTACCCCACCCCTCATTCTGCCCCTGAACACGTCCTTGTAAATTATCTCATGAAATTATACTGTTAATTGCTTTATGCAGAATTAAAGTATAAAAATAAATATTAACAACAACAACTTTAACAATATTACCATTAAGCTGGTTTCATTGATCTGACTGTGATAAATAAAATAAGAATAAAATATGATTGACTACTATAGGCACTGTACACATCATACTGCCTTGTTAAGTAAATATTTTAACGCGCAATTGTCCGTTAAAGTCACGCAGTGCCGAATCGCAAAATACCCGCTGGTCGGAATGGGGGTAAAATCTTCCGGGGCTTAAGTGGTTAAATATAGCATTAAAAAATGTAAACCAATGAATGAGACTTTTACTGTTTTAGGATGCAAAGAGACTTACAGCAGATCACAGCACTGGACAGGGGAGCAAGAGCTGCCAAAGTTAACTTTTCCTTCTAACAAGCTGGTGATTGGTTGCTAGGTGGTCAGAGCAACCAATCACCAGCTTGTTAATAGGAGAAGTAAACTTTGGCAGCTCCCACCCACCCTGTCCCCGCCCCCACCTCATCTATTTCTTTGCCGACTCATGCTGAATGCCTGGCCCTGCTAAGAGAATGACAGGGGGAGGAGGCTGCGCGAGAATTGGCTCTCGTTCAACCACGCCTGCCGGCCATGTATACCCCCCCCCCCCCACTCCGATGCGGCTCCAAATTCGCCCTTAGCTTATTTCCTCTTGCCTAATCCGAGCAGGCGTGTGGAAATTTTGAGGGCTGCTCTGGCATTTTTGGAACGTCTTGGAACCTTCTCCCGAGAAAAATCAAACAGGTACAAGATATAAAAAAAAAAAGTTTTTTTAACATAAGTTTTTTGGTATGATATGTAAATGGGAACACTTAATTCTTCGACTTCAAAAGTGGACATACACTTGAAGCTGATACTAATAATTAAGCTGATACTAGCACCAATAATATTATTGTGTCACATTGGAATTTAAGTTGCGAGGGTATACGGAGGACAAACATATGGTGGTGACATGCAATGTTCCACATTATCAAAGCTCAAAAACTCGTGTCTTCGTCACGATTCATGCAGCTGAAAATTTTATAATGATGGAGATGGGCAAGGATGTTGTTTTTATATGTTGTTTCATAGCCATCGCAGTAATAGCTGGCAAGGCCCAATGGGTCTACAAACTAGAATACATAAAAGGATCTGACATCTGTGTCAAATTACTATGAAACAATAGGATGCAGAGCTATCACTGGTGGTGCAATTAAGATGCATCTCTACTCAGGGTCAGAGATACACCGAGCATTGATTTTTATAATGTAAGATCTGATTTCTTTGTTCTTTGAGAAGGTAAAAGGTGAATCCCTCTGCGTGTCAACTCACTCCGACAGATGGATCTAAAAACTCCAAACCCAACATTTGTTTAATTAGATACTTAGATGGATTCAAACAAAAAGTTTGGCTGCCTTCAAAGATGTCTCAAAGGAAGTATATTCAAACATGCAATGCTATAGAGGGAATATGAAGATAATGAAATATTAATATTTACATTGTCAATTAAAAAGTTTCCATGAAAACGTAAATACGCTGGACAGTAATGGCATTCAATTTCAATTCAATTCAAAACAACAAAGCGGCTATTCATTAAATTGTATCTAACGCCAAAAGTTCCTGATTTTTTACTGTCTGCTCCTTTTGGGGACTTTCCCCCCTTATTTCCTTTTATAGAAACACAGTAGGCAGTGAGTTAAAGAGGTTGTAAACCCATAATTTTTTTTTTTTTGCAACCTGAAAGAGAAACACATAATGAGCTAGTATGCATCGCATACTAGCTCATTATGAAATACTTACCTTAGAACGAGCACCCGCCGTGCCGCCCGCTTACCTGTATGACGGGCGACATGTCCAGTCGCCCGTCTTCCGGGATCGCGGCATCCGGCCATCTGATTGGCCGGAGCCGCGGTGACGTCACTCCCGCGCACGCGCGCGGGAGCCGACGGTCACGGCACGGGACTCTGAAGAAACGGCACCAGTGGCCGTTCCTTCAGAGCGCATGCGCCAGTGACGTCACTGGCTGCATGTAAGGTAAATATCTCCTAAACGGTACAGGTTTAGGAGATATTTACAGTACCTATAGGTAAGCCTTATCATAGACTTACCTATAGGTACAACTTGCAGAGGAGGGTTTACTTCCTCTTTAAAGTGGAGGAAAAGCCTAACTCCTACCTATCCTGTCTACCCTGTATAAAAAAAGATCTGTGCACTTTGAATCCGGTTCGGCCACATTATCCTGCAAGTCTGGCTCTCCTTTGAGCACGTGACAACCGCTGGTAAATGTCAGCGCTTCCTCCTCTCCCCTGCAGCAGCTGCTCATTTACACAAGAGAGCTGGAGCTGCAGGATCATGTATACAGAACAGGGTGGAATTCAAAAGAGGTATACGGGCCTTTTATATACAGGGTAAGCAGGGTAGGTAGGAGATGGGGAGGGAACTTTTGGCAGATTAGTTATAATTAAGCTGGTCATAGATGGCCATATCAGCAGGAACTGGCCAAGATTCGAACCATGTATGGCTAGGCTGAATGTACCCAAGTTGATCAATCGATCAACTTGGGTAGAACCAGCCCACCAGATTTTACATGCGATTATTGTTGCGGCTGTTATAGGCTCCCCCCTTCGCTGGTAAAACACAATTGCTCTGTATGAGGGATTCCCCTGTCAACACTGACCGTGGTTGCAGGGAAGAAATTCCCTCCGTCTGTGCCCAGCTTTTCATAGTGATGGGAAATCCCCTCTTAGGTCTCTCTCACATGGCCAGCCAGGTCATGGTAAAGACAGTTTGAGCTGCAGTTTAACTGCCCCTTGACTGCCCACCTAATGTCCATAATACAGATGAAGGGGGCTATTCATATGTCTGTCGAGCTGACAGGTGGCATCTCCTATCAAACCCGGTAATTCAATTTAATAGGGCTGCACCACTACCACGAGGCGGTGTATTATCCCCATAGTAAATTTCCACTCAGCAAAAGAAAAAAGGCAATCGAGAGGCGGCAGGATCGGTTCCTAAATGCCTGACAGCAGCTGCCTAAACCCACTCTAAAAAGCGATCCTCTGTGGATTACTTTTCAGAAATGAACCTAGCGTTAGACCTTAGTGTAAACCTAGCCTTAGACTGTCACCAGAATAGATGCCCCTATGAAGACATTTTCCTTCATTTTCTGATTCAGTGAAAACTTTCACATTTTCTCTTTTTGTCCCAGTGACAGGGGTAACCAGAACAGATAGACAGAGTGAATCCCCCCAGCGCAAATGCAGACAGCAGAAACAAATTGACAACTCTATTGAAACCTTCATAAAAAGCATTGGCTTTATTTACCGTATTCACACTTTTGCAATCCTTTGCGGTGGGCTTCTACTGTTCACACCTGCGTGATTTTTCACGTGACATTGTATAACAAGAGGATTACCATTCATTTCTATGTGCGTTACATTGTGTGTTAATCTTCTTTCAATTGAGGCAGTCCCTTCATTATGAAAGAGCTGCCGATGCACCACAATGTTTAAAAAAGTGCACATGATCCTTTTTCAGCAATGCAGCGCTCTGCTGTACAATGCATTGGAGTGCCATTCACTAATAAAAGCATTGCACATAGAGCAGGTTTACTTGTCTGAGAATGAATGTGCGCAGATCCTAGTTATGTTTAAACGTACATACTGTTTAGTATTTCCTACTACAATTGCTGGCACTCTTCCACACAATTCTGCTTTTTATTCCAGATGTGATAATTCTTGAATAAATGTACCTGTTTTAAAATATCAGCTTCCTTTATTAGTAGCTGCAGGTAACAAGTAATATCAAAGACTTGCTTATGCAATTCTGTTATTTTAGATTTATTCTATGTTTTAAATGTTTTAAATGGTCGCTTGCAGCCAGATTCAGCAGGGTTTTCATACTGTTTCTGTTTGGGATAGTAGCTACTTGCCACATAAATCTGTACACAGGGCTGCTGTTAGAAATCATGGGGCCCCGTACAGCCTACCTGGCAGGCGCCCCCCCCCCCCCCCCCCCCCAAATATATCAAGTCAATATTTCCACTAAAATCATTATTAGCAGACAGAAACATAACAAAGAACCTGTGTAAATTAGCCCTTTTTAATTGTTTTTTTTTTCATTAAAAAAAAAAAAAAAATATATATATATGTATATATATATATATATTTTTTTTTTATTTTTTCAATGTTAAAAGTGTTTACAATCATTTTATTTTATATATTTTTAATGATTTATTAAGATGTTTAATTATTATTATTATTTTTTTCACAATTTGTTATTTTTTTTTGCCGGACAGGGAAGCCTGCAGCACTGCGGGAGGGGAGGAGGGGGGGGGGGTGTCACAGTGAAAGGGGGGCACACTGGGAGAGGGGGGATCAGAAGCAGGCAGAATAGGGAGGAAGATCGGTGTCGGAGAAGCAATTACAAGAACCATGCCCTGTGTCTGTGGCTCTTCCTGTAGCAGATGAAAGCGTGCAGGAGGGGGAGAAACTGGCTTTCAGCTGCTGCCTCAGAGAGCCGCACAGGGATTGCTTCTGTAGTTGCCCCTCTGCCCGACCTCACTGATTCTCTGTGCTTTTGGGGCCCCCCTGTGTACCGGGCCCCCTACAGGAGGACTGGTAACCCCCCCCAGCCCTGTCTGTACAGTGCAACCTCCCTCTCAGCATCAGATACAACTTAAAGGAAATGTTTTTATTATGGACAGAACTACAAAATGCAGTTTTAAACTTTAAAAGTGTATGGGCATATATGGCCATATACTATACAGTCTGATTGTACAATCTCTTTTAGGCCTCCTTCACACGAGTGATCATGGGTGAACGGTTGGGATGACAGGTGTATGCGAGAAGTGATGGCCGCTCAGCCTGTACACTCTAATGACAGGCTGACATCGCTGTTCACATTTATTCACACACAAAGTGGTTAACCTGCGTTTAGGGACAGATGTCCAAGCCTAGACGCAGTCAGATGCATCCAGGCTGGAACATCCCTCCCCAGCCATGGGTAACCATTTGGTATTATGCAGACACATGTGAAAAGTGGCATCTGCCATCAGCCGGTCATTAGACTGGACAGGCTTATGGGCCATACACACTATAAGATTTTCTGAAGACTTTTTCCTTTAGACTTACCAAAACCATATAATATGAGGTCAAACCTAAACACTTTCAATTTGTATGCAATCAGGCAGGCCCTTGCATTACATAGAAAAGGTAAATCTGAAGGAAAATGTCTTCAGAAAATCTTATAGTGTGTATGGCCCTTTAGTGGCCACCACTACTCACATACACCTGTCATCCCAGCCACTGGAAACCTCTGAGTCTTTCCATGGAATTTGATGTATGCAGGTAATACCCTGTATGACGGAGACCTTAGAGTTTCCAGAACTTTGAGGACAAACCTAAAGAACCGCTTCAATTAGATGTAAAGTAGATTGTATAATTTATAGTTAGCTTTGGGCAGGCCATACATTATGCAATTTTCTTTCCTTCAACCCCAGGTTGAAAGAAAAAAAATTGCTCAATTCCCTTATCAACACAGTCAGCGTTGATGGTATAATCCCTCCCGCAGTGCTATTGCATTCTGCCAGCAGGGAGCGCTGGAAGCCTTCCCCACCAGCAGAATAGAATGATCACTGCTGGTGGCTATAGTTGCAGGCAATGATCGGGCGAAAAAAAAACACAACAAGCTGGTTGTTCTGAATTTCATTGATAGATCAACTTCAGTACAACCAACCTGCCCATAGATGGATGGAAATTTGTCCAATTTCTGCTTAACCAGATTAATTCTGATCTGTCTATACCTAGCGTTAGTAAGCTGACACTGACAATCTAAAATCTGCCTTGGGTTATTACACTTTAACAGCATTTTTGTTCCTTACAAATGTTTTAGAATATGTAGGTAAGAATGTACATTTCAAATATATGTCCCATCCACACCATTGGCATATAATTGTGGTGCTTCCTGGCTCCCAGGGCAACACTGCAGTACACAGAGTGCTGCGCAGTAAAGCAATGACTGCTGGGCCACTACGATGCAGACTGATGATGTTTTCACCGGGTGGGGGGGGGGGGGTTATGGCTATGACCCCTAAATGTGAACGGTAAAACAAATGTGCTTATGAGCTGCATGCCTCTATCTTTGATTTTACTCTCAGAAACTCAGCAGGTGCTCATAGCCTGCCTGAATTATACACTATCTACAACCAGGAAAAGTACAGTTGCTGCATAAGTTCTATTTGGCTTTAAAATACATTTGTAGGCATTGGCTTTTAATATCAAAGCCCATTACCACTTGCCAAATCTGAATGTTATGTGTCTAACACATTTTGGATTTATGTCTACAATGCACCAAAGTAAGAATACCAAATTAAAAAAATGTCATTGCTATTGCTAACATGTCAACCAAATCTGTTGTTTAAATATATATATATATATATATATATATATATATATATATATATATATAATATTAAGATATAATTGTATAAATATATATATATATATATATATATACATACATACAATATTTTAATATTTAATTGAAAAAAAAAAAAAAAATATATATATATATATATATATATATATATGTTTTTTTTTTATTTATTTTTTGCTATTTCCTTTTGTAAATCTATTTCTTAAAGAAAAAAAAAAGCTGTGCTTTCTTTTCTTCAAAACTTGCCCTTGTCATTGCTTAGTTTCCAGCTATACAGACTGCTATCAAATCTGTGTAATGGTTTTACCTTTTCAGATCCTCAGAGACAGACTTTGCTCCAGTAGAAAAGCTCTGTGCATGATCCTGTGTGTAGCACTTCAGTTCCAGAATCAGTGCCAGGCAGGGATGGCTGCAGGGAACCCAGAGTCGGTGTGATTCCTGCCTGCTTCTATCAGAATGGCAGCATTAATACCTGACCTGGCAGTTCCACTCTGATCTTCCACTCTGAGATCTGGTGTTAAAGGCGTTTCCATTTCAGTGACAAGGAATGCATAAAATGCACCCAAACTTGAAAACCAGGAACAAGGAACATAAGTTCTTCGTGGTTTCTGCTGCAGTGAACAATGAGCAAGAAACGTTTACTGCAAAAGGCTTTGGTTGAGAACAAAACAAACACACTTTAATTAGGCAACTATACCATAGGAAGAGTGTCCAGTGTAATCAAAGGTCAGATCCTAGGGAAGACTTTAAGGTGACTTCAGGTTACCTAAATGAATGGAGATTGACAGTTCATATATCCTACTTTTCAGCCACTTTAAAGTACATCTGTAATCTTCCATTGCTGACCTTTCTTTAGTGAATGCTAGTTTCCTGGCTGTCATGCTAGTGCCCTGGCCTTAACACTTTTTGAGTTGTTCACCTGGAACTAGTATAGAGATGAAGAAGTTTGACACTTTTCTGCAATTCATCTACACGCAGGGATTCCCAAACTACGGCCCTGCAGCTGTTGCAGAACTACAAGTCCCATGAGGCATTGTAAAACTCTTGACATTCACAGACATGACTAGGGCATAATGGGAATTGTAGTTCCTGAACAACTGGAGGGCCGTAGTTTGGGAATCATTCTACAGCATGCATTTTCTGGGTATGCAATTCATAAATCCTGAAGCCATTTGCAGCCAGGTAACTCTCATTTTCAGAAGCATGTCAGAAAAGGCAGCCCTATAGTTCTCTCATGATATGTCTACTTTAAGTCCAGCCAGGTATGCAAAGTTTGTTATGCACAAGTGATAACCGGGCTGGATTAACATAGTGATCACAGTCAATGGTGTAGTCATTTCCTTATATACCTCCCAATGTTGGTACAACTGGAAATTGGAATAGCACTAAACATTAAGGGGGACTTTTTTTTAAAGCGGGGCTTTCACGGCTATCTTTAAATGATTCCATCTGTGACTTTTGCTAGCAGAATAGCTTTTGGGGAATGTACAAAGCTGGAAAATCTGTCCTAAGAAAACAATGAAGAGTGCTGTTGCTGCAAAGAGATTTTCCTGCATTGTTCAGCCTGCACTTTCTACATGTTTGTTTCAGCCTGAACCCCCTTGCCCCAGCAGTGTTCTCCAGCACTTTCAAGTACCACCAGCTTCCTCTAGTTCCCCCGGCCTTCCTCAGCCTAAAGGTCCACAGCCCACTTGAATGCCCTCAAGCCCTCTGCATTGCCCCCAGCATTCTCTAGTGCCCACCAGCCCCTTACATTGCTCCTCAACCCCCTTCTACAGCCCCAGCTCCTTGCAGTTTCCCAGCCCTAGAGTGCCTTCCAGCCCCCTGCAGTGCTCCCAAACTGCTTCCACTGCCCTAGCTTCAGCCCACTGCATTGAGTCCAATGTCCTCAATTGTACAAGGGCACTCTGCAGGTCCCCTGAATCCCCTAATTGCAGGAAACCTTGTAATACAACATGATCACCATTTGAGTAATTGGATATACAGTATGTGTCAATAAGAGCTGCTAATATATCCTGTTAAAAAGTGGAAAAATTTACTTTTTTGCCATGGCATTGACTGATTACTACAAATATTGAAAAGAAAAGACACATTAAACCCATCCAACCTTTACTGAACAAGTAGTAAGCAGAGCAGAGTTGGCAAAATATGTTATTGTGGTGTGCATAGCACCACAGAGGTTAAATGGCTGCTAAATATGGCCATGGAGAGCATAACGCCATAAATGATGGGCAGAAATGAAGTCAAGTAAATTACTTAAAGTAGAACTATAGGCAAAAAATTTTTTTTACATTTTGGATAGAGCAAGGGAGGGTTATACCCCTGTCAGATTTTTTTTGCCATCTGTGTTCAATTGCGGAGATTTCCCTTCACTTCTTTCCATAGCCTTCACTCACTTCCATAGCCAAGCAGGAAGTGAAAGGAAATCCCTGCAAATAAAGGGAGTTTCTTGAGGACCCCAGGTCACCAGAACTAGTGTCCCTATCGGAATATTACCTCTCTATTACTTTTCTGGGGACAACCCAAAGTTTGGGATTTTCTTTTACTTACATTTTCAATGATAATGGTAAACAGATAGAGAGGGTGAACAGGGGAACAGACACAATAAAAACTGTCAAGAGTTCTAATCCTTTTCCATTCTATCCATTATTCTTTAAAGTGTGTGTAAAGCCAGAGTGTATTTTTTGGGTTAGTCTCTGCAATGCAAGGGGAAATATCTTATAAGAGATGATGTTGGAACAGAAAGATTTCCCCCTAGCCTCTTGTTACTGTGACAACTGTAAGGCCCGGCTCACACTAGCTGTGGCAGTGGCTCGCAGCAAGGGGTCTGGTGCCTCCCTGTTCTCTGTTTAAGGTGCTAATCAGGTTAGAATTTTTGCCTGAATTTGGACGTTAAATGGAGCCAAAGACGCACAGGACCCTTTTCCAGTGTGGACCACAGCTGCCCCGGAAGTGTGTGAACCGGTTCCATAGGGAGCTGGTCACACTCTCCTGTCATGCGAATTGGATACGGAGAAACCCGCATCCAATTCGCATAAGTGTGAACCCAGCCTAAAATTTTGGATTTCTCAATACTTCCTGTTCTGGAGACAATGGGTAAATATTTATTAAACCTTATGATACGTTTCTAGTGGTATGGCTCTTTTAAAATTGCCTGCACCAGATTCGCAAATCCCTTTGCCATTTAGCATTACCGACCCGTGAGATGGATTCATGTACTTCTTAATACAGCAACTTTTACAAAATGGTGCTATGGCTGCACTTAATTGAAAAATAAATATCACCAGTTTCATTATCTCAAAGTTGGCGTATAGAGACAGGCATAGTGCATGTTTTCCGCTGCTCCCCCACTTCCCTCTCCCCATCCGAAGGGCTCCTACCAACCAGTGATGCTGACAGTGAGCTGAACCTGATGGAGAAACTGGGGAACTAGTTTTTCATCAGTTCCACTCTTTTCTTGTGATGGACAATAGGCATCAGGTGAATTCTGTAGCCAATAATATGCTGTCTGCTGGCAAAGGAATATGCTCACTGCCTGCTGTCAGTCACAAGGGGAGCAGACCTAATGGGAAACTTGTTTCTCTGAGTTCTCATCAGACTCTGCTCACCCAGCTATAGCAGCAAGGAGGGTACTCAGCTGCATTGAGGACAGTGTCTCCACAAACTCCAACCAGGATGCACCTCTGTATGCAGTATTTGCGTTAAATTTCTGTAATCGTCTCCAACATTTGCTTTGCGAGGCAAGTTGGAATTCTAGAGTGTTGTACACACTCACTATGAATTCCCTAGACTGTTTCCCAGGGGAGATTTCCTTCAAGTCCTAGAGATACAAGCAAGAGAAAATCTTTCCAAAGTAAGGAAAAGACTCCTCCTGTTGTCAACAGAACAGATGTCCAGATTGGAAGTTTCTTACTTACCACCTACTCTGGTGACTCATTTTGGTTTCCCACCACTTTCTGTCCCACTGACAACTGATGACAGCTGGTGAAACTGATGATCAAAATAAATAAATAGGGTGACATTTCCCACCTAGGACACAGACAGCAATGGAAATGTGACCTTCAACACTAAGAAAAAAACGATTTCGGCTTCACAGACATTTAAGAAACTAGGGCAATAATGCAATGAGTAAGGGCTTGTTCATACCTCAATGTGCAGAAAACACATGTGCTGTGTTTTTAATTGTGGCTGTGTTTTACTGAGTTTTCACATGTATTTTAATCTGTACACGCTACATCAAGGATCAAAATTCTAACATTCTTTTTTAGTATAATGACAGTTGTGTTGCATTGACGTTTCTATGCAGCACACCACAACACACCTGCATGATGTAAACAGGGCACATAGAAAACAATTGTGTTCCATTTGTCTTTGTGCCACATCTGCGCTTATCATCGCAGCTCAATGGACCACTCTAACTGAAAAAGAAATTAACAGTGTCAACAATATGTTAGCAAGCTATTAAAGACCTTCAACAAGCCTTAAATTAACTAAGTATTTCTCACGCCTACCAAGTTCCAACAAAAAAGCGCATCTAGATGAGCAGCTCAGCACATACTAACACTTAGCAAAGTGAGCCCTATGGATGTCAGGTATCAGTATCCTCTCCTTTCATAAAAGGTCACCCATTACAGCTTAGTACAGTCAATAAATAGTTATCTGGTTAATTGCAATGCAATCAGCAGTCTAAAATATGTTCTGGAATTCCTCCTTGCTTACTGTTAGCTTCTTAAAATTACATAATTAATTAATTAGGATGCATGCAACACATTCAAATTGCAGGTTTGTAGTGACTGGGTGAAATAAAAATAGACTTCAATCATATGCTGAGTTTAGTCATTAGCAAAACATCCTGTAAATCTTAGTATGAGGCTGGAAAGTATCCAAGTTACTTACCAGTAACTATTGCTGAGATGTATCAGCCACTCAAGAGAGAGAGAGAGAGATTCCAGGTTACGTTACACAATGTAGCCGTCACTGAACTAACAAAGGCAATTTAGGGATTTGCACTACGTAATGGCATTTTTAAGGTGAACACCACCCTTTAAGTATGATATGCTCATCTGTCTTTATTTCAAAAAAAAAAAAACGGAATTTTTGTAAAATCTTACTTGTAAAATTCCTTTCTCTGAGTCCTCCGACAGTCGTTACCTCCTCTAAGTCATCACTATTGGGTATTGACTTCCGCTCCGTAGGAGTAGCTAGGCATAAGACTTAGTCAAAAAGAACAAAGGCATTTGCATATACACACCCATGGGGGCTGTCCCACTAGGTCAATACCCCCCTGCAGTGACCACTCCCAACTCAGTTTGGTAGCATAGCAGTAGGAATTAAGACAAACAACCCCAAAAGAAGGGTGGGGGCGGCGACTGTTGGAGGACTCAGAGAAAGGAATTTTACAGGTAAGATTTTACAAAAATTCAGTTTTCTCTTACGTCCTACGACAGTCGCCGCCTCCTCTAAGTCATCACTATTGGGATGTCCCAAAGCAGTGTATACATGAGGGGTGGGAGACGCAACCATAGAAAAGGCAACGCAGTACCCACATCAGAGAAAGGAACCTTACACGCACCGTAAGAGAACCTTCTGGGCAACAGAAAACAAGGCTCAACAGGAGCATCAGCCCAGGAAAGCAAATACCAACAGCCAGGGACCCATAAAAAAAAAAAAAACAAGGGTCCCTCATGGCACTGCCGCACTGAGAACCTTGCGGCCAAAGGAGGCATCAGCTGATGCCAGAACATCTACCTTGTAGAATTTGGAAAAAGTGTGCACTGACGACCAAGTCGCAGCCTTGCACACCTGGGCCACCGAGGCCCGATGCCAATAGGCCCAGGATGCACTCAAAGATCTGGTAGAGTGCGCCTTAACAGGGAAGGGTGGAACCCGTTCCTTCAAAGCATAAGACTGCTCAATGGTCTGTCTGATCCATTTGGCAATAGTGGCTGCAGACGCCGCCATGCCCTTCCGAGGTCCCTCAGGACGGACAAAGAGGAAATCCGTCTTCTGGAAAGATTCCGTAGACGACAGGTAAGCCCTGATCGCCCTGACAACATCCAAGGAATGCAGAGCAACCTCCTTAGGATGCTTAGGCTTCGTACAAAGCGAAGGCAAGAAAATGTCCTCATTAATGTGGAACTCAGAGACCACCTTAGGAAGAAAGGAGGGATGCGGACGCAAGACCACCTTATCCTTGTGAATCACCAAGTACGGAGAACGGCAAGATAACGCTGCCAGTTCTGACACCCTGCGAGCCGAAGTGATCGCCACCAAAAAGGCAACCTTCTTAGACAGCAGAGGCAATGAAATCTCCCGGATGTGTTCAAAGGGAGCACGCTGTAACACGGACAGAACCAAGTTCAAGTCCCATGGAGGTAAGGGCTCCTTCCTGGGAGGAGCCAAATGTCGCACACCTTGAATGAAGGTGCGAACCAGAGAATGAGACGCCACAGGGCATTGGAAAAGAATAGCCAGTGCAGACACCTGGCCCTTTATCGTGGCAAGCGCCAAGCGCTGGTCCACCCCGGACTTGAGGAAGGCCAACACTCTCGACACCGAGTACGAGCAAGGGGAGAACCCCCTGGGCTCACACCAGGCGAAATAAGCCTTCCAGGCACGGTAAAAGATTTTACCAAAGGAAGTTTTCCTAGCCTTGACAAGGGTAGGGATGACCTCAGGGGAGAGACACCTGTCCCTCAGGACTTGGGTCTCAACAGCCAGGCCGTTAAAGCCAGCGACTGTAAAGCAGGATGGAAGATTGGACCCTGAGACAGGAGATCTTCCCGTAGAGGCAGCCGCCACGGAGGCGCCACTGCCAGGTGAACAACATCAGTGTACCAGGACTGGCGTGGCCAGTCCGGCGCCACCAGAATCACCAGGTGCAGTTCCGAAGCTAACCTGCAGAGGAACCTTGATAGCAACTGAATCGGAGGAAAGGCATACATCAGACGATACTGATGCCAAGGGGCCACCAACGCATCCGAGGCGTCCGCCAGAGGATTGCGCGTTCTTGCCACAAACCTGTCCACCTTTTGGTTTAGCCGAGACGCGAACAGATCCACGTGTGGGGATCCCCACTTCACACACAGCATTTGGAAGACCTCCGGGTGCAGGGACCATTCCCCCTGGTCCAGGGTCTGGCAGCTCAGATAGTCGGCCTGCCAATTCTCCACACCCGGAATGTAAACTGCTGAGATTGCCGGGACGTGAGTCTCGGCCCAAGACAGAATGTCAGTCACCTCCCGGGCTGCCACCGCGGTCGCATTGTCCGTCTGTACCCGAACAAGACAGCCCCGAAGTCGGTCTGACCACTGGAAGAGACAGAGTTTTATCGCTCGCAATTCCAGCACATTTATCGGGAGGGAGGATTCCTCCTCCGACCAAGTGCCCTGGGCAGACAGGTTGCCCAGGACTCCACCCCAGCCCGACAGGCTGGCATCCGTGGTAATCACTGTCCACAACAACGGACGAAAGGACTTGCCTTCCGACACCGTCTGGGACTGAAGCCACCACAGAAGAGCCAATCTGGTCTGACGACTCAATGAGATGCTCAGATCCAGGGACTGAGGCAGTCGGTCCCACCTGGCCAGGATCTCCGCCTGGAGAGGCCGCGTGTGAAACTGAGCAAAGGGAATTGCCTCGAAGGCCGACACCATCAACCCCAGGCCCCGCATACAGGTCCTGAGTGACGAGGATGGATTGTCCCTGAGGGACCTGATCTCGTCCCGTAAAGTCCGGAGCTTGTCCTCCGGCAAGAACACCTTTGCCTGAGCAGAGTCCAGAATCATTCCCAGATAGGGAAGATGAACCGATGGAGACAACGTCGATTTCTGAACGTTGATGGTCCATCCGAACTCCTGTAGCGTCTGCATCGTGGTGGACAGATCGCGCAGTAGGTCCTGGCTGACACTCGATCTCAGAAGAAGATCGTCCAGGGACCCCAAGACCGCAATGCCCTGTGCCCTTAACAGGCCCAGAACCGGCGCCAGTACTTTGGTAAACACCCTTGGAGCCGAAGCGAGACCGAAAGGTAACGCCACAAAATGATAGTGGTCCTCTGCGATAGCAAAACGAAGGTACCGCTGATGACCCTCGAAAATGGGGATGTGCAGGTACGCATCTTTTAGATCTATCGAGGCCAGGAATTCCCCTGGACTCAGGGAGGCCACCACCGAGCGGAGAGATTCCATACGGAACTTCCGAACGCGCACGAAGCGGTTCAGCGCTTTCAGGTCCAGAATAGGACGTACCTTGCCCTCCTTCCTGGGCACGGGAAAGGAATTCGATCTTGTACCCTGATCGAATGATTTCCTGAACCCACCTGTCCGAAATCCGGAGCAGCCAAGGTTGGAGGAAACCGCGCAAACGTCCCCCCACCCCTGAAACGGGTGAGGGCGTCCCTTCAGGCAGAGGCGGATTGACCCGCCGAGCCGGCATTGCCTGACTTCTGCTTGCCCGCCCAGGGCTTCTTCTGGCTACCCTGGCCCTTGAAGGGTTTGCCCTTGGATTGGTCACCCCTGAGTGGATCGAGGCGCAGAACCCCGCTTGCCACGAAAGGACTTGTTCTTCGGGTTCTGGGGCAGCATGGTGCTCTTGCCCCCTGTGACGCCTTTCACCAGGGTATCCAACGCCTCGCCAAAAAGGCGAGAACCAGCATAGGGAAATTCAGCAACTGTTTTCCGCGAGGACTGGTCAGCCGACCAGCTCTTCAGCCAGATCAGCCGCCGGCTGAGTACCGAGACACTGGACAGGCGTGCTACTAAAGGGGCCTCATTTAAGGCCGTATCACACAAATACATGATTCCTTGGTGAATTTGATCCACCATATCCAGCAGGGCAGGCGGAACAGCATCAGACACGAGGTTGCTCCTAAGCACCTTAGTCCAATTGGCCACCGCCTGAGCCACCAAAACGGACGCGAAAACGTGTCTAAGCAACGAGCCCGCCACCGTATAGGAATGGCAGGCTAGAGACTCCAACCGCCGGTCCGTGGGATCCCGAAAAACTGGGGTATGCTCAGAAGGAACTACGGTTGCCTTGTTCAGCACGGCCACAGTGTGATCCACCTGCGGAGGCACACACCATCGCGATTCCGTAGCCGGTGCAAAGGGATAAAGCAATTTGGACCGACTAGGTACCAGGAATGGACGTTTTAAAGTGTGCCACATCTCATTAACAGTGTAATGAAACTCAGCGGGACAGGGAAAAACCTGCACCGACTTGCGGGTCCTGTGTGTCCCAAATGAGGACACAATGCCGGGAGGAGTGGGCTCATCCTCCAAATGTAGTGTTTCCTTAACAGAAACTATCAATTCATCCATGGTCGCCCGCTCTTCGGGCGACCCCGGGGAGGAAGTATCAACTCCCTCCACCTCCGCCTCAGACCCCAGCGGGTCTAAGGATAAGCGAGACCCTGAAAAGGGCACGCTCACTTCAGCAGCCATATCACCATCCGAATCAGAAGAGAGAGACAATCTGGGCCTCTTCCGAGCAGCACGTTCAGCCACCAGCATTTCCATATTGGACACCAAGGTCGCCACTACAGCGGCCAAATCAGGTCTCAGAGGGGCCACAGGAGAACTGGGGTCCCACACCAGAGCTGAGAGGAATTTGCTGTCCTGAGAATCCATTACCCAAGAAGAAACAACAGTGCAATAAGTTTGGTACTGCCCCTTTATAACCGCTGCGGAGTGCGCAGCCCATCGCTACAGATACAGTGACAAAGACCCCCAAACAGGAGAAGAAAAAACGGAGCCAGAAATGACAATACAGAAGGTAATGAGAGAGATAGCCTGCAGAGCCAACAGAGTGTTACCACCGATGTCGCTGCTTCAGAGGAAAAGGAAGTGCTGTCAGAGGAGGCTGAACTATAAGCTGCATGACTCAGGGAAAATGGCTGCCCCATAGGACTGAATGGGAGGCTCCGGCAAAATGGCCGCCGAACATGTGGTCAGAACGATCGTTCTGCCACCGCAAAATGGCGTCGGAAGGTGCCAAAACAGCATGTAGTATTGCCCATAGTGAAGCCAAAACATGCTTGCCCACATCTAAAATGGCGGACCGCGCGGTTTTACCCCGCAGCGGCCGCCACACATACAGTCTGCACCCCCACAACACCGAAGTGACACAGGGAAGGGAACCCCCAAAAACACACAGCACCGCAGCGCATGTACTGTACAAGCGATCCCCGCAGGGACCGCATAGGGAGTCACACAGGCACAGACATGGGGACACACAGCAACACAGGACTGCCACCCCAGACAGAGGCCCCACACAGAAGTACTTACCTGTACCAGATGGCGTGGGGAGCCTCTCAACTGACAGGGAGTGCCGTTAGCCAGGGACCAGTGAGGTAGCCACCTCACGGCTGCATCCCTGCAGCGAGCAGGGATGGGTCGTTCATAATGCCAGGACGAACCGTGGCTGAACGCTCGATGGCGGGCTGGGGGTCCATCTGACCCTCTGCCCTGGAGAACCAGGGCGGTCAGTCCGAATCCCAGCACCGCATGAATCCATCTTCATCCGAAGAGTCGACTAAACTAAAGCTGACAAAATAAACAGCTAGTAAAGCAAGAAAAAACTGACATTTTCAAAAGAAAATCAAATAAAAAAGATTAGAGAGGCTGAGACTGTAGTCCCAGCACAGGGAAGCCTAACTACTCCTGACGCTAGGCAGAAAGAAACTGAGTTGGGAGTGGTCACTGCAGGGGGGTATTGACCTAGTGGGACAGCCCCCATGGGTGTGTATATGCAAATGCCTTTGTTCTTTTTGACTAAGTCTTATGCCTAGCTACTCCTACGGAGCGGAAGTCAATACCCAATAGTGATGACTTAGAGGAGGCGGCGACTGTCGGAGGACGTAAGAGAAATACATTTTTATGTGTTAGCAAAGTTAGTAAATCTTACAAAGAAAGAGATTCACTCAGTAGCAGACAAATTGAAATGAAAGGTCATCAACTAGGAAGCAAGCTACATCACGAAGGAGAGACACTGCTGGTGTGAAGAAACAATGGTTACCAATAGGCCTGCACAGCCTGTATAGATCATTGTCTTCCTGGCCTATCCTGTGCAGATAATATATTATGTGCATTTACTTTGCTGATCCTGGTAGTATGATATTATTTATGTTCTGCTTCCACTGCCTAGACCTTCTCTGGTCTAGGGCAGGGGTCGCCAGTCTTTCTAAACAAAGAGACAATTTACTGTCCTTTAGGCTTTGCAAAATGAGTAGAAAATGCCCATTGTCAGTGGAAGTAATCAATGTCTGATCTTTGGTATTAGTGGGAGGAATAGTGCCCCTTCATTGGTGTCAGTGAGTGGAAGAGTGCCTTGTATCAGTTTGAGAAATAGTGCCCCAAGGGCCAGATAGAGGCAAGCGAAGGGCCGCATCCAGCCCTTGGGCTGCAGTTCGGAGACCACTGGTCTAGGGGCTTCATTTTCAAGGCTTGGTTTCTCATCTTGTGAGGCTCACAAGGTGTCCCTTGCTGCATCCTTCATTTTTTACAGTTAATTAAAATGTAACTCCACTTTTGTTGAGAAAAAAACATTCCCCTCTGGGTGATCTATGTACATAACAAGGATTATCACAAACTTTGTAGCAGATTCCTACCTTTTATTATTTTGAAGAAATCATTGTTTGTTCCTCTGTGCGGGGTGGGTCAAATGGGAGTGGTTTCATAATAATCTATCAGCTGTGGAGGCTGCAGGACACTAATGAGGAAATCTGCTGGGCCTGCATCCCTTAAGTCGTGTTCCTATTGGGAGTATCTCACCCAAAATGAAATTTTTATTGCAGGGGATGCCAGAAATCTGACTTGTTTCTTAAGCAGACTTCTGGGAAATATGGTGAGCCAATCACACAAACAGGAAATTATGTTTCTGGGGTGGGGTCAGTACACATTCTGTGTACAGAACAGCTCCAGGTAGCCATATTGCATTGCAATTTCAGAAAATACAGAAGCTGCAGATTGAAAAGGAAAGGTAATTTTTAATAACATTCAATTACAATATGATTTGTGTCGCAATTGTATACGCTATATTGTTTTTTTTTTTTATTTTCTATTTTTTTCCCCCATGAAAATGGAGTTACCCTTTAACTCCTTTTGTATTGATACATTTAATATTTTTAATCTAGAATAGGCATAGTATTTACCTGTTTTGCATGCAGTTCAAATGCACCTCAATCGGACATGCTGTGTCCAAAGAAAGGCAACACAAATCAGGTCAAATGCATCCTCTGAACTGTCATGTGTGTAGGTGAGGTGGGGTACAGCGTGTGTGCGGTGGCAATAATTCACAGACAGGGCAGAACTTGTATTGAAATAATTCAGCAACAGTTACAATAAATTGGAGGGCAAGCTACCTGGCCAGGTACATGAACAGAACAGATATCAGTAACATGAAAGGAACAGATTTCAGCTAGACTGACAACGTCTGTTGAGAGCTGTAGCATGCGACCTGGCTGTCTAGTGCACAATCGGGAAGGTGTGACTCTACGCTTCCCTCCTCATCAAGAACCTTTCCCTAATGCCAGTACTGTCCCTAACAGGCAAGGTACCTGTCCCTACGCTACCAACCCGCAAAATGCACACCAAACCGGGGGGGGGGGGGCAGGGCCTGAAAGGAGAAGTACAGCTCATTGGCTATTCTTCTCCTGTGGATCACAGGATTGCAGTTTTTTATACACTCCTGTGACCCAATTTCAGCAGACAGCTGTCTGCTGACGTCACAGAGCCAGTCCAGGCTCAGGAGCCTGAGCCAGCCGCTTCCGCCCCCTCCACAGACCAGTGCTTCAGTGAGCGAGGAGGGGGCAGAGCAAAGAGCAGTGACTGGCAGTAACCAGCTCTTTGCTCAGGGAGCTCTGAGAAACGAGTGATCAGCAGTGATTGATAGCTTGGTTCTCTGTGTTAGAATCAGCAGGGGAGCGATGCTGCATCCAGCTAAGTGTAATTCTTAAAAAAAATGTATTTCCCATACTTTTAAATATGTTCTGACTGATCAAAGATGGCTGCAAGAGTCACATAGGGCGGCAGCATCCAATAAGATAGCTTCCACAGTGACCCAGGGAACCATAGAAGAACCCTGTTCCTCTTGAGTTCCTATTCAACAACAGTGCCGCAGTGGAGAAAGTAGACTGTTCCTGCCTACATGTCTACTGATCAAATATAGGAAAACAATGGCCATCAAAATGAGACCTAACACAATTTAAAAAAAAACTGCCTATTAAAAAAAATAAAAAACAACCTTTGTGGTAAAAAATTGGACACAAATGTCGCAAAAGAATGTTTTTGTAAGCAACAGTTCACTGCTATATTTACTGACCATTACTGATGTTTTACAACCCCTGAATTAATCACACTTCTAGTACCGTGCTATCAGTTTCAGTTAGTATTTGAGAGATGGTCTCAGTATGAGCCCAGCTAATGTGTACTGAGGATCATTGATGTGTAATGTTCATTAATCAATAATAACCTAGACATATGGAAGGAACATACAGTGCTGTCCACCTTGATTCAATTCAAGTTTTATCTATAAGGAATTCTTATATTTTAATAGTTATTTCTCTATTACATATCGAATCCCAACAGGTACTAAACAAGGAATACAATTAAATAAATAAAAAAAAAATCAATTAAAAGATATACCACATCTCATTGAACAAAGGGTCTGTAACCTGTCTGTATTGCTCAGTGTCTGCCAGAGTAAGTAAAGAGGAACGGTCTACACAAATTGACTTTGTAAGGACTCTGGGATTTGGAAGGAACTAAGAATACACTAGAAGCCATCTTGTGATTCAACTTACCAGCAACCATGGAAAATATAAATATCACTTTTGAATTGAGGTAATATGTAAATTATGTCATTGGCCTGCCTAAACAATTGGGTCAAAAGTAGCCTCCATCCACTGGTGACAACCAAGGTCAGCTCACAATAGGGCCGGCTGGGAGTGTAGCCAGGAGAGCCAAAATATTTATTACCAGCCAAAAAGTCAGCTTGTATATTGGGTTTATTTAAATAGGCGCTGGATGTTGAAGACCCTGTTGTTACAGTGACAGTCCACCTGCATTCTTCCTAGAGACCCAAGTTGGAAATCTATGTCCAGTAGTACAGCCAAACATTGTACAACCATTGCCCGTGTTGCTTAGCCCTTAATACACTAATAGGCAGGGAAAGTTTTCATTTGGACAATGTTTGTTCCTCATGTCTGTACTCTGCTTGTACTTCATTGTTAGGTGTCTCTGGGTAAAACCAGTTTGCTCAAGAATGCAGTTATATCATTTGTTGGTTTGCCCTCAGCGAATTGTCCTTTACAGGGGTGTACGTTTGCACGTCAACATTCACATCTTCACATCAAATTAAAGTAATACAACCTAAACTACATATGTGACTGCATGGACAGGGACGGAAAGATATAGCCGTTCTTGCCAGGAGCACTGTAACATGATATGTAAATACTTTTCTGGAAATATTCACTGTAAAACTTGTCAAACTATGTATTAAACAGAAAATAACACCAAAGTCTATATTAAATAAGGTAAAGGGCAATTGGTGCACCTGCCAAACTAAAAAGATGGAAATTGTATTTTCAGTACAAAGAGGGAAGCTCCAACCCCCATCGAAGGAAAAATACTACAGACAGCATTCAGATCCTACAACATGCAAAAATGTAAACCTTCAAAAAGAGAAGGGGAGCTGACATGTTTCTTAAAGTTGCAGACTCTAAAAAACGAACATCCCTTCTGTTTGCCTTTTCCAAGTCTTTGACTCACTGGGTTGTGAAAGCAGGATCAGGATGACACCTCTTAGGCATCCACATTTAGGGCCTGGTCCCACACATGCAGCAATTCATGTTTTTGAAGCACATTTTTGTGCAATTTAAAGGTGTTTATATGCAGTGGCGTATCCTATATCTGGCACCCCCCCAACTTAAAATGTAAAAACACATTTCACAGACCCCCCCATCACAGTGCCCTTTGCAGTCTGCTCCCGTCTCTCTAATCACAGTTCCACCTTTTGCACTTTCTGCCTCCCCTGCACAGTCCTACCTTTGGCATTAACAGGTACCTAATACTATTAGCAACATGTTTAAGTTTGATTAAGAGATAGGAGACATGCTAAAGGAGATGGTCAGAGACTGCGGACATAGTACAGGAGATGGTCAGAGACTGCAAACATGATACAAGAGATGGTCAGAGACTACGGACCTGATACAAGAGATGGTCAGAGACTGGGACAGGATACAAGAGACGGTCAGAGACTACGGACCTGATACAAGAGATGGTCAGAGACTGGGACAGGATACAAGAGATGGTCAGAGACTACTGACCTGATACAAGAGATGGTCAGACTGGGGACGTGATACAAGAGATGGTCAGAGACTCCAGACGTGATACAGGAGATGATCATAGACTGAGGACATGATACAGGAGATGGTCAGAGACTGAGGACATGATACAAGAGATTGTCAGAGACTGAGGACATGATACAAGAGATGGTCAGAGACTGAGGACATGATACAGTAGATGGTCAGAGACTGAGGACATGATACAAGAGATGGTCAGAGACTGCAGACGTGATACAAGAGATGGTCAGAGACTGCAGACATGATACAAGAGATGGTCAGAGACTGCAGACATAGTACAGGAGATGGTCAGAGACTGCAGACATGATACAAGGGATGGTCAAGAGACTGCGGATGTGATACAAGAGAAGGTCAGAGACTGCAGACATGATAGAAGAACACTAGGGGGGCCGGAGAGCACAGGGAAAGCAGAGAGCACTGGAGGAGCTGAAGGGCAAGGGGAGGGGGTTGGAGAGAATTAAGGGGGGGGGGGGTTTGGAAAGCATTGCAGGGGAGTTGGAAGGCGCAGGGTGTGGAGAGCACGGGGGGGGCGGTCAGGGAAAACCAGGGGGATGGAGAGCATGGGGGGAACTGGAGAACACTTGGGGGGAACTGGAGAGCACTTAGGGCGAGCACAGGGGGGGTGGAGAGCACTGGGGGGGCCAGAGAGCATAGGGGGAGGTGAAAAGCACTGTGGGGATCTGAAGATCACCAGGGGGGGTTAAGAGCACTGAGGGGGGGGGGGGGTTAAGAGCAGTGGGGGGGTTAAGAGCAGTGGGGGAGGGCTGAAGAGAACTGGGGGGCCAGTAAAAGAAGTTGTATAGGAGGGGGATGGGGCAGCTGCATATAGAGAAATTGATTTCCATATTCCTCCTGCAGCCGCTGAATGCCTGCAGGAGGGAGAGAAGGAGAATCAGGCATCCAGCGGCAGCAGGAGGAATATGGAAACATCAATTCCTCTATATGCAGCTGCCCCATCCCCCTCCTATTCAGCACACACAAGGCTGCACAGCACTGCAGGCACTTACCTTCTTCCCGCCGATGCCGAAGACGCCTTCCCAGCCAGACAGGCTGGTATCTGTGGAGAACTAAGCCACCCTAGCAGGGACTCCTTTGTTCCCTGGATCAGTCGGATCTGATTGTCTAGAGACTGTGAAGTCTTGTCCCATTTGGCCAGAATGTACCTTTGCAAATGGAACCGCCTCGAAGGTAGACATCATCAGGCACATTACCGCATGCAAGTCCAGAGGGATAACCATATGCTGGACAGCAGGAGATGAATTGTAGCATGCAGTGTCTGGAGTTTATCCAGAGGAAGGAGCACTCTTGCTAAGGCTGAGTCCAGAGTCAGGCCCAGATAGTCCAGCTTTGTGGACGGAACCAGAGCAGACATCTGGAAATTCAGAATCCAGCCAAAATCCCTCAGAGTTCGTATGGTGATTTCTAGGTTTTCCTCCAGAGCAGTAGGGGACTCTGATTGCAGAAGGAGGTCGTCCAAGTAGCCCAGTACCGCGATCCCCCGTTGGCGTGACAATGCTAGCATCGGGGCTAACACTTTTGTGAAGACCTAAGGAGCAGAGGCGAGACCAAAGGGTAACGCCACAAACTGATAATGCTCCTCTCCCAGGGCGCACCTTGCCTTTCTTCCTGGGAACTGTAAACAGGTTTGAGTGAAAACCCTGAAAATGTTCCGAAATCAGAACCGGGAAAATCACCCCTTAAAGCAACAGGTCTTGCACAGCCCCAAACAGACCCTGTAAACAGTCAGGGACAGGCGCAAGTTGGAAGGAAATAACCTTGCCGAAGGACAAGAGTGAAACACGATCTTATAGCCGGACCGAATGACTTCGTGGACCCACTTGTCTTGTTCCAGGGAAGTCCACGGGTCCAGAAACCAACGAATACATCTCCCCACCCCTGATACGAGTGAGGGCACACCTTCATGCTGAAGGAGTCTTGTCCGCAGATCTTGAGAAGCTCGCTCCCGGTTTGCCAGACCAGGTTCGTTTGGATACTCCAGAAGAGCCCCTGTAAGTCTTCGAGCCCTTGTTAGTCGACCCTGAGGGACGATAAAACTTCTTATGAGCCGAGCAGGAGGGCCCATGTCAACGAAAAGGTTCCTTGCCCTTAGTAGCCTGAGGAAGAAAAGTACTCTTTCCCCCTGTGAGACCTTTAATGGATGTCATCCAGGGTAGCCCCAAACAGGCGATCCCCTTGAAAGGAGAGCTCAGTCAAGGCCTTTTTGGAAGTATGATCCGCAGACCAGCATTTAAGCCAAAAGACACGCTGCTGAAACAGAGAGCCGAGCCACTAGGGGAACCGCCACCAAAGAAGCATCAGATAACCTGCAGCCCCTGAACCGGCTGGTCCGCCAGCTCGGCAAAGGCAGGGAGGAGCTGTTCTCCCTCCAGATCACAGTGTAAAAGCTTAGCCCACTCGGTCAGAGTTTGCAACACCAGGGCAATGGTGAATACCAGCCTCAGTGGTGAACCAGCCAGAGTGTACAGTGCCTTGCGAAAGTATTCAGCCCCCTTGAACTTTGCAACCTTTTGCCACATTTCAGGCTTCAAACAAAGATATAAAACTGTAAATTTTTGTGAAGAATCAACAAGTGGGACACAATCATGAAGTGGAAAAAAATGTATTGGATATTTAAAACTTTAACAAATAAACTGAAAAATTGGGCGTGCAAAATTATTCAGCCCCTTTACTTTCAGTGCAGCAAACTCTCTCCAGAAGTTCAGTGAGGATCTCTGAATGATCCAATGTTGACCTAAATCAGTGTTTCTCAACTCCGGTCCTCAGGGCACACTAACAGGCCAGATTTTAAGTATTATCTTGGGGAGATGCAGACTCGAGTACTGCAATCACTGATCAGCAAATTAGATCACCTGTGATGTATTTCAGTTTTCTTGCAAACCTGGCCTGTTAGTGTGCCCTGAGGACCGGAGTTGAGAAACACTGACCTAAATGACTAATGATGATAAATAGAATCCACCTGTGTGTAATCAAGTCTCTGTATAAATGCACCTGCACTGTGATAGTCTCAGAGGTCCGTTTAAAGCGCAGAGAGCTTCATGAAGAACAAGGAACACACCAGGCAGGTCCGAGATACTGTTGTGGAGAAGTTTAAAGCCGGATTTGGATACAAAAAGATTTCCCAAGCTTTAAACATTGCAAGGAGCACTGTGCAAGCGATAATATTGAAATGGAAGGAGTATCAGACCACTGCAAATCTACGAAGACCTGGCCGTCCTTCTAAACTTTCAGCTCATACAAGGAGAAGACTGATCAGAGATGCAGCCAAGAGGCCCATGATCACTCTGGATGAACTGCAGAGATTTACAGCTAAGGTGGGGAGACTCTGTCCATAGGACAACAATCAGTCGTATACTGCACAAATCTGGCCTTTATGCAAGAGTGCAAGAAGAAAGCCATTTCTTAAAGATATCCATAAAAAGTGTAGTTTAAAGTTTGCCACAAGCCACCTGGGAGACACACCAAACATGTGGAAGAAGGTGCTCTGGTCAGATGAAACCAAAATCAAACTTTTTGGCAACAATGCAAAACGTTATGTTTGGCGTAAAAGCAACACAGCTCATCACCCTGAGTACACCATCCCCACTGTCAAACATGGTGGTGGCAGAATCATGGCTTGGGCCTGCTTTTCTTCAGCAGGGACAGGGTAGATGGTTAAAATTGATGGGAAGATGGATGGAGCCAAATACAGGACCATTCTGGAAGAAAACCTGATGGAGTCTGCAAAAGACCTGAGACTGGGACAGAGATTTGTCTTCAAACAAGACAATGATCCAAAACATAAAGCAAAATCTACAATGGAATGGTTCACTAATAAACATATCCAGGTGTTAGAATGGCCAAGTCAAAGTCCAGACCTGAATCTAATCGAGAATATGTGGAACGAACTGAAAACTGCTGTTCACAAATGCTCTCCATCCAACCTCACTGAGCTCGAGCTGTTTTGCAAGGAGGAATGGGCAAAAAATTCAGTCTCTCGATGTGCAAAACTGATAGAGACATACCCCAAGCGACTTACAGCTGTAATCGCAGCAAAAGTTTGCACTACAAAGTATTAACTTAAGAGGCTGAATAATTTTGCACGCCCAATTTTTCAGTTTTTTATATGTTAAAGTTTGAAATATCCAATAAATTTCGTTCCACTTCATGATTGTGTCCCACTTGTTGATTCTTCACAAAAAATTACAGTTTTATATCTTTATGTTTGAAGCCTGAAATGTGGCAAAAGGTTGAAAAGTTCAAGGGGGCCGAATACTTTCACAAGGCACTGTACATATTGCGGGCCACAGCCTCAGCCTCAGCCTTCCTGTCAGCCGGATCCTTAAAGACCGGGGACTCTTCAACCGGAATCATGGTTGCCTTGTTCAATCTGGAAACGGGAGGGTCCACCACCGGTGGAACAGTCCACTTCCTAATAAGGGACTCCTCATAGGGGTAACCCCTAGTAAATCGCTTAGGGACCCCAAGGGGACGCTTTGGTCGTTCCAACTCTTTAGCGACAATTCTGTCAAAATAGGCAGAGAAAGGAAACACCTTCGCCTCTCTGGATGGCTTGCGAGTGCCAAAAGGTAACTTGCGCCTTCATCCCAGCTGCGTCCTCATGCACAGATACAATCAGTGCTTCCACCAGCTCCTTTTCGTGCTAGGTTGCAGATGTGGAGGAATCACCCTCACTATCTGAGGATTTCAAGCACGTGGTCGCAGACCCAGCAGGGTGACCCACGTTTGCAGCAGCCGAATCAGATTCAGGATCTGATGGGACAAATGAGGCAGGGGAAGGTGAGGGGCACAAAGGACTCCAGGACCGCCGTCAGTGCATCGATGGATGGTTGGGACCCAGAGGGCCCGAAGCCTCTGAGAGGGGGTCAGGTGGGGAGATGTGCTCCAAAGACTTCATGAGTCACCAGGGGGACCCCACAAAAAGTGTAAAACACTGCACGCGACAACCCCCACCGCACTGGCAGCATCACCCAGTCACCAGGCACAAGCACTAAGCGATCCTCAGCAGAGAGGGAGAGAACCCAACCAGACTTACCACCAAGCAGAAAAAGGCACTTGCAGCCAGCAGGATAATCTGCACTCCACGTGCAGCGATCAGGAAGTGAAAAGATCCAGGGGTCAGCACTAGGAGATGAGGGGCTCCCACCACCGAAATCGCTGCCCACAGGGCACCACTGTCATAACCGCCGCTATTTTCAATGGCAAATCACTGCAAAATGGCTGTTGGACTACACAAACATGGCTGCTGTACATAGGAATACCCAGGCTACAGCAAAAGGGTGGCCCCACGAGGCTCCCAGGGACCCAGGAGGGATCCCTAGGCCTCAAGGACAGACTCAGGCAGGACAGGGGGGGGGCCCTGGCAGGAGCCCCCATCAGGTACACAGCCGATCGTCCGGTCGCCAGCGGCACACCCCCCCTGGCCCCCATCACCACCACAGCACCCTACCCCCACCGCAGGAGGTGGACCAGACCACCCACGCAGCCACAGCATAAGTAGAGGGGGGTAGGATGGGGGACAGATAAAAAGGGGGGGTCCTGATGGGAAAGGAGGGAACCAGGGTGTCCGACCATCCCAAGGAGGAGCCCACGTCCACCCAAAAACCGCCCAGGGGGAGAGGGGGGACAGGTACTCACTATACCAGGAACCAGGCGAGCACCGCTCTAGAAAGAACCCCCGAAAACTTCTTTGGCTGTACTTCTCCTATGGATCACAGAAGTGCAGTTTGTTCTGCACTCCTGTGACCTGTTTTCAGCAGACAGTGGGCCCGTCACAGAGTCGGTCTTGGCTCGGGCAAAATTGCAACCATATGGCTGGGATCCACCCACCTACCTGGACCGGCACTGCCTCTAAGCAAGCTGCTGAGAGCCAGAGCAGGCCGCTCCTGCCCTCTCCACAGCTTAGCGCTCCAGTGAGCGTTGGGGGGGGGGGGCTCAGAGCAGAGAGCTGCTGACAGACAGTCACTAGCTTTTAGATCAGGTAGCTGTAAGAACCGAGGGATCGGCGGTGTTTGATCACTCAGTTCTCAGTGTTAGAGCCGGTGGGGGACCGATGCTGCATCCTCCTGGGTAAGTATGATTTATTTTAACAATTCCCGTACTTTGCTTTTAATTTGCAAAATATGAGAGAAACTAAGAAAAAGTTTTTTTTATTATTTATATAGCAAAAAATAAAAACTCTGTCCTGGCTGCAGCTCTTCTCCGCACCGGAGGGGGGGACTTCAGAAGAGGTAGCGAGGGACCACTCTGTGCAATACAAAGTAAGTATAACCTCTTATTTTTTTAAAAAATTGTATTTTTGACTTACCGTAAAATCCGTTTCTCTGATCTTCATTGATAGACACAGCTCCAAATCTTCTTGACCATTGGGTTATACTGCCCCCTACAGGAGTAGGACACTAGGCAGGAAAAAGCTTGACTATGCTTATGGGGCAGTCCCAGCGGGTATACTCCCACTCTCAGCTATAGGCGCAGGTTTTGTTATAAGCAGTGTCAGAAGAAAGCCAACTCCACAGGAGGGTGGGTGCTGTGTCCGTCAAACCACAAAGAAATGGATTTTATGGTAAGTCAAAAATCCCATTTTCTCTTTCATTCACTGACGGATTTATCTTCTTGACCATTCGAACATCCCAAAGCAGTGTCAAACATGAGGGTGGAAACAGCAAGAAAAAATTCCTATGGCTAAACTGTAGCCAACCAGGTAACATGGAGCTCAACCATAAACAACTGGCGCTCACCTAAAAAACAATACACCCTCAAAGAGGACTAGGTCCTCTAAACAGCAGCCTGCAAAACCTTGGCAGATGCCAATACATCCACCTTACAAAACTTTGTGAAAGTGTGCACAGACGACCAGGTGGCTGCCTTACAAACCTGCATCACTGACGCCTGATGACAGAAGGCCCAGGAGGCACTAATCGCCCGAGTATAGAGTGTGCCTTAACAGGGAAAGGAGGAATCTGACCCTTAATTGAATAGGCTTGAATCACTGTCTGTCTGGGTCATCTGGAAATGGTCAGATCCATCCTTCCTAAAAGACTCCACAGCTGCCAGGTACACCCCGATTGCCCGAACCACATCCAGGGAATGGAAGGCAATTTCCTTAGAATTATTAGGCCTGGGACATAGAGAACAAAACAATGTCTTTATTCAAATGGAAATCAGAGACGACCTTTGGAAGGAACCATGGACAGGGACGAATAACCACCAAGAAAAGACAACGCCGCCAGCTCTGACACCTTGCGTCAGAGCAGAATTAATAGCCACCAAAAAGGCCACCTTCTGGGACTTTCGAAAGGAGGTTTCTGAAGAACCGGCAGCACCAAATTGAGGTCCCACTACGGCAATGGAGACTGCACTGGAGGAGCCAAGTATCGAACCCCCTGGATAAAGGTAAGCACCAAGGAATGCGTGGCCAATAGACGTTGAAAGAAAACCGCTAAGGCCAAAACCTGGCCCTTGATGGTACTCAAGGCCAGGCGCTGCTAAACCCCACATTGGAGGAAAGCCAATATCCGAGCCACTGAAAAGGAGTGAGGGTGAACCCCAAGACTCACACCACACAATGTACGTCTTCCAAGAACTATGGTAGATCTTCCTAGAGGTAGATTTTCTAGCCTTTTCTAGCCTTTAACAGTGTTGGAATGACCGATTCAGGCAAACCTCTATTTCCCTGTCGAAGAGAGAACGAAGCCACCAGATCAGGGACCCTCTCGTACCCTGGCTCAAATGGATCAGATTGTCTAGAGACTGAGGATTCTTGCCCCATTTCACCAGGATCTGTTTTTGCAGAGAACTCGTGTGGAACTGTCAAACGGAACCGCCTCGAAGGAAGACACCGTCAGGTCCAGCAACCACATGCAAACCCAGAGGGATAAATGTCTGCTGAACAACAGAGGCTGAATTGCCTCCTGCAATTTCTGGAGTTTTTCCAGAGGAAGAAAAACTCTGGCTGAGGCCGAGTCCAGAGTCAGACCCAGATAGTCCAGTCTTGTGGACGGAACCAGAGCAGACTTCTGAAGGTTCAGAATCCAACCGATCTCCCTCAGAGTTCGCAGAGTAGTCTCTAAGTTGTCCATCAGAGCAGTCGGAGACTCGGCTCGCAGAAGAAGATCATACAGGTATCCCAGTAGCGCGATCCCCCGCTGACGCAACAATACTTTGGAGAAGGCCCACAGCAAAGCGGAGGAAGCACTGTTGACTAGAACATATTGGAAAGGGAAGGTAGGTGTCCTTGATGTCGATAGATGTAGGGACGCTAATACTGTGCGAATGGACTCCATTCAAAACTTCTGTACCTGCACAAAGCACTTTAGCGCCTTGAGGTCCAGAAGTGAACATATCTTGCCTTTCTGCCTGTGAACTGTAAACAGGTTTGAATAAAACCTCTGAAAACTTTCCGAAGTCAGAACAGGGACAATCAACCCCTGAAGTAACAAAGTATTGCGCTGCCCTATAGAGATCCCGTAAGCGATCTGGGAAAAAGAGCAGGTTGGAAGGGAAGAACCTTTCCAGGGAATAAGACCAAAACTCGAACTCGTAGCCGGACCAAATGACATGTGGACCCTCTTGTCCTGTACCAGGGAGGTCCACCGATCCGGAAACCAGATACGGGTGAGGGCTCTTCATGCAGAGGAAGCCTTGTCCGTTGGTCTGGCAGAACCCGCTTGTGGCTTGCCAGACAAGCTCCTCTTGAAACCTCTGGTCGAGGCCCTGAAGAGCTTAGATCCTTTGTCTTGAGACCCTGAGGGACGAAAAGGCCTCTTATGAGCCGAGAAGAATGGCCCACATCTACGACAGGGCTCCTTGCCCTTGGAAGCCTGCAGAAGGAGAGTACTCTTCCCCCCCTGTGAGGCCCTTAATGATGTCATCCAAGGAAGCTCCAAGGCGACCCCCCACAAATGGGAGATCAGATAAGGCCTTCTTAGAAGTCTGGTCCACAGACCAGCATTTCAGCCAGATAATACGCCGAAGGACCACTGCTGACACAGTGTAGAAATCAAAGGAGCCGCATCCAAAGAGGCATCACAGGCAAACTGTAGCCCCTGGACCAACTGATCCGCTTGCTTCGCAAAGGCAGGGGGAAGCTGTTCCCCCTCCAGGTCCCAGCGTAAAAGTTTAGCTCACTGGGTCAGAATTTGTGACAGGGCAATAATAGTAAATACCAGCCTGTGCCGAACCAGCCACAGTGAACATATGGTGGGCCAGAGCCTCCGACCTCCTATCAGCCAGATCTTTAAAGACCGGGACTCCTCAACCGGAATGAAGGTGGCTTTATTTACCTGGAAACTGGCGAGTCCACTACAGGTGGGACTGTCCACTTTTTAAGCAGGGAATACTCATAAGAATACCGCATCGCAAAGTGCTTAGGGACCGCAAAAAATGGATTTTTGTAAAATCTTACCGTAAAATCCTTTTCTCTTAGCTCATTGACAGACGTAGTCCTCGGTGATACAGCACCTTCGGGTTATGTTGCCTCCACAGGAGCAGGACTAGACAGGAAATTAAAATGCTCTGGCCACACCCTAGGGGCAGTCCCAGAGGGTATATCCTCTCTCTCTCTGCCTCAGCAAATCAGTTATGTCACAAAAGCAGTCTTTAGAGATTTTAACCCAACCCAACTCAAAAACAGAGGGGCGGGGACTACGTCTGTCAATGAGCTAAGAGAAAAGGATTTTACGGTAAGATTTTACAAAAATCCATTTTTCTCTATCGCTCATTGACAGACGTAGTCCTCGGTGATACAGCACCTTCGGGACGTCCCAGAGCAGTATCACAAATGAGGGGTGGGAAAATGGAAATCAAATCCCAATCTAGAAGGCCCAACCGGTGCCAACTAGAAGTTTACAATGCTCATCCTTAATGATGAGACTCAACAAAAAGAAATTTTTCAAACAGAAAAAAACCCTCGAGGTAGACCACCGGTCTCCTCAAATTGCGGCCTGCAAAACCTTGCGGCCAAATGAGGCATCCGCCGATGCCATCACATCAATTTTATAGAATTTTGTAAAGGTATGTACCGACGACCAGGTGGCCGCCTTACATACCTGGACCACTGACGCCTGATGGCGAAAGGCCCAGGAAGTACTGAGCGCTCGAGTGGAGTGCGCCCTAACAGGGAACGGAGGGCTCTGACCCTTAATAGAATAAGCCTGTACCACCGTCTGTCTGATCCATCTGGCAATGGTCGCGGCAGATGCAGGCAAACCCTTTCTGGGGCCATCCGTGATCACAAAAAGTGAATCCGTCTTACGGAATGATTCCGTAGCTTTCAGGTATACTGTGATTGCCCGAACCACATCCAAGGAATGCAACGCATGTTCCCGATGATGATTGGGCTGAGGACACAAGGAAGGTAGTACAATATCTTCATTCAGATGAAAATCTGAAACCACCTTAGGAAGAAAGGATGGCTTAGGATGAAGTACTACCTTATCCCTATGAATCACTAGGTATGGGGACTGGCATGATAATGCAGCCAGTTCTGACACCCTGCGAGCAGAAGTGATAGCCACCAAGAAGGCCACCTTCTGGGATAAAGTAAGCAAGGGAATCTCCCTGATGTTTTCAAAGGGAGGTTTCTGTAGAACCGACAAAACTAAATTAAGATCCCAGGGCGGTAAGGGCGCGCGGACTGGTGGAGGCAGGTGCCGCACCCCCTGGATGAAATTCCGCACCAAGGACCTGGTAGCTAAAGGTTTCTGAAAGAAGATTGCTAATGCTGAAACTTGACCCTTGATAGTGCTCAAGGCTAGTTTCTGCTCAACCCCTTTTTGCAAAAAAGCCAATATTCGAGTCACCGAATAGGTACGTGGAGGAAATCCTAAAGATTCGCACCACGCAATATAAGTCTTCCATGTGTGATAATAGACCTTGCTGGAAGTCGCTTTCCTTGCTTTAATAAGGGTAGGAATGACTGAAGCTGACAAACCTCTGTCCTTCAGTACTTGGGTCTCAATGGCCAGGCCATTAAAACCAGCGACTGTAAAGCACAATGGTAAATTGGTCCTTGAGACCACAGACATTCCTTGAGACGAAGTTTCCACGGAACGTCTGCGACTAGCCTGTCCAAGTCGGCCAGGCCGGCTTGGCGAGGCCAGCCTAGAATTTCTAAAAAATCTTTTTAAGAAAAAAATCTTGCCAGGACCGAAGATCCCAGCAAGGTATCTAGGTCCTTACTCCTGACTAGACAGAAAAAAAACTGATTTGCTGAGGCAGAGAGAGAGAGGATATACCCTCTGGGACTGCCCCTAGGGTGTGGCCAGAGCATTTTAATTTCCTGTCTAGTCCTGCTCCTGTGGAGGCAACATAACCCGAAGGTGCTGTATCACCGAGGACTACGTCTGTCAATGAGCGATAGAGAAAGTGTGTTTTGGACAACCCCACTGTTTTGTGACAATATTATCAAAATAAGCAGGAAAGGGGAACGCCCTCGCCGCCTTGGAGGGCCTCTGGGTGCCAAAAGGGACCGGCGCCTCCGACGTAGCATCAGCCACATCCTCCATTTTTAAAGTTTCACGCACTGACACAATCAGTGCATCCACCAGTGACTTTTCATTCACGGCTGGAGGAGAAGAGGAATCATCCTCACTATCTGAGCATGCAGGATGCGTGGACACAGACCCAGAAGGATAACCCGCATCTGCGGTGGCTGAATCAGATTCAGGATCTAATAAGACAGATGAAGCAGGTGAAGGCGGGTCTAGCCTGTTTTCCCAGGGCCAAATCCACCTTGGACACTAAGGACTCCAGGACCGCCGTCAGTGCAGTAAGGTATTGTTGGGACCCGGCAGCCTCTGAGAGGAGATCAGGTGGGGAAATGTGCTCCAGGGACTCTATTAGTGAAGGGGGGACCCACACAAAAAGTGTTTAACATTGCAAGGGACACCCCCACCGCGCTTGCGGCACCACAGGGCCCAGCACAGAGCACTACCGTTGTTATAGCAGACAGAGGGAGAGAGAACCCCACAAAAAGGCTCACCACCACCGATCAGGTACTTACAGCACCAAGCTAACTGCATCACTAATCAGGAAGAGGAAGATCCAGGAGTCAGAACTAGGGGATGAGGAGGGGCTCCCACTGCCGAAATCACTGCCCATATAGCTTCAAAAACATGGCAGACGCTATTTTTGAGAAAACCACAAGAAAATGATCGCCGAGGCTACACAAACATGGACGCCGATCTACAGCACAAAAGGCTACAAGAAAATGGCGGCACCACACAGCTCCTGGGGGGGCCAGGGGTGACAACAAGTCCACAGAGGACCACATAGAAAAGGGGGAGAAACACTGCATGGGAAGGAGAGGAACCCGGGGGTCCGACCGTCCCAAGGAGGGGCCAACGCCCACCCCAAAACCCTCCAGAGGTAGAGGGGGACAGCTACTTACCATACCGGGAACACGGTGGGCACCGCTCCATCAGAATGGGGGCTGTCAGCCAGGACTGGGGGGACCCTCTGGATCTAGATTATCCAGTCCGTCGCCCAGTCTGGCAGTTGATTGAAGATTCTCACAGGAACAAAATAACAAAGATAGGAAAAAGTTCCATTTAAAAAGGGAAAAAAAAAATTGCAGAACGGCCGTCTGCATATGTAAACAAGGAAGATCGCCGTTCTGCTAGTAAGAAAGACCCCATACAGTAAGAAAACACTCCCAGGAAACACATTTAACCCTTTCATCGCCCCTGTTAACCCCTTCCCTGCCAGTGTCATTTATATGGTGACAGTGCATTTTTTTTTAGCACGGATAACTATATTGGTGCATTTTTTTTAGCACGGATCACTGTATTGGTGTCACTACAAAAAGTGTCACTTAGTGTAAGATTTGTCCGCCGCAATGCCAAAGTCCCACTAAAACTGATCGACGCCATTACTAGTAAAAACAATACAAAAAAGTTTTTGTAGTTTGTAGACACAACAACTTTTGGGCAAACCAATCAATATACGCTTATTGGGATTTTTTTTACCGAAAACATGTAGCAAAAATACAGATTGGCCTAAATTGATGAAGAAATTTGATTTTGTACATTTTATTTATTTCATTTTTTTTTTTTCTTTTCAAAATTGTCGGTCTTTTTTTGTTTATAGCGCAAAAAATAAAAACCGCAGAGGTGATCAAATACCACCAAATAAAAAACTATTTGTGGAAAAAGAACATCAATTTTATTTGGGTACAGCGTCGCATGACTGCCCAACTGTCAGTTAAAGGAACGCAGTGCCGTATAACAAAAAAATGGCCTGGTCAGAAAGGGGGTAAAACCTTCCAGGGCTGAAGTTGTTTAAATAACTATAAATGAAGGAAAGTTTCCAGCTATGCATCATCTGAAATGGTTAGATTTAGCAGCAAGATTTAAACAGACAGAACGCAGGTAAATTTATGCACACAGGGGATGTTGTGCTACCTTTGTATTTAAAGCTGTATTTCAAGTAAGAATTCATGCATAAATGTCCAATGAGAAAAATAACACCTATGTCAACGCATTAGGGTCATTATAGAAGAACCCATCTTTGCTTCTCTCTATAAGAAGCTTGTAGACCAGTTTCTCTTATTTTTGTACAATAGGAGATTAAAATGCTACGGTGATTTTTAATTGGAGAATGTTTTTTTAAAACAGGTAAAAACTCTTTCATGCTTTCAGTATTTTTATGCTGTAAAGTATAGATCTCACTGGCTTTTCCTGTCTTATCAATGCATTGTGATGTTCCATGGTAACAAGTCCTTCAAACACCTGTCAGCTTTGAACACAACAGAGATCATTCATATGTAAAGTTTGCAGAGTCAGCTTCTAAAGAGTGAAAAGGTTATACTGCAAGGAAAAGCCTCCACATGTTAATGCACGAGCTTGGCGATTAAAACCTGAGGATCTATTATAGGTTACATTAATACCACATGTAAATAGAGCAATGAAATGATGTGTGTGATTTTTTAAGGAAATCCTTCATGGGGACCCAAGAGGTTGTGTCTGTGCTTCATGTCAAACTGACGGTTCTTGACCAGTTCCACTTTCTGGCACTTTTTGTTTGCACAAGAAAATCATTTTTTTTTTTTTTTTGCTAGAAAAATTAGTTAGAACCCCCAAACATTATATATATATATATATATATATATATATATATATATATATATATATATATATATATATATATATATATTTTTTTTTTAAACAGAGGCCTTTAGAGAATAAATTGGGGGGTTTTGCAATTTTTTATGTCACACAGTATTTGCTCTGCGTTTTTTCAAACCCAATTTATGGGAAAAATAATTACTTTAACTTTTAATGCAGAAAAACACAATACTTAACCCAATTGTTTTATAAGATATAAAAGATGATGTCACGCTGAATAAATAGATACTAAACATGTCACGTTTTAAAATTGCGCACGCCCACACAACAGCGACAAACGCAGAAAATTCTACTATTCATAGACAACGCTTTAAAAGTCTTTACAGGTTACTGCTTTAGAAGTACAGAAGTGGACTAGTGCTAGAATTACAGCCCATTCAGACTGGCACGATCCAACTTCGAGAGGCGACCTGTGAAGTCAGAGTGCACCGCGACTTCGGCGCGACTTGCAGGGACTTCACATAATGGAAGTCTATGCAAGTCGCTCCCAGGTCGCCCCAAAGTAGTACAGGACCCTTTTTCTAAGTCGGAGCGACTTGTGTCGCTCCTATTAGAACGGGTCCTGTGCTAATCAATGGCGAACGACCGAGCGCAACTTGTCGCCTGACAAGTCGCGCTAGTGTGAATGGGATCTTACTGCCCATGATCTGATGATACCTCACATAAGTGGGACAATCGCAGTTTGCCTGCATTCAGAACCAACGTACACATTCGCCTTTGTGCGCCAACATGGAGGGCACTTAAACTATTTTTTTTTTAATTATTAATTTATACATTTATTTTTTTAATCACTTTTATTACTGTCACAAGGAACGCAAACATCCCTGTGACAGCAATAGGCACGATGGGTACTCTATGCAGGGATCTGGGGTCCACAAGACCCTAAAACCTTCCATTGCCCTTGAAAGCATTCAAAACGCCAAGATCCGCTTTTTTTAATAGTATAACAAAGTGTCTGGAGATAAAACCTCAAAACACCCGCCCAGCGCTGGTGGCCACAGAAATGATATATGTTTAAAATTAAATATAATAAATATATACAGTTCAAATATGCAAAACCGCAGACAGTCAGCACTTCAATAGTGCATTAGCAGCTGCTTTATAAAAGTCACAAAAGAGTAATAAAATGTAATCTCTCCTGCACAAAATAGCAGCATTGAATCACACTCAGCAGCGCTTCCATTTAGTCCATATATAAATATGTGTCCATAAATACAAGTGTCCATATAGGGTTAAACAGAGGTTGAGGTCACAAAAGTGTGAAAGGGGCCTTCAGTAATCAAGGTATAGTGTGTCCCCTTTCAATGCAGAGTGACCACAGGGTGCCCCCTTTCAATGCAGAGTGACCACAGTGTGCCCCCTTTCAATGCGGAGTGACCACAGCGTGCCCCCTTTCAATGCAGAGTGACCACAGCGTGCCCACTTTCAATGTGGAGTGACCACAGCGTGCCCCCTTTCAATGCAGACTGATTGACCACAATGCAGAGTGAACAGCGTGCCAAGCCCCAGTGCACTTGACTTGCCTGTTGTAGCGGCGGCTTCCTCTCTTCAGTCCCCGCGTCTCTTCGAGTCCTCCCGCGTCCCGCCTCCTCCTCGGCCAATGGCATTGGCCAAGGAGGAGGAGGATCCGTGAGACAGTAGCGAATTTTCATTCGCTATTGTCACACAAATGGGCGGGCTCGAGGCGCACTGCTCTGCGCCTCGGGTCCACCCTTTTCGGAGATTGACAGTGTCAGAACGATCGTGCGGGCCGCATGCGGCCCACGGGCCGGAGGTTCCCCACCCCTGGCCTAAAGGAACACCAGGGTGATTCACTGCAGTTGTGAAAACTATTTGAAACCTCCGTTTAACCCTATATGGACAATTGTATTTAAGGACACATATTGATATATGGACTAAATATAAGCGCTGCTGAGTGTGATTCAATGCTGCTATTTTGTGCAGGAGAGATTACATTTTATTACTATTTTGTGGCTTTTTTTAATACTTTCGATTTTCAAAAACTGGTGCCTTTAGGATGCCAGTAAACAGAAAGTGATGTCATGACGTCGCTTCCTGGCTACCATATCCAAGACCCGATTAAAGCCGATTTCAGCTTTGTTCGAGTCGCCGGCCAACCAACATGGGTCGCCTGCTGCAGGCATCACCCCGATACAACCACTTGAATTCAAATGACATACAGGTACGGGATTTGGCGGCAAGTGGTTAAAGTGATATTAAAGTTTAATTTCGCACAACAAAAATGTAATACTTACCTGCCCTGTGCAATGATTTATCCCTGATCCCCCTCTTCTCCAGTCCCCTGCCAGCGTTCCTAGCTCCCCCCCCCCCCCTTCAAGTACCACCACCCCCTCCGACTGGGCTTAGCCCCACCCCCAGCTCCCTCCCCAATCTGCCCTATGAGGAGGGAGTGGTGAATGAGGGCTTGCTTTACTGCTTGTTCACAAAATGTAAATACTTTAGCACAGTCTAGGCGCAGAATCACATTAACACTCAACAATGAAACCTCTTTCTGAAGTGTAATAGAAACCATCCATTTTATTTTATTTTTTTTTTTTTCTTCAGCAAAAACAAAATCCCTATACTAAGCATCTGTAAAAGTTACAAATTCCAATTCTCATAACACAACTTACAATAAATACATGTGGATATCACTCTGTAGGTATTTACAATGTCGGATTTACTTCTACTTATTATTCATCAAGATTTCTTACACGCTAGGGTATTTTATAGAGTATAAAAATATTTCTGCTCTATGAAAACATACATGTTGCAAACACACAATGGATGCAGCAAACGGTCACTACTGTTTTAGGTGGAATACCGAAAAATGCTTTATCTTGCAATTTATCAAATAAAATGGGGAAAAAAGAGCAAAGCTATAGTGTAAGGTTTGGTTACTCATAGCAATGCAGTTACAGTGGAAAAGAAAGGGTAAGTAAGTATATCCATCTTTTGATCAGTAACCATTTAAAGTGACATTAAAGTCTTTTGTTTTTTTTTTTAGTTTAAAAATAACAAACATGTTATACTTACATGCTTTGTGCAGTAGTTTCGCACAGAGTAGCCCAGATCCTCCAGTTCTCGGGTCCCTCACCGGTGCTCCTGGTCCCTCCCTCCTGCAAGGTGCCCCCATTGCAAGCAGCATGCTATAGGGGCACTCAAACCGAGCCGCCGTTCTGTGTGTCCTTTCAGACATGGAGCTGAAACTTGGCCTAGCCCCTCTCTCCTCACTGGCTCAGTGACTTTGATTGACAGCAGCGGGAGACAATGGCACCCGCTGCTGTCTCAGCCAATGAGGGAGAGTCCCGGATAGTCGAGGATCTTGTGCAACATCACTGGATCGAGATGGGGTTCAGGTAAGTATTAGGGGGGCGCTGCACACAGGTTTTATTTAATCTTAACCACTTAAGGACAGCCCTATGTACATTTACTGCGGCAGGGTGGCCCTTAAGTGCAAAATCATGTACCTGTACGTGATTGTTTCAATCGGCTCTAGAGGACGTGCGCACACCCACTTACATGTAATTGCATCCAGGACCGATCACTTGCATATGGTCGGTGCATGAGCAGACTGCCTGCTGGGGTTCTTGCATGTAATAGTCATGTGGGTGCATTAGCAAGTGTGGATGCACCCTAAAGCATAGGCTTGGCTGAGGGCGAGTCACTTTTGGATTAAACTGCATTCTACACAATGGAAAAAACTGTAACAGAATGGTTTTAGTTCCTGCTGTAGTACAATGCATAAGGGATAACTTTAAATGAGAGGAAACAGGAGAGTGTTCATTTTGCAAAGTTAATCTTCTCCTGGCTAAAAAATTACCCAGTTTTTATGCCCATGACTGGATGTCTAAAGTGAACAGTTTTACCTTTTCGCTAAGATCAGTAAGCGCTCACTTTGCTACATGAACAGTCTGTTTAGTAAATTACCATTTTTTTTTTTACTGCTCTGCTGGTTTTAATCAAAATTCTTTTGTATCTACCATATCATGGAAAAAATAGGGCAGACATTTTACCCCCTTTACTTTAAAAAGGGAAGATATTTGCTATTTTAATCATACATGTAAAAGAAGAGATTAGCTTGATTTAAATAATCCTATCAATGTTTGTTAGGTTTTTAAAAAAAAAAAAAAACGTGTTTCTACGTAAAGTCTGTAATTGTATAACTATATGTGGGCAGCCGAACTTGCCTATTACATACACACAGGCTATACAAAGGGGTTGATTTACTAAAACTGGAGAGTACAAAATCTAGTGTAGCTGTGCATGGTAACCAAAAAGCTTCCGGGTTTTATTGTCAAAGCTTAAACACTTTGGTCACACCAACTGCGACATTGAAATCGGGCTACTTCACTTAAAGTAGCACGATTTCCAAGTAGCATTTCAGGACTTAATTATAGAGACTTCTATAAATAAGCCCCGAAAAAGGGAGAAACATGTCTGAGTAGTTCTCGACAGGTGGAAAACAGGAGCCGAAGCCATCTTTTACCCAGCTCATTACATTTATGCAACAGGGAGTCAGTGTCTGTGTGCAGAGGGCCACCATTTTGTTGAAGTCTACTGGAGCCTGACAGGCCAATTCTGTCTGTCTTGCACCATTCTATTCACATGCTGACACGTTTAGCGTCGGTTCACACTACGGCGATCCGACTTAGGGGGCGACCTGTGAAGTCGCGTGCACCGTGACTTCGGCACGACTTGCACGGACTTCATAAAATGAATTTCTATGCAAGTCGCTCCAGGTCGCCCCGAAGAAGTACAGGATCCTTTTTCTAAGTCGGTCGCTCCTATTAGAACCGGTCCTGTACTACACTATGGGACGCGGCGGTGCGTGACTTGTCAGGCTGACCAAGTCATCTGACAAGTCGTACCAGTGTGAATGGAGACTTAGAGGGGCATTCGGGCGGTACTATTTTCAGTGTTTTGGGCTAGATAAGTAAAAAAAAAAAAAGTTTTCTGAAAAGCGTGTTGCAGTTGCTGAAGGATGAGCATACAAAATACATTTTATCATTAAAACATTTACCATTAAAAAAAAAAAAAAAAAGTAAAAAAAAAAAACAATTGTTGAAAATTTGTTATGAAACAAGCTTTTTTTGTAGTTTGAATTAAAACATTTTATACACTTTACATAACTAAAACACATAAACACAATGCCTTTAACTGCCAATTCCAGCACTTGATGAAAAACAGCGCTCTCAAATAAAAACAAAAAAAAACTAGTGCCATAGAAAAAAAAAAAAACACTAACAAGCTCAACCAGATTTTTGGGCTTTTGTAAAATACTCACAATTGCGTGAGAAACTTGTTGCAAAGTCCTGCGGTTTAAATTTACTTTTGAGTTATGGCAAGTTTAGACAAATACCAGGGGCTAGGTGGTCAAAACTCCTAAAAAAATTTAAACATTATATCCTTGGTAAGATCAATACAAAATTGATTCTGCTTGGTTGTCACTGAGTTCTCGTTATTTAAGGCCCATAGTGCGCAACATTCAAGTTAAAAACGTTCACCATTTCCTTAATTACACTGTAAAGCCTTTATTTTATATAAAAATGAACATGAAAAGTGAAGCTTTGCCATGTTATTGAAAATATTTTAAAATTGTTAATTGTACTCAAGTACTGTCCTGAATAATAGAACTTGTCTTTTCCTGGCCTGTCCTGGCTTCTCGTGACGCTACATTCTCATAGTTGTATATCTGCAGTGCAAGATCTAAGGCACTGCTGCGTCTGTCTACAGGTCCCAGGAGTTTCAGCATGAGATTTGGTCATGTCATTAATTTACTGCTCATGGTTCTTGCTGGAGGCTCTGCCATAAGGAAACAAACTACTACTTTTAGGGAGACCACAAGTAATAATGGTAACTGGTCATTTGCAAACAGCTTGCCTTTTATTGAGCACACCTTCAGTTTATCTTTAACAGAAAGCTGTTAAATACTTGGCCTGCTATTGCTGACCACCTTATAAAATGGTTCGCTGCAAGACCATTATTCTCTTCCTCTGGCTATAATACTTGAGAGTCAGCAGCCAAGGACAAATTAGGAGCCCTGTCATTATTTGTTGCATTGTACTAGGTAAACGGTTAAAGTTAAAAAAAAAAAGAAAAAAAAAAAACACACTAGGTTATATACTGCTACTACAGCAGGTTCACTTTAATCTAAGCACTCCAGACTTATGGAAATTGGTGCAAGGTAAAACATAACAGATAACATTTTGCCTCTAATCTGAAGTAAATGGAAAAAAGGGACATGGAATAGGATTGCTTGTCATAAACATCACCTCTATTGTTTGATTTTCATGAAAGCCCCTGTGGAGATCAGCTCTTCCAGTAGAATCCTGACACATTTTTAAGTGTAATGAGCGAGTGCTCATGCACATGGACACATTTAGGCATACACTGCAAGAATTTGGCATATTTCCATGACCAGGAGTCACAAGTGTTGGGGTATGGGCTTGTGATCATGGCTGTATGCCAACACTTGTGACATTTAGGTGCGGAATATGCCAATTTTTTTGCGATGTAAGCCTGAACGTGTTTGTGTGCATGAGCCCTTATCCACACAGCAAATGACTGACAAATACACAGGGTAAGATAACAAGCATGAATGTTTCCCTACAGCTGCACTTTCTCATCTTCTTCATCACTGCCACCAATGCTGCTGTCTGTAGATGCTGCGTCAACATCACCAGCCTGTGTAGCCTTTGCATTTCCTGGCAGATGGACACCGCTGTCTGTAGATGCTGCGTCATCACCAGCCTGTTCCGCCTCTGTGTTTCCTGGCAGGTGGACACTGCTGTCTTTGCTATGTGTAGGCTCTGAGACAATGTCCTGCTTCTTTTCCAATTGTCCGTTACTAGCGGGTAATGTTGCGCTGTCATTACCAGCAGCCTTGGATTTTTTCTGCTCGTCATCGAGAAATTTCTCCCATCCCTTGAGCCTCTCTTCTCTTTCTCGAGATGTCTCTTCAATCTGTAGAAGAAAACATTCAGTACACTACTTCAAAACTTTGCATGGGTGGATAGTAGTATCTGATGGTAATTAAAACAGGACCATGGGCAAAATAAAAATGAAATATATATGTTGCAATCTGTCACACATCCTATTTGCTTTTGCTTTATTTTTTTTTATTACCAGTTGATAATGCCAGTAGTTTTATTATTTGTCCTACTTACAAGCTACAATTGAAGAGACCAGCTCTAGCAGTGATGAAGAGTCTGGATTACAGAGAAAATTTTAGAAGAAAAAAAAATGCACTAGCAAAAAATAAAAAATTGCCCTTTTCAGGCAGAAGATATGCATACTGGGAGTGGGAGAGGTTATCCTGTGCCAGCCTACAGTTTTTGCTTGCCATTGTGGAATCCTGCTGTAGGCAGAAATATAATCCAAAAAGGTCAAAGACTTCCAGTGTCCCTTACTGGATTGAAAAAAATATGAAATCTGGAATCCAGCAATACATTCCCTGTTGTGGGAGAACAACATACTGTGGACTGAATGGTGTCAGCCCTGTCCAGTAACATTTGCTAAACTAATCACCCACTCCTATTCTCTGATTCCTACAACACAAAGGCTAATCATTATGTCGTCTATGATAAGAACTAGAAAAGGCCAAAAAGCATCTGTGAAATAACACAGGAAGTATACAGAGTGCTCAGAATTGCTCTTTTTTTTACAAGGTCAGCAAGGTTTTTGTATACCTATTAAATAGATTAAAAATACTTCTAATTTCCTAATCAACAGGTGAAATAGGGAACAAATAAGCTCTCTTTTTAAATAGGAATTTATACACATTAAGTCCCAGATTACCTGATAATCTGTAACACCATCCCACGTTTCCACAATGAGCTGGCGACCACCAAACCATCTTCCATTGAATGCCAGAGTGCAGGCATCACCTTCTTCTGCTTCTTTAAATGAAACTGATGCTACTCCATCAGGATGCCTCTAAAGATAATAAAAAAAAGCCACTTTGCAATCATAGAGAAATAGCTGGCAATGTAAAAATACATTTAAATGAAATATAGAGACCCTATTAAAAGCTAGTTTAAAAGGAAAAGTAAAACATTTGCAAAAGGTCAAAGTGTCCACAGAATGTCAGCTTCTTTATTTAGGTTCCCAGTAGTAGACAAAGGGAGGGGGAGGGGGCTAAAGAGCAGACTTGTGACCCTTTGCCTTGTTTATAATTAAGGCATTACTGTCCACCATTGTTATGAATTCCCAGACAGGATTTTTGTAAAACAGCCTGGTTGTAAACAGGATCAGAGGACAAAAAAAATATATATTTTTTACCCTCTGGTCCTCCAGGTCTCCCAGTGCCTTTTTAGGACCTGGGAGAGACCAGTGTCCAACATGGCCACACCTTATATTAGCGGAGCTCAGCCATTTTGTTGGTTAGTTACCGGACTAAGCTGGGCTGTATCCAGCCCTGGGGGTCTCTTCCTGCTTCAGCGATCTTAATACTAGGGAGGTTGTTGTGGAGGGACCCTTCCCACCGCGGTGGTTATTGAGAGCAGGTGTCTCTAATTTTTCCCACCCACGGGGAGGGGGGCAGGATCCGGGGGACCTAATCACTACGTATTTATAAGGGGAGCACGCCAGGCAAGGCATATTCATCCATTGGGGAAATTGCTGTACTTTGGAACCACCATGTATGAAGGTTGTGGAACTCTGTTTTAAAGATGGTTTGGTGATTGGTTACTACTACGGACTACATTTTAAATTACATCAGTTAAGTTTCTCTTTAGGGTTGGAGATTACACTGGACTGACTAGGATCAGTAACTGATTGTGGGTAGGTGATGACATCGGTGAGTAGGAAGAATTCCCTTCCAAAGATTTGTGCCCAACTTGGAAAGGAGGTGGTAGTGAGCCCTATTGGGGCCTGGGCTGCTGCCTCAGGGAACAGCCTTACGGTCGATTCGGCATGTAACCTTGTAAAGTAGCTAGAGCAGAGTGCCCGGTATCAAGTTAAAAAGTTGAAAGTGGGTTTAAACAAGTTTTCTAAAGGTAGCAACAACTCAAATCAAGCCAACGTGTTTTGGGGAACAGAGTCTCCCCCCTTTTCAGGACTGTTGCTGCATGCTAATGGATGGGGAGGGATCCCAATCAGGTGTGCCTGTAGCACAAGGATCAGACAGATAGATGTCTGAGTGCCAGCTGTGAATACAGTCAATGTTGCCTCAATAGTCATAGCCGGAACTCAGACATTCATCCACCTGATCCTTGTGCTGGGGGGGGGGGGGGGGTCTCTGTTTCCCCGAAACACGTTACCTTGCTTTTACTTGTTACCTTCAACAAGCATCTTTAAACCCACTTTTAAAAACTCACATTTACTGGATACCAGGCGCTCTTTTCTATCTACTATCTAGATCACTTAAAGTGATTGTAAATGATCACCTTGTAAAACAACCCATTCAGTCTAAAATGAAATGCAAGAAAATGTTTGTATAGAACACATTAAAAAAAACTTTTTTCTCCCCTTTTTTTTATAGGCAATACCGTTCCCTCTGTTCTCAGCTGCATAAAAGCTGGGGGGAGGAGGAGAAGCAGCAGCACACTGACCTTCCCAATGAATGGCTGTGCAGCAGGGGCATGTCAGGGCAAGTGTGATCATTGGAGGAGAGCATACCGAGTTCCCAGCACAGCTAGAGAACTGACCACAGTGTGCTCTCCTGCCTGTGTGGTCAGTTTTTAATAGGAAAGTAGTGGGACTGGCAGGAAAAATGGGGGATTTCACACAAAGGAAGCATACAAAGTGAAAAGGATACTTTCTCATACAAATACATGATGCAAGCAGGCACATATCAGGAATATGAAGTATTGGGTTAATAAAAGCTTTAAGTTTGGGTGGGCTATGTTGGTACCTTCTGGGTAGTCACAATTGAACCAATATTACTAGTAGGACTATGCACATCCATCTTTTTTCCCAGGGCCCCTTTTCCTGTGTATTTTTGGTTAATGATCAAATTCTATTGATACTAAATAAGGGCTATTTATGTATATGTATTTATCTTTTAGACACTGTTTATTGGAGTCCCTAGTATATTAGGCAACTTATTTGATTACATGGTAGGTAAGTGTGTGGAAATTACTACTTTTGGCCCAACATTTCTTACATTCCCTTCCCCAAACCTCTTCCTTCTCCCACGACCCTTTCTGTTTATTATTTTTTCTCTTTCCCATTTATTCCCTCTCTTTTTGGCCATTTTTCAGTTGATGTTTTTATACTGACGTTGGTCAATCTTTTATAAAGGATTTCTTGAATAAAAAATATTTTAATATGATTTTTGTGAACTACCTCCACAGAAATAGATAAGTCCCTGTTGTTTTGTCTGCAAATTGGTATTATTTATGAGTCTGGGACATCTCTGTTGTTTTTTTTTTTTTCTAGCTAGGTCTATACAAACTTCCCACCAAGGCTATATATGAGGATTTTTCATAAGTCAGATTACTGGAACAACCTAGTCTTCAGTGCCAAACAAATCATTTTTCATGGAGTGAACTACCTGTCCCAGGACAGGATGTTGTGTTGCAGAGGTCTGCAGTAGAACTGGCCAAAATGGGACTCCCTTGAAGGAGGTCACCATCAGACCCAAGGTTTCATGCAAAAGTAGAGAGTTGGGACAACTCCTGGACTGGGGAGCTCAAATCTGATATTGTAGAGTTTGAAGTTTCTCAGGTGGAAAAAAAAAAAAAAAAAAAGCACCCTGGCCAGAGCTGTGTTGCGGACTTAACTCAAATACTTTAAATGAGGAGTTGGTTCCAGCAATGATTTTGGAAGGTTCAGGATTCATAAAAATTGCTGTAAGGTCTGGACTGTCAAAGCCATGAAGTCATACATAGCCTGCACCAACTGTTACCTTACCAGGAGGTCATCTAAGCATCCCACAATGAGGATGCAACGAGAGCACAGCAGGGCTGTCACTGGAGTCAGCACCATGGTGAACACTCGAGATGCAGATTAGAGGTTGAAGGACAGGGCCACAAATTGGTAGTACTGGGGTCCCAAAGCAAAGGAAACACTGAAACAAAATGGGTATGTGCAAATGTTCAAGGCCTATTTAATAGCCTTAGATGCCAAAAAGTCTCCCTGGTGAAGGAAGGCGATGAGAGGATAGCTGGATTCAATGCAAAATGTCTGAGCTCGAAGAGATTCAGAGTTTAAAAAGGGAACAAGGGGACAACTGCCATCCTTGGAATCATTCTGCCACAAGAATTAGGGCAATGACACCTTAAATGCAGAGGACCCACAAGGGCTTGATGAAGAACTGCTAATCTGTGCAGGACACAGCAAGATTGGATGTGAAAAACAAAGGAGGGAGCAGTGATCAATTCTCCACCTTGCAGCCTTTGGAGACCATTCCTTCACCTAGGTGTCTGAGATGCAAGTTGTCCAAATGCCAGCAAAAGCTTAACAAATGTCCTGCCATTTTGAAAAATGTATGCACACCTTTATGCTGAAGTTTTGTCTAAGGATTTGGTGGACTATAAATCCTGGACCTTGTCAGTTGACTGCAAGCAAAGCTTTGGGGGGGCGTCTGGATGGACATGAAAAAAAAAAAAAAAGGCAGTTTCATAAAAGATAAAGAGGGAGAATACTTTGCATTTTCAATCATTTGCTCCAAGTGTTCTACAAGCAGGGGATCAACCGCAGTAGTGACAAGATCCTTTTAAAGCCTTTTTTGCAGTGCACATATACAGTATAGCTGTTTGCTATAGTAGTAGTACCTGCACTACTTTGATGCAACTTTTGATGCGACTTTGATCAAGAGAGTGTAAAGTTGGATCAAAGTCGCATCAAAGTCTCACTCTAAATCGCAATAGTGGAAATGTAGACTAAAGCTCAGTTTCCATTAGTGTGACTTGTCACAGCCGAATAATTTTAATGGCACCCATTCCCAGCAACATGACTTTGAAAAGGTATCGGCACTACTTTAAAGCAACTTCGATCCAGAGAGTGTAAAGTTGGATCAAAGCTGCACTCTAAATCGCAATAGTAGAAACGTAGACTAAAGCTCAGTTTCCACTAGTGTGACTTGTCATGCAACTTTGGACACACAAAGTCGCATGACAAGTCCCAGCCTATTGATTTCAATGGCACCTGTTCCCATCTATGCGACTTTGAAAAAGTACCTGCAATACTTTTATGCAACTTTGATCCAGAGAGTGTAAAGTTGGATCAAAGCTGCACTCAAAATCGCATCAAAGTTCCACTCTAGCCACATTTTCACTAGTGGGACTCCTAATTTGTGCAATTTAGAGTGCGACTGAGTGCAGATTTGAGCCACGTTACACTCTCTGGATCAAAGTTGCATTAAAGTAGTGCAGGCACCTTTTCGAAGTTGCTGATTTTCAAAGTTGCATAGATGGAAACGGGTGCCATTAAAATCAATGGGCTGTGACTTGTCATGCAACTTTATGTGTCCAAATTTGCATGCCAAGTCACACTAGTGGAAACAGAGCCTAAAATTCATTACTCGCATGTAATGAGCAATAGAAAATCGATCTGTATCCTTCTAAACTTTCAAAAATGTTCCTTTGTACCTTATTTCTTTCATACATTGTGCCAGTCACATGACCACACTCTCTCTCTCTCTCAGGAGAAGCTGCTTTGGTAGCCTAAACAAGGCTATAAAGACAGGAGGAGATTATGTTCTGTGAAGGATAGGAGGGATGGGGGTGGAGCTGGGCAGGTCTAGGCATGCCTGTCTAAGAAAGAACGACAACTTTTCAGAAAGTGAAACACAGCTTAGCAAATTCAGATAAAGGGAGATAGCGTTGTCGGTGAAGAACAGGAAGAAGCCGATTTATTAGATAAGACTTTCTAAGCTAGACAAGCAGCTAGCCAGAAACTGAATAATATCAAAGATAAAGATATTTAACATACTATTATTAGGAAAAAAAAAAATATTTTTGACTGGAGTTTCCCTTTAAGGCTGGGCACTGCTGGATCAACAATGGGGACAGACCACTTTTTAACAAAGTCCTCTCCAAAGGGGTACAAGTCTAATAAGTGCTTGAGGGAAGCAAACATTCATAACAGAAGACTTGAACAGCAGATGCAATAAGAAAACCTTTGAGGTCTTAGTGTCTCTCAAGGACCCAAGACTGCGAGCAGCACTAGTAGAAGAAACGGGGCTGATGCTCTAGTTTCAGACAGGTGTAAACCACATCAACAAGAGCTGTAACAGTAGCTTTTAAGTTGAAGAAATGGCAGAAGACTGCAACTTCTTAGAGGCAAGCTTGTCACGTAAAGAATGGACTGACAGAATCTGGCAGTCTCTGTGGCAGATCACTCAGAGGTCACGGGCAGATCAGATACAGAATCTGCTAAAGGAGGGTGCAGGAGCAAGCTTGTTGCTTCTTTGGTCAAATTCAGCAAATAAATGTGCAATTTGGGCCAATGTCATCTGAGAGGGCAGAGCTATGGAAGGCTTTATAGGTAGACTTTAGGATCAAAGGGCAAAAGGATTTCAGGCTGCAGACACTGGGCACGTTAGTAGGCACGCTGCACGCAATATCTGAACCATAGGAGTGTGAGCTGGGGGCACCATCTCCCTGTATCTAGAATCAGACAGAATGTGACCACATTGCAGTTAGCCATGGAACCTAAAAAACTTGTAGCAGATGAGGGTCAAATGGTCAGAGGTGACCAGTCAATGTAGAGGGCAGCAGGAACAGAACGAATATCAGAGTTCCATGAGGCTCTTTGAAAGCAGGAGCTGCAGCGGGGAGATAAATCTTTGATGTTGTATAGTGAAAAAGAGCACAGAGCACGTGTGCACCCTGCAGATGACATCAGCACTGAATTTGGAATGAGCCTAACACAGAACCCAGTGCCTGAAGGTCACTTCCAGGCTATCCCCACAACGTTCAGTCCAGTAAGGTCTACAGCACTCCAAAAGCCAGGCTGCAAACAAAGAAACCAACTCAAGCAGTGATTTAAAAAAAAGAGTGTTTGATTAAAGAAAAAAAATTATGCTAGTAAAAATTGGGTGCCCTTTTAGTTTCTTTACTTTTACTAGTCTTTTAATCACAACTAAATTGAACTTTTAGTTTGACTTCACACATATGCATTAAGGTAAAGTGTGATTTCCTGTGTATAAAAACAATGAATCCTAATGCATGGTACGCATGTGTTTTAGGTACAATTAACTTAGAATGGCTGCCATGCTTTGGTGTGCACTGAAAGAAATAGAACATGCTTCATTTGATGCAGCACATACCAACACACTGTAACTTATCACAATGCACTTCAATGCATAGAAATACATGGTTTTCAAAGAGAAAAGAAAAAAACAAGCATTGCAATGTGTTTTAACAACACACTGCAGGAAGCACTATGCACAATAATGCATGAGGTAAATAAATGCATAAAGATTCACAATGCATGCACTTTCATGCACTGCAAATGCATGGTTACAGAGACCCACCTTGGCAACACGCCATGTGCTTTTGGCCTAGCTACACTCAACACAACATTAAAGAATGACTGTTAATGCACTAAAAGATGCCAACTTGCATTTTTAGGACAGCAATTTTCAGCGCAGCCTTTTTAAAAAGTTTACGTAAAACAATCTTTATCAGATGACTATCTATACCAGCTGTTTCCATGTAATGTACCAGGTTTCATATCCATGAAGGTACCCATATTACATAACCATTAAAGCCCATCTCCAGCCAAAATGTTTTTGTTTTTTTCGGTTTTGGATTCAGTGGGAGAAGTCCGAACCAAAATTGTTTTGGCTACTAGGTTTAGGTCTCTTTAAATTGTGTACAAAAGTCTTACATCAAATATAAGGACTTTTTTCACTTGTCCAAACTTTTCACATTCTGATCGCAGATCTTCTCGAATTTCATTCAGAACCAGAGGATCCTCCTGTATAAGCAAATTAGTTAAATATACATTAATCAAAATAAAATTTAAAATCGGAAAACATTTCCTGCATTCTAAAACTTTTTTCTAGATGGTAGTTTTCTAAAGCAGTCCAACATAACAATGGTAGGTAACAACGCTTTATATATTTCTTTCAGATGTAAATAACCTATGTGACTGTATAAATATATATCATTCTTAAAGTGAACCTGTGCCCAGACTATGAACATTATTTACATTTTCCTAAATCTAAAGTTTAGGTATGACTTTTTTTTTTGCATTGGATCAGTGGGGGAAAATAATTATTTGATTCCCTACAGATTTTGTAAGTTTGTCCAATTACAATGAAATAGAGGGTCTATATTTTTTTTTATCATAGGTGTATTTTAAATGACAGAGACAGAATATCAACCAAAAATCCAGAAAAAAAAAAAAAAAGAAAATATGCTATAAATTTAGTTGCAGTTCAGTGAGTAAAATAAGTATTTGATCCCCAAGCAAAACATGACTTAGTAACTGGTGGAGAAACCCCTGTTGGCAAGCACAGAGGTAGGATATTTCTTGTAATTGGTTACCAGGTTTGCACACATCTCAGCAGGGATTTTGTTCCACTTTTCTTTACAGATCTTCTCTAAACCAATAAGGTTTCATGGCTGTCTATTGGCAACTCAAAGTTTCAGCTCCCTCCATACATTTTTTTTATAGAATTAAGGTCTGGCGACTGACTAGGCCACTCCATTGTTACCTTGGCAGGAATGTTTGGGGTCATTGTCATGCTAGAAGACAGATCTTCAGTGTTCTGGCTGAGGGAAGAAGGTTCTAATCCAAGATTTTACAATACATAGCCACATCCATTGGCCCTCAATGCGGCAAAGTCAGCCTTCCCATTAGCAGAGAAACAGCCCCAAAGCACCATGTTTCCACCTCTTTGCTTAACTGTAGGGATGGTGTTCTTGGGGTCATAGTCAGCATTTTTCTTTCTCCAAACACAGCTAGCTGAGTAAATGCCAAAGAGCTTAATTTTGGTCTCATCTGACCACAGCACTTTCTCCCAATCCTTCTTCGAATAATTAAGATGTTCATTGGCATGACTGTACATATACCTTCTTGAGGAGGGGGACTCACCATGTTTGGAGGAAGAAAAATACTAACTATGACCCCAAGAACATCATCCCTACAGTCAAGCACGGTAGTGGAAACATTATGCTTTCAGGCTGTTTCTCTGCTAAAGGTACAGACTCTGACTTTGCCACATTGAGGGGCCAATGGATGGGGCCATGTATTGTAAAATCTTGAATGAGAACCTTCTTATCTCAGCAAGAACACTGAAGATGGGTCATGGATGAGTCTTTCAGTATTAAAAATTACCCAAAACATATCACCATGGCAACAAAGGAGTGGCTCAAGAGGAAGCAGATTAAGGTCATGGAGTGGCTTAGCCATTCTCTAGACTATGCATATTTATATTCTGATTGGACTAATGTAAATATGTAAAAATCCATACCCAATTTCATCTTTAACAAGTAGCAAAGGAGCTTTAAGAAAGCTCTTGCTGACCTCTGGAGCTGCAGGCACCATTGTGCTATAATTTACCCTTAATGATCACAGCAGAGGAACAAAAATCTCACACCTCTCCACTTCATTTTCAGAGAAGCAGGCATTTGGCAGCCTACCAGCCTTAACCACTGGAAGATTTACCCCCCTTCATGACCAGGCCATTTTTTGCGATACAGCACTGCGTTATTCTAACTGACAATTACGCGGTCATGCAATGCCGTACCCAAATACAATTTGAATTCTTTTTTTCCCCACAAATAGAGCTTTCATCTGGTAGTATTTGATCAACTCTGTGGTTTTTATTTTTTGCGCTAGAACAAAAAAAAAAAAAAAAAAAAAGATTGACAATTTTGAAAAAAAACTAAAATTATTTTACTTTCTGCTATAAAGCATATCCAATAATAAAAAAAATTCAAAAATCAAATTTCTTCATCAATTTTGGTCATATGTATTCTGCTACATAATTTTGGTAAAAAAAATCCCAATAAGCGTATATTGATTGGTTTGCACAAAAGTTTTAGTGTCTACAAACTATGGGATAGATTTATGGATTTTTTATTTATTTATTTTTTAACTAGTAATGGCGGCAATCTGCGTGACTGCGATAATGCGGCAGACAAATCAGACATTGACACTTTTTGGGGCCAGTGACACTAATACAGTGATCAGTGCTAAAAATATGCACTGTCGCTGTACTAATGACACTGGCTGGGAAGGGGTTCACATCAGGGGTGATCAAAGGGTTAACTGTGTGCCTAGCCTGTGCTCTCTCACTGTGGGGGAGGTGCTTGAACTATGGAAAGGCTTTGATCCATGTTCCTGCTTTGCAGTAACACAGGATCAATGCCCTACCTACTGACAGTACGGCAACCTGCCTGGTTTACATATTGCTGTTCTGGCCTAATGATCAGCGGGTCCCGGAGGACATTGAGTCTGCTGTACCCGCAGATCGGCTTCAGCTCCCCCAGACCCGGAAGTGCAGGATCACATACTAGGTAGAGCTTCCTTGCCACTATATATATATATATATATATATATATATATATATACAGTATGTGCTCGCCAAGCGGTTAACGATCAATTACTCCACAGTACCCGCAGGTACAATAACCAGAATCCACTGGGAATAAATACAATCTTCCCAAGGTACGTCCTTAAAGCGATATTAAACCCAGAAGCAAAACATTTATTATATTCCAGCTAACCAATTCTTAGGTGTGGTGACTGCATGTTTTTTTTTTTTTTGTTAGGCTTGCTTTCTTTTTATTTTCATGCAGTCAGTAAGATTGTTTTTTTTTTCAAAGAACAAGCTCTCATGTTCAATTACAGGAATGAGACAAACCATTTACTACTGATAGGGGTGACAATGATCAGCTTTTATTCATTTTTCTATAACCTTTAACCCAAAATGGAAAAAAAAAAAAACGGTTTGCTCAAACTGCTTATAAATGGTTAGGTGAAATTTGGCTTCAAATTGTTAATGTATTTAAATCTGCTAGTAGATGGACAATAATGCGGTCTGCTCTAATACTTTAATACAGTAGGTGCATCAGTGGCCAGATCCACAGGTGACAACAGAGGGAAATGTAATGCAGCCACCACATCAAAGGATTGGTAAGCTGCAATATTATTACATTTTTTCGTTTTGGGTTTAATACCACTTTAACCCATGGACGATGGAGGGCCAGATGTTCTGGAATACTGTTCAGTTAGAGATTTTCTGTGTCTAAATCAGCTCTTTAGAATCCAAAGAGTAGTTTATTGGAAGGTGGGAGACTTGCAGAGGTGCAAATCCCTGTATATGCCCATAAGCCTTACTGACATTAAAGCTTCAAAGTAATGGGTCTAGTAATGTGGGCCCTTTACAAAACACATTCCCAATCATCTGAAGTAATCAATAACATAATAAACTAACAGCAGTGAACATAATATATTGTAATTAAATTAGAAACAATCACACATTGCTTACATAAAGAAACTCTCAAATATTTTAACAGTTACTGATCATCTGAAAGAACAAACAGTAGTAGCAGGCTGAACACTGGAGGTTAAACCAGTCACCCAACCCACATTCCACAGGGTCGTAAAAATATACAGCAATCTGGTCTGACTGGTACCTGCATGTCCAGAAGTTCTATTTATTCGTCATCAAGTAAGGCATTTCTCTTTAATGAAAGACAAGCAATGCCCCAGATAATGCAGATTTCCCTATAAAACAGGGATAAATAGCAATGATTTTATGGCATCACAATAAAAGCAGCACACTGCTGCCTGCCAGAAAGTACCTGTAATAACGGCAAGTTTTCTTCATAAAAGACAAGTTGTCTTCATAAAAGACAAAAAAAAAAAAAAAAAGGATCTGGTCTTTCCCTAAACAAAGCCTACAGTGATTTTTTTCAGATCACCTCCCTTAGCCCTGGTTCACACTAAATGCAACTTTAACCACTTCCCACCCAGGCTAATTCTGACACTTCTCTCCTACATGTAAAAATCATTTTATTTCTAGAAAATTACTTTAGCAGAGTCCCTAGGGAATAAAATTGTGATCGTTGCAACTTTATATTTTGCACGGTATTTGCACAGCAATTTTTCAAACATGTTTTTTTGGGAGGGGAAAAAATAAAAAAAAACTTTCATGAATTAAAAACAAAACATTAAAGTTAGCCCTTATTTTGGTAAAGATGACGTTACGCTGAGTAAATAGACACCTAACATGTCATGCTTTAAATTGTACATACTTGTGGAATGGCGCCAAACTCTGGTACTTTAAAATCGCCATAGACGCTTTATAAATGTTACAGGTTACTGGTTTAGAGTTGCAGAGGACGTCTTGGGCTAGAATTATTGCTCTTGTTCTAACAAGCGTGGCAATACCTCACATGTGTGGTTTCAACGCAATTTACATATGCAGGCATGACCTACGTATGCGTTCGCTTCTGAGAGCGAGCATGCGGGGACAGGGGTGTTTTAGGCTTCATGTACACGGGACGCTGGAAATGGCCGTTTAGGAGCAGTTGGGCGTTTTTTTCAGAAGCCCCTGAACGCAGCTCCATGTTATCTTATCTGTCCATGTACACATGGTCGTTTACAGTCATTTGCAGGCAGTTGCGTTCAGGGACTTTTTTTAGAACGCAATTATTTGCGTTCGAACGTGTGTTTCCTGACGTTTCAAACGCAGAAACGCGGCCGAACGCGACGAACCTACGTTCAGCCACGTTATAATTTTTTTTTCTTCCATGGGAAGCCTATTGATTTGAATGGAAATCGCACCGCAAGTCGGATCCGACTTGCGGCGCTACCTGCACTGTGAGAATCTTGAGGGGGAACTCCACGCCAAAAATGGGAAAAAAACTGCGTGGTGTCCCCCCCAAAATCCATACCAGACCCTTATCCGAGCATGCAGCCCGGCAGGCCAGGAAAGGGGAGGGGACTAGCGAGCGGCCCCACCCCCCCTGGACCACATGCCCTCAACATGGGGGGTGTTGGTGCTTTGGGGCAGGGGGAGCTCTGCACCCCCCACCTCAAAGCATCTTGCCCCCATGTTGATGAGGACAAGGGCCTCATCCCCACAACCCTGGCCGGTGGTTGTGGGGGTCTGCGGGCAAGGGGCTCATCGGAATCTTGAAGCCCCGTTTAACAAGGGTCCCCCCGGACCCCCTCCCTATGTGAATGGGTATGGGGTACACTGTACCCCTACTCATTCACCACATAAAAGGCAGTGTATGGAAATAACGACAGGAGACGTTTTGGAAAGTTTATTAAAAATCTTCATCCGGCTCTTCTTGTCTTCTTCTCTCCGGGGTCTTCTGCTCTTTTGCTGTCCGCTCTTCTTGTCTTCTCCTCTCCGGGGTCTTCTGCTCTTTTGCTGTCCGCTCTTCTTGTGTTCTTCTCTCCGGGGTCTTCTGCTCTTTTGCTGTCCCCTCTTCTTTTCTTCTCCTCTCCGGTCTTCTGCTCTTTTGCTGTCGGCTCTTCTTCCTCCGGTCCTCCTCCGACGACGTCTCCGGTGATTATGCCGGTCTCCGGTCTCTGCAGCTTATTATATAGCCATTAGGGGCGTGGCCCGATGACATCATCGGGAGGCCCCGCCCCTAATGGCTATATAATAAGCTGCAGAGACCGGAGACCGGCATAATCACCGGAGACGTCGTTGGAGGAGGACTGGAGGAAGAAGAGCCGACAGCAAAAGAACAGAAGACCGGAGAGGAGAAGAAAAGAAGAGAGGACAGCAGAAGAGCGGACAGCAAAAGAGGAGAAGACCCCGGAGAGGAGAAGACAAGAAGAGCCGGATGAAGATTTTTAATAAACTTTCCAAAACGTCTCCTGTCGTTATTTCCATACACTGCCTTTTATGTGGTGAATGAGTAGGGGTACAGTGTACCCCATACCCCTAGGGAGGGGGTCCGGGGGGACCCTTGTTAAAGGGGGCTTCCAGATTCCGAAGAGCCCCCTGCCCGCAGACCCCCACAACCACCGGCCAGGGTTGTGGGGATGAGGCCCTTGTCCTCATCAACATGGGGGCAAGGTGCTTGAGGTGGGGGGTGCAGAGCTCCCCCTGCCCCAAAGCACCAACACCCCCCCATGTTGAGGGCATGTGGCCTGGTGTGGTCCAGGGGGGGTGGGGCCGCTTGCTCATCCCCTCCCCTTTCCTGGCCTGCCGGGCTGCATGCTCGGATAAGGGTCTGGTATGGATTTTAGGGGGGGGCCCCACGCCGTTTTTTCGGCGTGGGGCTACCCTCAAATTCCATACCGGACCCGAAGGGCCTGGTTTGGAAACTGGGGGGGAACCCCACAAAGGTTTTTTCCCATTTTTGGCATGGAGTTCCCCCTCAAGATTCTCACAGTGCAGGTCGCGCCGCAAGTCGGATCCGACTTGCGGTGCGACTTCCATTCAAATCAATAGGCTCCCATAGGGAACCATTGATTTTGAATGGAGGCAGAAAAACGCTGCTAAAAGCAACGTGGCCAAACGTGCAATAACGCAAATGGAAAAAGCTACTGAAAGCACGTTTAACAGCTGCTTTTTCCCGGCGTTAGAAATAGCTTTGCACGACGTTTTTTCTAACGTCCCGTGTACATGGACCCTTACTTATTTTAACCACTTTATCACCGGAGGATTTTGCTGTCTTACGTCCAGGCCACTTTTTGCGATTCGGCACTGTGCGACTTTAACTGACAATTGCGCGGTCATGCAACGCCGTACCCAAACAAAATTTACGTCCTTTTTTTCCAATAAACAGAGCTTTCTTTTGGTGGTATTTGATCACCTCTGCGCTTTTTATTTTTTGCGATAATAATAAAAAAAATGCGAAAATTTTGAAAAAATAATATTTTTCTACTTTGACAGTTAAAAAATATCCAATATATTCAATTTTTGTCATATTTAGGCCAAAATGTATTTAGCTACATGTCTTTGACAAAAAAATTGTCAATGAGCGTATTTTTAACCGCTTTGCAGACCGGAAGATTTTACCCCCTTCCTGACCAGGCCATATTTTGCGATTCGGCACTGCGTTATTTTAACGGACAATTGCGCGGTCGTGCGATGCTGTACCTAAATTACATTTATGTCCCTTTTTCCCCCACAAATAGAGCTTTCTTTTGGTGGTATTTGATCACCTGTGCGATTTTTACTTTTTGCGCTATATACAAAAAAAAGTGACAACTTTGAAAAAATAACAATATTTTATATGAAATTCCCTCCCCCCCCCCCCCCCCCAAAAAAAATGTAAAAATCAAAATTTTTTAACTTTTTTTGCCGATTTGTTTTCTGCTACATATTTTTGGTAAAAAAAAAAACAAAAACAAAAAAAAAAAATCGCAATAAGCTATTTTGATTGGTTTGCGCTAAAGTTATCGCAGCTACTAACTACAGGAAATTTATGTAATTTTTATTGTTTCGTTTTTTTTAACTAGTAATGGCGGCGATCTGCGATTTTTTTTGCGGGACTGCAACATTGCAGCGGACAGATCGGACCCTTGACTGACATTTTTGACACTTTTGGGGGTACCAGTGACATTACTACAGTAATCAGTGCTATACATATGCATGGTTACTGTAAAAATGACACTGGCAGGGAAGGGGTTAATTTTTATTGGTGATCAAGGGGTTAATGTATGCCTGGTGCTTACTGACGTGTGTGGGAGGAGGTGACTGAGTGACACAGGGACAGATCGCAGGTTCAGCTATGCTGAATCCTGCAATCTGACCCTGCCTGTCACTTAGGAGATCCGCCCACTTTGTTTACACAAGCGGGCGGATCTCCACACTCGACCCCCGATGATCGGGGAAGAGCAGCGGTGATCACCGCCGCTCCTCCCCTGGCCCGACTCCAGCTGTAACTGAACACAGCGGGAGCGAGCCTCTGGCGGCACGCGCGCGCCGCCCACAAGGGGAGGAGTCCAGCGACGTAGGTCTACGCCGCTGGACGGAATTGAACCACTTTGCCGCAGTAGCACCAATGTGAGCGGTCGGCAAGTGGTTAAATTCCAAAAATCCTCAATGGGTGACATGTCCAGTAAGTATGCTGGCCATGCAAGAACTGGGATGTTTCAGCTTCCAGGAATTGTGTACAGATTATTGCAACATGGGGCCATGCATCATCATGCTGCAACATGAGGTGATGGTCGTGGATGAATAGCACAACAATGGGCCTCAGGGTCTCATCACGGTATCTCTATGCATTCAAAATGCCATCAATAAAATGCACTTATTTTCGCTGTCCATAAAATACACTTGCCTATACCATAACCCCACCATGTGCCACTCAATCCACAATGTTGACATCAACAAATCGCTCATCCACACGACGCCATACACGCTGTCTGCCATCTGCCCTGTACAGTGAAAACCGTGATTCATCTGTGAAAAGAACACCTCTCCAAAGTGCCAGACGCCATCGAATGCGAGCATTTGCCCACTCAAGACGGTTATGATGACGAACTGCAGTCAGGTTAAGACCCCCGATGAGGGTGATGAGCATGCAGATGAGCTTCCCTGAGACGGTTTCTGACAGTTTGTGCAGAAATTCTTTGGTTATGCAAACCGATTGTTGCAGCAGCAGTCTGGGCGGCTGGTCTCAGACGATCTTGGAGGTGAAGATGCTGGATGTGGGGGTCCTGGACTGGTGCGGTTACACGTGGTCTGCGGTTGTGAGGCCAGTTGGATGTACTGCCACATTCTCTGAAACACCTTTGGAGACGGCTTATGGTAGAGAAATGAACATTCAATTCAAGGGCAACAGCTCTGGTGGACATTCCTGCAGTCAGCATGCCAATTGCACGCTCCCTCAAAACTTGCGACATCTGTGGCGTTGTGCTCTGTGATAAAAACTGCACATTTTAGAGTGGCCTTTTATTGTGGCCAGCCTAAGGCACACCTGTGCAATAATCATACCGTCTAATCAGCATCTTGATATGCCACACCTGTGAGGTGGATGGATTATCTCTGCAAAGGAGAAGTGCTCACTAACACAGATTTAGACAGATTTGTGAACAATGTTTAAGAGAAATAGGCCTTTTGTGTACATAGAAAAAAAGTCTTTGAACTTTGAGTTCAGCTCATGAAAAATGGGGGCAAAAACGAAAGTATTGCATTCATAATTTTGTTCAGTGTATTTTGACACTTTCCTTTTTTATTGGATCACTTTTATTCCTATTACAAGGAATGTAAACGTTCTTTACAGCGAGATCTGGGGTCTATAAGTTCCCAGATCTCACCTCTAGGCTGGAAAGCCTAAAATAAAAATGGGATCTCATCTTTGCAGCTAACGCAACGGTCTGTTTACAACTGCCGAGGCCTGACGTGACGTCATAATGTTGCGCCCGGCCTCCGAAGGTCAAAGAGACTGCCGGGGACAATCTGATCTGCGGTACTCTCAATGTGAACTTCGGCAGCCGATGGATTGCTTTTCCGGCTCGCGGGAGGTGCCCTTTCCTCTGCCTGTTAAAAACAAATCAAGCCACTATGATTGTTTTTACAGTGTAGGGAATTGCCTGCTGAAAAGATATCTGAATGATGCCTGTAGCTGCAGGCATCATTCAGATATCCCCACTCAAAATCTGGGCAGGAAGTGGTTAAAATCATGCTGCTTAACTTGATGTAGCACAATTTCAAAGCTACAGGTCAGTGTGATTTTTGGTGCGACTTGCCTCAATTCTGTACTACTTCATGCACAAATGTCTATGCAAGTCGCACCTGAAATCGCAAGAAATAGTACAGAAACCTTTCGGTGCAGCACCGCAAAGTCGGAGTCACACAAACATTACTAAAAAACCAAATATATATTTTCTGAGACTCTGGGGAATAAAATGTTGGCAGTTCCAATGTTTTATGCCACATGAGATTAGCGCTTTATGTTACCCAAAAACTGTAAAATTTTAAATATTGTCTACCAAATAAAAGAGTGCGCTGTCTCCATAAGTAACATGAAATACATATGATGGGCTCCCAAACATGTGCAGGTGAAGAGACACTATTTCATAATAAAAAAAGCTCACCAAAACTGTGCAAATTGGGCAAAATGAAAAAATAAATAAAAAATACAATTCATTAATATTATATCCAAAATGTGAAAATATACACTGCTCAAAAAAAATTAAAGGAACACTTTGAAAACACATCAGATCTGAATGGGGAAAAATATCATGCTGGATATCTATACTGATATGGACTGGGTAATGCGTTAGGGACGAAAGGATGCCACATAGTTTGATGGAAATTAAAATTATCAACCTACAGAGGGCAGAATTCAAAGACACCCCAAAACTCAAAGTGAAAAAATTATGCAGCAGGCTAGTCCATTTTGCAGAAAGTTCATGGCAGCAACTCAAAATGTACTCAGTAGTTTGTATGGCCCCACATGCTTGTATGCATGCCTGACAATGTCGGGGCATGCTCCTAATGAGATGACAGATGTTGTCCTGGGGTATTTCCTCCTAGATCCGAACCAAGGCATCACTTCACACCGAACAGACTGAGATGCAACCTGGCGGGGTCGGATAAACCGGAACTTAATGTCCCAGAGGTGTTCTATTGGATTTAGGTCAGGCGAGCGTGTGGGCCATTCAAAGGTATCAATTCCTTCATCCTCCAGAAACTGGCTGCATACTCTCCTCACATAAGGCCGGGCATTGTCGTGAACCAGGAGGAACCCAGGACCCACTGCACCAGCATAGGGTCTGACAATGGGTCCAAGAGTTTCATCTCGATACCGAATGGCAGTCAGGGTGCCATTGTCTAGCCTGTAGAGGTCTGCGTGTCCCTCCATGGATATTCCTTCCCCAGACTCTCACTGACCTACCACCAAACTGGTCACAATAAACGATGTTACAGGCAGCATAACGTTCTCCACAGCTTCTCCAGACCCTTTCACGACTAACATGTGCTCAGGGTGAACCTGCTCTCACCTGTGAAAAGCACACAGGGTGCCAGTGGCGGACCTGCCAATTCTGGTGTTCAATGGCAAATGCCAATCGAGCTCCACAATGCCAGGTAGTGACAACAGGAACCACTAGAGGACATCAGACCCTCGGGCCACCCTCATGAAGTCTGTTTCGGATTGCTTGGTCAGGAAAATTCACACCAGTGGCGTGCTGAAGGTAATTTTGTAGGGCTCTGGCAGTGCTTATCATATTCCTCCTTTCACAAAGGAACAGATACTTGTCCTGCTGATGGGTTTAGGACCTTCTACGGCCCTGTCCAGCACTCCTAGAGTAACTGGCTGTCTCCTGGAATCTCCTCCATGCTCTTGACTGTGCTGGGAGACACAGCAAACCTTTTGGCAATGGCACATATTGATGTACCATCCTAGAGGAGTTGGATTGCCTGTGCAACCTCTACAGGGTCCAGGCATCTCCTCATGCTACCAGTAGTGACACTGACCCTAGTCAAATGCAAAACTTGTGAAAAACAGTCAGAAAAGAGTAGGAAAAAAAAGGTCAGGGGCCTCCACCTGTAAAACCATTCCCATTTTGGAGGTCGTCTCACTATTGAGTGCACTTGTTAATTTAATTAACACCAAAGCATATGAAACTGATTTACAACCCCCTCTCCTACTTAACTGACTTGATCAATATCCCAGGAGTTTAACTGACTTGATGCTATACTCTGATTAAAAAGTGTTCCTTTAATTTTTTTGAGCAGTGTATTACTTGATAAATAACTAAAAACGAATGAATGGCTCATAGCCAAAAGTCAATAATCTTATGAAGTCCATCCACATGCAAAACAAAGTGCGGTGTGCTCCAATCTAAAAAGTGCCCCAGTGCTCAAGGTGCTTGTCAGACAATGAGGCCTCTTACCACACCGCAACGATCTTAAGTACTAGAATTAGCAGCAAAGTCCCCAGCATATAATGAAAACCTCAGCCTGCACTCCCATTGACAAGCTCCGACATGCGTGTACATCAAATATAAACAGGGAGAAGTCTCAGAGTCCATTCACACTAGCGCGACTTGTCAGGCGACTTGGTCACCTGACAAGTCGCGGTTGATCGCCTGCCATTGATTAGCACAGGACCCGATCTAATAGGAGCGACACAAGTCGCTCCGACTTAGAAAAAGGGTCCTGTACTACTTTGGGGCGACCTGGAGGCGACTTGCATTGACTTCAATGATATGGTCGCCCCAGCAAGTCGTGTCGCGCCAGTCTGAATGGGCGCTTATAGCGCAACACTTTTAAAATACTCAGTATATTCTATAAAATATTGCACTTACACAGATTCAGAAACAGGTGTTTTACTAAAGCTTCTACAGCTCGGCCACAGTATCATCCAGCAAGCCTTTGCGCGATGACGTCACAGAACTGTGCTGCGCTATGAGACTTCTCCCTTTCTATATTTGATGTACATTTAAATATATATTGATGTATATTTGATAGCACGGCCGGCGGTCCTCTTTCACATAAAAGTGGTTCCAGCGGTGGATTCGCCGCGGAATAACTTTTATGGGCGGAGGGAGAGGAGCCCACCGCCCTCCCGCTTCCTAGACGTTTTCCCCTCTTTAGCAGGGAAAACAATCCAGTCTTTTCAGGTCCTAGGCAGGAAGTCGAGTAAGGGCAAGATAGCTTCCACTCAACTGTATGGCCTTGGAGGACCGGAGCAACGTCATACATCGCTTCCTCCTAACGGTGTTAAAGGGCCCGTTTTTTTCTTGGAGAAAAAAACTTTGTTTGTTTTATTTTTAAGTGTAGTTGTTTAATCTGAGGTCTTTTTGACCCCAGATCTCACTTTAAAGAGGACCGTCCTGCTTATTTTTATTACAAGGGATGTTTACATTCCTTATAATAGGAATAAAAGTGATCAAAAATGTGTTTAAAATGGACAGAGTAAAAATAAAAGGTAAAATAAATCATAAAAAAAAAAAAAAAAAAAATGTAATGCGCCAAATCACTCCGAGCTCGCGTGCAGAAGTGAACGCATACGCAAGTCGCACCCACATATGTAAACAGTGTTCAAACCACACATGTGAGGCATCACCGCAATCGTTAAAACGGGAGCAATAATTCTAGTCCTGGATAGTCTCTAACTCTAAACCTGTAACATGTATTTTAAAGCTTTGTACCAAGTATCAATGTTTGTCGCCATTCCACCAGCGTGCACAATTTTGAAGCATGAAACGTTAGGTATCAATTTACTTGACGCAACATTCTCTTTTACATTATAGAAAAAAAATTGGTCTAACTTTACTGTTTTCTTATTTTAAAAAAGTGTATTTTTTCCATAAAAATTGCGTTTTAAAGACCGCTGCACAAATACGGTGTGACAAAGGATTGCAACAATCTCCATTCTCTAGGGCCTGTGCTAAAAAAAAAAAAAAAAAAAAAAAATATATAATATATATATATATATATATATATATATATATATATATATATATATATATATATATATATATATATATATATATATATATATATATATATATATATATATTATAAGTTACTAGCAAAAATACTGATTTTAACTTGCAAACAGCAAGTGTCAGAAATAGGCCTTGTCCTTAGGTGGTTAATGGAGTGCAGTCTGCGGTTTTAAATATATGCTGGGGATTTCAATGCCAATTCCTGAAGTTGGGGTCACGGAGCTGTGTGGAGACCAGAGGGTAAGAGCGTTGGCTCCTCTAAGCTACACAGATTAAGCACAAATGTTCTCTATAAATTGAGATCATTGCAGTCTGAGAGGTCTCATTGTCTTACAAGCACCCTGAGCACTGCAGCACTTTTTAGATTGGAGCACAGAGAACTTTGTTTTCTACGTGGATGGACTTTATAAGATTATTGGCTTTTGACAATGAGTGATTCATGCTTTTTTTTTTTAGAGTTATGTATTTATATTAGGGATAGACCAATATGTTTTTTTCAGGGCCGATACCAATACCGCTATTTTGGTCACAACGTATTGGTATCGGCTGATATTTTGTACATTTTGTATTTTGAAAAATAGACAATTTTTGACACAAATCTGGTACTGAACATGTTCATTTTTGTTTAATGCTTAATGGCTGGCTGGCACCCTGTGGTGGGTGGCTGGTTGGCTGACACCCTGTGGTGGGTGGCTGGCTGGCACCCTGTGGTGGGTGGCTGGCTGGCACCCTGTGGTGGGTGGCTGGCTGGCTGGCACCCTGTGGTGGGTGGGTGGCTGGCTGGCACCCTGTGGTGGGTGGGTGGCTGGCTGGCACCCTGTGGTGGGTGGGTGGCTGGCTGGCACCCTGTGGTGGGTGGCGTGCTGGTACAGGGCCTGTGAGCGGCTGGCACCCTGTCTGTGGGTGACTGGTTGTCTGGTACCCTGTGGTGGATGGCTGGCACAGGGGCTGTGGGTGGCTGGCTCACTGGTACAGTGCCTGTGGCTGGCTGGTACAGGGCCTGTGAGTGGCTGGCTCGCACCGGACTGCTGTGGGTGGGTGGATGTATGGCTGTGATACACTCCCGCGAGACTAATCCCGACTCCAGACAAGGCTGTCCAAGGTGAGTTAGGCGGCCTAAGAAAGCAGAATGACATCACAAAAATATCGGCAATATCGGCCAGTTCCAGAGCCGATACCGATATATCGGGGAAAGCGCATATCGGCCTTGCCGATAATCGGTCTATCCCTAATTTATATAGTTTCACATTTTGGATATGTTATTAATGAATTGTGTTTTTCATTGATTTGTTTTTCCCATATCAGTTTTTTTATTATGGAAAAATGTGTGTCTCTTCACCATATAAATTTGTTATTTAACCAGTTATGGATCGCCCACCGAAGTTATACTGCGGCAGGCAGCCCCTCCTGCGTGAACCGGTGTAGGGTTACGTCGGTCGCGCGCCTGATGCTGAAGGAGAGCATGCGCCGCCAGCGACCCGCTCCCGCCCCCCACTAGGCAGCGGGGATGCTGCGAATGCCGCCGGCCACCCGCGATCGCTCCCTGCTGAGAGAGGAGAACGATCAGCTGTTGTAAACATAACTGACCGTTCTTCTCTCTAAAATGATCACAGAGCGCCTGTGATCCTTCTATATAGGATCACAGGTCTCTATGGTCATTTCAAAAGCCCAACCCCCCACAGTTAGTAAACACGCCCCTAGGCTTACATTTAACCCCTTGTTTACCAACTAGGTTAACCCCTTCCCTGCCAATGCCATTATTACAGTAACAGTGCATATTTTTAGCACAGATTACTGTAGTAATGTCCTGGTCCCCCCAAAAGTGTCAAAAAGGTCAGTTAGGGGTGCGATCTGTCTGCAGCAATGTCACAGTCCCACTAAAAATCGCAGATCACCGCCATTACTAGTAAAAAAATAAATAAAAATTACATGAATCTTTCCCATAGTTTGTAGACGCGATAACTTATGCGCAAACCATTTAAAATACGCTCATTGCAATTTTTTCACCAAAAATATGTAGCAGAATACAAATTGGCCTACAAGGATGAAAAAAAATGATATTTAAATTTTTTTGGGAATGTTATATAGCAAAATGTGAAAAATATTGTTTTTTGTTTTTTTTTTCAGAATTGTCGCTCTTTTTGTTTATAGCGCAAAAAATAAAAATCTCACAGGTGATCAAATACCGCCAAAAGAAAGCTCTATTTGTGGTAAAAGAAAAAAAAAAAAAGACATCAATTTTATTTGGGTATAGCGTCGTACGACCGTGCAATTTTCCATTAAAGTAACGCAGTGCCGAATGGCAAAAAAATGGCCTGGCCATTAAAGGGGGCAAATCCTTCCTATCCAGAACTGGTTAAGGACACAGCACACTCATTTATTTGTTAGACATTTTGGAGCGGATATTCAGGTTTGTTAAGGTGCAGCAGCTCTAATATTACCATACCAAGTGTAAAGTTTCCTTTATAGATTGGTAAAATAAAAAATATGCCTAGTAAAGAGATCCCATCCATATTAAGCCTTAAAACTGTGTGAGCCTGTGAAAAAGTGTCAAAATTCCATTCCCTAAAGTTTTCATAGGTGACGCTTCAAGGGCCCATTCACAGCAAAAACTGATCATTTACTGCACGTTATTGCATGCGGCGTACATTTGACGTACATTTTTTTGTGCACATTTGCAGGAATTTCTAAGCTTGCAATTACTTTGAGGTCGCGTCTGTCTTCTTTGGGCATTTTTTGTACGTTTAAATGCATTTGTGTACAATTCTGTGCTTTGCAGTGCAGAAAAATGCAGCATGCTGTACTTCCTGCACTGCACCACAATATTGTGAACTTTGCTCATAAGATAACCTGGATTTTGGATGATCTATGAAGCTGGAGCACAATCAAAAATGCATCCCACTGTATCTGGTGTGAATGGGCCCTAAAAGCTCCTACAGGTCATCTGTTTAAGGTTGATCGTAAATAATGTCCCTAGTATTATTGCTTTCACGCTGGCATACATGGCGATATGCAACACGTAGCGCAATCATTTTTTGTAGGCAAGTTTGCCAACGCATGTTTACATACGTGTGCGCAAGGGAGCTGAAAGTTTCTCCGGCGGGAAGTGGTGGGTTAAAGTGCTTGGGCGTATCATGTTTGTTTTTATACATTTTTCCATATTTTTTCCACTAACCTATATTTTTATCACATAGGGGACCAAATTTGTACTGATATAGGAATCAGACTAAGGAGCGTGGTGGGGGGACACAACCGTTTGACAAACTGTTGAACGTTGAAGACTCTGCGGAGGTTGAAGTGCTGGAAGACTGGGGAGTTTGGACTCGCTGCCTGCAGATACGTTTCCGCAGTCTTCGATCACAAGGAGCAATTTTTTTACATTTTTCAGAGGAAGAAACATAATTTGGATTGCTATGGTTCACTGCACTGTGTACATCAGCATGTTATCTGTGCTGCATTATGGAAAAAGGCCACTGCTGTGCCCAGGAAAACACATGAAGTGGTAAGCACTCACAGGATGCAAATCATAAATGCCTCTTCACTGCTAAGCTATAATTAGCCATAGACTAAATGGAAAATTAAAATTGATGTAGTCACAAATCAAATTCAATTTTTATGTTTACTATCTTTTTACTAGTACAGTAGTACACTAGTGGCCAGTAGCAGCATAGATTTAGGAATTCAGACTCTAACATATGACAAAATCCTTTGTTTTGTAAGGCTCTTTTTAACTTAAAAAGCAGCAGCAACCTCTACTGGCCAGCATTGTGTAAAGCAGTTGTTTGTACTCTACAAAACATGGCAACATTTTTTTTTTACAAAACAAAAATACATAATTTAATTTGCATCCTTCTTTTCAATGAAAGGCTGATGGGCACAAATAGGCTCTCTTGCAATTGTGTACAGATCGGAAAAGCAAAAAAGTTGCAGCTACCTCAGAGATAACATGAAATAGGCGGCTAGTATGGGGCAGAGTACACAAAATGATTAGGAGCAACCAAGGAAAGATGGGAAACATAAGCCCTTCTCTTGGTCCAAGCCCACAGGAAAAAGCAATAATATTAAAGGACCCTATTTAGAGCCCGTACAGTGTGCATTGACAAAAATAGGCAGTTACCGGGTGGCAGGGGTAAAGGAGTGCCTAACTCTCATATTTCTGGCAACAGAGAGAAGCCACTCCCTACCCCTCTGGAAGAAGACAAGTAGCGAATGCCACTACAGTAGATTGTGGCATCTCCAGCAGCCATACAGTAATTGCATAAAATCAGATTTTACTAAGCCAGTCTACAGTAAAGATGGCCTATACATGAATGGAAATTCATCCGGCTCAACATTAACCAGCTAAATTTCGATCCATGTAGGTCTGTTCCCATTCATAAGAATTCGATCTATCATTCACTTTTCATGAACGGGCGTGTTGGAAAATTTCCACTCAATAAGCACTTGCTATGCTGATCAGTGTATTCCAACGGCAGGGGGGGTCCTGCTGTCAGAATAAAATAAAACAGCGGGGGGGATTTCCCCATCCACCTCAAATGTGTGGATGGAGAAATCAGATCAGTTTTTTTTATTATTAAAAAGAGTTATGTATGACCAGCTTAAGTCTGTTATGTGACATTATTCCTAGCATTCGGTTTTCTACCATTTACACATACCTGGAACACCTGTTTTTAGAGGGCTAAAACCACATACACAAGATAAGAGCAGTTAAGCCAAAATACAAGATAAGAGAAGACAAATGATTTGTTCTCACCTCAAAATCTTTAGGATGAAACATATTCCTAATAATTATAACTCTTTCATGTCGTTTTCTGGTATCAAGTTTCTTTTCAGGCCTCCAATCTAATTGTCTATGTGGGACAGAAAAACAAAAGTGACACTCTCAAAAAAGCAAAATAACAGGAGTCATAGGCGGGTACAATTTCAATATAGGTTTCTTTACTGGCCCCAAATGGTCAAAATTTTGTTCAAAAACTGGGGACTCTAAACAGGAACAAGTTTTTCAGGTTCAGAGGGAGGTGGGGTGATGTGTCCAGGCAGGACAGTTGACTGCTATTGTTAGGTACGCTAATACAAATCATGTCTTCAAAACCCAAAGCCTGAAATATAACAAAAGATAAATTGTGGTACAGTGCTCAGTGGAGTCAAGCGAGCCAAAGAGCAGTATTTCACGGGTTGGCCCATTGTAATCTGATAAGTAGAAATAAGATTTCTTGCCCAATTTGCTTGCATTACTAACACATTAAGGCTTAGTTGATCCTTATGGTTGGGGGGGGGGGGGGGGTAGTAAAAACAGGTAGGTGAGCCACTTGTCATTCTGAAGGGGGCAGTGTTTCATCTGCAAGCTAAAAGCTTTGTGTTCTTTTCAGCTTGAATGTGATCACGTCATTGCTGCCATAGGTATCACATGAAAGAGAACCATGCTGATTGGTTCCCGATGAATAGTGAGGACCTGAAATGTAAGTGAGAGCTTAACAGCCACCAACTGTACTAAGTATTCTATGCATTAAGGTAAAGAACCTAATGCAAGCAGCTTCACGCCCCCCCCCCCCTTCTCAAATACTTACCTGAGCTCAATTTTGATCCAGTGATGTGCACAGGAGAAGAGCCTCTCTCTTTCCTCATTGGCTCAGATACAGCAGAGGGAGCCATTGACTCGTGCTGCTGTCAAACACAGCCAGTGGGGAGGGAGAGGGAACAAGCCAGGCTCTGTGCGTCTTATGGACACACAGAGCCGGCCAGGGAGCGAGCACACGAGTGCCACCAGAACAAATAGCTTACTATGGGGGCATTTAGCGGTGAAGCACCAGCGGGGGATCCCAGAAGAGTAGGCTCAGAGCTGCTCTGTGCAAAACCATTGCACAGAGCAGGTGAGTAGAACATGCTTATGTTATAAAAAAATAAATGGATTTTTGTCTTACCTGTAAAATCCATTCCTTGGAGTACATCACGGGACACAGAGCAGGCTTAACTATTCATGACTACCTGGGTTATGTGCCACCTTCAGATGAATGGACACTAGCAATCAAAGACAGGAAGTCCTACTCTATATAATCCCACCCCCGCATGGAAGACTCAGTTTTGTAGCAAGCAATACCCCTAAAAAATAAAGGGATGGGACCTGTGTGTCCCATAATGTTATCCAAGAAATGGATTTTACAGGAAAGACCAAAATCCAGTTTTCTTTTTCGTATATCATGGGATGCAGAGCAGGCTTAATTAATCATGACCACCAGGGATGTCCCAAAGCACTGTTCCCAAGGGGAGGGAACCACAGCCACCACCGCAAGGCCCAAAGTTACGCAAAACGCGGCAACCAAATTCAGCATCTTCTGCAGCAGTTACAGCTGCCATGTAAAAAATTGTAAATGTGTGAAAAATGACCAGGTAGCAGCCTTGCATGGCTGTTCCAGCTCCTGGTGCCTCCTTCATGATTGACATAAGCCATGACTGTAGCATTGTCGAGCTGTATTCTCACTGGAAGACCCTGTATGTAATGGATCTTACCAATGCAGAAGAACAAAGCAAATAGCCCATATTAGCTCCAGTACATTGATGGACAACAACCTTTCCTGTTGGGACCAAGTCCCTTGTAAGATAATCTCACACACCTTCCCATCCTGACAGGCTAGCATCTGTCGACACTATTTTCCAAGAAATGGAAAGAAATTATTTTCTTGCCTCCAACGTCCACAGCAACAGTCCCCAATGCAGTGACCGCAGGACACTGGGACGCAGACACATTTATAAGTCCAAGGACTGCAATCTCCTGTCCCAAGCCAACAGCAAATTCAGCTGCAGAGGTCTGGAGTGAAATTGAGCAAAAGGCACTGCCTTGAATGAGGCCACCATCTTCCCCAGAGCCATCAAACAAAAAGGAATTGAGGGATTCCTCATTTTCCTGAGTGAGGCTATCTCTGCCCTCTCAAGGACACCGATCTTTCTGGGGAAAGAAAAACCCTTGCCTTAACTGTATCCCAGATCAGGTCAAAATATTCCACTCTCTGGGTTGGAAGCAACACTAACTTCCGCGGTTGAGAATCCAAACAAACCTCCCCAATGTCTGAACTGTGAAATCCATATGGTGTTGCAGACTGTTCTTTGAGCAGCAGGTCGTCCAAGTAATCGAGAATGGGCATGCCCTGGATCCTTAAGACCCAAGACAAGAGCCAGAACCTTTGTAAAGACTCACAGGGCAGTGGCCAGACCGAACGGCAGTGCCACAGACTGATAATGCCAGTCTTCTATAAACAATCTGAGAAATTTCTAATAAGGAAATATCGAGATATACAGATAGGCATTCTTTATGCCCATGGTTGCTAGAAAATCTCCTGACTGTAGAACGGCAGCCGCTGTTTGCACCGACTCCATTCTAAAAGTCTTCACGCAAAGAAACGTATTTAGCCCCTTCAAGTCCAGAATTGGACGTATACTGCCATCTGGCTTGGGAACTGTGAAAAGATTTGAACAAAATCTTCGAAATTTTGCACCCTCGGGAACAAGCCTGTTTACCCCCATCAATCGAAACTGATGTAGAGCCTGAAAAATCAGGGGTATTTTCTGCGGATTTGTAGAGACATTTGAACACATGAAACACGGAGGTGGGAATTCCTGGAATTACAACTTGTAACCCTGAGAAACTACCTGATATTTCCCACAGCCATGCCTCTGCAAACTCCAGCATACATCCCCTCACCCGAACAAGCAGGGGCACCTCCTCATAAGGAAGTAGACTTGGAATCTGACTTAGTCGGTTTAGGGGTTCCATTTGGTTTGTGAAATTTGCCCTGCGCTTGCCCCTAGAGCAGGGGTTGGCAAACTGTGGCCCTTCAGCTGTTGCAAAACTACACGCCCCATCGTGTCTATGCCTCAGGAGTCATGCTTGTGGCTGTCAAAGTCCTGCAATGGCTCATAAGACTTGTAGTTCTGCTACAAGCTGGAGGCCCAAAAAGTTTACCTATCCCTACCTCAGAGGATGAGCCCTGCGATCGACAAAACCCCTGTGAAGCTTCTGAGAACTGAGCCGTCGATGCCCTACAAGCTGGATAGTTACATTTCTTCCTCAAGGGAATAAGGGAACTCTTTCCTCCAGAAATCTTCTGAATATAAGAGTCTAATTGTGTCCTAAACAAGTGTTCACAGTAGAATGGAAAGCTTAACAACTGTTTGCAAGGCAATTCCTCTGACCTGCTCTGGTGCCAAAAACGCACGTGAATAGCAAGAAGCCCCATGCGTGAGATCTGGTGAATAGAAGCTTTCAAAACGTCAACTTCAAAACAAAGAGCTGGAGGCAAGTCATCACAACCTGTAAAGTCTTTCTTCTTTGACACAGACAAAAAAAAAAAGGCTTCCCTGGAGGGGTGGAGTTATATAGAGAAGGACTTCCTCTCTGATTGCCAGTGTCCATTCATCTGAAGGTGGTGTTCTAAAATTTAGTCGGACCCATGAAAATTCCAGACCCTCGTCACTTCCGGGGACGCTCCGTCACCACCAGCTGCTGCTAGCCAGGCTGCAAGCCCCGGTGCGCATGCGCACAAGGCATTTTGAAGGTCCGATGAAATTCTAAGACTTATGAACAGCTGACTGAGAGGAGGAGGGGCTGAGGTGGGATGCACACACCGCCGCGGGAAAATGTTACAACACCGCCGCGTCATCGAGCAAGAAACATGTTGCAGAGCGGACGTAGAGGAGGCGGGAAGGAAGTGAATACTCATACTAAATAGTAATCATAAAAAATGTTTAGTATTTTTTTTTTATCATTACTATTTAGTATGAGTATTCACTTCCTTCCCGCCTCCTCTATGTCAGCTCTGCAACATGTTTCTTGCTCGATGACGCGGCGGTGTGTGCGTCCCACCTCAGCCCCTCCTCCTCTCAGTCAGCTGTTTGTAAGTCTTAGAATTTTATCGGACCTTGAAAATGCCTTGCACCTGGGCTCGCATCAGCTGGGTTATGACGTAGCGTAACCGGAAGTGACGAGGGTCCGGAATTTTCATGGGTCCGACTAAATTTTAGAACACCGGAGCATAACCCAGACGGTCATGATTAATTAAAGCGGAGTTCCACCCTGGATTTGTTTTTTTTTTTTTTTAATACCCCCGGGACAGTCAGGGCTAGTGCATTCCACAATGGCTAGCCTCTGATCTGTCCCGGGTTGCACTTACCTGCAAGACGAAATACTTACCTTGCAAACGTCTTGTCCAGCGCTGCCATCTCAGATGTGGGCAGCTTGAAGCCAGCGCGTCCTCTTCGGCGTCTTCTTCCGCCTTCTGTGGTCCCACGATGCTCTGCGCCGGCCCCGACGTCACTTCCGGGTCGCGCGCGTCACCCCTCCACAGCTTCTGGGCATGCCCAGAAGCTGTTTAGAAGGGGATGACGCGCGCGACCCGGAACTGACGTCGGGGCCGGTGCAGGCGCAATGATTCCTGGGAGCTATGACGTCCAGCTCCCAGGAATCATTGCAGAGCCAGGAAGTGACGACGGGCCGCGGCCGAGGAAGGAGGAAGAAGGAAGTAAGGTAAGTATATTTTCTTCGCTACGAGGTAAGTAAAAAAAAAAAAAATATGCGATTATCCATTTCTTTTTCAGGTGACCCGGAGCGAGAAGATGGAGGTAAGTATAAAAATAGGGTGGAACTCCACTTTAAGCCTTCTCTGTGTTGAAAAAAAAAAAAAAAAGGATAATTGAGCCTTTAGAATCACTTTAATAGCCTTTTTTGTCAACTTACTTTATCATTATTAAACTTTTGACTACATGCAAACACACGGTTGTAATAGTATATGAATGGAGTCCTACAGGCAAGGAAATAGATCAGTGCATATGTATTGCACTGCCATGTTTCTAGGAATATGAGCTGAAATATACATACTGTAAATATATTTTAACAGAATCAATGCTAACAGAGCCAAATCTTCATCAAAAAAGATACCCATCAGGGGGAAACATTAACACTTGTCACATTGTTATATCGGTCTTTAGATTTTCTACACTTGCTGTATGCTTCCTGCAGGTCTGCAATTTAACATTTTGGATTGAAGACCAACATATTTCTGTAAGGTTCCCCTATAGCAATGGGTAATAATTTGTAATATATTCTGGGGTTCTCTGCAAAGCTTTAAAGCGCATATAAAGTGTACAAGTTAGTGTTGCTATAAGTACCGAAATGTTGTAACCATACACAAGATTCTGCATACTTTTGCTGCTGTGACAATTTCTTCCTGTAGTCCTTTGCTTTCTTCTTCTTTTTTGATGCATCATATTCCCCTTTGAGCTGGAACTTTGCACTTTCAACATGAAGTCTGTATCCTCTGATTTCATAATCATCAAGAATTTTTAAAGCCAGCTCGACAGATTCTCTCTAAAATGAAAGACAGAAGTGTTTTACATCAAGTCGCATCATAACCAGCAAACATACTTAATCATAGTGCTAAAATTCAGTTAAGCTAAAGCGGTTTAAACAGGAGGCTGAATGGAAAAAAATAAAAAATAACAGTTTCCTTTATCCACACAAACGAGGAAGCCATCATCCATTCCCTAAAAAGGACCCTGTATTCTGACCAGATGAAGAAACATTTTCCAACACGCCACTTTGACAGAAGTCATCGAGTAAGTTAATCGACTAAGGGCTCTTTCACGCGGGCGGTCTGATCAGATCCGCCTGTCAGTTTTTTAGGCGGATCTGATCGGATGCCCCATTCAGCCCTATGGAGCAGCGGATGTCAGCGGTGACATGTCAGCTGACACCCGCTGCCATCTGCATCCGATCCTGTCCGTGAAATCCGGACGGATGGAAACCCTATTTTCCATCCGTCCTGGGGATCGGATCGGATGAGAGCGGACAGGCGGTCCGCTCTCATCCGATTCCCCATAGAGAGAAGCGGGGGCTGTGACACCTCCCTCTCCGCACTGCAAGCGGAGACGGAGCTGTCATCCGCCGGCTCAGCGGGGATCGCGGATCGATCCCCGCTGAGCAGCACGGATCCGCCTACGGAGGCGGACCGTGTGAAAGAGCCCTTAATTTGATCGAGAAGCCACATTCTGATTAAAATGTGACCAGTTCTGTAGGGAACTTCAGTTGGTGTATGGCCACCTTTAATGTAAATAAGAATTTCCTTCTGTTCTCCCATGTTCCTAATTTGAAGCAGAACTTAATGGGGGCCCCCAGAGCAGAAATGCGAGGTCCATGCTCCCTCTTGTCACTTTGTTACTGCCGCAGCCATTTTTTTTCCTGGTTCAGTCTTCTATCTCCAGCCACATGGGAGACACTTTGACCAGGCTTAATAATCTCAGTTCTACATGAGCGGATTTTCTGAAGGAGAATACCCAGTTGTGTGCACATAAAAGTAGAAAGGCATTTGCTTTTCATATGACTGGATAATTGAAATGAATATTGACATCATTTATTGTGTGAAGATTCTCAACTCCTCTTGGTAAATCAGCATCAGAGCCTCTTCTGCCATGAGAACCTTCTTGCTAGCAATCTTTTAAAATGTACTTTTAAATATATAATCAAGTCTTTGTTTTTTTAAATAACAAATATGTTATACTTGCGTGCTCTGTGTAGTGGTTTTGCACAGCGCAGCCCAGGAACCTCCTTTTCTCAGGTCCCACGCGGGCACTCCTGGCTCCTCCCTCCTGCTCGGTGCCCTCACAGCAAACAGCTTCTCTGGGGGCACCTAAGCAGGCGCGCTCCCGACCCGCGGCTCTGTGTGTCTATTCACTCAATGAGCATTGGTTTGGTCCTGTCCCCTCGGTCTCCTGATTGGCTTTTTGCCAATCACAGCCAGTGAGCTAATCAGGAGTGCCAGTGCCCGCAGAGGCAAGGCTCTTGTGGACATCACTGGATCGAGAGGGGGCTCAGGTAAGTATTAGAGAGGCTCCTGCACACAGGTGGTTTTTTACCTTCATGCATTGCATGCATGAAGGTAAATAAAAAACCTTGTACATTTACAAACACTTTAAGCGAGAAGGAAGACACAGTGTTGGTTCAACAAGGCAATCATTAACCCTGCAGCATCTAACAAAAACTTGAAATATCAGTTTTGTCTGGACTAACCCTTTGAAGCGTACTTGTTATATAAATGTAACAGCGGTGGCCATTTTGTGGGCTGGGCTAATATATCAAAGGGATCCACTAACTAGCTTACAAAGAAATAATAACACCACAGCAGGCCGAGGCATGTTGGACATAAGCCATTAACAACACAACTGTCCACTAGTACAGACAAAGACACACGACAAGAATACTTAATGTATATTAGCAATTGTTTTTTTCAAGGTCAGTATTTTGCATACTACTTGATAGAGATCTTAAAGTGGACCAGGAGGTAAAAGATTTGCTATGTTATAGGTGTAGCACCCTCCTAGGTAGGTGCTAGGAAAAAGCATGTATTGCTCTTGCTGCTTATCATGGGAGTTTAATCTATTAGTTTGCCTGTCATGTGTTTCCAGGAGTGATTCACTGGGTCTGAGGGAGTGTCCCTGCTGCATCCAATGAGGGAGCTTGTTGGACAGTGAAGGAAACCTAGCCAGTGACATCATGTTTTATGGCAGTCCCAGTGGGAGGACATTCTCACAAATGCATCCTGGGATTGACCATAAATACTGAGGGGACATGTGACAGGGCGTCTTTGGGCAGGCAGCCAGGTCTCAGGAGGAGGTAGACGGCTGTCATTCCTCCTGCAGGTGTGAGGAAGGTGGTTCAGGCAGTCGGCCTAGTGAACCAGGTGTGGATCTGAGCTGCAGAGGATCCACAGTGCTGACAGTGGAGTTGCTGGGGGAGTCTCTCGGGAAAAACAGTGTCCGTGAGTAGCAGGAGATTTGCCAAAGGAGATTTGCCAAAGGGTCTGCCTAGGAAAGGAGGCTACTCCAATGAAGTCAGGGAATCAAGGAGCTAGCTCACACAGGGAGTGTTACAGTAAAGGGGGTGCTGTGTAGAGAACCCTGAAGAACAGAAACAAAGGGGGTGCCAGGAAGGGACCTAAAGATTGTTCTGCAGTACAGTACAGTTTATTTCAGACAGTTCATTTACTACTACTTTGCTGCTAATGGCATGGTAAAGCAGCGGCCTAGCCGCACTCAGCAATATTCAGTCATCCCAGCCTATTGTGCATAGTATAGTTATACAAGTTGGGGTATCCCACTCATTCCCTTCTCCCATCCAAGTACCTCACTAAAACCTGCCAGTGTTCAAATAATTTTGATTATTAACCCATTTCTATTACCTCAGTACTACACAATGTAGATCTAATGAATAATATACACCATCACATTTTATTCATTGTGCCGCTATACTGTCTAGAGCCTGAAAGCTGGGATAAGGAAATATTTCTGAAATACAAAAAGCAAATATGCGGCCTCTCGGTGGGTGCGACTTGGCGGCGAGCAGCCGCATATTTGCGCTAATTAGGGCAAATACAGCTGTGTCGAGAGCGCGTGCCCTGCACGCTCCCGAAACAATTACCGGCGAATGACGGAAAGTTCACAATTGCTACTTGTGATAGGAAGCTTTCCGATCATGTGACCGCTGTGACAGCCAATCACAGCAGTCACACAATCATAAACCCCGCCCCACCTCCCAGCATCCTAAACCCCATAAAGGGCCAGGAGGCGCCAGCTCCAAGGGGTAATCTTGGTGTGCTTTGTGTATTTCTTACAGATCCATGAAGCAATCCGGTGTGCAGGAGCTTCGTGTAAAAGACGAGTCACTGCTTCTCTCTCCTTGCGCAGGGTTACTAGTCTTGTATCCTCCTCCTGTAGTTTTCTGCACACAGCCTGTAGTGGGTGGGGCCTGCTGGATTACTCACACAGCTCTGCTCTTTGCAGAGCATGGGCTATGTGCATGCCAGTGATGAGGTCACACTGCTCCTTTTACAAGGTAATGACTGGGCTGGCAAAGGTATTTGGTACAGAGAATGTGGATATATATTTTATTATAAATGATTATTATTTATAAATTGAGAAATACTGTATATTTATTTGAAAATGTTCATGCCCAGAGTTCAACTTTACAGCTTAAGTTAAGGTGTGGCAACTTTTTATGTAGTTACATTGGTCCAGCTTGTACCAAGGTACGTGTATTTATGTACCATACCTGTGGGAACCCCATGGAAGATAGAAATCACTGCAGTAGCTTCCAGATCCTGTGTCAAGCAGCTTCCCTACTGCCTACTAAACAGAGGAGTTTGCTCGCTCGGCACAGGCAATGTGTTCTCTGACTGGACAAGATGGACATCATATCTCCCCACACCTCACCACCTCCTCACCCAGCCAGAAAATGCTTTGCACCCAGAAAATGCTTTATACCATAATACTAAAAAAAAGTTGAATAATGGCTAAAGCTGAATAATGCCTTTGCTGTAGGTGTAGTACATTTACATACCTCCCAAAGCTTGACTGGAATATTCCTACATCGTTGCTAAGAACATTGCTAAGTGAGGCCTAGTTGTTACTGCTCACCCCCACCATTACAGCAGTGGACTTTTTCTCTCATTCAAACCCCCTCACCTGCTCTCTCCTCCCCAAAGTATTAGCTCTGAGCTCACTCCTGTGATGGAGAAATTGAGCAGTAAATAGTCCTCATTTAGCAATATCCTGGGAGTATTGCAGTCAGGCTTTGGAAGGTATTTAAATGGCCAGCACCTATAGCAAGGGGAATTTATTACTTAAAAGCGGTAGTATACTCCGCTTTTTAACTTTTACCTACAGGTAAGCCTATAATAAGGCTTACCTGTAGGTAAAATTAATATCTCCTAAACCTGCACGGTTTAGGAGATATTCGCCCTGCATGCAGCAGCTGACACCGCTTGTTTTTTTTTTTTAACATACAACCGCTTTAACTTTATTCAGAGCTGCACAGTTTGTTTTTATCTTCAGTCACCCTTTATCTGCATTAGGCAGTTTGTTGGTAAAGGTAAACTAACTTTGTATTACTTAATTATCATAAAAGTGCTCTAGTAAAGATATACAAACTGAAAACCTTCCCTAAAAAGTGTTTGCTGCATACAGCAAGTCGTTTGGTCAGGAGAAATCCCTGTGCAAACTGCAAGTGTGTGTGCGAGAGTGTAAGTGTGTACTGGTAAACAGAAAGTCTACTTATTTTTGGAATATGGATTCCCTCCTGGGCGGGGGTCAAGAAAGACTTCCTGATCATGGATCTGCATGGCATCAGTACTAGAGTCTGACAGCTCATTCAAAGTGCTGGAAGCACACAGAAACCTCAGCCGTTTATGGAGGAATAGGTTTGGCTTGTAAGCCCATCTGCTTTTTAAATGCAATAGGTTGCCAGCAAGAGGTTAACCTTATCTGTAGGCATGGGCACAGTCAATGAAAACAGAAGGGCTGGTTGGGAAAGAGGGTAACCCCTAGTGAAGTAGTTATATCTTAACACAGCCTCCTGCAGCAACTTCAAAATGTCTTACAGCTACCCAAAACTAAACTAACCTTGAGATAGCAACACAAGCCATCACCTTTCAGGTTCCCTTCCTTGTCTTTGTACAGTTTTACTTTAAAGTCCTCTGTATGCAGATCCCGCATAATGATACCACACTTTGACATGGTTTCGATAAATTCGTCATATGTCATATCCAAAGGAAGCCCTGCCAAGATAACATAAAAAGAATGATACATTTATGCCCAAAAAAAAGTGATAAATGGAAAACTTCTTTAAATGTAATTTGCACTAACCTGAAACATATACGTTTGTGTTTCTTTCATCATCCACGTTGAACCAGCCTGTTAAAACACCACAAAGAAACTTAGCTATTCAGCAAAAAAAAAAAAAAATCACTCAAGAAATCAAATATTTTTTTAAATATTTAAATGTAGCTTTTATGAGAGCACCAAGCATAGGTCCCTGACCAGGAATGCACATGTGCATAACCAAAAAAGATCATTGCCACAGCAAGGATAAAAACCCTACCCGGAGCATGCACCTTTAAAGTCATCGGAGATCCTGTATTTCTATACTGACCGTTCTCTCTTAAGAGCTCCAGTCCAAACCTAAAATTATTAAAGTAGAAGTTCATCTAAACCTACTCGCAGCCACATTCTAAAACAAAAATATCTAGCACTAAAAAGATGGGGGGGGGGGGGGAGAAATCGCTATACTTACCTGTTCTGCAGCCGCTCCGGTCCCACGCTGAGCTGTCAGCGGCAGCTTTAGAGTTTGGAAGCGTGCAGGAGAGGCAGCCAACAATGGAAGCCCCACAGTAACTCCCCATAGTGTTGTCACTTCCCAAGCATTTCCCAGCCATTGTCTGTTCTCTCTTGCACACAGCATCTATCACTGGAGAGTATGCTAAAGACAACAACATCATCAGCAGTAACCAGCACGGGTTTACAAATGGGCGTTCTTGTCAAACCAATCTCTTAGCATTCTACGAGGAGGTGAGCTGTGAGCTAGATAGGGGCAGACCAGTGGATGTGGTGTACTTGGATTTCGCTAAGGCGTTTGATACAGTTCCCCACAAGCGCTTAGTTTATAAAAATAAGGTCTGCAGGTATCGACAGCAGGGTTTGTTCTTGGATACGGAACTGGCTAAAAGGACGTGCCCAAAGGGTGGTAATAAACAGCGCATACTCAGACTGGTCTGAGGTAGTAAGCGGGGTGCCCCAGGGCTCAGTCCTGGGACCAACCTTGTTCAATTTATTCATAAACAGCATTGAGGACGGGATCAGTAGTTCGTTATCAGTTTTTGCAGATGACACAAAATTGGCCAGGGCAATAACTGCACAGCATGAAGCAGATATCCTACAGAATGACCTGGACAAAATTACGGAGTGGGCAACGACATGGCAAATGAGGTTTAACGTGGAGAAGTGTAAGGTTCTGCACTTGGGGACTAAAAACATAAAAACACAATACACGTTAGGAGGGGAACCCTTGGGGGAATCAAAAATGGAGAAAGATCTGGAAGTCTTGGTTGATGATAGATTAGGCAACAGCATGCAATGTCAAGCGGCAGCTTCCAAAGCCAACAGAATATTAGCATGCATAAAGAAAGGGATGTATTCCAGAGATAAGACTATAATCCTTCCACTTTATAAAACTCTGGTCCGACCGCATCTGGAGTATTCTGTCCAGTTCTGGTCGCCAGTCCTCAGGAGGGATGTGTTGGAGCAGGAGAAAGTCCAGAGAAGGGCAACTAAACTGATTAGGGGGTTGGAGGACCTTAACTATGAAGAGCGGCTGCAATCGCTTGATTTATTTTCCCTGGAGAAGAGACGTCTGAGAGGGGACATGATAGCAATTTATAAATATCTTAATGGGGATCTCAGCTTAGAAAAAAAGCTGTTCATTCGAAGGAATTGCATGAGGACTCGAGGACATACAATGCGATTAGAGGAGAAGCGTTTTAACCTCAGGCAACGAGGAGGGTTCTTTACTGTTAGGGCTACAAGATTGTGGAATTGTCTACCACAAGAGGTGGTTTCTGCGGGTAGTACGGTGACTTTCAAAAGACTCTTAGACTTACGTCTCAAGGATCAGGAGATTAAGGGCTATGTTAGATGATTACAGAGTCACACACACCTACACAGGATGGACTATTGTCTTTATTCAACCTCACCTACTATGTAACTATGTGAAGGGGGGCTGGGGACTGCAATGTGAAGGAGGGGTACTATAAAGGGGACGAGAACAGGAATGTGAAGGGTGGGTGATATGAAAGGGGCTTAGAAATGCAATTTTAAGTAGGGGGTGATATAAAGGGGGGCCGTAGACAAAACTGTGAAGGGGTGAGGACTGTAATGTGAAGGGGGGATGATGTGCAGGGGGACTGAGAACACTGATGTAATAAAAAGCATTGTGATGGGAAGGATCATAGACTAGGTTCACATTATTGATTAACGCGTGTAGGCGGCCCATTTATTTCAGTGGGCTGCCTTGTAAGCAGAAATGTAGAAAAATAAGTCCCTGACCCTTTTTTTTTTTTCTTTCTTTCTTTTTAATTGCCCCGTACCAAACTGCATGGTACTGTGGCACCATGTGATGTGGCACTCGTAAAGACCCGCCATGTTTGCGCATTGTGCAGAGGTGCCATTGAGAGCCAAACATATAATTCGGACCTCGGTTGGAAGAAAATTTTACCTACTGGACCTTCATAAATTTTAATTCATTACCCCTGGTATAGGGTATAGCAGGGCACAGTCTAGGGCACACTTTTACACAGGGTCTCGAAAGATGTTAGATGGCGATCGCATTTTGAGAAACCCGAACCTGGAACGTTTTAGTTACAAAAAAGTTATAAAAAAAATAAAAAAGCCAAATATAGTTGTCATTTTATTGAGTTAATTTTCTGTTCTTACTCTACTTTTCTTCTTTTTCTACTTTTACTGTACTTTATAATATAGTTATACTGTAATGTTTTATTGTTACTGTTTTTCATTGTTAACCATATTTTGCTTTTCAGATACCACCAGTCTACTATACTGTTATTATAATGTAATGTTTTATTGTTACTGTGTTTTATGGTTAACCCTTGTTTGCTTTGCAGGTACGCCCATGAGCTGCCGCACTGATTTGTTTATTCTGACAGCAACAGCGTTTTCTCTCAGCATATATGTAAATCAATCATGGCAGCGCTGTAGGAGGTGATTTCACCACCGCAGTTAACCACTTAAGCCCCAGCCCTATTTCGGACACTTTTTGTTTACAAGTTAAAACCAGTATTTTTTCCTAGAAAACTACTTAGAACCCCCAAACATTATATATTTTTTTAGCAATGACTCTGGAGAATAAAATGTCGGTCATTGCAATATTTTTTGTCACGCGGTATTTGCGCAGGGGTCTTTAAAACGCCATTTTTTTGGAAAAAATCACATTTCACTGCATTTAAAAAATACTAAACAGTAAAGTTAGCCAATTTTTTTTGTATATTAGGAAAGATGATGTCACGCCGAGTAAATAGATACCCAACATGTTACGGTTTAAAATTGTGCCCCTTCGTGGGATGGCGACAAACTACGGTCAATAAAGATCTCAATAGGCAACAGTTACCAGTTTAGAGGCAGAGTGTAGCCCTTTTTTTTAATTATTGCTCATGCTCTGGCGATCGCGGCAATACCTCACATGTGTGGTTTGAACAGCGATTTCATTCGCGGCTCGACTTCCGTATACGTTTTTTTTGGGCGCGAGCTAACGGTGACGGCTACATTTATTTTTTCCTATTTTATTTATTTTTTTAATTTTATTACAGGTTTTTAAAAAAATAAATAAATAAAATCTGATCACTTTTATTGCTGTCACAAGCAAACATCCCTTGTGACACCAATATGCAGTGACAGGTACTCTTTATGGAGGGATCGAGGGTCTAAAAGACCCTAGACCCCTCCACTACACTTCCATGTATGCAAAACGCCGAAAACTGCGTTTTTGCATACAGCCGTTTTTTAAATTTGCCGCCTTTTGCAGCACACTAACCCGGAAGTGACGTCATGGACGCCGCTTCCGGGTTACGTCATCAGAGACCCGATCAAAGCCGTTTCCGGCTTAGATCGGGACTCCCATCCAGCCGGCGGACGCGCCGGCTGGGTGCTCGGGGCTCCCGATGGGACGGGAGCCCCGAGCAAAGTCACGGAAGGCGGCGGGAGGGGGGGGGGGGGGGGGGGGACGTCCCCTCCCGCTCACCCGGGTAACGATCGAGCATCGGTCGTCACTGACGGAAAGCCGACCGTCTAGCTAGAGGCATCATCCCGGTATACTACCGCAAAGTTTGCCGACTTAGATCTACGTTACTTTGCAGTGAGTGGTTAAAAAAAAGAGCATATATATATATATATATATATATACATACACACACACACACACACATTATATATATATATATATATATATATATATATATATATATATATATATATATATATATATATATATATATATGGCGAAGCATAGGGGATGGGGTGGACACAGAGGGCGGATCTCTCCAATGCTCCGCCATACACAGTGCTGTGTGTGTTAAGCTGTATAAGCTTGGCACAAGCTTTGAGTACACTGATAGCTAAAAGGACAGTGTTAATTTTGGAAGCAAATTTCGATTTCGTTTTAGTCTTAGCATTTTGACTAAAATGCTATTTTAGTTTTAGTCGTATTTTAGTAATCTGAATTGTTTTAGTTTAAGTCATATTTTAGTCAACTAAAATCTCGTACATTTTAGTTAACTACAAATCAAATGGGTTTAGGTAAATCGTAATGCATTATTTAAACATTTCCCTAGAATTACCAAACTAATTATCGACTCCTGGAGTAAAAATCTAATCATGTGTTATTATTTATGGTATTAAGGTTTGAACATGCACTACAGACAGACACAGATTTAGAGGCGGTTCACATTAGCGCGACTTGTCCATTGACAGCTACAGAACCCGTTCTAATAGGAGCGACATAAGTCGCTCCGACTTAGAAAAAGGGTCCTGTACTATTTTGGGGCGACCTCGGAGCGACTTGCATAGACTTCCATTATGTGAAGTCCCTGCAAGTCGCTCCGAAGTCGTGGTGCATGGGAATGCACAAGTCGCCCCCGAAGTAGTAAGGAGTCGTGTCTCCTTAGTGTGAACCGGCTCTTAGCCATTGTGATATATAACGTCTTTATAAATAAAACCAAAGTTTCATAAACAAAAATATTTATTTTTGACAAACATAAGTGTAACTTTAAATGATCTGACTGTGAATGTCTAGATGCAGTTGGCCATCATCCCGAATTAGATACCAAGAAAAATCCCCCTAAGCCCCGGTTCACACTGATGCGAGTGCCGGGTTCGCATGTAATGTCGGAGCGCACTGCTCCTTCATTACATGCGATCAGCTGTGCGGTGCGAGTTTAGCCATACACTTTGTATGGCTAAATTCGCACCGCACCCGCAGCAAACTCGCACAGGACCCTTTTTTGCAGCCGCATCAGGATCGGATCGCACAGTGGTTCACACTTGTGCGATCCGATCCTGTGCGAACTGCAAGATCGCACTGCGATATGCGATCAAACTGGGGGTGTCGTTAAGATTACATTGACACCCCCAGCGTATCGCATATGGCAGTGTGAACTGCCGGGGGTGCGTGTGTGATGCGGGAACAGGCTGCGAATTCGCAGCCTTCCCGCATCGCATAAGTGTGAACCGGACCTAAGTTTGTGGGATTATAAGGGCGACCGGAGCATCTAAATAACAGTACAACATAGTATAAAAAAATATAGTTTTATTTTGAAAAAATATTAAAACAATGTAATTTCAGGACATATACATACAATAGACATTACATGGTTAAAATGGTCACGACAAGCAGAAATAGGTCAAAACGTAAGGTGACTACGTGAATACATGTATTCCGAAGAGACCCAATGCATTTCAAGCAAACTCTTCTTCAGTGGTCTGGTGGAATAGCTTGATTCATATCACAAAGGTCACTTTCTATTGACCAAGAGGCGTGAGAAAAAAAAAAACGTCACTAATCATGCATCAGAACATGAAGAGATACCGGGAAAGACGGGGAGCAAGAGAGTATAAATATATGTGTGCTTTTTCTTTGGTGTTGATGATAGTACCCCATATAGGTTGCGTTGGTTTGATCCCACAAGGATCCAAGAAGGAGGCCAGCACTGGGTCCCTGCTCTCTGTAGTAATGAATAGACCCACACTCGATGGAAAAATATAAACGCCCTTGTCCACTTGTACAGAAAATTTGTCCAAGTACTTAGGTAGAATAGAATATCAAAGATTCCCAAGTGGACGGCGCTCCGATCATGCGTGCTATTAAAATTGCAAAAAACACCAAAAACTGTAAACTCTATTGGCTGTAATGTCATTGCACATATTAACTGAATAGATTACCAACAATAAATATTAAAAATTTAAGAAAAGCCTTTTTTTTAATTTTATCCATTTCAGCACTTCAGTAGATGCCCCTTACTTATGCGGTAGTGCAATACAGGTTTAAACTTTAATGTGGTATTATTACAGGCTCTGGATAGAATGGTGTTGCCGATTTAGAAATGGCCAGCAGAGTAGTGTTAATTTTAATGCCAATTTAGTTTTAGTCATAGTCTTTTGACTAAAATGCCGTTTTAGTTGTATTTTAGTCATCTGAATTGTTTAGTTTTAGTGTCTACTAAAATCGTGTTAATTTAGTCTATAAAATTAACACAGCTAAAAAGATCTGCACTCATGGTGCCGTCAGCCTTTAAACAGGAGCCAACAATAGAAATATTATAATATATATATATATATATATTTTTTTTTTTTTTTTGCACTGTACACTTACCTGGGTCCGCTTTTCTTTTTTCTCCCTTCCCTTTTGGTTCTGTTGGTTCTGATTGAGGTTTAGATTCTTCTTTTGCTTTTTTATTATTTTTCACTTCCTTGGGAGCTGGAGCAGCTTGTGAAGGTTCGGAAGGAGTAGAACCATCTTTGTTCTCTTCTGAAAACCCATAGTTTGCGTGATACATTGCCAAGAAGTCTTCAGTTATCTATCAAAACAACAGAATACAATAAAGGGTTACCTTTTGGGGGTAAAAAAAATTTGCACACTACCAAAAACCCAAAGAGCGATCATTTTTATTTGACTCTTCCTCCCAAAAAAGGGATGTGCATCCTTTGCTTTTACAGGGTAAATTGGAAAAGGGAAAACATTTTTAAATGTTCTTCTTCCTGCTAAGGAAAGATGACGATGAACAATAAGACAGCACAATGCAATGATGTGAACAGTAACTATGTTTTTTTTTTCTACAAAGAAAAGGCGCAGGAACTCCCTCCTTTCTGTCACTTCTTGTCTCTACCTTCTACCCACCTTCGAGCACCATCCCATGGTTCCACCCCCTACCCACCTCCCAGTACCACCCTTTTAGAGAATACAGAACCAAGTATCATTGTGTGGGAATAAGTGATTTGTGCAGAATGTGTTAACAACAAGAAAAGCAGTAAGGTAGATCCCACCAGCAATAGATCCCGCCAGCAAACAAAGGATTTCCCAGCAGCCAGCCCAGCATAATAGACTCTCTAGTAGCCAGCAACAATAGAACCCTCCCTCAACAGTATGTCCCTTCCAGTAACAATTGCCTCCCCCCTTCAGCAACAGTGTTGCTGGGAAGAGGGGAGGGGCTTATGTTGCTGGGGAGTGTCAATTGTTGTTGGAAGAGATCTACTGTTGAGGGGGGTATCTCACAATAGAACCCCCCTCCCTCAACAGTAGATCCCTTTCAGCAACATAACCCTGCCCCTTCCCAGCAACAATAGATCCCCCACCAGCAACAGTAATAGACCTCCCCAGCAATAATAGACCACCATGCAAAACTAAATCTCCTCCAGGAACAATAGATCCAGTAGCCAGCATTAATGGACCTTCCGGGACACCCCAGAACCCCTTGCCATTACATACATTCAGCACTGCAGGTGCCGGAACTACATTCCCCCGCATTCCCACTGAAGAAAAAAATCCCCAACAGTAACCCATAACCAGAATCTACAATGCTAGCAGGCTGAAAACTAACTGGATCCTAAGGGTTACTGCCCTTACTGGAACTTTTCTTGAATGGTTAATAATACTAGAGTGAACTTACATCACAAAAAGGAAGGGTGGTAATTAATTCCAGTAGAAGGGATGTACAGAACATTACCAAGACTTAATATATTTGAACAGCAGTCTACAGTTCTCATCACACAATCAGACTGCGCAATAGATTACATTTAAAACTGAAATCTTAAATTGTATGCAAGTCAAAACTTTTTAGATTAGGTTTAGGTGGGGGTAGTGAAGGGTTAAGATCCTTGGTTATTCTATGTGCGTGTCCCATTGGGAGAAATCCCTACACAGATTTCTAGTAGAACCTAATGCCCTAAAACAGGGGTCATCTTTCCAAAACAAAGGGACAGTTTTATGTCCTTCAGACTTTAGCGGGGCTGAATTGTGGCCAGCGGGAGTGGAAATGTTCCTGGCATCAGTGGGCGTAAACATCACAGTTGGTATTAGGTATTATTGGGAGAAATGGTGGCCCATTGTTGATTGGCAGAACAGTGTCTTGCATCAGTGGGAGGGATGGTGCCCTACATGCCGAATAAAGGAAAATAGCCGCAGTTTGGAGACCACTGCACTAAAAGAACACACTTGTGATGCAGGTCACCACAACACAAGGCAACATGCTACCGTGTACTGTGGTGTGCCATGTTGAAGAAAAAAATAAAAAATGGTGCAGCTCCAATTTTCAATGATGGTCATGTGATTACAGCAGGCAGACCTCTCACTTAGCATACTTTCTGAGGAGTTCAATGCAATGGTTGGTCTCAGTATCTAAAAACAGAAGCATGAAAGCCCATTCACATTAGCGCGACTTGTCAGCTGACAAGTCGCGGTATGTCGCGGTCCTTTGAGTAGTACAGGACCCGCTCTAATAGGAGCGACACAAGTCGCTCTGACTTAGAAAAAGGGTCCTGTACTACTTTGGGGCGACCTCGGAGCGATTTGCATAGACTTCCATTATGTGAAGTCTCTGCAAGTCGCGCCGAAGTCGCGGTGCACGCGACTTCACAGGTCGCCCCCCGAAGTCGTGTCGCCTCAATGTGAATGGGCTCTTAATCTGCAGTGTAGTACACACCGTATATACTTGGCCTAAAAAGGATATTTTTACCTTACACGGAGCACCACATTAAGACTTTTTAACTTTACGCTTACAAAAATATATTTGACTTTGACAATTATCATTAAAGCTGGGTTTCTTTATTCCTCATATTGGAGAAAAGTAAAACATCCTCTCCAAAATAAAACTTTTGTAACCCTGGCTAAATCAGGAATAAGAGCAGGCCTGACCGAATATATAATTATGATCCGGCAAATGACTGAGGCACACAGCTGTCACAAAGACTGCAACCGTGATCCAACCTGACCTGTTCTGTATGACCAATCTGCAGCCAAGGAAATGTAATACAGGGGATAAGGCAAGCAGCTAGCCAGATCCAACTATTTCATTCCTGGAACTCCAGTGTAGAAAGGCATGAGCTAATCACTTTTGCCATTTTCCCATCATGAGAGGAAGCAAAATATGTTCATTCATGCCACCTGCCAACTTTGTCAATGCCCAGGCACTGTTTTGCAGAAATATAAAAGTCAATAAAAAAGTTAAAGATGATATTCTGCCTTTCTTAAAGTTGTTTGATCATAATGTGTTAAACGGGCATTTTGAAAGGTTTTTCTTGAATAAAGGCTGCAGTTAATCAGCTGCAACCACTGACAGTGGCAGGTGACTGTCAGGAAACAGTGTCCCAGTAGGAAAGGGGTGAGGATTCCTCCATCCACCTGGTTTGTGTGAATGGAGGAATCTGTCCATATACTTCTGTTTTTTTAGCACAGGGGATGTATATGCAGCTATTGGGGTGGGGAATCCCTCTGCCATCTGTGACACTATTCGTTTTTGTTCCATTCAAACAAACTGTCAGCTCCGGTCAGAACTGCTGTACTAACGATGAGATGTTAGTACAGCAGTCTCCCTCACTGATCTTTGGGGTTTGACAGGGGGATGCCATTGGCTGAGAGCACTGATCAGGAGTCAGTCAGTTGCTGGTTTCCCAGCATGCGTGTCCGACAGAAGCTTTGACTACTATGGGACAGGGTGTCATACACACATGGGCCAAATGTCGGCCATTTTTTTTTTTTTTTTTTTTAAACAGGACTTTAGTGACAACTTAAAGCGGGAATAATTTTTTTAATAAAAATACCCCCGGGACAGTCAGGGCTAGTACATTCCACAATGGCTAGCCTCTGATGTGTCCCAGGTTGCACTTACCTTTTAGAAGAAATACTTACCTTGAAAAAGTATTGTCCAGCGCTGCCATCTCAGGTGTGGGCAGCTTGAAGCCAGCGCGATCCTCTTCTGCGTCCTCTTCGGTCCCGCGATGCACTGCACCGGCCCCGCCGTCACTTCCGGTTCCGCAGCGTCATCCCTGCACAGCTTCTGGGCATGCCCAGAAGCTGTTTAGCAAGGTATGACGGCGCCTGCACCAGAACTGACGTCGGGGGCCAGTGCAGGCGCATTGATTCCTGGGAGCGATGACGTTCAGCTCCCAGGAATCATTGCAAAGCCAGGAAGTGACGAATCGCCGTGGCCGCCGAGGGGAGGAAGAGGAAGTTAGGTAAGTATATTTTCTTCTAAACCAGGTAAGTAAAAAAAAAAAAAAAATTCAATTATCCATTTGTTTTTCAGGTGACCCCGGGCATGAAGGTGGAGGTAAGTATCATTTTAGGGTGGAACTCCGCTTTAAGAGCTTTTGATTCTCTGATTTACAGTCCTGGTGACAATGGTTTTAGGACAAAAAGAGAGGGTGGATGTATCCTCAGTGGGGACAGTAATAAAAACCTGACAAGGGTGCTCATCCTTCTACAAAAACAACAAGGTTTTGGATTTAGGTACACTTTAACCACTTCAGAACCGAGCAATAGCCAAAAGATGGTTACAGCACAGTTCACCCGCGCCCCCCGTGTGATCACAGATCGTGATAAAGAGCCAATCACAGTGGACCTTTACCATGTCATCAGCCGTGTCCAATCACACACTTGCAGTTTACCAGCATTCTTTACCTTACACGCTGTCACAGGGTGAGGAAAGGAGAGGCGGTAACAGGCGAGTGTGACAGGGGACATGTACAGAGAGTCGATGGCACCTATGCATTACAGCCCAATAGATTTCTCTGAAGGCCGGAGACAATGGAAGGCAGCAGCACAGAAGTCTATGGTGTAGTCAGGATGTAAACAATCCCCGGAGGCTGCGTCCGTCATGCGTTTGTGGAGGTGGGCTCATTTAGGTGAGGGCAAAAAAGATAAATGCAATTAAAGCGCACTTATCCTTCAAAGCCAAACTTCAGAAAACGTAAATAATTTGCCCCCTTTCACCGCAGTCACATGATCAGGGCGATCTTCCCACCCCTGGGTGTAATAGCCCAGTTAAAGGGACAGTGGGGCTGGGTTGGAAGGGGTTAAAGCATAACTGAAGGGAAAACGTTGAGAAGCAGGTCAGCCTCAGTGCTATTGTCCTGGAAGGACCCCCACAGGGACTAAAGAAGAGTGCACATATAAAGATCTCACCTTAGGGAACCAGGCTTTCTTGTCATGGTCCCATTCATACTCAGTGCCATCACTGGGGTCTTTAAACGTATACGGATCCTGCCCGTCCTCCCGGTTCCCATACAGCTCCTGAAGCCGCAGCTGCTCGTAGAAGGCTTCATTGCTATCCATGTTCTTCTTATCACCTAAAGGAACACTCCAAGTCACAGAAGCCCAGCTTCACACCGCCCCTTCACCCGCACAGGGCACAGATGGACACTGCGCATGCGCAGCACGCAAATCCCCCCCTGTACGTAATCAGTCAGCGCGGACCTACTCGAGCCGTAGTGCGCATGTGCATTATTTCCCTACGTTTTCGAATGCTCACGCACACCCCTTGTGACCAAAAAAGACGTCTGAAAGATATAATACAGCTCGGCGGAGCGGCCATTTTGTTGTAGACTTAAAAGGTTTTCTGCTAACTTGTAGCGCGAAATAGAAGTTTGGAAATATCACTGAAGTGCAAGTAGACAGAACCGTCTGGGAAAGAGTTAATTAGAGGAATTAACTGCAAATTATTTTTTGCTGTTTGAAAAATAAAGCCTATGTTTCACATAGGCTTCTACATAGCTCCCAAATGTCCCTGATTTATAGGGACTGTCCCTGATTCAGAACAAAGTACCTCTGTCCCCTTTTCCCCCTAATTTGTCCCTCATTTTGGTCTAATATAGATGGGCTCGGGCGTATTTGGGATCCCTATATACATCAAAATAGTGCAGCGCTAGGGACATATAATTACTGAGTCACAGAAGGAACTTAAAAAGAACATTGGTGCAGTGCAATTAAAAACTAGACCAGAAGAGGTAAAGCATAAGTCCATTAAAATCTTGAATAATGGATCAGATGTGGAGAGATACCAGAAAGTCCAAATCAGGGAAGAAATCCCAAGATACGGTGAGCAGGAAGAAAAAAACACCCGTGCAGATGAATTATGCTGCTTACCACAAAAAATGGGCCCCCAACTTAATGGATAGGCCACTCAGGCATAAGTTAACAACCCTTTAGGACGGACTCTCTCCTCTACATTAGTAGAACGGGATCACCTCCATATACTCCTTGAATCTCCCAGTATGTCACACCCGGTCACAGATAGGTGGATGGCTCCAGTATAAGTAGCGGTATGCAGAGAAGGAAGGAGACCATAGCGTAATCCAGTATAACATGTATGTACAAGTTTATTAAGGTTCTACTTACATTGTGTGGATCAAACACAGGCAGACATTTAAAATTCGCGGCGTCCCGCGGTAACAAGATGAGCCGGTGTCTAGGGGGCGTGACGAACGTGGTGTCCGGAACCTCCCGACCGGTTTCGTCAGAATGACGTCGTCAGGGGCGTGGTTCCCATTTGGGATCCCACCTACCCCATAGTTGCCAACATTTAAAAAAAAATTCCAGGGACACTTTGCAGCACAGCTATCAATTACCACACCCACTTCCCTGAAGCTCTGCCCACTCTGCATAATTAATCTCGCCTACTTATCAGATTATAGAGTCTACTCAATATAGAGAGAATTACAGGAAATTAAAAAGGGAATTTCAAATTTAAGGCCACAGTAGCAGAGTTGGAATAAGTCTCCCATTCTGCTGCACTACTTCTGCTTAATATTTACGGGCAGGCTGATTAACAGGCGCTTCCAGGGACAATATAAATTACCTGGGACAGGCTCCTATTTGCAGGGACTGTCCCAGGAAAAAAGGGACAGTTGGCAAGTATGCTACCCGATGCCATAGCTCCCAACTGTCCCTGATTTTGAGGGACTGTCCCTGATTCAGAACAAAATACCTCTGTCCCTCTTTCCTCCTAAATTGTCCCTCATTTTGGTCTGATCTATAGAGATGGGCTCAGGCGTGTTCAGGATCCCACCTACCCGATGCCATAGCTCCCAACTGTCCCTGATTTTGAGGGACTGTCCCTGATTCAGAACAAAGTACCTCTGTCCCTCTTTCCTCCTAAATTGTCCCTCATTTTGGTCTGATCTATAGAGATGGGCTCAGGCGTGTTCAGTATCCCACCTACATAGCTCCCAACTTTCCTTGATTTTGAGGGACTGTTCCTGATTTGGAAAAAAGTCCCTCTGTCCCCCTTTACTTCTCATTTGTCCCTCATTTTGGTCTGATCAATACGGTTATATATAAAATGCACTACTTGCGGGGTGAGTCATTTCCTCTGCTAGACGTCAGCCCCATGCTCACGCGAGACTTTGACCTTCCCCCATGAAAAAAATTCTCCACTACCCCATGTGACTTGCTACGTCACAGGGGAGTGCTAGTGGAGTAGTGGAGAGAGAAGAAGACGTGTGGAGGGCGATAGTTAGTTGACAGCCTCCTATTGGCTGTCCAAATGGTTACTGAAACCAAAACGAGGCTTGGTTTCGGCGTCTACTGCGCATGTGTGGAATTTGCGAAGAATACACAAACTGTGGGCGGAAATACCGCACAGATAAGCAGACGGAAATCACAGCAAGGATGGCGGCGCTCAACATCACAAAACACCGACCAGAACAAATGAAATTAATCAGATAAGGAAAACTTATAATTGATTGCTTTTATTATATTTTATTGAACATTACATGTTACTAGTATTGATTGCATTTTCAGATATGCAATGACTGAGTTTACTACCGCTTTAAGAAGCTGAGGGTAAAGGTGATGGACTGGCCAAGCATGTCTCCAGACCTAAACCCTATTGAGCATCTGTGGGGCATCTTCAAACAGAAGGTGCAGAAGCGCAAGGTCTCTAACCACTTCCCCCTAGGTGGACGTCATATGACGTCCAAACTTTGCGGGGGTATACCGGGATGATGCCTCTAGCTAGAGGCATCATCCCGGTACCGTTGTTTGAAGCCGGCGGTCGGCTTTCCGTCGGTACTGATCGATGCGGCTCGGGAGCCGCTCGATCCTTACCCGGGGGGGCGGGAGGGGACGTCCCCCCCCCTCCCGCCGCCTTCCGCGGCTTTTACCGGGGCTCCCGTCCCACCGGGAGCCCCGAGCACCCAGCCGGCACGTCCACCGGCTGGATGGAGTCCCGATGAATGCCGGAAACGGCATCGATCGGGTCTCCGATGACTTAACCCGGAGGCGGCGTCCATGACGTCACGTTAGTGTGCTGCAAAACGGCGCCAAATTTGAAAAACGGCTGTATGCAAAAACGCCGTTTTCAGCGTTTTGCATACAGGGAAGTGTAGTGGAGGGGTCTAGGGTCTTTTAGACCCTCGATCCCTCCATAAAGTGTACCTGTCACTGCATATTGCTGTCACAAGGGATGTTTACATTGCTTGTGACAGCAATAAAAGTGATCAGATTTTTTTTTTTTTAAAAACTGTAATAAAGTTAAAAAAATAAATAAAATAAATGGGAAAAAAAATAAATAAATTTAGCAGCCCCGATCACCGTTAGCTCGCGCACAAAAAAAAAAACGTATACGGAAGTCGAGCCGCGAATGAAATCGCTGTTCAAACCACACATGTGAGGTATCGCCGCGATCGCCAGAGCGTGAGCAATAATTTAAAAAAAGGAGCTACACTCTAACTCTAAACTGGTAACCGTTAAATAAATTTAAAGTGTCGCCTATTGAGATCTCTATTGACCGTAGTTTGTCGCCATCCCACGGGGGGGCGCAATTTTAAACCGTAACATGTTGGGTATCTATTTACTCGGCATGACATCATCTTTCACAATATACCAAAAAAATGGCTAACTTTACTGTTTAGTATTTTTTAAATGCAGTGAAATGTAATTTTTCCCAAAAAATGGCGTTTTAAAGACCGCTGCGCAAATACCGCGTGACAAAAAATATTGCAATGACCGCCATTTTATTCTCCAGAGTCTTTGCTAAAAAAATATATATAATGTTTGGGGGTTCTAAGTAGTTTTCTAGGAAGAAATACTGGTTTTAACTTGGCTAACATCCACCAGCTCCCTGATGTCATCATGGAGGAGTGGAAGAGGACTCCAGTGGCAACCTGTGAAGCTCTGGTGAACTCCATGCCCAAGAAGGTTAAGGCAGTACTGGCAAATAATGATGGCTGCATAAAATATTGACACTTTGGGCCCAATTTGGACATTTTCACTTTTGTTGCCAATGGTTTAGACATTAATGGCTGTGTGTTGAGTTATTTTGAGGGGACAGAACATTTAAACTGTTATACAAGCTGTACACTCACTACTTTACATTTTAGGAAAGTGTCATTTCCTCAGTGTTGTCACATGAAAAGATATAATAAAATATTTACAAAAATGTGAGGGGTGTTCTCACTTTTGTGAGATACTGTAGCTCCCAAATGTCCCTGATTTGAAACAAAGTCCCTCTGTCCTTCTTTCCTCCTCATTTGAAAAGTTGTATAGAAAATGCACTTTTTATTTTTCCAAAAGTGTTTTCCAGTGCTAAACCTTTTATCCATTTCCTAAATTGCTGCATTTGTAAATGTCAAAAGCCAATATAAAAAATAATAGTGGTTAAAAAAAAGCACTTGTGGCTTTAAGTAATTTTTTTTTGTATAATTCTCCTTCAAGGGGCGTATCAGGGAGTGTGTCCTATGCCCACATACTTTTGCTAGTAGGTGTCCCTCGATCCCATCTGAAAAAGTTGGGAGGTATGTATCTACCATTAAAGTGGGAGTAAACTCCCATTGTTGATTTTTATCTATAGGCAAGCATATAATAAGGTTTACCTGTAGGTACGGTAAATATTGAGATATTTACTTTAGAAGTGACTGCTCACTTTACTTTACCGCTGTGTTGCCAACCTCCGCAGAATTTTGTACTGACAAAACATGGAACGAGGACTGTAGAGAACTAGGAGTGCAGAGAGAGAGCACACGGAGGCAGAGCACATGAAACCCAATGTGCTGTTGCTGTTCATTGATTGCTGATGATTGGCCAAAGCATGCACCTGACCTGTATGCTTTGGGCAATCATAGCACAATTTCCTGTCAAAGCCATGATTGGCCAAAGGCAGTGTGCCTTTAGCCAATCATGGCTCAGGGGCTAAGTCCAAGCCCCCACTATATAAGGCAGCTGCTTACACGGGAGCCATGTATAGTCTGTTACAATAGAGATTAGAAAGGTAGTTAGTGGATAGTGAGTTCTTAGAGTTTAGTGCAGTCAGTGTAGTGCACAGGTATACCCCACTTTTAAAATGTATGGATATGTTGTAGTCCTGGGTCCCCTCTAGGTGCTCCCTAAGTTTGATTTCCCTGTCACTTATGGTTCGGGAGCAGTGCCATGTCAAGCTGATCATTACAGTGCCTTGCGAAAGTATTCGGCCCCCATGAACTTTGCAACCTTTTGCCACATTTCAGGCTTCAAACATAAAGATATAAAACTGTAATTTTTTGTGAAGAATCAACAACAAGTGGGACACAATCATAAAGTGGAATGAAATTTATTGGATATTTCAAACTTTGTTAACAAATAAAAAACTGAAAAATTGGGCGTGCAAAATTATTCAGCCCCTTTACTTTCAGTGCAGCAAACTCTCTCCAGAAGTTCAGTGAGGATCTCTGAATGATCCAATGTTGACTTAAATGATTAAAGATGATAAATAGAATCCACCTGTGTGTAATCAAGTCTCAGTATAAATGCATCTGCACTGTGATAGTCTCAGAGGTCAGTTTAAAGCGCAGAGAGCAGCGGCGGCCGGCTGATAGGGGGCGCAGAGGCGCCGCCCCCCCCCCCCCAAAAAAAAAAAAGAGAGAAGAAAGATTAAAAAAAAAAAGTCAAATTTTCACCCACTAGGGGCGCCGGACTCTGTCCTGGATATGGGGGGTGGGGTTTTAGACCCCACCCTCGGCCAGCAGGAGTGCCGATTGGCGCTCTTCAGGGGGTCATCGGGGCGCAAAGCAATGCGCCCCAACGCCCCCCACTTTTCTGATGTCCGGGCTGTGATTGGTCCAGACTCCAGCCTGGACCAATCACAGTAGGACATCATCTGGTGACGTGACGCGTGGGGCAGGGCACCGCCCCGGCATCACGATCACCGCTTCCGCCTTCCTTCCCGCCCGAGTGTGTCACGCAGCAGCATTGGAGATAGACGTCCCATCCGCAGCTCCGCACTCCGCACTGGGCAGACCAACGGCGAAGAGCGACAACTCGAGTCACTCGCCAGTCACCACTCACCAGGAGGACTGTCACGGAACCATGAACCAGACGTACAACAACAGATAAGTGAAAAAGAAGGCTTTATTGAAAATCAAGCTGTAAAGCAAAAGTCCAAACGGATGGCGAAACCGAGGCAGAGTCCTTGCGAAGCCAGAGGACAGGAACCAGGAGGGTAGTCAGACGAAGCCGGGATCAGGAACCAGCAGGGTAGTCAGACGAAGCCAGGATCAGGAGCCAGCAGGGTAGTCAGACGAAGCCAGGATCAGGAACCAGCAGGGTAGTCAGACGAAGCCAGGATCAGGAACCAGCAGGGTAGTCAGACGAAGCCAGGATCAGGGACCAGAAGCAGCAGCAGTCTTAGAAGCATGTGAACACAGGAGGACCAAGCAAGGAACTGAAGCCACAGACCTCCTATATATATATGAGCTAGGCATCCAGCTCCTCCCAGTGGGAAGGAGGAGCCGCAGGGTGGGAGGCTACAAGAAACCCAGAAACCAAGATGGCCGCCAGCACATGTCAAACGAAGGAGAACAGCAAGAAGGTAAGACCATGACAGTACCTCCCCCTCAAGGGCCCCTCCTCCGCGGAGTAAAGAACGGTTTCTGAGGGAAGCGTGCGTGGAAGGCTCGGAGCAAGGCAGGAGCATGGACATCTGCGGAGGGAACCCAGGAACGCTCCTCTGGACCATAACCACGCCAATGAACCAAAAACTGCACCCGACCGCGGACCAGGCGTGAGTCCAGGATATTGCTCACCTCATACTCCTCACGATTGCCCACTTGGACCGGACGAGGCCGAGGAACCGAGGAAGTGAAACGATTACACACCAGTGGCTTCAACAGGGAGACATGAAACACGTTGGAGATCCGCATGCCAGGAGGAAGCGCAAGGGCATAGGCTACCGGGTTTACCCTGCGAAGCACTCGGAAGGGACCAACAAAGCGAGGCGCCAGCTTGGGAGTGGGCACTCGAAGGTTGAGGTTGCGGGTGGACAACCATACACGGTCTCCGGCCTGGTAGGAAGGAGCAGGCGCTCGTCTGCGATCAGCCTGGAGTCTCTGGCGCTGCGCAGAGACCTCAAGGGACTTCTGGATCTGTACCCAAGAAGCACGTAGGACGGAAAGGTGATCCTCCACAGCCGGAATATCCTGGGGAGAGAATACCTCCGGTAACACGGCAGGTTGGAACCCATAATTGGCCATGAAGGGAGACGTCCCAGAGGAAGAATTCACCGCCGTGTTCCTGGCAAACTCAGCCCAAGGCAGGAGGTCAACCCAATTGTCTTGGTGATCGGAGACATAGCAACGAAGGAATTGCTCCAAGGCCTGATTGGATCGTTCTGCGGCCCCATTGGACTGAGGGTGGTAGGCCGAGGAGAAGGAGAGATGAATCCCCAACTGGGAGCAAAAGGCGCGCCAGAACCTGGACACAAACTGACTCCCCCGATCCGACACAATCTCCTTGGGCAAACCGTGCAACCGGAAGACCTCCCTGGCAAAAATCGTGACCAACTCCTGTGCAGAGGGTAACTTCTTGAGAGGAACACAGTGGCACATTTTGGAAAATCGATCCACAATCATGAGAATGACCGTATGGCCTCGGGATGCAGGGAGGTCCACAATGAAATCCATCCCCAGGTGTGACCATGGGCGCTCCCCGGTGGCTATGGGTTGCAGAAGGCCCAACGGAAGGTGCCGAGGGGACTTACTCTGGGCACAAACGGAGCATGCCGCTACATATGCGGCGATGTCGGAACGTAGGGAAGGCCACCAGAACAGACGTGAAACAGCCCAGGACAGCTGATTCTTTCCAGGATGCCCCGCGGTCTTGGAGTTATGGTAGGTTCGCAACAACCGAGTGCGCAACTCCTCAGGCACAAAACATCTGCCGTTGGGTCTCCCAGAGGGAGCACCAGATTGAGCCGCCAAAATCTGCTCACCCAGGGGAGAGGTCAGGCTGGTGCGAATGACGGCCAGGATCTGATTCGGAGGTATAACCGAAGTCGGAATCGACTCCTCCCTGGACAGGTCGGAGTACTGCCGTGATAAGGCATCCGCCCTGATGTTCTTGGAACCGGGTAGGTAGGAGACCACGTAATTAAAACGTGACAAGAACAGAGCCCATCTGGCCTGACGTGGTGTCAATCTCTTGGCCTCAGAAAGGTAAGTCAGATTCTTGTGGTCCGTCAGGATGAGGACCGGAACCACCGAACCCTCGAGCAAGTGCCTCCATTCTTTAAGGGCCTGCACGATGGCCAATAACTCCCTGTCACCAATCTGATAGTTGCACTCCGCGGAAGACAGTTTCCGGGAGTAAAACCCACAAGGAAGCAGAGGACCCTCTGGTGTTCTACGCTGAGACAGAAGGGCGCCTACTCCCGTCTCAGACGCGTCCACCTCGAGGACAAAGGGCAACCCAGGGTTGGGATGCGACAGAATCGGAGCCGACACAAAGGCGGACTTTAGAGCCTCAAAAGCTCGGATGGCCTCGAGCGGCCAGACCTGGGAATTACTGCCCTTCCTGGTCAGATCCGTGAGAGGCTTGGCTAGCATGGAAAAGTCCCTGATGAACTTCCGATAATAATTGGCGAAGCCCAAAAAGCGCTGCAGGGAGCGAAGACCACTGGGCTGGGGCCACTGTAAGACAGCCGAAACCTTCTCAGGATCCATGGAGAACCCCTCAGCGGAAATGATGTAACCTAAGAAGGTTACCTGGGATCGGTGAAATTCGCATTTCTCAAGCTTACCGAACAGCTTGTTCTCTCGTAACCGTTGCAACACTCGTCTGACATCCAGAATGTGGGTCTCCATGGATTCAGAATATACCAAGATGTCATCCAAATAGACCACCACACACTGCTGCAACAGGTCACGGAAAACATCGTTAATGAATTCCTGAAAGACTGCGGGCGCATTGCACAACCCAAAGGGCATAACCAAGGATTCATAATGACCGGTCCTGGTGTTAAACGCGGTCTTCCACTCATCGCCCGCCTTGATCCTTACGAGGTTATATGCCGCCCTCAGGTCGAGTTTGGTAAAGACCGTGGCCCCTTTAAGGCGATCGAAGAGCTCGGAAATCAAGGGTATCGGGTAAGCGTTCTTGATCGTGATGCGATTGAGACCCCTGTAATCAATGCGAGGCCTCAACTCACCGCCCCTCTTTTTCACAAAGAAAAATCCAGCCCCTGCCGGGGACGAGGATTTGCGAATGTGTCCGCGTGAAAGCGCCTCCTTCACGTACTCCTCCATGGCCTCATTCTCCGCTACCGACAGTGGATAGACCTTGCCACGAGGAGGAACGGCACCAGGTTGTAACTCGATGGCACAATCGTATGGACGGTGCGGAGGTAGGGCAACCGCGCGCACCTTATCGAATACATCCCGGTACTCCACGTATTCAGGAGGCAACAGAGAGTCCGAGGAAGTACACAGCAACTTGACAGGCCCATGGATGCAACTAGCCCCACACTGCGGTGACCACGAGAGGATCTCGGCCGATCTCCAATCGAAAGTCGGATTATGCTTCTGGAGCCAGGGGTACCCCAAGACCACCGAGTAGTGTGGAGACGAAATAACCTGGAAGCAGACCGACTCTCTGTGAACGGCACCAATGGCTATCCCCACTGGAAGGGTCTCATGAGTCACGTGTGGCGGCAGAAGGGGTCTGCCGTCTATCGCCTCAAGAGCCAGTGGAGAACCTCGGACCTGCAGAGGAATGGAATTGGCGGCAGCGAACACACTATCAATGAACAAACCACCAGCACCAGAGTCCACCAACGCCTGGGTCGTCACTGAGCCCCCGACCCAGGAGAGGACAACAGTGATCAGTGGTTTGTCAACACGGGAAACCGGGGACGAGGAGACTCCACCCAAGATCTGCCCCCGACAGGATCTCAGGTGCGAGCGTTTCCCGGACGGTTCGGACATGCCAACCGAAAATGCCCACCGAGACCACAGTACATGCATCGACCCTCGCGTCTTCGGAGTACCCTCTCCCCCTCGGACAGGCGAGCAAAGCCCAGCTGCATGGGTTCACCCCCAGCCAAGTCATCCCCAGGAGGCGTGGGAGGAGAGGGAGGCACGGGTGGGACAGCAAAGGTAGGCGCCAATCTGTTAGGAGGCCTCCGCAGACTCTCCTTAAAGGAAGGTCTCCCCCTGAGTCTGGTGTCAATCAAAATCAAGAAAGAAATAAGAGACTCGAGCTCCACTGGTAGGTCCTTAGCTGCAACCTCATCCTTCAAGGCATCCGAAAGACCATGAGAGAAAGCAGCGACCAGAGCCTCATTATTCCAGCCCACCTCTGCTGCCAGGGTACGAAACTCAATGGCGTATTCAGCTACGGATCGTGAACCCTGTCTGATGGACATAAGGAGCTTCGCAGCAGAGGCAGCACGAGCCGGCACATCGAATACCCTCTGAAGAGAAGCAACAAAACCGGAAAACTCGGCAACCACCGGATTGTTGTTCTCCCATAAAGGGCTGGCCCAGGCCAAGGCCTTGTCCGAGAGCAGCGAAATTAAGAAGCCCACCTTTGATCTCTCAGTAGGAAAGGCATGTGGCAGCAACTCGAAATAAATGCCCACCTGGTTAAGGAAACCTCGGCACTGAGTTGGCTCTCCCCCAAAGCGCTGTGGAAGGGGGGCAGAACCGATCATACCCCGAAACACCGCAGGCGCAACAACAGGTGTCGGGGTAGACTCTGGCGCAACAACCGGAGCGGCAGTAGGAGCGGGCCCAGGAGCGACAACCGACCCATCGGCAACGGGAGCGAAATGAGCTGTGCGTTCAAGCAGGGTTTGCAACGCCACGGCGAACCGACCCAACAGGTGATCCTGCTGATCAAGTCTGGCAACCAGCGTGGGTAGCGAGGATGGCCCTGTACCGTCAGAATTCATGGCTTGGTCCTAATGTCACGGAACCATGAACCAGACGTACAACAACAGATAAGTGAAAAAGAAGGCTTTATTGAAAATCAAGCTGTAAAGCAAAAGTCCAAGCGGATGGCGAAACCGAGGCAGAGTCCTTGCGAAGCCAGAGGACAGGAACCAGGAGGGTAGTCAGACGAAGCCGGGATCAGGAACCAGCAGGGTAGTCAGACGAAGCCAGGATCAGGAGCCAGCAGGGTAGTCAGACGAAGCCAGGATCAGGAACCAGCAGGGTAGTCAGACGAAGCCAGGATCAGGAACCAGCAGGGTAATCAGACGAAGCCAGGATCAGGGACCAGAAGCAGCAGCAGTCTTAGAAGCATGTGAACACAGGAGGACCAAGCAAGGAACTGAAGCCACAGACCTCCTATATATATGAGCTAGGCATCCAGCTCCTCCCAGTGGGAAGGAGGAGCCGCAGGGTGGGAGGCTACAAGAAACCCAGAAACCAAGATGGCCGCCAGCACATGTCAAACAAAGGAGAACAGCAAGAAGGTAAGACCATGACAAGGACCAGTCCAAGAGCCTGGAGCAGGAGGAGGTCTGACGAAGAGTCGGGGACCAGGCCTCGGCGAGTCGGATTGGGCGGCGGTGGCCCGGCGGGCCTTCTTCGTGGATGACTGGATGGACGGGACGGCGTCGGCGGCACTGCAGAGCCAGAGAGATGGAGACCGCATCCATCCGGATCCAGACCAGGCCGCAGCCGCGCAGCAGAAATTTCACAGGCCGCGTAGCGTCTCGAGGAGCGGAGCGGAGGTCATCTGGAAGTTACCAGTCGGTCACGGTAAGTGAGTCCTCAGTCCTCCTGTCAGTGTCAGTCCTCCTCTCCTCCAGTCCTCAGGCCTCTGTGACCGCCCCCAAAAAAAATGCTGGGCAGCACTGTGGGCAGCTATTGCCAAATTCGATTGCCATTGCCAATTTGCCATCATCACCATGCCATCCATGCCTGTACCTACCTGTTCTGGCATGGGCTGGGTCCATCCATCCATCCATCATGGATTATTACTCTGCAATTACTCTGCTAATGGGCTGTAGCTAGCTGTAGGAACTAGTGACAGGATGTAGGAACTAGTGACAGTATGTGAAATTTTTTTAAACATTATTTTTTTCATTTTTTACTATATTTTTTTTACATGCTTTCATCAGATTAGTTCAGTGTCACCAAAGTAACGCTGCACTACTCTGAGGGAGGGATTAGGAATTGTTTTTTTTTTCTTTTACACTTTGCTGTTACAATACAGCAACGTTTTCTACTATCATGAATGAGCTACATTCATGACTGCTGTGATCACTAGTGATCTGTGATTGGCTACAGCTAATCACATGGTACAGGGTGCTGTGATTGGCCCAGTTACCATATTACAGCTGTGGGCTAATCATACAGTCAGGTCCATAAATATTGGGACATCGACACAATTCTAATCTTTTTGGCTCTATACAACACCACAATGGATTTGAAATGAAACAAACAAGATGTGCTTTAACTGCAGAGTTTCAGCTTTAATTTGAAGGTATTTACATCCAAATTAGGTGAACGGTGTAGAAATGACAACAGTTTGTATATGTGCCTCCCACTTTTTAAGGGACCAAAAGTAATGGGACAGATTAACAATCATAAATCAAATTTTCACTTTTTAATACTTGGTTTCAAATTCTTTGCAGTCAATTACAGCCTGAAGTCTGGAATGCATAGACACCACCAGATGCTGGGTTTAATTCCTGGTGCTCTTCATTATAAGGAAAAGATTCTTAATGATGGATTTTTGCACTGACTCCTGCTTGGTGTCAAGTGTGGATTTATATATGTAGTGATGTCTCCCAAAGGGGGCCACTGGATATGAAATGGGTCCCACTTACCTGTTCAGAGGTTGCCAACCCTGTTTCCAGTCCCAGAAGCACACCGACAAACTTAGGCTCCAGTCTAGAGGTTGTTTTAAAATTTATTGCAGGTTCAGCCAAAAATTTAGGGGGGAGAGTTAAAATGATTGTAAATGATCACCTTGTAAAACAACCCATTCAGTTTAAAATAGAAATGAAAGGCAAAACATTTTTGAATAGATAAAAAACAATACAAATACCGGTAACTTTTTTCCCTTTTTTATAATCGATCACATTCCCTCTGTTCTCAGCTGCATTAGAGCTGGGGGGAAGAGAAGCAGCAGCCCACTGAGCTTCCCAGTGAATGGCTATGCAGCAGGGGCATGTCAGGACAAATCTGATCAGTTCCCAGCATAGCTAGAAAACTGACCATGGTGTGTTCTCCTGCTTAGTGTGGTCAGTTTTTAATAGGAAAGCACAGGGACTGGTAGGAACACCAGGGATTTCACACAAAGGAAGCAATACATAGAGATCAGGATACTTTTTCATACAAGTACATTGTACAGCAGGCGCATATCCAGAATATAAAGTGCTAGGGTAACAAATGCTTTCAGGGTACATGTTACCCAAGGCACATGACTTTTGGAGAACATTTTCCTGAAAAATCCTCTCCCAGCAGTATTATTAGTAGTAGGCCCTTTAGCAGCAACCTCAAAAATATACTGATGGACAGGGGACAGACAGGCAAATCTGTGGCTTTTTGAGAGCAGTTGCAGTCCTTCTTTAGCACTTACTTGCATCTCACTCTCAATGTGTACTTCAATACCTGGAGGTGCAGGTGAAAGGGTTGCACCTCTCCAGCCAAGCTTCCACAGGCAAGTCTCCTTAAGTCCCCAACATACTGTATAGCACCTCTGAGACCTAGTAACAGTATCTTCTCTGAAACATACATGCTTCCTTCCAGGGGGGAATGCTCCAGAGGACAGGCTGATTAGACCCTCCTAAATATTTATCTTCTCCCTAGCTACACCTTCTGGGTCAGCCTCTAGGGCAGGGCCATCTTACCGAATGGGCACGCTGGGCAGTTGCCCGGGGGCCCCACTTGCCCAGGGGGCCCCAGCTGCCCAGCGACCCAGCCAAGCATTAGTCCCGATTCCCGTGTGCATCCCGCTGCTGAACTTAGCAGGTGGCAAGCGCCTGTCGGCCCTGCGCTGCTGTCAGGCCACTTGGGCCGTGGAGGGGGAGCCCACAACTGCAGGAATGCCTGTCCGCCTCCACAGAAACAGGAACACACAGGACAGTCGAGTCTGACTCCCGTCTGTGTGTGTGTTCACCGGAACCAGCCGCTGAACTTGGAAGCTGTCATTACCCTGGCACTGCTGTACCAATAAATATCGCTTTATCAATAATTTGCATTTTTATATTCTCGTGGGTGATTGTGTAGGCGGGGCCCCAGTGCTAGGCATTGCCCGGGGCCCTTTAATGCTCTTAAGATGGCACTGCTCTAGGGAATCTACCACCAGGTTTAGGAAAAAACCTGAGCAGACCTTAACCACTTCCCGCCCGCCCTATAGCAAAATGACGGCGGGAATGTGGTTGTGTTATCCTGACCGGACGTCATATGACGGCGGCAGGATAACACAGCTCTGGGCGCCCCCAGGGGGCGCGCAGAGCGGCGATCGGTGATGCGAGGTGTCAGTCTGACACCCTGCATCTCCGATCTCGGTAAAGAGCCTCTGACGGAGGCTCTTTACCATGTGATCAGCCATGTCCAATCACGGCTGGTCACATAGTAAAACAGGAACAGCCGTTGATCGGCTTTCCTTAGTTCGTGCCTGACAGGCACGAGTAAAGGAGCGCCGATCGGCGGCTCCCCTGACAGGGGGGGAGCGGCACTGGTAATCAGATCATTGATTACCAGTGCAGACCCTCGGGGGGGATGCCACTAGATCCACCAGGGATGCCCACTATGACCCCAGGGATGCCCACTATGGCCACCAGGGATGGCAATCAGGGCTCAGGGAGCCCCCCATTGCCCTCCCCATCAGTGCTGCCCACCAGTGTCCTCCCTATCAGTGCTGCCCACAAGTGCCCATCATTGCCATCCTTTAGTGTCGCCCACCAGTGCCCATTATTGCCCACCAGTGCCACCTATCAGTGCCCATTAGTGCCCATCAGTGCCGCCCGTCAGTGCCGGTCAGTGCCGCTCCATCAGTGCCCATCAGTGCCCACCAGTACCGCCTATCAGTGCCCATTAGTGCCCGTCAGTGCCACCTATCAGTGCCCATCAGTGCCACCTATCAGTGTCCATCAATGCCGTCTATCAGTGCCCAGCAGTGCCGCCTATCAGTGCCCACCAATGCTGCATATCTGTGCTACCTATCAGTGCCACATATCAGTGCCTATCAGTGCCGCCTATCAGTGCCGCCTATCAGTGCCGCCTATCAGTGCCACCCCATCAGTGCCACCCCATCAGTGCCACCCCATCAGTGCCTCCTCATCAGTGCCTGTCAGTGTAGTCTCATCAGTGCTCATCAGTGCAGGAAAAAACTTATTTATTTATAAAATTGTATAACATAAACAAAAAAACTTTTTTTTTTCAAACTTTTCGGTCTTTTTTTATTTGTTTAGCAAAAAGGAAAAAAAATACCACCAAAAGAAAGCTCTATTTGTGGGGGGAAAATGACATAAATTTGGTGTAGGTACAGTGTTGCATGACCGCGCAATTGTCATTCAAAATGCAACAGCGCTAAAAGGGGAAAATTGGCCTGGGCAGGAAGGGAGGGAAGTGCCCTGTATTAAAGTGGTTAAAAAATATATTACAGTTCAGCAGGCTACAGTAAAGTAACATGTAGCCACCCTGCCCTAAGCAGTGTCTATTAAAATCTAGTGGTGGTGGTAAGCTGCAGTCAGCTTAGCTGAATTAATAGTGCAGCTTTTTTGGGTTTCTCCTGGGCCCTGGTTACTGTATGTGTCCTTCTGTTGCCAGTAGATAACACTGCCCTGGCACTACCCTGGCCCCCCAGTAGGAGTTCTCTTGTCACTGGCACATGCTGGGAAAGGGTATACATATTCAGGAAGTAGCCTCGAGAAATCAGTCTGTTCTCCCCTGAGCCTCCTGCCTGGGAGAGGGAGGTGTCTTATTGCTGAAACTTCTTAGGCCTGCTGCCTAAAGTGAATGCCTCAAGGGGCCAGGAGAAGCTTGGATGTAGAGTTTGGACCTCACTGGAGTAAGATCTTCTACCCAGGGTGCTGGCAGCTGAGAGGAGCAGTCTACCACCAGGTTTGGGAAAAACCTGAGCAGACCTAAAAAAAATACAATTTAGCTCAGCGGGCTACAGTAAAGTCATATGTAGCAACCCTTCCCTAAGCAGGAGTGTCTATATAAATCTAGTGGTGCTAAGCTGCAGTCAGCTTAACTGAATTGATAGTTCTGGTTCTTCGGGTTTCTCCTGGGCTCTGGTTACTGTACGTGTCCTTCTGTTGCCAGTAGGTGGCTTTGCTTTGGCACTACCCTGGCCCACCAGTAAGAGTTCTATTGTCACTGGCACATGCTGGGAAATGGTATAAATATTCAGGGAGTGCCCTTGTGAAGTCAGTCTGTTCTCCCCTGGGCCTCCCACCTGGGAGAGGGAGGTGACTTATTGCTGAAATTTAGACCTGCTGCCTGAAGTGCATGCCTCAGGGGGCTGGGAAAAGCTTGGATGTAGAGTTTGGACCTCACTGGAGTAAAGTCTTCTACCCAGGATGCTGGCAGTGGCAGCTGATCTAACAAGTGCTCTACAGTCAGTAACCACCTTCACAGCATGGCAAGTCAGCTTCAAGGTTTTCTATATGTAAGGACTGTGAGTACTTTTTTTCCCTTTTTGCAGGGTCTGCTAGTCTGCTACTTCATAGGTGTCCTATGCCCTAGCCCTCTCTCCCTGGAGTTTGGGTGTGAGACATAAATTCCTTTTTATTTTTTACCCGAAAAGTGACTGGCGCCCATCTGTTCACATTCCACCATTGCCCGAGTAATCTACATCCTGAGATAAAATGTCAGCTCAGGCAGGGAGTACCACCATGCCTCCTGAAGGTCAAGGGGTGCCAGATATATTGCTAAATTTTAGCTAGCCCAGGGAAAGGGTGTTGCATATATTTGTTATACAGACTAAAGTATTTGCACATTACTGAAATGGAATTGCAGTCCTCTAGCTCATTTTAATCATCATTTACAGCCTTTAATAGCAGTAGAAAATCAAGTAATGGGATGATTCATAGACTATTCATTTTTTCAAAATAAAAAAAAAAACCCGCCTTTAACTGAAATACAACTTTTATGTAACCTTCAGCAATTTACGATATGGGGTTTTGAAAAAGCATCTGCTTCCCACAGAAAAGAATGATAACTATTTTAGACCCTATTGCACAGCAAATGTTCCAAGTGTTCATACTGACAAAACGTCAGATTTGTGATAAAATGTGTGTAAAGCCAAACCATTTTTTTATTTGTATTGAGTAGGGAAGAGTTGGAACCCCATCATATGTTTTTCACCTGTGTCCTATCAGGGAGATTTCCCTTCACTTCCTGTCCTGCATGCTAAACAGGAAGCAAGAGGAAATTTCTCCAAAATGAGAGCTATCTTCTCTGAGGCAGGCCATAGATGATGTGATTTTCCTTTCTGCAACCATGGGTTGCAGGAAAGAAAATCGCTTGATTTCCCCATCAACACAGTCAGCGTTAAACCAACAAAGATTCGAACCATCTATGGCTAGCTTTAGATAGTTGTCACTACAAGTGCATAGTTGGAAACTGTCATGAATTGGCTGGGACAGTCACAATTTTTGAAAAGATGTCCCGGCATGTTTATGTCCCAGAAATCCACTTGAAAGAAATCACTTGACCTCCGGAAGATTTACACCACTTCATGACCAGGCCATTTTTTGTGATACCGCATTGTGTTACTTTAACTGACAGTTGTGCGGTCATGCGAGGCTGTGCCCAAATTAAATTTATGTCCTTTTTTTCCATTTTATTTTTTAAACATTATAAACAAAAAAATGCAGACAATTTTTGCTTTCTGCCATAAAACACATCCAATAAAAACATTTTATAAATCTAACTTCTTCATAAATTTAGGCCAATATGTATTCTGCTACATATTTTTGATAAAAGAATTCCCAATAAGCGTATATTGATTGGTTTGCGCAGTTATAGTATCTACAAACTATTGGATATTTTTATTTATTTATATTTTACTAGTAATGGCAGCTGACTTATACCGTGACTGCGATATCGCAGCGGACAATTTGGACACTAACTGACACTTTTTGGGGACCAGTGACACAAATACAGTGATCAGTGGTAAAAAAATATACACTGTCACTGTACTAATTACACTGGTTGGGACGTGGTTAACATCAGGGGTGATCAAAGGGTGAAATTTCTGCCTAGCCTGTGTTTTTATAAACTGTGGGAGGTGCTTTTATTAGGGGAAGGCATGGATCTGTGTCCCTGCTTTGCAGGAACACAGGATCTTTGCCTTCCCTACTGACAGAACAGCAATCTGCCTTACTTACATAAGACATTCTGCCTCTCTCTGCTTAATCATCAGCAGGTGCCATGGGGACATCGAGTCCGCGGTATCGGCCACTGGGCTCCAGCTATGTGTAATCACATCGGGAGCGAGCCACTGGCGGCACGTGATCTGGCCCACGGGTGCCACCCTGTAGCAGTAAAACTGCTACGAGGCAGACCTGAAGTGGTTAAAGTAGAATTCTTGTGTATACCTTACTAATCCTGAAACTGCTCCTACCCCCCTCATAACACATATACTAACTAACCTGTGGAAGAAAACTGTATATGCAACATATTTACCTATTTTTAGCCCTCTCTGGTCCAGTTCTGTGATACTGTTCCCTGTGTCAGCCAGCAATGCTCCAGGGAGAGGAGGGAGCACCGACAACAGACAGGACATGGAAGCCTATGGGTGACGTCACCGCTCCCTGGCATCCCCAGCCGTTGTTGGAACCTTTTCTCCTCTCCCCTGCAGCCACTGCTCACTGACACAGAGGATCACAAGACCAGACCAGAGTGACCTGACAATAGGTAAGTATTTAAATCTTTCTTCCAAAGGGTAATTAGGATAGATGAGAGGGAGGGGGTTGGAGCAGTTTAAAGAATAGCTAAAGAATAAAGATTAGCTAGTGATAGCCCAGAACTCTACTTTAAATCCAACTTAGAGTTCACAAATGTGTGGGATTGGGCTAATGCCTCTTGTAGAACCACGCTTACTTTAAATGATCGCCTTCCACTAAATAAAGTACATTCTCCACCTACCACGGCTTGCTGGAAGCACGGCAATAAAAAAGGGCCGCTATAGAAAGATTTCCTTCAGTTCAAGTAACCTTTGTTACAAAAAACATGAATCTCCCCTCCTGGAACACAGACAGCAATAAAAACTGGCCCCTACACTAAAAAAAAAAAAACTAAAATGAAAGAAGAATGTTTTGGCTTTTGAAACATTATATTTTATAGTTTTAATGTGGGGTCCCATAAAAGTGGGGATCTGACTGTTTGCCAGCCCTGAAAAAATATACTGACACTTGGGGGCCACAATAAAAGTAGCATTTCCTTTGTTCAATTGAAAAAAAATAGCAAAAATGTTTTCCTTTGATATTTTTGTATTTATTTCTATTTTGTTATAATATTAAAATATATTAAAACAAAACAAAAAAAGCCACAAGAGAGATTTAAATATTTAATGCATATTAGCTTTTATTTTTCATGATCCCAAAATACTCATTATGATTAATCACAAAAAAGAAAAATTCCCATATGCTATTACTTATAGTGTTATAAACCAGACACTCTGTAGTTGAAAAAAACAGCAATATCTGCGCATATGAACATGATGATATTGATAATTCTGTCAAACAAATGCGATAATGTCTGTGTTCTTTTATTTTGGCGCAGTTGTGTTCTTTATTAGGATATCTTAATGGTAGTAGAACTGAAAGGTACAATAACAACTAAATTTCATATTTACATGACACTGTTGTTGCTTTTAAATGTGTTTTGTTAAAAAACCTCTGCTTTCCTTTAATGTATTACAGTCTTACTTTTTTCATATGTGCCTTCAATGGGAAAGCAAAGGGCTGCAATAAAACAATTTGAAAAAGATCAGATTTTGCTGAAATTTGCTTACAGGAAGAAGAAAAAAGCTTTAAATAAATACCTACAATGCATTGTACATTCAGGTATTAGAAAAATATGCACATTCAATCAGGGCCAGCGCTACCTATAGGCAAGGTAGGCGCCAGCCTAGAGCGCACCTCAGTCAGAGGCGCTCTGTGGCTCCGCTATGGGGATGCGGGGCATAGCTCCCAACTGCCCGGCTGTTCCAGCACTTGGCTCCAATACATTTCCTGGCAGGAACGCACTGGCTGCATACTTCTCCCTACCTGCCTCCCTGCAACTTCCTGTCGCAGCACACCCTTCATCCCTGCACTCAGTACCAAGCACACCTCTCAACCCTGCACTTAGTATGTAGTGCACCCCTCAACCCGGCACTCAGTACGTAGTGCACCCCTCAACCCTGCATGCAGTACATAGCGCACTCCTCAACCCTTCACACAGTACGTAGTGCACCCCCTCAACCCTGCACGCAGTAGGTAGCGCACCCCTCAACCCTTCACGCAGTACATAGCGCACCCCTCAACCGTGCAGGCAGTACATAGCATACTTCTCAACCCTGCACGGAGTACATAACGCACTCCGCAATCGTGCACTTTTTATGTAGCACACCCTACAACCCTGCTTTGTTTATGTCGTAAAAGAATGTAGTAAAAAAATACAGACCCCTGCATTCTGTGCATTACACACTTCTGACCACTGGATTCTGTGCATTACACACTCCTGACCCCTGCATTCTGTGCATTACACACTCTTGACCCCTGTATTCTGTGCATTATACACTTCTGACCTCTGCATTTTGTGCATTACACACTCGTAACCCCATGCATTCTGTGCATAATACACTCCTGACCCCTGCATTCTGTGCATTACCAGAGATGTATAGTAACGAAGTAGAACTACTTAAGTACTGTACTTAAGTACCGAAATGCGGTATCTGTACTTTCCTAGAGTAGAATTTTTTTCTCCTACTTCTACTTTTACTTCACTACATTTTTTCGATGATTTCAATACTTCTACTCAAGTATTTTTTTTTTTGTGCTGCATAGTTACTCGTTACTTTTAAAAAAATTACCACTGCCAGAACAGTAGATGGCAGGTTGCATAAAGCTCAAAAAAATGTGTATAATGTCATTTGTAAATCAGCGCATACGAAAATAAAGGCTGTGTATAATAAAAGCTGCTATACCAAATCTTTCCAATAAAAAGAAAATATGAAACAAACAAATAAATGGTGCTACAGTGCTTAAAGTGCATCAAGAAACTACTAACAAACACAGGTTAATCATTTGAATAAATCATTTGAAATAATAAAAAACAATATGATGTTCAAACTTTTGACTTCTTTCTTTAATAACTACATAACACAGTACTTGTACTTCTACTTTCAGTACTTGAGTAGAAATTTTTTTTCAAAACTACTGGTACTTTTTACTTTTAGTACTTAAGTAGCAAATTTTTTGAAAAAACTACTTGCAATACTTAAGTAAAAATAATGTTGAATACTTTAGTACTTCTACTTAAGTAACTTTTTCTGCGAGCACTTCCACTTCTACTCAAGTCACTTTTTGATTGAGCACTTGTACTTTTACTCAAGTAGAAATTTCGAGTACTTTATACAAGTCTGTGCATTACACACTCCTGTCCCCTGCATTCTGTGAATTACACATTCCTGACCCCTGCTATCTGTGCATTACACACTCCTGACCCCTGCATTATATGCATTACACACTCCTGACTCCTGCATTCTGTGCATTACACTCTCCTGACCCCTGCATTCTGTGCATTACACACTCCTGACCCCGCATTCTTTGCATTACACACTTCTGACCCCTGCATTCTGTGCAATACACACTCCTGACCCCTGCATTCTGTGCATTACACACTCCTGACCCCTGCATTCTTTGCATTACACACTTCTGACCCCTGCCACCACCACCATATGCATGGGCAGGGGAAAGTGGGTGGAGTCAGGGGCAGAGCCGGGGGGGGGGTGGAAAAATGTGGTTTCGTCTAGGGTGTCAAAAATCCTTGCACCAGCCCTGCATCCAGTACTAGTGCTGCTTCTTCTGTTCTTCCAATGTTCACCTCAATGGGGAATGCAGTGAAGGGAGCATGGACACAGCAGATCAGCTCCCACAGACACTGCAGTACATGTTCCTTTTGAAGCTACTTATTACAACATTAGGAAAGCCTACTTGTCTGCATTAATCAATTTTTTACACATGCAGACCGTTCATTTTACCAGTTCAGTCACGTTTTTCCAAAGGAAAAACAGATGAAGTTTACATCAGTTTTTCATTCGTTTACATCAATTTACCATCAGTTTTTTTATCAGTTGCTCCTCAGTTTCTCATCAGTATTTTTTTACATCCACTACCAATGCAAAAACGGAACATTTGTCTTTTTACATCTGATTTTCATTCATTCTGTTTTTTTAACGGAACAAAAATAGGGCTTTGATCCATTTAAAAAAATGGATGTTGATGGAAGCGGATGTAAACTGATGTAAATGGATGATTATCCATTTACATCAGTTTTTCCATAGAGATGCATTGATGTCAGTTTTTCATCTGTCAACGGATGAATGAAAAACAGACAAACGGCCTGTATGTGTGAAAGGGGCCATTTTCTACACTGATTTACACCGAGCATCTGGGGCTGACTGGAGCAAAACTTGAATGCACATCAATTGCTTCCATTTGGGGCATGTGTGTATAATAAGTTTAGCTAGTTATACAAAGTGCTCAGACTGACCAGACCCCTAAACAATATTCTTTATACTTGGCATGCACATCTACTATTCCATGCATGTTGGGCACTTTATGCATTATTAATTATAAAAAAGTAAAGGGTGGTGGTGGTGGAAGTGGGGGGGGGGGGGGGGTAACAAGCTTGTTATTCACATCAATAGAGAGCAAAATAACATTGAATAACAAAATGCTAGGCTGTGCTGTGCTGGTGATGGAGATGCCAACCCTGAGCTGCCATGGCAATTATCCCTGCTCTATACATTGCATTCCTATCTTCCTATCAAGTCAGGTGTGTACTATGTAGGTTTGTGTGCATGAAAACTTTATGATCTCCCCACTGGGCTTGTCTATTATGCTTCAACTCTACTGTATATAAACTCTGTATTGCACAAGCAGACATTTTTCTGCTAGTTTATATGGTTGTGTGAAAGTGAGTGTGGGGAATTCCGTACAAGTACAATAATAAATAAAAAAATAAAAAAAAGAGGAAGTGCAGTTTAAAGTAAACAATTAGCCCTGATCTTTCTCATAAATGTGGTAAAAGAGAAACAAACTTCAGATCCAGACAGCAGTTCTATACTGCAGGCAGCCTATCTGGCATTCCCTTGACTACTACACATGGAGTGCAAGGTGGCAGCAGTGGCGGCCGGTGTACTGAGGGCGCAGGGGCACCGCCCCCCCCCCCATCCATGCTTCCGGCCCCCTAATCTGCATGCAGGCCACCGGACGCATGGAGCTTAATGGGGTTTTTTTTTTCAATCACCTGATTAGAGCCAGAGGCTCTAATAGGGTGATGCAAAGGGTGGTCCCGGGCGCAGAGCAGTGCGCCCAGAGCCCACCCATTGTGTGACAATCCTGGCCAATCAGGAAGCCGGTCTAATACCGGCTTCCTGATTGGCCGTATGGCAAACCCCATGCCATTGGCCGAGGAGGAGGCTGGAGCAGGAGGACCAGAGAAGACGCGTCGCCGGAGTGAGAAGAAGCCACCCGCCGGGAGTCCGGGACTGAAGACAAGAGAAGCCGTCACCACCAGGATGCTCCAGGGCTCCAGGTAAGTGCATTGGTCTGGGGGGGGGGGCTTTGAAGGGGATATGCATGCTGAACTCTGCATTGAAGGGGGCACGGCACAATGTTCATTGCATTGATGGGGGCACGGCACAATGTTCATTGCATTGATGGGGGCACGGCACAATGTTCATTGCATTGAAGGGGGCACGCACGCTGAACTCTGCATTGATAGGGGCACGGCACAATGTTCATTGCATTGATGGGGGCATGGCATGCTGTTCATTGCATTGAAGGGGACACAGCACGCTGTTCATTGCATTGAAGGGGGCACGCACACTGTTCATTGCATTGAAGGGGGCATGTACGCTGTTCACTGCATTGAAGGGGGCATGCACGCTGATCTCTGCATTGAAGGGGGCATGTACGCTGTTCACTGCATTGAAGGGGGCATGTACGCTGGTCACTGCATTGAAGGGGGCATGTACACTGGTCACTGCATTGAAGGGAGCATGTATGCTGTTCTCTGCATTGAAGGGGGCATGTATGCTGGTCACTGCATTGAAGGGGGCATGTACGCTGGTCACTGCATTGAAGGGGGCATGTACGCTGGTCTCTGCATTGAAAGGGGGCATGTATGCTGGTCACTACATTGAAAGGGGTCATGTATGCTGGTCACTGCATTGAAGGGGGCATGTACGCTGGTCTCTGCATTGAAGGGGGCATGCACACTGGTCACTGCATTGAAGGGGGCATGCATGCTGGTCTCTGCATTGAAGGGGGAATGTACGCTGGTCACTGCATTGAAGGGGGCATGTACGCTGGTCTCTGCATTGAAAGGGGGCATGTACGCTGATCTCTGCATTGAAAGGGGGCATGTACGCTGGTCACTGCATTGAAGGGGGCATGTACGCTGGTCTCTGCATTGAAGGGGGCATGTACACTGGTCACTGCATTGAAGGGGGCATGTACGCTGATCTCTGCATTGAAGGGGGCATGTACGCTGGTCACTGCATTGAAGGGGGCACGCTGGTCACTGTTTGAAGGGGGCACACTGGTCACTGTGCATTGAAAGGGGGCACGCTGGTCACTGTGCATTGAAAGCGGCATGCTGGTCACTGTGCATTGAAAGGGGGCACGCCGGTCACTGTGCATTGAAAGGGGGCACGAAGGCCCCTTTCACACTTTTGTGACCTCAAAGTCACACATTTTTCTGTTTGCGCCCCCCCCCCCCCAAAAAAAAATTTGAGCACCAGCCGCCACTGGGTGGCAGTATATTATTTTTTAACTTAAAGCTGCATTTATTCCTTAAAATAAATATAAAAGGGACATTAACCACTTTACCTCCAGTCACATTGCTGCAGTAGTAGACCTACTTCGCTGGACTCCTCCCCCTGTTAAAAAAAAACACCAAAAATGACAGAAATCTTTCCCGTAGTTAGTAAACGCAATAACTTTTGCGCAAACCAATCAAAATATGCTTATCGTGATTCTTTTTTACCAAACATAGGTAGCAGAACACAAATTGGCCAAAAATTAAAAACAAAATTGATTTTTACATTTTTTTGGGGGGGAATTTCAATGAAAAAATGTTAAAAATATTGTTATTTTTTCAAAATAAACGCTCTTTTTTTGTTTATAGCGCAAAAAGTAAAAAGTGCACAGGTGATCAAATACCACCAAAAAAAGCTCTGTTTGTGGAAAAAAAGGACGTAAATTTTGTTTGGGTACGGCGTCGCACGACCGCACAATTGTCAGTTAAAGGCGCATAGCGCCGAATCGCAAAAAGTGGCCTGGACGTAAGACAGCAAAATCCTCCGGTGGTAAAGTGGTTAAAACTAACTTTCTAAAAATAAATTGTCCAGTTAAATATTCCAAAGCTTTCTGCACTATTTTCTTTGAGTGTCTAGGGAAAATTAATATTACTGAACTTTACATGTAGATTTAAAGGCAAACTTCACAGTTTACATGTACTGTAGGAAAACCAAGATCTCTTTGCAATGGTACATGGTATGTTTCTGGAAATAATACCTCTGAAGTTTCAACTTCCATGACTGTCCAAAGTTTAGAGATTCCAGTCATCACCTTGTCCAGTGCTGCTTATGTGAAGTCTTCAAGATTATTGGAGCTGTCCAGACAGTATTCCGGGATGTGATACCAAAATCCAAAGGGCATTTGACATAATTGCCATGTTATCACCTTCCAGGTAATTTCTCTCTCTCTCCCATGCCCTGGCTGTAGCCATTTCCACAAGCTTATGTCATGGCTCCTCCTTCCTATGGGCATCTCCAACTATGGGTTTGATTTACTAAAGGTAAATAGGTAAATAGTTTACTTTGCAAGGGTAGTTGCACTTCGCAATGGAAATTTGCTACAGAGCTTAGTGAATGCTTGCACTAAGCTCTGGAGCAAATTCTCTTGCAAAGTGTAACTTCACTTGCAAATGAACAGCCTATTAGAATGTAGTTAGTCAACCAGTATAACTTCTTAGAGAATGTTACGCTGCTTTGGGCATTTTTCTATTTCTTAGCACTTGCAGCAGTTTAGGAGCATTGTGGCTCATTTTTTATGGACAAGGGGAGGCAAAAAACAAAACAAAAAAAAACCACAAGTTTCCATGAACAGGAATGACATTGCAGTTGGAATTACCTTTAGTTTATATCGCAGTTTGCAATCACTGACTCTCCAGTTCCTACATTACCAGAACACATATTTATAGTATTTTTTTTGTCAGTTCTTTTATTTTCTAACATAACTAAACACTGTCACTTTCTCGCTTCATGTCATAGGCTCCCAATAAACCAATGCTTATTTCAGACACCTGCATGTTTCCTTTAATTGCTGTAATTCCAGTAGTGCTGCTGTGAGTTGGGCTTGGTTGGGTCGGCGGTGGATGTGTCTTGCAGCAGTATACTTGCTTTTTGAAATGCTGTCTAAAGCTTCTGCTGAGCCAGTACAGAGCAAAGGGGTTCACACAGGAGTTGCTAAATGCCAGTATACGGGCAAAAATGGTGGCAGAGAGGTGGAGCACAGAGGAATTCACTGTTGTGTCGTAGGTGAATGATCGATACAAGTAAAGGATGTGGTTAGGCAGCCAGCAGAAAGCAAACAGGGCAACAAACACGAGTACTGTTTTTGCGACTCTTTTTCGGGATTCAATCTAAAAAGGAGAAGAAAGAATACATTTATTTCAATGATGAAGCAGTCCTATGGTACTGGTAGTGATGTTTATTTATGTTGCTCCAACATGGGTGGTGTCCTCCCAATTAGTCTACTCAACTCCATTTGAAAGTAAAGCTGGCTACACATTATACAGTTTTTTTGTTCAATATCCTTATCCAATAGATTTACCTTTAACTATGTAGTGCACAGGTGTCAAACACAAGGCCCGCGGGCCGAATGCGGCCCCCTAGGATATTTCATGTGGCCCTCACACCTCTCCTGCGGTTGCGGCAACCCCCTTTTTTCTGCCCCCAGCTTGTATTTGTAGTCGGCAGCAGAGAGGACAGAACTCCTTTGCCAGATCATGCACTCCTATGTGCAGCTGCAAAAAGGCTCGTCTTTGCCTTCCCCCTTCTCAGCAGTCCAAAGCAGAGAGGAGGGCAGAACTCCTCCTACAGATCCTGCACCTCTCTGTGCAGCTGCAACACCACCTTGCCTTTGCCTCCCCCGGTCTCAGAATTCAGCAGACTCTGGAAGCAGACTCCAGCCCTCCTCTGGTTCTTTTTCATACCCTGCACTTCTTCGCAGATCCACCCACATCTTCTTCCTGGCAGCAGCACAAGGTAAGGGGTGCATTGTGATGTAAGGAAGGGTGGGTGACTCTTTACTTCTGATGGTAGGGGGGAGGGGGGTTCTTGACATGTCATGTAAGGGTGTAAGGGAGCGTGGGGTGCTCTGAACATCTAATCCTACAGATATAACCGGCCCTTTGAGGGCAACCATAATGTTAATGTGGTCTGCAATGAAAATTAGTTTGACACCCCTGATGTAGTGCAAGGACCTTCCGGATTGCATACAATTTGAAAGTGTCTAGGTTTGACCTCATCTTATACAGTTTTGGTAAATCTAAAGGAAAATTGTGCAAGAAAATTGTATAATGTGTAGCCAATTTAAGACAGAAACAACAGCAAACATAGTACCATAGGTGCATGTTTGGGCTACTGATGGACTGTAATTGTCTTATTCCCAATGTCCTCACTCCTTATTCTGAAGGTAACAGTTCAGTGTAGTAGGTTGTTCTTCCTTTTGGGATAAACAGACAACTAAAACAATAGAACGGAGCAAGGGCAACGAGCTTTCAACTGTATTTAAAGTGTTCCTGTGTCTAGACTATGGACAATAAATAATTAACATATTCTTATGAAGTAGCCAAAGAAGTTCTATAGTCACAGAATACCCTTTCATTCTATAACACAAGCATTGTAATAACAATACAAACAATAGATAATATTGACAATCCAATATAAGCTTACTTATCCTCTCCTGTTGTAAATTCTGCCTGTCTACTGGCCATCTCTTTCCACATCTTCCTGGATTACCTGCATGCTTTGCAGTTTCTCCTCATATATTTAATTTCAATGTTTGAAGCCTACATATCCCATGGTACCTTGCTGTCTGCAAGCTGTGATTCCTCTACGGACTCCACCTCCTACTCCTCTCAGCAGTCAGCACCTCTGTAGTTCCGAAGGCAGGCTCTGTGAATTCAGTGACACGGCAGTGCCTGCTCACAGGGCATAGTGAATACATGTCACAGAATTCAAGGAAGTAGGCACAGCATTTATAGCAGAAGTAACACAGGAACATAGCATTGTCCATACGTGTAAAAGGGAGTTCACCACAAGGTACCACTACGCTCAACAATTCAAAAGCTCAATTAAACCGAATATAATCATACAGTATATATAGGATATGTATAAAATGACAATATTTAAAATGTTTTACCTAATACAGCATATGATAATCATCTTCTACAAATACATACAAATTTGAACAGCTCCCCCTTCTGGTCACACATATGGATTACACCGCATTCCGGATCAACTATAGATTGACCAACATACATATTGTTAACAAATGTCAAAAACTACATACAGAGCCTTCTAAACGAAAAACCAAACACAGAAAAATAAAAGTAATAATTACAAAACAATATAAAATATTTTTTGAAAATATAAATCATAAAATAGATTACCATTTAGTTTTCTTAATTTGGGGCCTACCCAAACCCTCAGCAAGACTCAACTTAAGTATTACTTGATGCCGATACAAGAGATAATCTTTTAGGACACCTTTTTATGTTGATACTTACCTGTTGAATAACAAATGTTTTTGTCTGGTTTTGTTATATTATATCTTTCTACAATCTTTTTACAATACTATGTTTTATTTGTATCTGTATTTTTTCAAATAAAGCTTTGGGGAAAAAAAATCATAAAATAGACAGCAAAATAAAGATAGGACCCATAAATCAACTGTTATTTATATAACAGTTGAGGTCCCATTCCACATTTAGACCCCATGGATTAAATGTTTTTAGGGCAAAAATCCAACGGGTCTCTCGGTGAAAAATGTGCCTCTTTAAATTGCTACATAGCCAATATGGAATGTACTTCTCTATCTTGATAAACAGGAGGAATCCTTATTGTGATACCTAAGAAAATGCTTAGAGAGGCTATGCCCCCTAAAGCCCTTTCTAAGATTGGCGAGATGCTCTCCAATCCTCACATTCAGTGCCGTGTGGTCCTGCCAACATATTGCAGGCCACACGGGCACTGAAAAATGTAAACTACCCCCATAGTACAACAGGTTATGAAATCCTGTATGGGATATTCCCGAGATGTAATATTGGAGGTAAAAAATGCAGTACCGACAGAATTAGAATTCTTACACACATTACGCCTTTTACATGGGTAAAAGCCTTTTCCAAAAAATAACATTCAGCTTATCCAGAAGGAGTAGGGCCTAAAACCATATCCTCCTTCAGAGCTTGCCAATGCTTTCTTAGTATTTTATTCACCTACCGATGTTCAGTGGAAAAAGTCTTTAGAAACGCCCATTCATGTTTATTAGAATCCCTGTCATTCTAACCTGAGGGATCAAAAGAAGATTACATTCCAATGCTGACACAGCCTGCAAATCCTCTAGGCCAACCCTTCAGGAGAAATTTCTCTTTTAAAGCATCTGCTTAAATCAAAAAATCTTCCTTTTTTAAATTTTTTCTAAAACATTGAAATTGTCTTTTAGAAATGGCTCTCAACCAAGTAGGGTGATGACAGCTCCCTATTGGTAAAAAAAAAACATTTCAATATGCAGTTTTAAAATGTGTTTTAGTCAGAAGTTTAATATGATCCCTAAAGATAACCAAATCCAGGAAATTGATTTCGAGGGTGTCTTTACAAATCCAGGAAATCGATTTATGTAGCACTCCATTCATATGAGAATTTAATACCCCAGGTATTGGACTTTAGAAACATTATGAATGCATGTAGAGAATGAACATCCCCCGGGCACAGGAAAAAGGCATCATCAATGTATTGATGCCAAAATATTGAATTCCTATCATCTCTTGCATAAATGACCTCCTTTTCCCACAGTGCCATAAATAGGTTGGTGAGGCTGGGAGCAAATTTAGCCCCTATAGCCATGCCCGTGCTCTGTAAGTAAAAATTACCTCAATAATAAAAGTAATTATGTTACATGGTGAATAGCAATATCTTTTTTTGTATAAAAGGCACGGACATATTAAGATTTTCAAATTAACTTGCTGCCTCATACCCCCTATGATGGGCGATGATGGTATAAAGTGAGGAGATGTCTGTGATGACAAGCAGCACGTCCCCTTCAATTGGCAATTGGGACAACTGGGATGTCATTGACCAAGGTTTGCAAAAAAAGTATTTACTAATACAGGATGTGACAGAATCAATGCAACTCACAATTGGTCTTCCAGGTTTTTTTTAAAGATTCTTATGCACATTTGGTAAATACTATACTATGAGTATCCTTGGTGCCAGCAATATTATCCCATAGTTCTCTCTATCAGATAACAGATTATTCATCTCTTCCCGTCCCCAGCCTTATCTGCAGGCTGTATGACCATATCTTTCCAATCACACAGGAACCTCATTCCCTGCTGTAAGTCTTTTTGGTGCCTATTCCTAAACTTCGCTTGCTGCAAATCCTTTCATACTAAATCCTTTTTATAGTGCCGTCAATTTACGCAGTACTTTACATATACATTGTACATCCACATCAGTCCCTACCCACAAGGATCTTACAATCAAAGGTCCCTAGCTCACATTCATACATACACATACTAGGGCCAATTAACCTACCAGCATGTCTCTGGAGTGTGGGAGGAAACCAGAGTACCTGGGTAACCTGGAGAAAATCCTCACAGGCACAGGGAGAATATGCAAACTCCAGGCAGGTAGTGTCATGGTTGGGATTCGAACCAGAAACCCTTTTGCTGCTAGTTGAAAGTGCTAACCACTACACCACTGATTGATTGATTCGGAGTGAGGTGTAGTCCATACGTGTGACCAGAAGGGGGAACTGTCCATATTTGCATGTATTTGTAGAAGATGATTATCATTTAAATATTGTCATTTTATATATCTTTTATGTATATATATATATATATATATGTCATATTTCAGTTCAATTGAGCTTTTGCATTGCTGGGTGTAGTAGTACCCTGTGGTTGACTCCCTTTTACACATATGGAAAGGACTGTGTTCCGATGTTACTTCCGCTATGAATGATGTGCATAGACGTCCCAGATTAGTCTTCGTTCCCAAAGGATGCCTGTTAAGGGGAAACACGTCAGATGGAGCCACATCTGTGACGTTATCACGCATGTGCATGCCAGCAAGCTATATTCCACTTGTTTGTATTTTAAACATTGTAAGTGTAAATACTTTTTATTAAAAGTCTTTTATTATTTACTGGACTATGAGGCTTCTCCTACTCTGTCCTTTTTTATGAGATTTAAGCTGGACGGAATTTGGCGAATTGGGTGAGCTGTACTTATGATCCGTTTGTGGGGACATCACTACTGCAAAACGTCTTGCAGGGTCACATATCCTCTTTGGGGTCGATAGTGATGGTATCGGCTCTCTTTTGTACAAGAGCCTGTCTGATCTCTATATTTTGAGATCAATGCTGTCTGGTAAGTGTCAAATAGTTAAATATAACTTTTTTATATTTATCTATATAGAATATATAGGGTGTCACACATTAGTATTGAATCAGTATAATCATATGTATATTATTTAAAGGGATAGGTACACCTTCATTTGAATCAATGTAATTATATGTATATCATTTAAAGCAGGGGTGTCCAAACTATGGCCCTCCAGCTTTTCAGGAACTACAATTCCCATGAGGCATTGTAAATCTCTGACATTCACAGACATAACTAGGCATGATGGGAATTGTAGTTCCTGAACAGCTGGAGGGCCATAGTTTGGACACCCCTGATTTAAAGAAATAGGTGCACATATATCTATCCTGTATGAGCTCCTCATGCTCTAAATATGCAAATGTCCCTATATGACCCAATGGGAACAGGACCTAGGCTCCACCTTTGACAATGAGGAATGCCAGACAATAGTGCATGATCTAGCAAAAGCATCTCACCGATCTAGTGGAGTCTAATTATAAAACACTATTGCGATGGTATATGGTTACGGTCAAAGTGGCCAAGATATATCCACAGGCCTCTCTGTGTTTTAGGCTTTGTGGCCAATCAAGAACTATGTGCCATATATGGTGGCAATGCCCCAAACTCACAAGGTTTTGGATCCAAACCTTCACCTCAAATAAACACAGAAACGGATGTTAATGTCTCCAGGACCCCTGAAATAGCCCTGCTCCAAAAAAAGACATGGAAACGTCTAAATATAAATGCAAATTGATAACTTACATGATTCTGGCAGCCAGAATTGCCACTGCTAAATGTTGTAATCAACTGACAATATCCTTTGAACATGTCAAGCATAAACTGAGCTGGATAATAATCAATGATAAATTGTCATCTATTCTGACCAATACTCAATTGAAATGTGATAAAACGTGGTAGCCATGGATTCACTATCTTGATAGGGTATAGTATGCTCCGGAGATTATCTGTACGTACATTTCTTGTGGTCACTTGGTACATATACACTGTTGTGGAAACTTTTTTTGTATCTGATAATTCACTAATACTTAATCCTATATGTAATTTAAAATTTTACCACTTACCTGCCGATCTATCCTCGGGCGTGCACCCCTAGAGGGATTACACTTGTGATTTTTTTTTTTTTTTCCATATTGATGTTATGTGTTTTAATTGTACTGAAATTCGATGTGCCTACTCTGTTATTCTGTTATCTTTCCCTCGATAAGGGAACCTGTTTGTTACTTGAAACTTTAATAAAAAAGATTGAAATATAAAATGTATTAGGCACATATCTTACAAGCATTCTTAATCTGTAAGAACATATGCCACTATTGTTTCAGATACAAGCCATGTGTTGCCTAAAATTCAATTGGAGTCTCTATCCATATGTTGCTCATATATGCATCTTGGGTTTTACTACATGCCCATGGGAGAAAATTACTTCCACTGAATTTGCCAGGTACTTATCCTTAAAGATATTGCTATTAATTGCCTGACTTGAAGAATAATTCTACCTACATCTTTCTGAACCAAGAGCTTTGCTGTTGCTGAAAATTGAATATGCAGTTTAGAGCAAGAGCCTTTGTAATGTCCCACAGGTCTAAAACATAAAGTTTAATGTCCAGCCTGCCAAAAACTAATATTTCAGTGATAGGTGATTATGGTAGTTAGAAATACTTGCCTGCTTTTCAAATTTGTTTGGTTTATCTGCAGTATAAGATCTTTTCAGAATCCCCCACATACTATTCTGGAGTATTGCTCCATCTACTAATGAAAACATTTATTATTTTTACTCCAACTGCCTTCTCAGTAATATATTTTATGTGAGTATAAAGCCTCATTCACACAGGCATACTACAATGTACACCCGTGTGAGGAGGGCAATGTTTGCCACCACAGGGATGCACAGGTGTTCAGTGTATCCCTGTACAGGCAGTCTATATTTTGGCAATTGGCTGCACGGACACAGCTGCTGCTCCCAAATTGGCAGCTGCGGGAGGGCGAATGCATGGCCCTGCACACAGACAATGTGCATTTGGGGCCATATACCTGCACCCGCACCCGCACTCGCAAGGATGTCAAATTGGGAGCTGCGGCTTGCTGTGCAGCTGTTGTGTTCCAATTGACACAAACATGACGGACTGCTCAGGGATGCATAGAACACCTGTGCACCCCCCGTGTGGGCAAAACACGGCCCCTACTCGGGTGTACACTGCAGTATGCCTATGTGAACAAGGCTTTAGAGGCTGCAACTCTGGTGGTCAGAAAGTTAAAAGAGGCCTTTGGATCATTAAAATGTATATACTCTGAAGACAAACAGAGTCATTGACTATGCAGAATTGCAAATGCTGAAACAGTACATATACAGTATAGGTATTTGCACTGTGTGTTAGCTGTTTTTTTCTGGGCTTCTGTTTTGATAACTTTTTATTATACAGTATATCACAAAGAATCCAGAATGCATGGGTAACATTATCCTTTAGCACTGTAATGGTGAAATAACTGTGTAGAACTGGGGATTCTGATTGGAATACACTGGTAGACTTTTTTGGAACAAGAATTCATCATTTGCGTCCACTTGCCAATACCAACTTATTGCTAAAATATCACCTGTGGCTGGACTGGGTACTACCTGAAGTAAGAATGCCTTCCTCCAGTTGAACACCTCCCCCACTCTCGGAAATACTTTGTACATTTCCACACTTATGAAAACATTGTTGGCATCAATGTAACAAACCTGCTTGCGGGCATGAGTGTGCTCCTCAGCTGGCATGTTGAACGTGCTCTTGTACAGTGTTTTAGCGATAAGAAAATAGTAGGCAGAAATGATTGATAGTGGTACGATGTAAAAGACCAGGAAGCACATCAGGGAATGAGCCTCTTGTAGTATTTTTTCAGAGACAGGATAAGGAGCACAGGCTTGAAAGGATGTGTTTTTGTCTGGGCTGCTGAATTCATACAGATCTGAGAATACCGCTTCTGGAGTCGCCAGCAACATAGAAATTATCCAGACACAAGCAGCTTTACCACATGTCTTCAATACCGCATCTGATGTTTGCAGCTCCAAAGGCTTTACTATAGCTCTGTATCTGTGAAATATTAACATGCAGTAATTACTGATCTGAAAAGGATTACTGCATCAGTTGTGCAATTTTTGTTAAATAGCACAGTTACTATTTTATCACACAATGGTAATGAAGCCTTTTTAAATATTTAGCTCAAACTAGTGTTTGGAGAGTATAAACACAAAAATATAAAAATAAAAAAATGCAACATTTAATTGGAAAAATAAAGAAATAACTTACCAGCCACTGACGTCTAATAATGAAATACATCAAAAATATATATTAATACACCCTTATACAGTCAGTCTGAAAAATTGTGCACTTTCATTTTTTATTTTATTTTTTTTGCATGTGTGAACTGGAAAAATGTGGCACCATATATCAATGTAGCATTTGTATATCAATATTGGTGAGCTTTTATACGTAGTTAACTGTTTTACCAATTTACAGAAAATATATTCTACATAATCTAATACAAACAGCAGCAGCAAATGCAGTCAAACCCAATCTCATGTTAGTTATTAAAGCTTTTCGTTTTTTTAAATACATTTAACAGCCAAGTGCTAACAGGAATTAATAGATATTATTAATATTTTAACATCTTGACAGTTTTGCCTTTTGAGAATACATGCTTTCATCAAAAGCCTGCTCATGCAAACATAAGAATTTAACACCTTCCTTATCATGTCAGACATATACATTTCTTTTGTTCACATACAAATTACAATTTGTTATTCATTATACCTGTATGTACTTATTCTGCTGTGTTTTATTGTAGTAAAATATTACATTCAATGAATGGCACATACATTAACACCGTTGTAACAATGAAATCATGAAATCTTAAATATAATTTTCATTAGTAATAAGTATTATAAATGGCACACTTGCTGTGTAATATGTGCGTGTGTGTGTGTGTGTGTGTATATATATATAATATATATATATATATATATATATGTGTGTGTGTGTGTGTGTGTGTGTGTGTGTGTGTGTGTGTGTAATATATATATATATATATATATATATATATGTGTGTAATATATATATATATATATATATATATATATATATATTTCTTTATGTTTGCCCCCCTTGTTCTTGCAGAATTTAGAATTTGTCTTGCCACTTCATTTTTTAACAATAAAATGCCTCCTAGTATGTAATTTAATGATGCATAATATTAAAAAAAAACACCCACGTTTTTAACTATCCATTGCATACAAATCTATCACATGTGAGGCAAGACCATGATATTGTAAAGCAAAAATGCAACATACTTCCTAAATCCATGTTTTATTGCTGAGTATTTAGTAGTGGAAAATAAGCAGTTCTTTATTTAAATGTTCAGAAAGCTGAATAGAAGCTGAGTACAGGTCTCAATACTGTGCGTAGATGCAGCAAATAATTATTTACCATGGATGTGCCTAGTTAAATTTTTTTATATAAGGTTAATTCTGAAACATTGAATTTATTAAATGTAGTAGTGGACTGCAGCATATGTCAATACTTTTGTGTTTCCCTTTGTGGTGCCCATGAACATTAAGTGATCAATTTAGACATTTCTATATTAGAACATACTCCTGATATTCGGGGGAATAGCCAATCAGCTGCTGGCTTTCTTGCCTGTAGAAGCCTGCATCATTACACTGCCCATTATATGGACAGCCTTGAAATGAAGAAAAGAACAAGATAAGGACATGTTAGGCAATAATATTTGTTGGGTCAAATATTCTTTTTTTTAGCAGTATATGAATAATGTAAATATAATAATAAAATATATCAGGAATCCCGTTTAGTTAAAAAAAAATGCAATGCATTATGTATTATTACCATTCTCCAAGTTCTTTAACCAAATAGATATCAGTAATATAAAGAATTAAAAAATAACCTACCTGTCAGCACTAAGGACAGTCAGTGTAAATACAGATACACCGACAGATGTGAGTTGTATAAAAGAGATCACCTTGCAGCCAACTCTTCCAAAAAGCCACGTGTCCACCATATACCTAGAGGCGTCCACTGGAACACATGTCAGCAGAAGAAGCAAATCTCCAAAAGCAAGGCTGGTGATAAAAATATTCGGAACGGTTTGCATCGACTTAATCTTGAAAAATACTTTGATAAGTATTGTGTTCCCTAGGAGACCGACTGAAATGATAAGAGCATATGTGACAGAAATAGTTGCCAGGACTTCCAAACCAGGGGACAAGTCGACACTCTCTTCTTGGTAGGAAAGGGCACTGTCGTTCCAGGATCGGAAAGAGAGGGTGCCATTGGTGACAGATGACGGTGTCTGGTTAAATGATGGAAAATTTGCAGGCATATTGTTTTCCATCATGAGAGTAAGTATTTTTTCCTCTTAAAAGTACCTCCCGTGTAATGTGAATTTGATAAGCTGCATCATTACAGTCAGTAATGGAAATAGTTCTAAAGTCGGAGTTTCACTTGATGCATTAAAATCCTCATGCACTCTCTCTGAATGGAGAACTGTTTTCAGTACCCATCAGTCTTACAGAGTGCTTAGATCATTTCTTACAATTCAGCACTGAGAAGTGTGGGAGGTGCTGCAAATTAATACTGAATTTCCACATAGGAATCCTGGGAATTGAGTCTTCCACATATTACTGACAGTTAAATCCGTTTTTTTTCTATTAGTGATTGTATAAATTTTAAATATATTTATACAGAATCACTTCATTTTGTAAATTTTTTCTGCTGTCTTTTAAACAGATATAAATAACTTGCCATAAAAGCTAATATGCAGAGTTTTGTTAAATTATTCATATGTTTCGTGCTTTATTTAACCATACTAGTTATACTGTGAAGAAGATGTAGGTCAACAATCCAAGAAACAGAATAAAGAGATGTGAAATGGACTTACTGTACAGAACAGAAATTTACAAACTGATGTAGGAGCAAGGGTCAGACTGGATGCTTCCAGGTCATGGCCTAAGACAGCATGGTTTCTGGAAATAGCAATTTGCCCCTTTTTTCATTATATTTGATTTCTATTATGCACACTAGAGTATGGCAAAATACATTAGGCTCAATCAAAAACTACCACACAAGGATAAGAATTATTTTCTAAAAAAAAAAAAAAAAATGGCAGTAATTTTATTTGAGTCTAATAAGAATTTAAAAATAACAGTCAAATGGAAAAAAACAAAAATACTTAACCCTGTGTTAAAGCTTTGTAAATTAAAGTGATAGTAAAGGCTTTTTTTTTTCTTTAACATAGAAAAGATGTTATACTTACCTGCTCTGTGTAATTGCATGTGTAATATTGCACAGATCGGTCTCTTACCTCCTCTTCTAACAGTCTCCTGCCGGTGCTGTTCATTTCTCCATGCTACAGGTGCTTCCTTAGTAAGCCAGATGCTATGAGGTCACCGGTTTTCAGGCTCTTAAGCTGGGCTCTGTGCATCCATAGACACACAGTGCCGAAATGCCTCATCCTCTGCTCCTCTTCACAAGAATTTGATTGACAGCAGCCTTCGTTTCCCGCTGCTTTCAGTGTCTCTTTGTTGGGCCTCTCAAGCCATTTAATACCTGGGAACCAGAATCCTTTCCAATCCACCTCATTTTCAAATACAACTTTCAACCTTTATTGAGCAATTTCTTTGCAGACTTGGACAAATGGAAAACTCTGGCTTTTTCCTGGTTCCGTAGATGCAATGTCTTAAAGATGAATATCATACTGCTTCTCCTGTATCTTTTACAGGCATTGCCAGTTAGGATACCTCAGGGATTCTTTCGTAATTTTTATTAAGTATATTTGGCAAGGTGGGCCTTCTCGTCTCAAAAGATCACTTCTGAAATGACAAAAGCTTAGAGGAGGGGTTGGTCTCCCCGACCCGGTTTTATACTGGAAGGCAGTTCACATGAACAGAGTGGTCAAATAGTGTAAATGTTCCTCTCATAAATTATGGGTATCCCTGGAACAGGAATCAGTGCCTGTCTCTTTAGCTGGCCTTACACGGACTGGAATCTGAATCTCCCAATTCTCTTCTCTCTGCCCTTTGATCGAGCCTACTTTACCGGAATTCCACAGGTACTACAGGATGGCCGGAATGACCAGCTTCTCCTTTCCGCTGACGCCTATTATTGGCCACCTGGACTTTGTGCCAAGTTTCTCTAACAAAGCTTTTCAACTCCAGTCAGACCTGAACTTGGTTAGAGCTTCTACCTTTCCTGGCCCCTCTGGGTGGGTCCGTCCATGAGTTTTGTATTGGGCCCTCAACTCCTCAATTTTTGTCAGGTGGAAGATTTTCCAACTGTCCCATTTTCTTTGGTCTATCCCAGACCATGCCTCTTTCCGCAGACAGCCCACTTTATTTGAGGATCTCTGTCTGGGAGATGAGCCCTTACAAAAAATTTCTCTCCTACTCTTATTAAACGCGGTACGCGGTATTTTACTGGCAGTGGGAAACACTCTCCACACAGAATGAGTTGCATCCTGAGCACAATCAGCAGACATCACTAACAGATCCTGCTCTCTGGTAGGCAGAGAACAATATAGATTTATCTGCAGCTCTTCTGGTAAGCAGACAGAGCTCAAAACTTTACTTTCTCACTAGCACCTACCTAGGAGGGTGCTACAATGGGATATACTGGGATATGCTATGCTTCTCAGCTTAATATTTGACCTATTCTTAAATTAGGGTTTCTCCTCTATAGGAACTTGATGCCTTGTGCCTTCGTCTCTGCCGAAGCTCACCACCCTCCATTAGGTATGACTACTGTGGGGGAGGGGCAGAGGGCCCTACCTTATAGTGGTTCTGGGCCTGTTAGATTGTACCATTTTTTTTTTCGGTATGTGCGTGACAATTATGTTTTTCTATATGTCCTCCACCACAATGCAAGATATACTTGCTTTAGAGGCTACAGTTCAAAGTTTATAGACATTTTATACTGCTGTGCTGGAACCTTATTTACTTTTTTTTTTTCTTTAAATAACTTTATTGATATTGTAATGATTTGGGGCGATGGAACTCAAATGGTGCATGCGATTTCAGAAAGTAGTGTCACTCCAGACTGCATGTTCAAGGGCATGGCAGCTCACTTTTATTTACAAGAAAGGAAAGTTCACAAAACAACAGCAATTTCCCTCGCAGGGGGTTCCACCATTACTGTATATTGTTCTTTCAGCCTCCTGGCTTACCCACTTGCCACCTAGCTACTTCAGGCCTCACGCCTAGGCCTTAGGTCTGATCCCCAGACCAACACAAATATCCTTCGGGCCAAGCTCACGTGCAGTTTACTGGGACCAGCTTCACGCTGCGCTGTCTCAGACTACATCTACCTCCTGCAGACCTGTACTTTCTTGCTACCAATTGCAGCCTCTCTCTCTTAGATATGGTGGGAGCCCTCCTGACTCCCATACACAGACCTCGTGTCTGTATGGTGGAGTCCTCCTGACTCCTAGGCCAGACCTCCTGTCTTCCCGGGTGCAGCTGTCTCCAACTCGTAGCCCTGAGTGCTAACCCTGGGAATAATATGAATCCAGCCCACAGGTGTGCAATCAGCAGGCCTGTCTATACCAAAACCAGGCATAGATTGCTAACACACACACAGTGACCATGGGTCGTCTCTCTACAACATCTAATGATTCTCTGTTCATGTTATATACATTTCTATTAATGAATATTATTGACTATGGTATGTCATGTCCTACTGTCATGTTTTGCTGCATACCTTAAATAAAGAATAAAAAAAAAAAAAAAAAAAAAAAAGAAATCCATTCATTTGAGAAAAAAATAGCCATTCTGCCCCTACCGATTTTCTCATCCCAGCGGCTGAAAATTACTGTTGATTTGACCGCACTAATATTGATTAGAAGAATAATCAAATATTCTTACAGTGTTCTTAGAAAAAAAGTTCTACTAGTAGTATACCCAGCCTGACATTTAACTCTAAAAGAAAAATAGGCATTAGAACATTCGACAATAAGAGTTAATGAACATTCACCAATAGATAAAAGAGGAATTTTGACCTACCTATAAATATATATATATATATATATATATATATATATATATATATATATAGTACACTACATGACACAGGGAGAGTATTTATACACAATGGGTTATAGGCATGTACTGTACCTTTAGGTTTGAATGAACAAATAACCACTCCAGCACTCAAAGGACAATCACCAGATTAAGTTAAATAACTTTGTGCAGTTTATGCTTCTTCTAGTGCAATGCTTGTAGCCCTTCTCAGACAGGGGAATACAAAATGCAACCACAAAGAAACACACACAGGTGGGTGCAAATGCCTAGTGCCTTACCCACTATTTATTTCTGCAAGAATCCAAAAAGTCAGATGGATACTCACAGACGACGGAAGTAACAAGCATGACAACAAGTCCATTCATCGACCAGTTTGGCATTGAGTGACCTGACTAATTAATACATAGTGGTGCCGGTGAGCGGATTTGTTTCAGGGACACAACTTTTCCTCTGAGCTCCGATAAATGGGTGAGTCCCCAAAACGCACCAGTTTGCTGACACTGCTATGTTTTAGTCGGGTCACTTAATGCCACACTGGTTGATGAATGGACATGTTATCATGCTTGATATTTCTGTCATCCATAAGTATCCTTCGGGATTTTGATTTCTTGGTTGACTCTGACTACATCCAGGCAATGAAAAAAGATTTTCTCTTGATGCTTAGACACAAGGGAAAATGTCCTCATTGAGGTGGATAAAGTAAATTTGGGCACACTAGATAAAGAGAGCCTCGTATAAAAGTCCTCAATTTTATGGCAATGTGTCCTGAGAATAAAAAGCTAAAGGAAGTCTAAAACACCCTGGTGGCACTTCCAGAGGTAAAAGCAAAATCTGATTAAGAAACAAAAACAAAAGAAGGCACCTCTAAGAGCAGTAAGACTAATTTTAATCCAATAATGAAGGTAAAAACATTTACAGAAGTGGATGAACATCAAGCTCTGAAACCCATAGTGACATTCTCTTTTGACTTCTCTTATCTTGGCCTTTTCTTGACTCTTCACACTGGATACCAGTAGTAATGGAAACATGAATTGCTGGCAAGATGGCCACCGCGGTTCCTGGACCATGGTGGAATGCACGCAACAACAAGGGACGTCTCTGGGGCTGGTAACGCATTTCAGAGCATGCGCAACCCTCCTTCAATAAGCCTCGAGGTTTGATAAAGGAGCACTGCACATGCTCCAAAATGTGTTGCCGCCCCCAATGAAGTCACTTCTGGTTGTTTGCAGTCCACGCTGGTTCTGCAAGCGCTGTGGCCATCTTGCCAGGCAAATCTTGTTCCTGTTTTTACTACTGGTCAGTGCGAAGGGTCAAGGAAAAGTCATGAAAAGGAAAAGCCACTGGAGAATGTCACTATGGGTTTCAGAGCTTGATGTTCATCCACTTCTGTGAGTGTTAATAACTTTCATTATTGGAATAAATTAGTCTTACTGTACTTAGATATGTATTCTTTTGTTTTTGTTCCTCATTGAGGTATAATGGTAAAAGCACCTTTGGGAGAAAAGATGGCCTTGGGCATAAGACACCCATGTCATTGTGAAGTACAAGGAAAGTCTCTTCATTGGAAAGGGCCGCCACTTCTGAAACAGGTCTGGCAGACACAATGGCAACTAAAATGGATAGTTTGCATGAGAGATCCTCTAGGGGGAGATTCCCAATATGTTTAAAGCATGATTTCTGCAGTGCAAAGAAAATCAGGTAAAGATTCCAAGGAAACAACAGGTTGCTGCAAAGGATGGAGACCACAGAGATCACTGGACAGTGGGTTTTTCCCTATTAGATTATCTGGTTTGCTTTCTCCAAACTATCCAGATTCCTGTTACCCCCCCTTGATGGTTGATGTAGGCATGTGTGGCTTTGACAATGTCTGACTGAACCCAGATTGGGGAGGTCCAGTGCTGCAGGGTCAACCTGACTGCTCCAAGATGTTGTTGGAGAGCTTGGCTTCCCTCAGTGACCATGTTCCTTGTGTTGGTTGTGATAACTTTCCAGTGATAAGGAAGGGAGGATTTTCCCGCTGTTAGGGCTGGGGTGGTGATTCACCAAGACAGGGTATTCCTTTCTTGGCTGTACAGGTGCATAGGTAAATCAGGAGAGGGCCCTTTTTCCAGGTCAACATTATATTTAGTTAAAGAGCTATTGAAGGAATTAGGCAAATGGTGCTACCTCAGAGGTGACTAGATCTCTCAGGGAGAATCACATTGTGGTATGCCTCTTGGATCTCAATTCTTAACCACCTCAATACTGGGCACTTAAACCCCCTTCCTTCCCAGACCAATTTTCAGCTTTTAGCACTGTTGCATTTTGAATGACAATTGCGTGGTCATGCAACACTGTACCTAAACCAAATTTGTGTCATTTTTTCCCCACAAATAGAGCTTTCTTTTGGTGGTATTTGATCACCGCCAGGTTTTTTCTTTTTTGGTGCGCAAATAAAAAAAGACCGAAAAGTTTGAAAAAAAAAACATTTTTTTGTTTAGGTTATAAAATTTTGTAAATGGATACGTTTTTTCCTGCACTGATGAGCACTGATGACGCCGCACTGACAGGCACTGATGAGGAGACACTGATGGGGTGGCACTGATATGCAGCACTGATGGGCACTGATAGGTAGCACTGATATGCAGCACTGATGGGCACTGATATGTGGCACTGATAGATAGCACTGATATGCAGCATTGGTGGGCACTGATAGGCAGCGCTGATGGGCACTGATAGGCAGCACTGATGGGGACTGATCGGCGGCACTGATGGGCACTGATAGGCGGCACTGATGGGCACTGATAGGTGGCACTGATGGGCGGGACTGATCGGCACTGATGAGGGGCACTGATAGGCAGCACTGGTGGGCAATAATGGGCACTGGTGGGCGGCACTGATAGATGGCAATAATGGGCACTGGTGGACAGCACTGATAGATGGCATTGGTGGGCAGCACTGATAGGGGGGCACCACTGGCAGGCTCTCTGAGCCCTGTTTGCCATCCCTGGTGGCCATGGTGGGCATCCCTGGTGGTCATGGGTGGGTATCCCTGGTGGCTCTAGTGGCACCCCCTCCCCCCAGGGCTGCACTGGTAATCAATCATCTGATTACCAGCACAGGCTCCCCCTGTGATCAGTGAGTAATCAGAAATACTCACTGATCACCCCGGCTGCAGAATAGATCCTCTCCTCTTCTCCTCACTGACAGGATCTGTCAGGAGGAGAAGAGATCGAAGCCGTTACAACGGCTGTATTGACATTACATGACGGCTGTGATTGGACACAGCCGTCATGTGATCAGGAGGGCCAATCACAGGGCCCTCCTGCCGAGTCTTGTTGCTCTGTGTCCTAGGGACACAGGCACATCGAGATTGCGCCGCTGCCCGCGCCCGCTGCGGCGCGATCTCTCTCCTTCTGAAGGACGTTCCGGAACGTCCATTCAGAAGGACGAGACTCCCGCCCGACCGTATATCTACAATGGCCCGGGTGGGAGGTGGTTAAACATGTGCTCGTAGAGAAAGAACTTTCTCTGGAACACAGATTTTTATGATAGATAAAAATGGGGATTTGGTCAGTTTAAGGATAGTGTAGGACCCACTGATAATGGGGTACTTTGACGTAGTGGTGGGCTTGAGCACGATATGGCCATATGGTGGGACCAAATCCTTTATTTTAACCAAATTTTTATTTATGGATTGTCTCCATATTTGATAGTCATTTCTTTTGCATGTGTGCGCTATTCTTTTTTAACATACATGTCGCTTGGTTCATAGCTGCACCGGCTTTAGATATACATGTTCAGGGTTTGCTCCCCCAATTTTTTGCTTTTTTATAATGTATTCGGTCTGACCAGACTTCTGAGGTTGAGCACCCCACCCCCCACACACACCTGTATTCTATCAGTGTCCACTATCAAGTAGATATAGGAGGAGTCCCTTGTAGTGCATTAGCACATCTTTCCCAGCAAGGAGTGTTGTCTCCAAGGGTTAGAGAGGCTGGATTCACCCCTTTTTTATGGAAAGTGTAGGACCCACTGATAATGGGGTACTTTGACGTAGTGGTGGGCTTGAGCATGATATGGCCATATGGTGGGACCAAATCCCCATTTTTATTTATGGATTGTCTCCATATTTGATAGTCATTTCTTTTGCATGTGTGCGCTATTCTTTTTTAACATAGAAGTGACATCAACTGCAGTGTTAATTTCGTCAACGAAAATGTTTTCATCAAAGTTTTTGTCAGCGGCATTTTTACAGTGACGAAAATGAAACGAAAAGTACACCACATTTTCGTCCACTGACGAAAACTATAAGAAAAATCAATTCTGTGTTTGTTAACGAACAAAAACTGAACAAAAACTAAACAAAAATGGCAAGGGGGGACGTTTACCCTTGTGAACTCACTAAGCCTGAGCTATGAGCATCTGGACAGCCCATCCCCCTGGATCTGTTCTCCCTACCTGTGCCTGCCCCTCCCTCTGTGCAGCCCGTCTGTGCACTGTATATGTGAAGAGGATGTGTGGGCAGGAAAGTTTCAAATCAAGCAGCCAAAGTATGAAGATGGGGACTGAGTGAGTGAGCAGTTAAGCACTGTGACCGTACTCTCCCACTTCTCCTTCAATCCCTTCCTGCCATCTCCTGAATCTCTCTCCCTCCTCCTCTTTCTTATGTTGTCTCCAACCTTTCCTTAACTGCAAGCATAGAACTTTCTTTCTTCAGGCTATAATAGTACTTGGTTCTATGTGCATTTAGGTGGGCTCACCATGCCATTACCTTGAGGAATTGGCATTTAGGAGGTTAAAAAAGGCAGTGAGTAAATGTGATATCATCTCCTCACTGCCTTCTCAAATGCCTCTGAAAAGTGATCTGAGCATGGATCACTTTTCAGTGGAGTGACAGTGCTTGCTGCAAGTGTAAACAACCAAAACAAAAGGACTGAGATAATAAAATGCACAAATGAACCAAATATTATCACAATCACCACGCGCTTATGGAGAAAGACACAATGTATCAAAGAAAATAAAATGGAAACACATCGGTAGCTGCCTAATATAGCAATAAATAAAAACCATAGAAGTCAGCGTGATGACGAAACATGTCAGGGCGTGAGCAAGCAGTCACCCCGACACTGTGAACAGCTGATGAGGATCTGTCTCTACTCGCTCCCGACGCTGACAAGCAGGAGAGGAACGGTGAGCTTCCATGCAGCATTACTAGTGCTATTGATTTTGGACTTTGAGTGCCTGTATTTTTTACATATTATGTGAGTGCATAGAGTGGGGGATTCGGGGGTATGTTTAACTAAAACTTGTGTTGAAATACTGCCCTATGAGCCCTCTATGTTCTTTTCCATTATCCTTCTATGATCATTTGATATATGGAACCGGTGCATCCCTTGCCATCCTGATTGGGGAGATCTCGATGTTCAAGGAATCTGGTCATGTCATTCTGGATCCGGTTGATGATACAGTGAAATATCAAGGCTCTCTTAACTTATCATTGTGGTGAGTGAGCATTACCCTGGGGGGTCACGTGGTGTGGTGGAAGTATATATTATATCTACACTCTTTGACCCTCTTACCAACTAAGTGCTCATGGTTTCACCTATGCATTAAGGGGTCATACTCTTTTCAGCGCTGGTTAGGTGTCGGACTTTCCTATACATGGACTTCAGAAGGGATTGACACATTTTATATTTTTTTAAGTGTGAACAACCCTTTTGGTTCACACTGGTATGCTGTGGTTTGGCCGCAGTGGTGGTGTACTCGCAGTTTTCATGCATGTTAACCCTGGTTGCAGTCCCATAGACTACTATTAGGTTGCACATTTTTGCAACATTTTCTGAAAGCGCACCAAAAGTCCAGCATGCTGCATCTTTGGTGCACTTTCAGAAAACCCTACAAAAATGTGCAGCTTAATAGTTGTCTATGGGACTGCAGCCATAACCAGGAGTAACATGTAGGAAAACTGCGAGTACACCACCACTGCGGCCAAACCACAGCACTGTGCATTACAGAACATCCATAGCAGCTAAATCTGTATCTTTGAGTTTGTTCAAACCTTAATACCATTAATAATAACATATTTGAATTTTTTACTCAGGAGTAAATAATATGTTTGGAAATTCTAGAGCAATGCTTAAATAATGCATTAAAATTTAACTAAACCTATTTGATTTTAGTCGGCTAAAATAATTTTAGTCAACTAAAATGCCCTTACATGTACTGTAGATTAAGTTGACTAAATATGGCTAAAACTAAAATAAATGCAGATGACTAAAATGGGACTAAAACTAAAATGCCATTTTAGTCAAAAGACTAAGACTAAAGCTAAATTGAAATTTGCTGCCAAAATTAACACTGGTCACCTGGCTCCACCCTGACATGTGAAGAGTGCTTTGGAGATGGCTTGGTGGTCTTTGTGGGCCAAGCCTTGAGCTGAAAAGAAGGACTGAACATAGGTTTTGAAGTTGAAGCCTGGTTGGAGCAGACAGGTGCTCTGCATTTTGTAGATTTAGGGGTTCCTGAGGAGAGGGGTTTTGGGAACTTCTGCTGTTGAAATAAAACCATCCCACCTGTAAACTGTTTGATGAATTGGTCAAATGCCTTACCAAATAGACATCGTCCTTGGAAAGGCATATGTGTGAGACACCTTTTGCAGGTAGCTTTAGCCATCTAAGCTTTCAGCTATAATATTCTGTACATATACTTAGATATTAGAGCCATTCTGGAAATTTCATCCACAAAGAAGAGCAGAGCAAAGGGCAGTTGCTGTACATGCTCTGTATCAGCACCTGGAGTATATACCTTACTATATACATATTACAGGGACCAATATATACAACAAGAGTCTCTTGTAGTATATATTGGTCCCTGTAATATGTATATAGTAAGGTATATACTCCAGGTAGTTGTACTCTCTTGTAGTATATATTGGTCCCTGTAATATGTATACAGTAAGGTATATACTCCAGCCTAGTTGTACTCTCTTGTAGTATATATTGGTCCCTGTAATATGTATATAGTAAGGTTTATCCTCCAGGTAGTTAGTTGTACTCTCTTGTAGTATATATTGGTCCCTGTAATATGTATATAATAAGGTATATACTCCAGCCAAGTTGTACTCTCTTGTAGTATATTCTGTAGGTGATTGTGTAGGCAGGGGGCCCCAGTGCACTGCATCGCCCAGGGGCCTATGAGGCTCTTAAGATGGCACTGAGTCTATAAAGATTTGGTCACCCCCTGAAAGGATTTTCACTTCCCCCAAAATCTTTGCAGATCCCTATCCAGTGGAAAAAGAGTTTTTAAAGAATTGGGGCTTTGATTGTTCCTATAATCTCTCTTCTACAAAAAAAAACAATCTCGCTGTACTCATTGAAAATGTTCCTTCCTTTAAAGATTATGCAGATAGAAAATTTGGGATGCTTTTAAAGGCACGCTGTAACTTTGCAGACCCTGCCCTGCAAACAGGTGTCACTGCAATTCCACTGTGTCAAACTGCAGCTAACTGGACTAGGACGATGAACAACCAAAAGGTGTATATGTATATAGACTATATACACATTACAGGGAACACTATATACTACAAGAGAGTACAACTACTACCTGGAGGATATACCTTACTATATACATATTACAGGGACCAATATATAGTAAGGTATATCCTCCAGGCAGACTTGTATAAAGTACTCGAAATTTCTACTTGAGTAAAAGTACAAGTGCTCGATCAAAAAGTGACTTGAGTAGAAGTGGAAGTGCTCACAGAAAAAGTTACTTAAGTAGAAGTACTAAAGTATTCAACATTTTTTTTACTTAAGTATTGCAAGTAGTTTTTTCAAAAAATTTGCTACTTAAGTACTAAAAGTAAAAAGTACCAGTAGTTTTGAAAAAAAATTTCTACTCAAGTACTGAAAGTAGAAGTACAAGTACTGTGTTATGTAGTTATTAAAGAAAGAAGTCAAAAGTTTGAACATCATATTGTTTTTTACTATTTCAAATGATTTATTCAAATGATTAACCTGTGTTTGTTAGTAGTTTCTTGATGCACTTTAAGCGCTGTAGCACCATTTATTTGTTTGTTTCATATTTTCTTTTTATTGGAAAGATTTGGTATAGCAGCTTTTATTATACACAGCCTTTATTTTCGTATGCGCTGATTTACAAATGACATAATACACATTTTTTTGAGCTTTATGCAACCTGCCATCTACTGTTCTGGCAGTGGTCATTTTTTTAAAAGTAACAAGTAACTATGCAGCACAAAAAAAAATACTTGAGTAGAAGTATCGAAATCATCGATAAAATGTAGTGAAGTAAAAGTAGAAGTAGGAGAAAAAAATTCTACTCTAGGAAAGTAAAGATACCGCATTTCGGTACTTAAGTACAGTACTTAAGTAGTTCTACTTCGTTACTATACATCTCTGCCTCCAGGTAGTTGTCTCTTGTGTCGATGGAGAGAGAGTGAAAAAAAGAAAGAAAATCAAGCAGCCTGGTAGCTGGGCTGGCTGCCTTACCTTTCACAACGGCTGCAGATGAAGGGAGGAGGTGGGTGGAGCCAGTCTTCTAGGCGCGGAGAGGAGAGGAGGACCGAGCCAACTAGGAGGATCCTCCTCTGCTGTGCATCATGGGTCTGCTCTCAGAACGTCACTGGTTGCTATATGCCAATCGGCTGGCCTTAGCAACCAGTGTGCAGTGCAGACTCGAGTCGAGCCACCGGCGGACAACAACGGCGGGGCCCGGCGGACAACGGGGGGGCCCTAGACCACCAGGTAAACTAAGTAATCTGGATTCTGGCCTGTTGGGGGACAGTAATTGCCACCATATGTGTGGGGCCCCTTGGCAAGTGGGGCCCCCTGGCAACCGCCGGGCATGCCCATTGGAAAAGACGGCCCTGCATAGACTGCATATTCTACCTGTTTATGAAGAAGAAAAGTTTTGCAGGATTTTTCAGGCCTATTTGTACCTAAAATGACATGACAAGAGGAGGATGAGGAGAGTCAGGTTGCAAGATGCCAAGGCAATGAGCTTTTCAATGTTAGAAAGAATGTTGCATGAAGCTCACTCTTCAATATAATAATATTCTGGGGAAAAATCTTCTGCAACTTTCTGTAATAGTGCCTCAATATTATCTTTATTCCCTTCTGTGTCTGCTTCCTCTAAGATCAGAATCTCGGGATCTGACTGAGGTTGAAATGCGAGAGTAGGAGAAGAGACGTGGTGTATTTGGGCTGTATTATGACCATATTCTGTCCAAGGAAATGTGACACAGAATTCTGCCTCAGTCAAGAAGGCCACTTGTTGCCTTCCTGAAATAAAACTAGAATCGTGTTAGAGGTGGTGAGGTGCAAGCCTTGCAGAGTCGCCCTGAGTTTTGTGCAGGTCTTCAGCACAACAAATGTCCCCCTGAAATTTTACATTGACTCCCTTTCACCTGGTCTCTACCATAGCTACAAGTGAGGGTGTTCCCCTGTGAGGTAGTCACGGAGTAGGGTGCAGAGTATAGGGTGTCCATAAAGAGTACGCGGTAACCCAGGGGTAGACTGTCCTGTAACAAATTATTTTTGTGAAAAAAAGATTCTAAATATCTTATAAGAGCTCTAGGCGAAAGTGGCAGTAGCATGTGTGGCTAGTGGTGAGATATAACACCTGGTCATCCACCTAAGGCTCTGAGTGGTTGAGCTTTAGCACCAAGTTTGAACAATTTAGATTGTGAGGCAAATACATTCCAAACATATAGGCTTGTTTTCATAGCGACGGTAAGAGATATAGAGTTAACTTGTCTTACCTGTCCACAATGCAGGACAGTATAAAAGGTCCAGGATTCACTCATTGTGAAGGTGGGCCTATTCCTTAGGGGGTTCCATAGCAGTGGATCACTGCCCTGAATCTGTATAGCACCCTTGGTCTGACTCCACATTTTGCATTGCCAAGGTGAGTGCCCATGCAGAAGCTAGTGCCCAAAGCAAAATTACAGGCTGTCCTTACAGCAAGGAGTCCAGGTACACTGCTTCTATGTTGGAATTAAAAGACAGTGAGGGGTTGACTGAAAAATCTGAAGATAAAATTATAAATAAAAAATAATGGAATACTTTAGCTAAGGGAGATTATCTCTGGGATGGAGAAAAAGTCCATCACCTTCAGACACTAGCACAAAACTGAGAACTCACAGGGTGAGGAAGGGTTTAAGGCAGGTGCCCAGGGGGGTGCCCCCTAAACCTGTGCTAGTGTCCACTCACCTGAAAATACACACCTATCCCATAGTGTATGAATGCTCTCCCTGTGTCCTGTACTGTTTGATTATGATAACAGCCTTCCACTATAGGCTAAGAAAATTTGACCAGCGGAGAAAATAATATGAGGGAAATATCAGTACTTTGTACATAGTATATGTAGATTCCTGTGCAAACAGCCAACCAATGGGTACAGACAAGATATTTAAAAACCAGTCAGCCAAAATTCCACATCAGACTCATTTGGTCATGCCCATATATGATCAATGACATCACCTGGGAGACCCTACCCCTTTTGTTTACATTGTGATGGTAGGGACCAGGACATATAGGTTGGCAACAGTCAAGAGAAGGGATCAGGTATGTTGGCAGGCTTTCTTCTTTTGGCAGTTCAGCAGGCATCCTGATTGTTGTGGGTGTGTATCGCGGATGATGTGATTGATAGTGGATTTACATTGTGGACACTTTTTGTTGATTTTTTTTGTTATTAAAGGACTTGGCAAAAACTGTGCATGAGTGTTTTTTTTTTCTAATCACATTTTGTTTGTGAATGAGTAGGGAGGGGTACTATGTACCCCTTAGTCGTTCACATTCAGGCAAACATTTTATACATAGACCCCATAGTGTTGCATGTAAAATATTGGCTATCCAGCTCCTGGGGTCCTGAGAGTTGTATCTAAATTGCTATTTACTATAAAACTAAAATATTCTAAACACTGTTCACTAAAATAATTTGATTAATAATTTCAGGCAACAAACATTATTTTTAATATAGGAAAATGTGTCTGCCTTTTTTTTTTGGATGCCTAGTTTGAAACTACAATATACACTTCTGCTATTCATAGTTTGTTAAAGCTAAACACATATGATTTTGAAGGAAGAAAGCCTAAAATGAAAGGTTCTAGTCTTCAGTAATAAAAATGATTTTTTTTTACGTCATTCAGCTTGGAGATAACGCCTACACTTATAGCCTTGCTTAGATCTGTCCACCTACACACTGATAGTATCTGAGAATATGAGTAACAGATAGATATTGTACGGTGCCCGTGGAGCTAATGCCAGTATTCCTAGCTCAATGAGCCAAAATCTGCTCAAAACCTACATAATAATGTAAGATTATTAGAGATGGTTTGGAAAACTTGGAGAAAAGATAAATATGTTGCCAATGTCAATTGGTCAAAAACTCGACTTCACTGTCTAAAACGTGGAGTGTTTGCTATGGGCAGCTAATATACTTTGTCTCTCTTTATTTTTTAAAGATTCTACAAATAGATATTGCAAACCTCTGATGTTTCAATGTAACCTGTCAGGAAAGCAAAATGGATGGTACAATGATATCTATCTATATATATATATATATATATATATATATACAGTGCCTTGCGAAACGCTCTCCATCCAACCTCACCGAGCTTGAGCTGTTTTGCAAGGAGGAATGGGCAAAAATTTCTGTCTCTCGATGTGCAAAACTGATAGAGACATACCCCAAGCGTCTTACAGCTGTAATCGCAGCAAAAGGTGGCGCTACAAAGTATTAACTTAAGGGGGCTGAATAATTTTACACGCCCAATTTTTCAGTTTTTTATTTATTAACAAAGTTTGAAATATCCAATAAATTTAGTTCCACTTCATGATTGTGTCCCACTTGTTGATTCTTCACAAAAAATTACAGTTTTATATCTTTGTTTGAAGCCTGAAATGAGGCAAAAGGTTGCAAAGTTCAAGGGGGCCGAATACTTTCGCAAGGCACTGTATATACACACAGTATATATATAGTGATTTACCAATACCTAAATGTGGTGACTGCATTAGTTTTATTGTTTTCTATATTTAAACCTGCCAGTAATACATTTCTGGTCCTAGGGTATTTCCACTCGGGATGGACAAGCAATAGAGACACCTTTGGACAGCAGCATTGTTCATCTGGGGAGAGTTTAGTGTTATATGGACTAGCAGATTTAGATGGGCTTGAATTTAAAGTTGAACTCCAGCTAATAACTTTTGAGCAGCGACAGCAGTTTTTTTCCTTTTAGTATAAAGGCTTTATATACACTGATACAAGTTGACCATTGTAAGCACCCCTGTCAGTGTTAAATTGTTTATCTAATCCCTCACACTTTCCCTTTTGCTAGACAGCATGGTCTAATAAAGAGGTTGTAACCCTAAAAAAAGAAAAAAAAGGAGATCCTGTTCCTTTAAAGCAAGTTAAACAGTGGTTTAACCTGGTTGATCCTGTCTGATCTATGATACCATGGTCAGTTTATGTGACTCTGTCATCCTGCAGTCTCTCCTCTCTCCCCCTTTCTCCCTGCCTATCAGCTCCTTTGTGTGAGTGATCTCCTCCCTGCCCCTCCCCTCCTGCCCCTATTAGTAGCTGACAGTAAAGTCAGGGTAGGATTATTACCAGCCCCTCTGTTTTACCAAGGTATACTACACAGTGTAAATGTTTGTTTTAAATGATGCTGCTAAATACCTTCTTTCACATTGCCTCTGTGGGGGTCTCGTTTTGTTTTAATGCCGCATTAATACAGGGCTCTTTGTACACGGCCACGTCAGATAGGGAGAGTGACAACACCAGAGCCAGCCACCAGAGCCACCTGTGCAGCAAGATGATAGCTCAGTCCTCCTCTTCCACCTCCAGATTGCTGACAGACTGGAAAAAAGGCACACACTGGCACCTGTACAGAACTCCACTCCGGGACTTTCTGCTGACAGTGGTTGGAATCCGGTTGGTGCATGCATCCACCCACTGTTCTTGTTCCTGGATAGGGACTCAATAAACTTTGAAGGACCTGTGGCAATGGGCTTTGGGCTTATGTCTATGGCATCAGATTGACAACAGTCTAGAAGCTTCTTAGATCTATTAGAATTCATTGACAGGAGCATTTTACATTTGTGGGAATGCAAAACCCATCATATTGTGGCGTAACCGGTATAAAGTCAAAGAAAGTCTTCACTGACAGTCATTTCGGTGGAGCCTGGGGGATACCGTTACATTAGAGCCAGCTTTTTTCAGGTAGTTGTGAGAATATGCTACCATACATGAGTGGGACCATCTCTCCTTGCTTTCAGGGTGGGTTTCTTTAGTCGGCCATATTGTAAAGTTGATTTTATATCTGTGAGACACGTGCCTTCGATAATAAATTGATAGTTTAATTATCATGGGCACATATGTAAGCATTTCAGCCTAGAAGCATGGTTATATATACTTTGCAAGATGCAACTAGGTTCAGCTGTTCAGTCTCCTATGCTATTTACTATTTAGACCAGCCTTTCTCAACCTTTTCAACACAGAGCAACCCTTGAAATAAATTTCTGGTCTCTGGGAACCCTTGCTAAAAATTAAAAATCTACAACTCATGACACATTAGTGTGACAGTTAGTGGGAAGAATTCTCCTTACTCTTGTCATCATCGGGAAGAATTACCCCCTTATAGCTAAAAGGAACAAAGGTGTCCTTGGGAACTTATCTGAGAGAAATTGCCCATTTCTCAAGGAACCCCTAGCAACCTCAGGACGAACCCTAGGGTTCCATGGAACCGTGGTTGAGAAACCCTGATTTAGACCCTCTTTCACTGCCCTTGTTAATGTGACATTTTGTTTATCTCCAACAGCTCTTGTGGACCTTGTAAGCACCCTTCTCTGTAATCCACCCTGCGTCCCCCTTCTCAGGTTTTTCATTTATGATTCTAAATCTAATTGTTTACAGGGGACACTGTTGGCCACAAATTATGAAAGACATTTTTTTTTTTTTTTGCTTACACGTCTTATGGTGTAGAGGGGGGGGGGGGGTACAGTGTCTATCTCTGCACCCTTAAAATCAGTCAGCTTTGCCAGCAACCTTATTTTTATCCTGATATGTGCTTTGTAAATCTGAACTTCATGAAAACAATTAAATACATGGCTAAAATAAATAAATAAATAAACGTGAAAAGTATTTCTAGCCAATATTTTTGCAACTCTGTTCTGCCACTCTTGCGATTTACCTCAACCTCTGGACTATAGAGTCAGGGATATTTTTTTTTTTAATTTACATTTTTATTGAATTATATAGAACATATAAAAAAAGAATACTCAATAATAAAACATTTCTAATTGATTTTGCAAGAAAAACCCCATCCCATCCTCCCCCCCCCCCTCTTCAAACCTCCTTCCAATATCATCTCCTTTAGTCTGACTCTACTTCTTTTCTTAATTTTATATACTTTTTTAATAATAGTTGAATATGTTAACCCAAACTAATTTTTCTCAGTAATTCTCCTCCTATTAGGAATACCACATTCAAACTCTTCTGATATTCCTATATTCCTATCACAACAATGGGTACTAAATATTAATTTACAATGGGTACTAAATATTAATTTACAATGGGTACTAAATATTAATTTCTATAAATTTACTAGTTTTTTTAAATTCCGCCCATTTTTCCCATTTTTTGATCATATGCATTGGATATTCCTCTTGTCTGCTACTGATATACTCCATATTATAGACATGGTTAATTCTACTGCACCATTCCTTGAAATTTGGATCTTCTACTTCGCACCACCTTCTGGGGATTGTTCCCTTTGCTGCATTTAATAAGGTTGGAACCAAGGTTGTTTTATATTGTTTTAGTGGAAGTGTCGTTTTATGGAATAAACAAACCCATGGGTCATTGGGAATTACTGTTTCAGTGATCTCACCAATGATTTGCCGCACATTTATCCAATATTCCCTGATCTTGGGGCAATCCCACCAGATATGGGGGGGGGGGGTGACTACACTATTTCCAGCTTCCTGTCACCTGACTAGTCATGGGTCATTAGTATAACAAAGCTGACTGGCTCTCCAATGAGTAGGCATGAAGTGCATATGATATGGAAGAATACATCAGGGGGCAATCTGATAAAAACTTTTCATGTCACTAATGCCTCGTTTCCACTGAGTGGTACCGTACGTTTCGGTTCAGTACGGTACAGTTCGGAATGGTACACATTGCGTTTCCACTGCCAATAGTACCCTTTCATGATAGGCGTGGTGTAGCAGGAAAGCTGTGATAGATGATTCTCTGTCAACCAATCAAAGTTCTGCAAAGTGTAGCTCCACCCTGTTGGTACGGTACTAATGTGCTTGTTACCCCAACGAAAGAGTACCAAAAAGTGGTACGGTACGGTTCAGAATTAGGGTACCATTCACAATGGAAACGGCATAAATAGCGTACCGTACCGAACCAAGCCGTACCAGAAAGCTCAGTGGAAACTAGCCATAAGGCTTCCCATTAATGCGTTTTACCAGTCATAATTGCCCATGGTTTTGCGGTGTGACCCAACTCTCATAGTTACCTTAGCTACTTTAGTGGATTCAGACTACTAATTGAAGTACTCACCAACAAAAAAGAGGGGATTTGTAAAAAATGGAAGTCAATGTAGTTTGTTACACATGTCACAGTGACTGTTGAATTATCACCTAATGGCAGAATGATTATTTTACATATCACACTTTCACAACACAGGGCTTCCATTGACATATAATCATTCATACATGTCAGTCTCCTCCCTCCCCTTGTCACTATGACATGTGTCATGAATAATAACATTCTCTACAGATTTAATATGTTAATGAAATAACACTTCAGATGAATTGCCACCTCATTTTGCTGAGATGTGTGTGCACAATGCTGTCCTACAATGTCATGTATATATTATAGAGAACATGTGGGAACTACCATTCCTACCTTCTGATATCTACAGTATGTATATACTGTATAATTAATATATATTATGCTGCCAGGAAGAACATTCCACCACTTCCAGTCCAGGGTATTGCTTCCAGGGTCACCATGCTCCTAACTGATCAGTGGTGTTGATGCTGATTTACTAATAATAAACCAGTGTAGCACAACCAAAATCAACCAATAAACTAAAAAACTATACTACAAAAAATCTGAAAATTCCCATAAACTCAAATTATACTGTGTACAACAAAAATGATGTTCACATTCTATAATTGTGCAAAATCAAACTCTAAAGTCCAATCAATAAATAGCGCGATAGCCACTGTGCCACTGCTATCCAAATAAAAGTGCTCCGTATCTGCACCACCATAGAAGTTGGCCACTCACCTCATGGCCATGACCCCTGCATTATTGCACTCCTACTGAATAAGTCCCGTTTTCGGAGTAATGTGTTTAGGGGGGAAGAGCCTTGGGCATAACTGGCCATCTTGCTACAGAGCCGAATGCCAGCATATGTGTTTGACATGTGCATTTAAGTTAGCACTGGCGGAAGTGCTTTACTGTGTAAGTGTGATACTTATCTTATATTATATATTAAAACTTTTCAACCGAGAGCATTAGATCTAGTGAGCTTCCCTTTCCTTCTCATATATATCTGGTGTTCCATAGTGTCTGAGGACCTTTGTATTCCATTGTGAGGAGAAAGAAGTAAGGACATTCCAAGCGTCTTTCAGAACCAATATCCCTGAGGGGAACACAGCTTTCTTAGACCTTTCTGGTAATGCAGGGATCTAGGCCATGAGGTGAGGGGCCAACTTATATGGTGGTGGAGATATGGAGCACTTTTATTTGGATAACAGAGCACAATGGGGATAGTACTATTTATTGATTGGACTTTAAGCACTTAAGGCCCGGAAGGTTTTACCCCCTTAATGACTAGGCCATTTTTTGCGATACGGCACTGCGTTATTTTAACTGGCAATTGCGCGGTCATGCGATGCTGTACCCCAAAAGAATTGATGTCCTTTTTTTTCCCACAAATGGAGCTTTTGGTGGTATTTGATCACCTCTGCGATTTTTATTTTATGCGCTATAAACAAAAAAGGGGCAACAATTCTGGAAAAAAAAAACAATATTTTTTACTTTCTGCTATGAAACATTCCCAATTAAAAAATGTAAAAAAATCAAATTTTTTTCTTCAATTTAGGCCAATATGTATTCTGGCACATATTTTTGGTAAAAAAATCCCAATAAGTGTATATTGATTGGTTTGCTCAAAAGTTATTGCATCTACAAACTATGGGATAGATTTATGCCATTTTTATTTATTTATTTTTTTACTAGTAATAGCGGTGATCAGCGATTTTTAGTGGGACTGCTACATTGCAGAGGACAGTTCGGACACCTGACACTTTTGACACTTTTGAGGGGACCAGTGACATTAATACAGTGATCAGTGCTAAAAATATGCCCTGTTCTGTACTAATGACACTGGCAGGGAAGGGGTTAACACCAGGGGCAATCAAAGGGTTAGGTGTGCTCCCAGGGGATGCTTTCTAACTGTGTGAGGGATCGACTCACTGGATGAACACAGAGACCTATGTTTCTAAATAGTAGGAACACAGGATCCCTGTGTTCATCTCTGACAGAACAGTGGTCTGCCCTGTTTACATAGGCAGACCGTCATTCTGTCTTCATGGGGAGCGATGGTGGGTGGCCAGTGATTGGCTCCCCAACGGCTAATTGGCGCGCGGGTCCCCACTATCTATTACATGAAGCAGCGTATATCGTTTTGCGTAATAGAGCCAACCTGCCACAGTAAAACAACAGCGGCTGGTCAGCAAGTGAGTAAGGGCCTGGTGCGATGGAAGACATTGCATGGGATTCACACAGCACTGCTCTGCAATTCACATGCAATGTCTTTGCCATGCAAATTCAGCCATACAGATTGTATGGCAGAATTTGCATCGCATTTGGACCAAAGTCGAGCAGGACCCTTTTTTTCTTCCGCACCAGAATCGGATCGCAGGGGTGTGAACACCCCTGCGATCCGATTCCTGTCCAAATTGACAGTTCATACTGCAATATGCGAACTAATCTGGGGATGTCATTAACTTTGTATTGAAACTCTCAGCAGTTTACATATGAGTTGGGTGCTATGCGGGAACCTACAGTGGATTTGCAGGGTTCCCGCATCGCACCAGTGTGAACCGGCCCTAAAGTTTGATTTTACACAGTTCTGGATTGTGAATGTCATTTCTGTTGTACACTGTATAATTGTCACATTTTTTGTAGCATAGTTTTTTTTATTATATTGTAGATTTTGGTTGCGCTACACTGCTTTTTTAAACATGTATGCCATCATTATTAAAGCGGAGTTTCACCCAGTGCACGTTTTTTTTAATAAAAATACCCCCGGGACAGTCAGGGCTAGTGCATTCCACAATGGCTAGCCTCTGATCTGTCCCGGGTTGCACTTACCTGCAAGAAGAAATACTTACCTTGAAAATGTATTCTCCAACGCTGCCATCTCAGGTGTGGGCAGCTTGAAGCCATCGCAATCCTCTTCTGTGTCCTCTTCCGTCTTCTTCGGTCCCATGATGCACTGCACCAGGCCCGCCGTCACTTCCGGTGCCTCAGCGTCATCCCTTCACAGCTTCTGGGCATGCCCAGAAGCTGTTTTGCAAGGTATGACACGCCTACACCGGAACTGACGTCGGGGCCGGTGCAGGCACATTGATTCCTGGGAGCGATAACGTTCAGCTCCCAGGAATCATTGCAAAGCGGAAGTGACGGCGCGGGCCGCGGCCGAGGAAGGAGGAAGTGGATGGTAAGGTAAGTATATTTTCTTCTAAACGAGGTTAGTAAAAAAAAAAAAAAATTAATTGCGATTATCCATTTGTTTTTCAGGTGACCCGGAGCGAGAAGATGGAGGTAAGTATCATTTTAGGGTGGAACTCCACTTTAAGTGTTGTGAATTCACCTAATTGGCGTTAGCTGGAAACATAACTTTAAATATTCTGATTATTTTGAGCACAGGTAACTCATTTATTACTGTTGCTACGCTAATTGATTTTGTATCACATTGATGCTGATTTACTGTCCAAATAATAGGCTGGAGAAGGAGAGGGGACATAGAAAGTTGAATGGCTCAGCTAGCAAATACACGTACAATGGTGTTCCACCTTTCCTGTCTGTGCAGTGTGTAAATCACAGCATTAGCCAAACAGAGTTATAAACCCAAACTGCATTTAAATGTTTGCCTGGACGTATCCTTTAAGAATAATTAGGGACATTCTTGCATGTACCATATAATGCAGACCATATAGTACAGGCTGGAGCATTAAAAGAGTTAAAATGCATTTCTTTTCTTTATATGGCTCATGGCTTTGGGTATAGCTTTTGACACTCACTTAAAATAATAATTGTAGACATCATGAATGTAAATCATTTTCAATTGGTCTCTTTTCTATTGTGTATTATGTATTATGTATTCTGTTTTCTATTCTGTTCTAACAATCCTGCACGCAATTATGTAACAGGATGTGAGCATTAATGCAGCGGAAGAATGTACTTTTCTATTCTATCCTACTTCAGTATAAAGACAATTACACATTTTCATTCAAAGTGACAAGTTAAACAGTTTGAAACATGCAGAATATCCAACCTGGTTACAAAGAAAACTAAAACAGAAAACAATAAAAATGTTATAACAGACCTAAAAGGTACTTGCAGATATCGAGTGGATTTAAAGTCACTGTGGGAATTATTGGTCTCTTCTAACGTTTTTGATTAGAACTCCAAACATTTGTTAGAAACACAACTAATATGCTTATACAGTATTTTATAGGCATAGCAATGATGTACCTACAGTGTCTAACACCCAAAATGTATACTTACTTTTTATACCCCATTCTCTATACAACTAAATTATTTTCAGTCAGTATCACAAAATGAAAGAAATGTTAATAATGGACTGAAAAGAAAAGCAAGCAGTGCAGCAGTTAGGAGTATGTAATGCATAGCACAACTTGCATAGTGAGATGGTCAGGAATATGTAATACATAGCACAGCTCATAGAGTAAAGCCGCCAAGAGTATGCTATTTACTGCTCAGCTTACAGCACAGCAGTCTAGGATATGCAGTGTGCTGAGTAAAAGTTGTGGTCCATGAAGAAGTGTCCTCTTACACTTGAGGTCAATGGTTAAATGCATAATTACAGTACATTGGTTGTCACTCAGAGCAAATTTTTTAAAAGCTTCATTTAGTACTAACATTAAGCCACACACAATCTGCAGTTACTTCTATGGTCCTAAGCTTCCACAAAAACCTTGTACTGCAAAAAGGCACTTGAGGTTTAGTGTGCAAATGGCATAGGAGCTCTTTGACACCCTCATAGAGAAAAAGTGTGGTGTACCACAAATTAAAAAGTAGGCATGGTTAACTCATATGAACAAAAGGGGGTGAATATTGCGCTCAACAATATAGCTCACAATAAAGTGCTAATGTGCATAATATAAAGCCAATATAAGATCTAAAATGCTAAAACCATAAATAGCAACAACTGCAATAATGGATAAGAGCAAAAGACCAGCTTAAATGAAATTAAGAAATATAAATAAATATATTGTGAATAAATATATGGTTAACTCATAGAATGGTTTAAGTTGCCCACATATGGTAGTCAATGTGCTTACATGTACTATTTTTTGTTCTGCCATTTTGAAGAGATTGCCATGTGCAGATACTGTCTTGAGAATTCCTGTCATATGAAGCAACTGCTTTGAGGGGGGCTTTTATTTTGCAGACTGCCCTGAGAGAACCTGTCATGCATAGAGACTGTTCTGAGAGCTTACATTATGCAGGATTGTCCAAAAGGGGGGCCATATGAGATGATTACACTGACAGAGCTTGTCATTTGTAGAGGCTGCCCTATGAAAGCCTAGCATGTGTGGAGGCTGTCCTCAGAGAGCTTGCCATGTGCAAAAACTTCCCTTAGAGTCTGCTGCCATATGTAGAGGTGGCTCTGAGGGAGCCTGTCATGTGTAGAGACTGCTCTATGAAAAGATTGTCATGTGTAGAGACTGCTCTATAAAAAGCTTGTCATGTGTAGAGACTGCTCTAAGAAAAGTTTGGCATGTGTAGAGACTGCTCTAAGAAAAGCTTGTCATGTGTAGAGACTGCTCTAAGAATAGCTTGTCATGTGTAGAGACTGCTCTAAGAAAGGCTTGCCATGTGTAGAGACTGCTCTAAAAAAAAGCGTGTCATGTGTAGAGACTGCTCTATGAAAAGATTGTCATGTGTAGAGACTGCTCTATGAAAAGCTTGTCATGTGTAGAGACTGCTCTAAGAAAAGTTTGGCATGTGTAGAGACTGCTCTATGAAAAGCTTGTCATGTGTACAGACTGCTCTAAGAATAGCTTGTCATGTGTACAGACTGCTCTAAGAAAGGCTTGCCATGTGTAGAGACTGCTCTAAAAAAAGCGTGTCATGTGTAGAGACTGCTCTATGAAAAGATTGTCATGTGTAGAGACTGCTCTATGAAAAGCTTGTCATGTGTAGAGACTGCTCTAAGAATAGCTTGTCATGTGTAGAGACTGCTCTATGAAAAGTTTGTCATGTGTAGAGACTGCTCTAAGAAAGGCTTGTCATGTGTAGAGACTGCTCTATGAAAAGATTGTCATGTGTAGAGACTGCTCTAAGAAAGGCTTGCCATGTGTAGAGACTGCTCTAAGAAAAGCGTGTCATGTGTAGAGACTGCTCTATGAAAAGCTTGTCATGTGTAGAGACTGCTCTAAGAATAGCTTGTCATGTGTAGAGACTGCTCTATGAAAAGTTTGGCATGTGTAGAGACTGCTCTAAGAAAAGTTTGGCATGTGTAGAGACTGCTCTATGAAAAGTTTGTCATGTGTAGAGACTGCTCTAAGAAAGGCTTGTCATGTGTAGAGACTGCTCTAAGAAAGGCTTGTCATGTGTAGAGACTGCTCTATGAAAAGATTGTCATGTGTAGAGACTGCTCTAAGAAAAGCTTGTTATGTGTAGAGACTGCTCTAAGAAAAGCTTGTCATGTGTAGAGACTGCTTTAAGAAAATGTTGTCATGTGTAGAGACTGCTCTAAGAAAAGCTTGTTATGTGTAGAGACTGCTCTAAGAAAAGCTTGTCATGTGTAGAGACTGCTTTAAGAAAATGTTGTCATGTGTAGAGACTGCTCTAAGAAAAGCGTGTCATGTGTAGAGACTGCTCCAAGAAAAGATTGTCATGTGTAGAGACTGCTCTAAGAAAAGCTTGTCATGTGCAGAGACTGCTCTAAGAAAAGCTTGTCATGTGTAGAGATTGCTCTAAGAAAAGCTTGTCATGTGTAGAGACTGCTCTATGAAAAGATTGTCATGTGTAGAGACTGCTCTAAGAAAAGCTTGTCATGTGTAGAGACTGCTCCAAGAAAAGCTTGTCATGTGTAGAGACTGCTCTAAGAAAAGTTTGTCATGTGTAGAGACTGCTCTAAGAAAAGCTTGTCATGTGTAGAGACTTAAAATCAAGGGGGGAATCCTGCGCTTAATGGTAGATGAGTTCAATATAGTGAAATGACATAAGCAAATGACATAAGCAAATAGCAGCTAGAACACTGGAATCATAGCAATCCCATTCAGTATATATATCAAGTAGTGCAGCGCTATGAACAACAAAATAAATTGTGCTTAAAAAAGGATAAACAAATGCAATATGGTGACATAATATGCATCAAAAACGTGAGTCCATTCAGCACATGGAGATATAAAGAGTCCACTTAAAGAATGAAGATCCCAAGATGTGGAAAACAGAATGGAAAACAGGCACCCGTGCAGATAGACAAGGTGGCAGCTTACCACAATGCGTGGGCCTCCAAATTAATGGAAAGGCCACTGAAAGTATAAGATGTTAGCTCTTATGGGCTGGACTCTCTCCTCTGCACGAACAGACCAGGTTTGCACTTCAGTTATCCTCCGCCTATTCATAGATCCAGGAATGACTCCGGAGTATATGGCAATATGTGGAGGAATGAAGATAACATAGTGTACTCCCGTATGGTAAAAAATGCAGCTTTATTACAAGTTCTACTTACAAGAGGATGAATATGCACAAGCGACTGGATATAAAAAGCGGCGTCCCGCTATGGTAAGCATGCAGCCGGCGTCCTGGGGGCGTGGCAAGCGCGATGTCCGGAACCTCCCGACCGGTTTCGTCAGAGTGACGTCGTCAGGGGCGTGGTTACCGGACATCGCGGGCATGCCTCACATATACCCCATACAGTAATTACATCCGGAACTTCGTCCAATCACGGACGAGAAAGGGCGGAAGTGACGCACCCGATGTCTGGCCATTGAGGGCGGAAGTGTCCGGAGACACAACAGCGATCAAGGAGGACACAAAACTCAAATCAAATGAGTAATCCGCCATCCTCAATATACAGAAAATATAAAAACAAGGGCTACTACCACTTGCGCGGTAATATAAATTATGAAAAAATAAACATATATGGATAAAAAACGGGACTCTATAAATATACCACCGATATAAGAAAAACGCCATCTGGTGGCCAAACAAAGTATTGTCCCGGGAGAGATGTTAGAAAAAAGAGACCAGGCCAGAAAACGAATTGCAGCACTTTTCCCTTTAACATACAATCCATCTAAATGACATAACAGTAATCTCTAACAAATCGATAAAAGGACCATAAAAGATTAAATGCCACTTACTGATAAATGGAAACAATAAACAATGAATAAAAAAATATATAAAATTCCGTAATAGTGTACATATAATAATGAAAGGAAAAAACGTGGCTTTACCTTTCCTGTCTTTGGCAACACTGTTATTAATGAAACAGTTAATGTCCCATTCGACATTAAGGCCATGAGGTACATAGGTTTTCAAAATATAAATCCATCGCGTCTCGGCGCGAGATAATTCCCTTTTTGCGTTCGCCCCTCGCCAATTAGGAGTAAACTTGTCAAAAGCCACAAACAACGTGTTTCTGGGGTCTTTGTGTCGACAGTGGTCAAAATGTTTTGACACGCTGTGGCCAGGGAACCCTTTACGAATATTTGCCACGTGTTCTCCCATGCAAATTTGCATATTCCTCAGGGTTCGTCCGATGTACTGCTTCCCACATTTACATTGAAGTAAATACACAACATTTTGTGTTGAGCATGTGATGAAGGATTTTATCGGATATTCTCTCCCGGTGACATGGGACCTAATTTTCTCAATCTTTCTACCTTTAAATACATTTAAGGCGCAAATATTGCATCTCTTGCAGGGATAAAACCCTTTTAGTTCGGGTAGAAACATGGGCCTCTCTGGTTTTTCAATGACATTGTGGGCCACCTGGTGTCGTAGTGATGGAGCACCTCTAAAAATAACATTAGGTCGGTCTGGGAGAGCCGGACCCAATACTCTGTCATTCTTAATAACTGACCAGTGTTTCAGCATAATTTTCTTAACCTCATAGTGCTGTATGCTAAAAGAGGTGATAAAACAATTTTTAAATGGTTGACAGTCATTGTTTCTAATGCGTAGGGCTAATAGGTCAGATCTATTCATATCAGCTACTTCCCTGATGGTCTTATCCAGGGAGTCAGCATGATAGCCCCTGTCCAAAAATTTACTTTTGAGTTGTGAGGCCTGTGTGAGAAAAGTATCGAGATGGGTACAATTCCGCCGTAGCCTCATAAACTGTCCCTTAGAGACAGCTTGTAACCATGATTTATGGTGACAGCTGTCAACTGGGATGAAGCTATTACGGTCGGTTTGTTTGAAGAAGGTGGAAGGGACCAACCTGTCCTCTTCAACTACCAGGTTAAGATCCAGAAAGTTGACACTGGTTGTACTACTGGTACAGTCAAGTTTAATGCCTCTATTGTTCTCGTTTAAGGTAGACATGAATCGGTCAAGGGAACATTGATCTCCATCCCATAGGAGGAGGATGTCGTCTATGTACCTACGCCACAGCACCAGCTGGGGCGGCCGGTCCCTATAGACGACATCCTCCTCCTACCTGGCCATAAACAAATTGGCCAGGCTGGGGGCAAATTTTGCCCCCATAGCCACACCACGACATTGTAAGAAATACGTATTATTGAACCAGAAAAAATTGTGAGTCATTGCAAAGTTCAAGATCTCAAGAATGAACTCAATCTGTACTCTATCTAAACCCCTGAGAGTGTTCAAACAGTATTGTACTGCCTCATATCCTAATTGGTGCGGTATGATCGTGTACAGGGACATGACGTCCGCTGTAGCCACGATCATGCCTTCCTTCCATGTGATATCTTTAAAGATATTGAGGACATGTGTTGTATCCTTAAGGTAGGAGGGCATCTGCGATACCAATGGTTGGAGGAAAGAGTCCACGTATCTTCCGACACGGGAACAAAGGGAGTCTATCCCGCTGATAATAGGGCAGCTGGGAGGTTTGATAGGATTTTTATGTACTTTTGGAAGGAAGTACATGACCGGCAGGCGGGGAGCCAGAGGTACTAAGAATAATTTCTCCTTCTCCTTCAAGATGCCTTTATCAAAGGCTTGGTTTACAAGAACCTGAAGCTCTTTTTTGTATTTAATTGTTGGGTTCCCTTTAAGGATTTTATAAGTGTCCCTATCACTCAAAATGTTATTCATCTCAAGGACATAGTCATCCTTGTCGAGCACGACAATACCACCGCCTTTGTCGGCCGGGCGGATGACTATGTCCTTGTGTTTACACAATGTTTGCAACCCAATTTGTAAAGAGTTGTTGGTTGGTGGCTTTTTTATTTTAATCCTTTCAAGGTCTCCCAGCACCAGTTCCTTGAAGACCTGTACAGAGGAGGAGACCTTACCGCGTGGATTAAAAAGGGAGGCGTTGGCCAGGGTGGTATGAGTATATTTACTACCATTATTTGATGTTGTTCTGGGGTTAGACAATATATGTCTTTGTATATTCAACTTCCTGATGTATTTTTGGACATCAATAAAGGTGTCAAACTTATTGAGTGTCCTAGGAGGTGCAAACTTTAACCCGCGGTTTAGCACGGATTGTTCCTCTTTTGTGAAAGAGGCTTTAGAAAGGTTGAATATACCCGCATCATTTAGAGTCGCCTTCTTTTTTGCCCTCGCCTTCCGCCCCCCTCTGGTCCCTCTCTTAGTTTGGTGTCCCTCTGGATATTTTGGTTGCCCCTGGGAAAATCCCCCTGGTATGTATTAGTATTAAATGGTGGAAGTGGACGGAAATTTCGTGGTGACTCAAATTGTTCATATTCAGAACCGAAGCGGTCACCGAAACGATCACCGTTATCATTCCACCCCCTAGGTTCCATCCTAGGATGTCGGGTAATGACCCTGTTATTATTAGGGGAATCCCATCCACCATCATCCAAAGGGGTGAACCGATTGAAGGTGGGCACAGTGTATCCTGGTCTAGGTGTATAAGGGGCATTCTGATAATCATACTGCGGTGGGCCCCGTCTGTTATTAACAAACGGTTTTTGTCGGTTGGTAGATTGGGGTCTATTAACATTTTTGGTGTTATTGTAATTTTTAAACCCTCTATTAGGTAAAGCACCTAGGGGAAATTTAAGGTTTTGACCTCTCCCACCACCAATAGGTCTATTGTTAGCCCCTCCAGCAATGTCCTGACTGTTAGGTATAGAGGTGGTTGCTGTAACCGTGTCCATGGGTTCACCCTGAAGGTTATTACTAGTGTTGGTATTACCAGCAGCCCTAGTAATTTGCCATTTAAACACTGTATCGTTTTTGTAGTCACCCACATCACGATTAAATTTCCGTTTTTTCTTATTTTTTTGATCAGAGGTTTCCTTCTCTAGATGTCTCACAAGGAGCTCAGACTGTTTTTTATAGTCATCCTTCTCCTTAAATTCCTCCAGAGATTTTTTCAAATCACTGATTTCGCTATCAATCTTGGATAGCTTACTTCTTTTCCTACTGATGAGGAATTGTAGAAAATGGATCCCAGCCTCATTGAAGTATTTAAACCAGCCATCCAGATCTAGTTCGTCATTCTGAGGATTGACCTCCCACCTGAGACTCCTGGGTACCATCTTGTCTGCGATATATCGTTCTAAGAACGCTATATCCCAGTTGGTGTGTACTTCGGTAGTCATCAGGTTCTTGAGTCTCGTAAATCGACTCCCAATATCATCAGTAGAGACGGGGGTGCCGGTAAAGACATCCTCCATATCAAGAACCTGCTGGGTTCTAAACTCAAAAATATCCATGTTGAAATGAGTGATAAAAAATGAGTAGAGACTGCTCTAAGAAAAGCTTGTCATGTGTAGAGACTGCTCTAAGAATAGCTTGTCATGTGTAGAGACTGCTCCAAGAAAAGTTTGTCATGTGTAGAGACTGCTCTAAGAAAAGTTTGTCATGTGTAGAGACTGCTCTAAGAAAAGCTTGTCATGTGTAGAGACTGCTCTAAGAATAGCTTGTCATGTGTAGAGACTGCTCCAAGAAAAGTTTGTCATGTGTAGAGACTGCTCTAAGAAAAGCTTGTCATGTGTAGAGACTGCTCTAAGAAAAGCTTGTCATGTGTAGAGACTGCTCTAAGAAAAGCTTGTCATGTGTAGAGACTGCTCTAAGAAAAGATTGTCATGTGTAGAGACTGCTCTAAGAAAAGCTTGTCATGTGTAGAGACTGCTCTAAGAAAAGCTTGTTATGTGTAGAGACTGCTCTAAGAAAAGCTTGTCATGTGTAGAGACTGCTCTAAGAAAAGTTTGTCATGTGTAGAGACTGCTCTAAGAAAAGCTTGTTATGTGTAGAGACTGCTCTAAGAAAAGCTTGTCACGTGTAGAGACTGCTCCAAGAAAAGCTTGTCATGTGTAGAGACTGCTCTAAGAAAAGCTTGTCATGTGTAGACTGCTCTAACAGAGTCTGCCATGTGCAAAGACTTTCCTGAGTGCAGAGAGAATGCCTGCCGTGTGAAGAGAGTGCCCTAAGAGAACCTGCCACATGAAAAGACTGCCTTGTGAGTGCCTGAGATGCGGTGGAACTCCTCTGAAATAACCTGCCATGCCTAGAGTGATATCGACCAGTTTATGCATAGTTGCCAACATTTAAAAAACATTTTAGGGACACTTTTTTTTGTGTGTCCAGAAAGCTGCTGTAGGCAGAGCATGTACTTTAATGAGGGGCGGGGCATTAATTAAATATGGGTGTGGTTCTACAACAAGGTTAATCATGTGCTTCCACCAGGGATCTGACAGCAATGAAATAGTTAATCATGTCCAGCCACCAGGGATCTGCAAGCCATAAAAGGTTTAATCATGGCTGTAGCCACGAGGAATCTTAGGTTAGTAATATCTCTGGTGGCTAGAGACATGATTAACCCTTTTATTGCCAGCAGATCCTTTCTGGCCTGGTGGCTGGACATAATTAACAATTTATTTGCTGTCAGATCTCTGATGGAAGCACATGATTAACCCTTTCTTTAATGGCTGAGCCCTGGTAGAAATGCATGATTATCCCTTTATTTTAGATAATAAAGGAGTAAATGTGCATTTGCAAGAGGGATCTGATAGCAATAAAATGGTTAATAATCACGACTTTCAACACACAGATCTTGGAGCAAACAAAGAGTTGATCACACATTTCCAACTCATCTGCCAGCAAAAAGAGGGTGAATGTCACCAGGGAACATCTTCTAGGAATGAATGGACACAGTGCTGCCTCCATTGCCCCCCCCCCCCTCCCTCCAGCAAAACACTGCCTGAAAATGTGCCCCCCTTCCCTCGTTACAACTCTGTGTCCAAGAACCTCATCCCCATTGTTTGTGCAGTTACAGTACCTACACACCATCTTCTTCCTCATTCTCCTATTCTGGCAGGAGTACATGCTGAGGCAGACCTATAGTGTTTTAGCAGCCCACATGTGCACAAGCAACGTATCTATGCAGAAGCTGATGCCTGCTTAGGAGGAAAGGTCCCACTCACTCCCTCTTCTGTACTGCGGCTACTAATGGAGAGAAGAGGTACTGCAAGGCTGTATCCATAGACTGTCAGGCTGTGAGCTCAGCTGGAATCATCTCGCAAATAAAACACTTTATACAGCCTGTATCTCCGGGACAACAGCCGGGACAAAGTTGAGGCGGGACATTGAGCTCATTTTCCGGACTGTCCCAGCGAATTCTTGAGTGTTGGCAAGTATGGTTTATGCGCTTGAAAAATTGCATGGGAAACTACATGTACCTATTATGACAGATCAGACCTGATTCCGTGTGTATTTTATGAACATTGTTATGAAAAGTCTGTATATTTGACGGCTTGACAAATGTCAGTTGCAAGTAGTTCAAAATTTAATTTGCTTTTTATTTTCAATCTTGGATTCTCTACACCAGGGGTGTCAAACTCAATTTCATTGCGGGCCGCATCAACATTATGGTTTCCCTCAAAGGGCCAGTTATATCTGTAGGATTAGATATCCAAAGCACCCCCCCTTACATGAGATGTCAAGAGCCCCCCCCCCACCATCAGAAGTCAAGAGTCCCCCACCCTTCCTTACATCACAATGCACCCCCTTACCTTGTGCTACTGCCAGGAAGAAGATGCGGATGGAGGACCAGAGGAGGGCTGGAGTCAGCTTACAGAGTCTGCTGAATGCTGAGACCAGGGGAGGCAGAGACAAGGTGGTGTTGTGACTGCAAAGAGATGTGCAGGATCTGTAGGAGGAGCTCTGCCCTCCCTGCTGCTGACTACTGAGACGAGGTGGGAGCAGAGATAAGGGGGGTGCCGTAGCTGCAGGAGAGGTGTGAGGGCCACATGAAATGACCTGGGGGGCCCGCATTTGGCCCGCGGGCCTTGTGTTTGACACCTGTGCTCTACACTGTTCGACATTTGTTCATTCAAGGAAACCATCCTGCTTCTTCCAATTTTCTCATCACTGCAGTTAAAAACGAATGTTGATTTTACCCCACTAATGATTGGAAAATTTAACAAATGTTTTTAAAATGAACAATCTCAAATGAAATTTTACTAGTGTATAGCCAACTTTATTACCTAGTTATGTCTCCTATAATGCTACATTCTTGGCATGTTCAGCACCCGATATTGGCAGCAATCTCCTGCTGGAAGAGGAGCTTTCTTTCCCTTAGAAACTCAGCAGGTCAGTGAAGCTGATATTATGCATTAGGCCGCAGTAATTTCATCCCATGGTACCACCTTTAGCAATCATAGGGCCAAGACCTAGAACATTTTCTAAGAGAAGCCACTATAGTGAATAAAAATTTGATTTGTATTATTAATTCATTTGCCAACCAGTGCATTCAAGAGGCAAAATGCAGACCCAGGAAAGCAGCTGTTATTATAGCATGGCTTATTTTTTAATCAGTCTTGTAACATTTCTCTAGTTTTTACTCATCCCTTAGCGGAAAGAAGATTAGGCATACCCTATTTGACACATCATATTATTTTTACATCAGAGAACATGGGAGTAGCATACAGAACACATTTTAGGTAACTTTATTTGTCTTCCACATTAATAGAATATTTATTGCAATATTTTTTGCAACAGATTTACAAGAAGCATTAAGCAACATAAATAATTCTATGCTCGTAGTTTAATCATTAAACAATTCCTCATTGCAACAGATACAATTATTAAATAGGATTCTATTGGTTATTCAAAAATTTGGATTACACTTTAAGGTATAAAATAGTTGTTATAAATGTTTTCCTATACACAGTTAAAAAGGCAAATCTGACCACAGAAAACATATTCAATCGTCAGCTAACCCAAAAGCAATTTTTAAGTTATAGGTAAAGCATGATAGAATATGTCTCCATCTGACTTAGTATTTCTCTTGTTGGGGGCAAAACCCCACTTCTATAGTGCCCGACACTATTACCACCCTCCTCAGGGTCATGAAAATTAAGTTGACTGCTCTCTTTCCTTCTTAAGAGCCCCTTCGAACTTTAGTGTTTTTATGTTTTTTGTTTTTTATAAATTCATGTATTTCAGAGTGCTGAGAGGCAGGTATGCTTGTTTTGGCCCTTAAAGGGGGGGGGGGGGGGGGCACGCTCAGTACAATGTGCATGACCCTATAGTATACATACGTCAGAGTTGAAGAGCTTAAAGTGACACTAAATGATATTCTCCAAAAACAATTCATACACATCCACCACTTATTGGCCCTGTAATGTGTTTTAATGAAAACTTTATTACTATGTTTTTCTGCTTTCTTGTAACATGCTCTGTGAGCTCCTAAGCATTGTACACATGAAGATACAAAATCTTCAGTATGCAGCACCCCCACAGCCCTCCCCAATTCTTACCTGAGCTCGATCATGATCCAGCAATGTGCATGGAAACGGGTGCTCTACTGGGTTTCTGCCTCCCGATTGGCCGAGAGACAGCAGAGGAAGCCATTAGCTCATGCTGCTGTCAATCACAGCCAGTGAGGGGGGAGCAGGGGACAGGGCTGAGCCCCATTCCTTGTGTCTTATGGACACACAGAGTGCAGATCAGGAGCGGGCATGCACTATTGCCCCCATAGCAAGCAGCTTGCCATGCAGACACTCAAAGAGGAGGAGGGACCAGGATTGATGGCAGGGAACCCGAGAAGAGGAGGATCAGGGCTGTTCTGTGCAAAAGCATTGCACAGAGCAGGTAAGTATAACATGTTTGTTATTTTTTTTAAATGAAACTTGTATCTTTATGATCACTTTAAAGCGTAACTCCACTTTTGTTGAGAAAAAAACATTCCCCTCTGGGTGATCTCTGTACATTACAAGGATTTTAACAAAGTTTTTTGCTGATTCCTACCTTTTGTTATTCTGAACAAATCATTGTTTGTTCCTCTGTGTCTCTGTGCTGAGTGGGTCTAATGGGAGTGGTTTCAAAATGATCTGTCAGCTGTGGCAGCTGCATGGCTCTAATGAGGAAAGCTGCTGGGCCTGCGTTCCTATTGGGAATATCTCACCAAAAATGACATTTTTGTTGCAGAGGATGCCAGAAATCTGACTTGTATCTTAGGCAGACTTCTGGGAAAATTGGTGAGCCAATCACACAAGTAGGAAATTATGTTTATGGGGTGTGGTCAGTACACATTTTGTGTACAGAACAACTCCAGGTAGCCATATTGCATTGCATTTTCAGAAAATTACAACAGCTGCAGATTGAAAAAGAAAGGTCATTTTTAATAACATTCAGTTGCAATATGATTTGTGTCGCATATGTATACGCTATATTGTTTTTTCTTTATTTGCTATTTTTTTCCCCACGAAAGTGGAGTTACCCTTTAAGAATATATACTTGAATACAAGTTTTGGTTTTAAAAGCCAGAGATTAGTGTTACTTTTGGGGACAGTCTGCCCAAAAGTGGGACAGTCTGCCCAAAAGTAGTATGACAAACTGGTGAAATGAGTCAGGCTTGTTATATCAGCATTTCTTACATCAGCAGAAAGATCTTCTTGCAGACAGACATTCCTTGGTATTTGCTCTCAAACTTTTACATTTTCCATAACTTTTATTTTATGACTTTTACTTTATTTTAATAAGAAAATAAAATAAAAGTCAAATAATGAGAGAAAAAAATCCCTCATAATAGGTATGGACCTGGGAACTCACATGAATAAATATCGCTGTCATCTAAGAGATGTAAAAAGCAGTTTGGCTGATTTAAATCTTCAATGTCCATCAAAAAATAAAATACGTGTTCTAAGAAGACTGACCCTTTCAAGGTTATTCGAATAAGGCAGTGAAAATGCATAAATTATGTACTAGCGAATAAAAATCAATCATGTTTCTGTTTAGTGTTCTAAATTGTAAAGCTCAACTTCCTCTTTTAAAAACAATTTAAAAATGAGTTGGCCCAACAGTTGTAAAAAATGCAGTTTTGCTACAATATTTACTTTCCTCCCAGCTCTGTCCCCTGTAGAAACTCCACGTAGTAGCTGCAATCCCACTTCTAGGTGGAACGACACCCAGTCTCACTCAACCTGGAAGTCACCACATAGTCTTGGCCCACCCCTTGTAGTCCACTGGACACCAAAAAGTGTCATCAGCCCACATGCACTGGCAGCCAGTCTCTGTGTACAGCTCTACTCACTGGCACCTGCTAAATAGGGAAGGTCAGAGGTCACGTAGGTGACACTTAAAAAAAGGTTCAGTTAGGTAGAAAGGAATTTTGTAAAAATGAAAAAACACACTATGTGTAGGGAGTGGGAAGGAAAAGGGTTAAGGGTTTTTAATGAATGTTGATGCTATGGGGCACAGCACTTTGCGCATAGTCTCTGCACTTTGTACTGTGCACATTTTTATCTCATTGTGCTTTGCTACACTTGCTATATTTATGCATTTATGAGAAAATTTGTGAATAATGAGCATTATATATACCCTTCATCAAAACACATATAAACACTGCATTTAAAAAAAAAGGAAATGCTTGAAAAACAGATATGTTTAAATAAATTTTAAAATAAAAATGAAAGCCCCAAAAACACCCCTCCTTAATGACTTGTAGGATCCCCGTGGGTTGACAATGACAGTTGGGATGTTGCAATGTTTTTCCACTAGTTTGTGCTCCCCCACCCCCCAGGATCAGATGTCCTCAGGAAGATCTGGCAGTGTGACAGTGACTTCAGTGTAGTAACAAGCAAATGTTACTGATACAAGATGGGTAATTGGATACGTTGTCATGGCAGCAGAACTTGAGAACGCTTCTTACTTGTAATCTATTATAGGCTTAGTTGTAGCTTTGAAAATATTTTGCCGGATGAGAGGGAATTTGGCATCTCATTCGTAATCTGTAATTTGTGCCAAACTCTTTACTGCTAAGAGGAACCTCAAAATGTAATTTAACGTGCTAATACCAAAATCTCCCCAGCATCCTACAGAGTACTAAAAGTGGTTCACATTATAAATAGCTGAAGAATAGAAGATCTGGAAGATCTGTTCTTTCCTTCACAACATTGTCATACTAAATTTAATAGCAAATTTCTCCATACTGCCAAATAAGACTACCTTCTTTGACATAAGTATAATGAAATGTACTGACACCAAAATAACACAAGCTCACACACTAGTACTTACAGATTACTGTGTAATGGTGCCATTTACTTCTTATGATCAACAAAGTAATTTGATTTTTATAGTTATTTTCCCTTTTTAGACTTTCTTTTAGCCTAGTTTTAAAGCCTAGGGTACAGGGATGTTGATGCTTGTGCATTTCTGTGCTTTTGTCTTCCATTCATTTTGACTAACATGGAGGAATAAATGCAAAGCACAAAGCCAAAGTATAGTAACCATTAGTGTGCTTCCCAGATAATTAGCTGTTTGGAGCCTAAAGCCTCATACACATGCAACGAATTTCCGCCGACCGCTCGTCCGTCTTTTGTCCAGAGTGGGTGTCTGTTGGTTGGAATGTGCTCTAGACTGCACACGAATTTTCCCGCACGACAGAATTCTACTTCAGAAGTGATGTCATGTTTGGATTGCTTTCTATGTGTTCTTTCATCTCTGAGCATGCCTAGTCTTGCTCATAAGATTTTTCCCTGTCGAAATCTGTACTAATGAGACGAAAATCGGACGTGTTTTGAAGGAGGAAAAAAATTTTATTGCCTGCACACAAGGATTTTTTCAGCCGAAAAGTCTAAGTCGGCTGTCGGAAGCACCATACTAACAAGCCGGAAATCGGCAGATCGGTCGTCGGACGACATTTCCCGGCCGAATTTCTTCTCGTTTGTACGGGGCTTTAGTAAGCATTGCAAACAAATGAAAGCTAGGTGAGAGGTAACTCTAGCTTCAGCCAAAACTGTTTTTTTTTTCCTGCAGTAGGGTCTTAACACCTGTCAGCTTTTTTAGCTTTCTGTATCCCTGTTAAGAAAGTTTCCTCTCATTTCAAGTTGCAGGAAGTTGGAGGAAATATACATATCAGAACTAATTATCCCTCCCCATTCCATCAACAGCAGCACTAAATGTTTTTGCTGAAGTTTCACTTTAATATACGCTATGTATACCGGCCACTTGATAGAGATGTCGGTGGGTGCGGGACTAGACCTGGAGTTGTATCAGCCTATCAGCATTTCCCATGTTCCTTATCACATTTACACTCAGACGGAATATGTTAGCTGACCTGTGTCAGAGATCTCTGCTTTCTGGACCATGGGTGGGTTGTTTGCTTGATTACCATGTTAGCTTTTATGAGTTCTGTATTATCTTTGTTCCACTTGTCATGCTAGTCTGATTTTATGCAATTGTTCTCGACTGTACTGTATGCCTTATACCTCTACTATAAATAAAGAATTTGAAAAAAAAAAATATATATATACGGTATGTATGTCTTGGTCACCATGTCCCTTCTCTTCAGATGATAGGTAGCATCTAAAAATGGAGGAGAAGATCACCAAAGCAGCTCTTTGGTTAGCCAGGAAATAAAAGTATGTTACTGCTTTCTCATTTCTCCTACTGACATATTCCTTTTTCAGAAAATTAGTTTTGTTGGCCAACAATGACATTCCACTGCCTATGCTTGATATAAACAATGTCTTCTGTCTAGACCAGCCTTTCTCAGCCTTGTTTTCCCCCCAGAAGGACCCATAATAAATATTTTCAGGTCTCAGGGAACCCCAGTTAAAATAATTTCATTAGTGGTCAGTGGGAAGCATGCTCCTTACAGTGGTGATCAGAATTTCATCCATACAAACAGACAGAAAGATCATTGGTGTTATGCCAAGTGGCGCTGGACCCAAAACCATGCAGGCATTATCAGATTGGAGGTCAATTAGCCGCAGCTCTAGGAACCCCTAGCAAACTCCGGAGGTACCCTAGTTAATGGTTGGTCTAGGCACTAGCCTTGTGTGAATTTTTGGTGTTAAGCATTACTTCTGAATGGTACATCATCTTCTAGTATGCACAAAATTCTCCTCTCCTTGTGGCCTTCTGAATAACTAACTTGAAACATGAAGATTCAGAGTGAAAATGTATTTTTGTGTCTGACAGTAAATTCACTTAAAAGCTTTTTTCATGTTTTTTTAGCAAACAGAAAACATGTATTTTCATGGGAGGGGAGGGGGGATGCTATGTCAGTTCCATTTAGTGTGTGCCAAAATCCAAAAATGGCAATGTTCTTCTGGAGTCCGGATAGGTGGTGGCACCATTGAAAGGTGCTGCATGAGCTGAACTGATGAATATTCCTCCTCCTACACAAAAGAAAACAATAAATTCAGCTACAATTTTGGCTCATGCTATATAAAACTTAAAAGCGACAGTCAATTATTTTAAATGACAACTATGAATTTCTAAATAGAGCAACAGCTATTTTTTGCACTTGTCAAAAAAAAAAAATACAGTATAGCAAAATGTGAGCAAGTAAGAGAAGTTCATTGTTAGGGTTTACATTAACTTTAACCACTTGCCTACAGAGCACGTTCACCCACTTCCTGCCCAGGCCAAATTTGAGCTTTCAGTGCTCTCGCACTTTGAATGACAATTGCACGGTTATGCAGCGCTGTACCCAAACAATGTTTTGGTCATTTTTTTGGAGACAGATAGAGCTTTCTTTTTTTGGTATTTAATCACCACTGGGTTTTTTATTTTTTGCTAAACAAATGAAAAAAGACTGAAATTTTGAAAAAAAAAAAAGTTTTTCTAGGTTTCTATTATAACATTTTGTAAATAAATAATTTTTCTCTACTGATGTGCGCTGATGAGGCTGCACTGATATGCTGCACTAATAGGCACTGATAGGCTGCACTGATGGGCCCTGATAGGCAGCACTGATTAGGCCGCACTGATGGGCACCAATGAGGAGGCAAAGATGAGGCTGCATTGATATGTGGCACTGATGGGCATTGATAGGCGGCACTGATAGATGGCACTGATGGGCACCTATAGGGAGCACTGATAGATGGCATTGATGAGCGGCACTGATAGGCAGCACTGATAGATGGCACTGATTGACACTGACAGGAATCACTGATGGGCACTGATTGGCAGTATTGATGGCACTGATGGGCACTGATAAGGTGGCACTGATGGGCATTGATAAGACGGCACGAATGAGGCTGCATTGATATGCGGCAATAATGGGTGGCACTGATAGATTGCACTGATAGGCGGCACTCATGGACATCACTGATAAGTGGCACTGAAAGGCATCACTGATGGGCACTGATTGGCAGTACTGGTGGGCACTGATTGGCAGCACTGGTGGGCACAGATTGGCAGCACTGGTGAGAACTGTTGATCAGGATACTGATAATCAGTGCCCTAATTGTTAGTGCGGATGTCCCCTGTGTAGATTTGCCAGTTTTTGGCTCTCCTCTCCTCACATCCTGTGAGAGGAAGATTGCCAATAACTGGCAAATTCTACTTACATCCGTGATCAGCTGTGATTGGACACAGCTGATCACTTGGTAAAGAGACGCCGTGATTTGCTCTTTAACCTGATCTGTGATCAGCTGCATCCGAAGGACACAGCAATTATAAATCACTGCTGATGTGTGCTGCAGGGAGTGAAAAGGTAGTGGAGCACAGGAACACAGGAGGACGTCATATGATGGTCTTCTGGCAAAGTGCAGTTGCGCTGTAGCCATCATTCAGCTATTGCGTGGTCATGAAGGAGGTAAATACATTTAACTCATTGTTTAAGCTGGTCATACACGACTCGAATATTGGCCAATTCCTGTTTAATTGTCTGAAATTCAAAATGTGAATGGCCCTCTTGGCACCATCCAGCTCGACGAAAGACAATTTCAGAATCAAAGGAACCAGGTTGATTCCTCCATCCATACTGTTTAGCATGCAAGGGACAATTGATTACCTAGAGAAATATAAGCATGTATGCCTATCGTTAGTGCTGTACCTGCCTTTGTTTGCTGACAGAGAACTGCCGTGCTGAACATGATGCATTCCATAGCACTCATTGTTAAAACAGTTGTAAAGGCTAAAAGTTTTCTTCTAAAATAACAAATGATATATTTACCTGCTCTGTACAAACTGCTCTTCTGGGGTCCTTCGGCAGGGCTCTTTGCTCCTCCTAATCCATGTGTGCCACCATATCAAGCCTCTTGCTATGGTGGCACACCTGCGGGCTCATCCCCAAACAGGACTGTGTGCTTCCATAGATGCACACAACACGTTACAGTTCACCCACTCCCTCCTCACAAGATTTGATTGACAGCAGCAGGAGGAAATAGCTACCGCTGTTGCCACTATGCCTGTGAGGAGAGAAAGAGAGAGCAGCGCAACTGCAGGTGGGCACAGCGCTTCATCGAGATAGGACTCAAGTAAGTATATAGAGAGGTAAGGGGGGCGATACAAATCCTGGACCATTTTTTACCTTAATGCAGGGAATGCATTAAGGTAAAAAATGTCTTACCTTTACAATCACTTTACCTGGCTGGCAGCTGCTACTGAACACACCCCACTTTGCCTCATTAATTGGCTTTGGTATTATCTACCAATGTCATAGAATTTACTAAAACTGGAGCAGACATAATCTGAATCAGCTATGTATGGCAACCAATCAGCTTCTAGCTTTCATTTTCAAAGATTAATTGAACCGGTTGATAGCCTGATCCCTGGCTGGTTGGGCAAAAATATTTCCACACAATCTTTCTAAATATGTGGCAATGACCAGCCAGACCTAAGTACCATCAAAGGCTCCAGAGTCATTGTACCTCCCCCCCCCCCCCCCTCAGTTAGGCCTTCCAGACGCCTTTTTGCAGGCCTAGACTATGAATCAGAAATCTTCCCACTTACCATTTTTATAGGTCCATCCAGAGTAGCCATCTCTAGAGAAGCCTGACAGACTGGATGAATTAGTAGAGGCTGTGTTGTTTGATCTTGTTGACTGATAGGAATCGGAGGGTGACTGATTTATGCGGCCAATATATTTTGTGTCGGCATTGCTCAACCTGCTCCAGTCTGAAAAAAAATAAAATATCACAGCTTATTACATACTTAAATGAACATAACAGACAGACATGTAGTATATGACTCAACACTTGCATTAGCACCTCAGAGTCTCTTGCTTCACACATGCTATATTATATACTGTGCCCACATTGTATAATATAAAAATCAATGCAGAGAAGTATCTGAGATTACGCTATTTGGAATCCAATTTTAATTTATCATAGTTGGACTAATGAAACCTTGTTCCTGATCTTTAATGTTTTGTGCACATGCCTAATTATTCACTGTTTAGCATTTCTGATATATGAAGTATATTATAACAATTATAACATACCACCATGTGGGATATGTGGAGAAACTTAAATAACTGACTTCTAGTGAAATTACTTCATTAAAACAGGTTTGATTTTGCCCAGATATGGACAAGGTTTGGCATTCAATGTGGTTCTGATTTTTTTGTTTTTTGATGATTAGATTCACAGTGTGAAAATTGGGTTGAGGGGCATGCACATACACTAAAGTAACAGCTATTGTATGACTGCAGCAGGAAACCACACAACAAGGTACATATTATGGAACATATTATGTCACACAACTGCCAGGTGAACTTTACAGAAGTATCATACTGACAGAAAGTCTTGACACAGAGGAAACTGCCAGGACCTGGCAAAATTTCTAGCTAAGAACAAACCTTAAAAAGTAGAACAACAAGAGGAGATTCAAGGACCACTTGGTATAGGAGCTTGCAGCTCCTAATGGGTGTGGCAGGGCTTAACTTAGGGACCCTCAAGCATCACTAACCTCCCTGATAGCTGGGGAATATACTCAACTTGCCTTACACGTTATTCGACTTGGATTAACAAGAGGAATGGTTGCAGCAGCCACTGCTGTCTCATCTCATAGTTGAGTATTGGAATGTACAATCACACCCATGGAATTTTAGAACTGTTTTCTGCCAGCCCAGCCACACAGACATATCTTAACTGTGCACACGAAGGACGGATTTCAAAACTCCCAAAGTACTCTGCCCAATCTGCCCCTCAAAATGTCACATGGAGTCTTCCGTGCGCAAAAAAAAAAAAAAAAAAAATATATATATATATATATATATATATATATATATATACACAGTATCTCACAAAAGTGAATACACCCCTCACATTTTTGTAAATATTTTATTACATCTTTTCATGTGACAACACTGTAGAAATGACACTTTGCTACAATATAAAGTAGTGAATATACAGCTTGTACAGTGTAAATTTGCTGTCACCTCAAAATAACTCAACACACAGCCATTATTGTCTAAACCGCTGGCAACAAAAGTGAGTACACCCTAAGTTAAAATGTCCAAATTGGGCCCAAAGTAATGCCTCGTACACACACATTGATTATTGGCCGGGAATTTTCGGCCAACGTCCGATCGGCCGATTTTCGGCTTGTTAGTATGATGCTTTCGACAACCGACTCCGACTTTTCGGCCGAATAAAATCTGGTGTGCAGGCTATAAAATTTTTGTTGGCCGACAAAAATCTGATGAGCAAGACTGGGCATGCTCAGAGAAGAAAAAACACACGGAAAGTAAACCAGCACATGACATCACTTCTGAAGTAGATTTTTGTTGGCCGAGAAAATTCGTGTGCAGTCTAGGCACATTCCAACCAACAAAACACAACTCCGGACAAAAGTCGAACGACCGGTCGGCCGATAATCGTTGCGTGTGTACGAGGCTTAAGTGTCAATATATATATATTTATTTTAGAGTATTGAATACATCTGGCTGGCAGCTCCACACATGATCTGCCTAGAGCTCACTAGTAGCTAAAGCTGTTTGAGTAGCCTTGACTTCCTCAATTTATCTATCCCTTGCTGTCTCCCATGTTGACTTCAAAGAAAGACCTATGTTCATTCAGGGCTGGGGAAAATGGAGTTTGTAGACATTACATAACCAGCACATCAAGAAGTTACAGGTCAAGCAGCAATCAACAATGTGCAGTGGCAAGGGCCAGGCACTAGAAAGCATAGCACACTTTTCACAAAAAGTTCAATAACACAGAATTATTATATTTTTTTTAATGCAAGGCCCACTTTAACCTAATATAAAATAGGTTTTTACCTGAATAATTGTCAAGTTGGCACCTTCCACAGCATAGGTACATCCTCCAGTGTTTTCTTACATTCTCCTTAATCAGACAGTGAAATACAAAAATAAAAAATCCTAATAAAAAGAGAAAAAAGAATTGTAATGCTTTAAAACAAACTTGTTTTTATATAGGTTGTATAGACATGAATAAAAAGCTTAATGTTCCCTAATTAATTTTATCTTTTTGTATGACTACCTACATAATGGTTAACAAAAAGGCGTACTAAATAGCCAAATGCAAAGAGCAGCAGTGTTTAGTAACCAATAGCAACCAATTACAGATTCATTATTAACTGCCTAGCTACATTAGACTGGTAAAAGGTCAATTCAGCATTCAATTTTGTTTTTAGTCAAATCAAATCACTTTCGCTCTCAGGTCCGCAAAGGATGTAAATCTTTGATTTTGCAAATCTAACTTAATTTATATAAAACTGTCCCCTGGAGCAACCACTAATGTTACAGTTGTGGCAACCACCTAAACACCAATTGCTCAAATATAAAAGCACCGCCAAATGTGCTAAGCACTCCATTGGCTTTGGAACTATTAAGCCAGTGGAGTGCTATTAAAATAAATGGACATAGGAAGAAAAAAAAAGCCAGGAGGAGAGCTCAGGCATGACCTGCCAAAGTTATGTAAGCAACCTCTCAATCGTGAAGTTTTCTATGATGCGGTAAGTAGAGAGAACTGTGTGGGAGACTGCAGGATCCGCATCGCTTGCCTGCATTTTATGAACTAGTTGTAAAATGCCAGTCGCAGTGTAGACTAACATTGCGGTGTATAGCAGAGAACATGTAGGGAAATCCACTCTCCATTATAAGAGCCTGATTTACTAAAGAGCACATTTTAAAATTGTCTATGATCATTTTATATACTCAGCTGCTTTCACAGAAGTTGTAATAGGGCATGTTATGAAGATAGATTTCAAATTTCTCAGATTTGCTGGGACAGTCCATTGCCTTGACCCTAGACATGTGCGGTTCGTTTTGTTCCAAATAAATATTCTGACAACGTTTTTGTTATTCTGAGATTCGGATATATCCGAATCCCCAAATTACGGTACAAATGAATTTGACTGAATTCTCAGAATAACGAAATTAAATTTGAATAGAAATTCGACTCGAATTTTACATCAAATTTCATTCAAATTTGAACTGTAAACATGTTGTTGTAATCAAAGACTGTGTGTGTTGTTAGTGTACCGTTTCAAAATAATGCTGTTTTTGTTAAGCCAAAGGTGAGCCATTGTAATTATTTAATGAAGATTTTTCTTTTGTTTGTTCACTTGTGTATTTTTATTAAATGTAATATTAATACATACAAGAATAATGTGTATAAATAACAATCAGATGTTTAGTTACTTGGCTGCCGCATTTGAATCGAAAAACATTATACAATTTTAAATTCGATCAATTTGAAATTTATCGATTCGAACACTTTGAACTAAAGCCTCGTACACACGTACCGAATGTCGGCCGAACGATCGGCCGTCTTTTGTCCAGTGCTGTCCTGTCGGTTGAAAAGTGCTAAAGACTGCACACGAATTTTGTCGGCCAACAAAAGCCGACTGCAGAAGTGATGTCATGTGATGGTTAACTTTCCGTGTGTTTTTTCTTCTCTGAGCATGCCCAGTCTTGCTCATCTGCTGTTTGTCAACCGAATTCTGTACTGACTGGGGAACAATCGGCCATTCTGGTGTTGGCCAACAAAAATTTTAATGCCTGCACACCAGATTCTGTTCGGCCGTAAAGTTGCAGTCGGTTGTCGGAAGCATCATACTAACAAGCCGACAATCGGCCGATCGTTCGGCGGCCGAATATTTACGGCCAACAATCGCTACGTGTGTACGGGGCTTAAGAAAAAAAAAATTAGTAAATTTGAAGAAAATAGGAAAAATACATAGAACTAATTCCCAATACGGAAACTAAATAACTAGATTAACTAATCTAAATGAGACTAAACTAAACAATTTTTTTCATCATGCACATGTCTACTTGACCCTCTACTTGACCCTCTATTCTGCAAATGTCCTGGGCTATGTCCTGGAATCAAAGCATCAACCTTTTCTGAGTAACTGCACATGTGCAGTAGCACAAAAAGGCATTAATTGCAGGAAACAAGGCCATGAGTGGGCGGTCCCTGAATGGAGATCAAGGTCTGGGCAGGATCAACACGATGTGGACATTATTGGCAGTCCCTGAATATTTTAAGGAGGAGCCTAGGTAATTCAAACCCATAAAGTGGGCATGATGGCTAGTCTTCACATATTAGGAGGTGGGGTCTGGGTGGGACAATCCTAAAATGAGTGTACTTCTTTGTGTGTTCACGTAGAAAGGGAACTAAATGCTGACCATGGGCAGGGTTAACAGTGTCCTGGTATCTGGATTTTATAATGTTGGCAAGTATGTATGTGACCATATTAAATTGTTTCAACTACCTCTCTTTATTCTGTAGAAATCATGTACTTACCCTGTAAAGTATTAAAAATAGTGAAAAGGTACATGAAGGCAATTCGAACAGGATCCCAGGCAAAGAAGGCAAAGCCCCAGGTTAATCCAAGCAAGAAGGCAAGACTGAGGGTGCTTTTAATATCATGGAAGAAGAGAGTCTTCCAATCCTTTATCTTTGTAGACTTCAGTGACTTGATTTGAAGAAGTACAACAATGAACATGGCTATATTGGTCAGAAATATAATGCAGAAATAAGCCACGACTGTAACATAGAAAACTACATTGTCTCGGATCCAGCAGCTGAAAAAAAAGACAAAATATGAAAATGCTTTTCATTTCCATAGAGATTCTACACTCTCTCTCTTGAACAATGCATAAAACAAGAATCGTCTTCTGTAGACCCTCTGGGGAGAACAGGTGAAGAAGGCATTGTCAGAGAAGTACTGCAATCTCTTTAAACAGACTAAATACACAAAAGTGCTACACTTAGCATGCTGAGGGTTAGAGTTGAGTTGAAATTGTAAGCTGAATTTATATTGTTTTTAATAGCATTTAAGTTATTGGTATTGCTCTCAGTGCCAAAACTTCTAAGCCAAAAACAGCCAGCAGGAGGGGTGCCTACAGTATCTCACAAAAGTGAGTACACCCCTCACATTTTTTTAAATATTTTATCATATCTTTTCATGTGACAACACTGAAGAAATGACAGTTTGCTACAATGTAAAGCAGTGAGTGTACAGTGTAAATTTGCTACAGCCATTAATGTCTAAACTGCTGGCAACAAAAGTGAGTACACCCATAAGTGGCACTGTCCAAATTGGGCCTAATTAGCCATTTTCCCTCCCCAGTGTCATGTGACTCATTAGTGTTACAAGGTCTCAGGTGTGAATAGGGAGCATATGTGTTCAATTTGGTGTTATCGCTCTCACGCACTCATACTGGTCACTAGAAGTTCAACATGGCACCTCATGGCAAAGAACTCTCTGAGGATCTGAAAAAAAGAATTGTCACTCTACATAAAGATGGCCTAGGCTAAAGGAAGATTGCCAAGACCCTGAAACTGAGCTGCAGCACGGTGGCCAGGACCATACAGCAGTTTAACAGGACAAGTTCCACTTAGAACAGGCCTCACCATAGTCGACCAAAGAAGTTGAGTGCACATGCTCAGCGTCATATCCAGAGGTTGTCTTTGGGAAATAGACGTATGAGTGCTGCAAGCATTGCTGCAGAAGTTAAAGGGGTGGGAGTCAGCCTGTCAGTGCTTAGACCATATGCCGCACACTGCATCAAATTGGTCTGCATGGCTGTCGTCCTAGAAGGAAGCCTCTTCTAAAGATAGTCTAGCCTACAGCAAGCATGGTGGTGGGAGTGTCATGGTCTGGGGCTGCATGAGTGCTGCCGGCACTGGGGAGCTACAGTTCATTGAAGGAACTATGAATGCCAATATGTACCGTGACATACTGAAGCAGAGCATGATCCCCTCCCTTCGGAGACTTGGCAGCAGGGCAGTATTCCAACCTGATAACGACCCCAAACACACCTCCAAGACGACCACTGCCTTGCTAAAGAAGCTGAGGGTAAAGGTGATGGACTAGCCAAGCATGTCTCCAGACCTAAACCCTATTGAGCATCTGTGGGGCATCCTCAAACGGAAGGTGGAGGAGCGCAAGGTCTCTAACATCCACCAGCTCCATGATTGACACTTTGGGCCCAATTTGGACATTTTCACGTAGAGGTGTACTCAAGTTTGTTGCCAGCGGTTTAAACATTAATGGCAGTGTGTTAAGTTATTTTGAGGGGACAGCAAATTGACACTGTTATACAAGCTGTACACTCACTGTTTTACATTGTAGCAAAGTGTAATTTCTTCAGTGTTGTCATATACAAAGATATAATAACATATTTACAAAAATGTAAGGGGTGTAATCCCTTTTGTGAGATACTGTAAGTCCCAGGAAAAGCTAAACAGTTATACAAATATTTTGGAAGGTAAGACAATTCATGCACAGCTTCTTTTTTTTTTTTTTTTGTATCCTTTAAATACTCGTTATTTAGTTTGCCTAAAGAAGTTCAGCATTAAATTGTATGTATCGCCAAAGTGGTACAACCCTGCCAGTTTATTTTTTGCACGCTTTGCACCATTGGGAAAATGTACCTTTACTTCCTGTTCCACAGATACAGCAGGAAATTAGAGGAAGTCTCCTAAAGTCAGGGGAATTCCACTTTAGGACAGTTTGTCCCGGAACAGTTTTCCGCATTGGAAGATTGCCCCTTAGCTCTTGTTCCTGGGTCAACTCTAAAATTTCAGATTTCTCATCCTTTTCTTTGACTATAATCACAAGTGCAAGCAGGGAAGCGAATCTCTATAATAGCGACATAGCCCAAAAGTTGACAGAGGGTCTAACCCTTCCCCTTTTTTCCCCCAAAAATTAAAAAAAAAATTTTTTTGCCTAGAGCTATACTTTAAAGCTGAACTCCAAGAATCCTAAAAATCCTTTATTACAGTGGGGCTGCTTCTGAGCTGCAAGGTTACCTGCGCGTTTCTTTTTAGGGGACTTGTAAAAGCACTTTTACTTATCCGATCCTCTGCTCCTGCAGACTGCTCTGTGCTACTAGTCCAGTGTTCTATCAGAATGGCGCTACCCATCAGATTGTGCAAAGGAAGTGACGTTGGGATCAAAAAACGCTTACTGCCCATGTGGGATAATGGGTAGCAGTAATCTGATAGAACACACATGTGGACATCTTATACATCCAACTATGTCTTTCATTTCAGAGTAATTTTAGCAATAAAGTGAGTGTATATAAATAGGCATAGCATATTGATATCTGTGATGCTGTTTGGGTGTTTCATTTTGAAAGCATAAAGTGTTAGCGATGAGGAGTGTGGGGTGTACCAACATGGCCTCCACCACTTTCCTACTGTTGGCGTCCAGCTTCTTTAAAAATGGAACATCAAAACAGCATCACAGATGTCAATATACTACATATTTTTTTTTTTATATATACGCTCATTTTATCGCTAAAATACAAGACGTAGCTGGGTGTAGTAAGATGTCTGCATGGGTGTTCTATCACATTAATGCTACCCATCAGATCATTTAAAAAACAAGGTGTAAACCCTCAACCTGCACACTCTAGGTTACACCAGTTGCAAACCCAACAGTGTATTAAAGTGAATATAATCAAACCATCAAATCATATTTACAAACAATACAAATTAATAAAGTTAAAATAATGTGATTACAAATATTAAAGCAGCTGGTTGTGAGGTTAGCAAGTCTGAAAATTGTGAAAATGACAAATTAGGCTACAGAGGCTGGTGTTCTATCAGAATGCCGCCACTCATCAGATTGTGCAATGAAAGTGACGTTCGGACCAAAAAACACTTACTGCGCATGCACGATGTGTTCCACGGCCTATGCATTCCAAACACTTAAACACTTCATGATCTAATAGGTAAAAGTGACAAATTAATAACTGCGCTCCCTTTTGCATAAGTTCCCCATCAAAAAATCAACTTATAAAACATTTGTAAAATGTCTATACACGACCACTCTGTGCTTCAAACAGTGAAAAATCGAGGTGTTATAAATCTTATCAAGTGGTTCCACACATAAAAGTGAGCTGTGCCCTCTTCCACCGCCATTAGGTACACTCCCTACTCCCCAGACACAGGGAATTAAATACGTAATAAATGCTATTACGCATTTAATTCCCTGTGTCTGGTGAGTAGGGAGTGTACCTAATGGTGGTGGAAGAAGGCACAACTCACCTTTATGTGTGAAACCACTTGAGAAGATTTATACCACCTCGATTTTTCACTGTTTGAAGCACATGGTGGTTGTGTATAGACATTTTACAAATGTTTTTATAGGTTAATTTTTTGATGGGGAATTTATGCAAAAGGGAGCACGGTTATTCATTTGTCACTTTTACCTATTAGATCATGAAGTGTTTGGAATGCACCGCCTAATGAAGGAGCACGGATGCTCCGAAAGCTAGCAACGCCCATCTTTCCCTCCGTCTAACAGGAAGTGATGTCGGGCTGACAGGAAGTAGGAAGTGGAGCCCCACTGAGAGTCCTCCACCACCACAGCACCATCAGACAGGCTGCCAGACAACAGCCTCCACGCACCACCGACACCCCGCACCCATCCTTTCTGCAACGGTATCCAGGACAAGAAGATAGATGATTCCATTCACCTACCGTACTGGCCTTTACTTACCTAAGAGTAAGTCACTATGTGTTTTTTGTACTGATATACCGTATGCTTCACTAAGCTGGCGTCGCTTTCTTTTTGTTTATTCTCCTCAGAGCCTCTCCTTGCTCTAGCTGGCAGCCGCTTTTCGTGGGCCCCTTCCCCCCTTCCACCTCATTCTTTTTTATATTTTTCTACCCATTTTTTACTTTCTATATTTTTACCTCTTTACCTCATGGTATGCCACCCACCATCAGAGAGCGCCATGTAATCATTGACTTTGGAACGCATCATGCATGCGCAGTAAGTGTTTTTTGGTCCGAACGTAACTTTCATTGCACAATCTGATGAGTGGCGGCATTCCGAAAGAACACCGGCCTCTGTAGTCTCTTCTCCCCTGCACTCCAGTAGTCTAGGGTCCTTCACTGAAAGTGAGGACACTGAAGAACAGTCCACTGCTGTCTCCTGGGGTAGGACAGAGAATCAGGTAAGAAAAAGTGCTTTATCATCTCCTAAATATAAACAAGCAATTAACCCTTGCAGTGTGGGTACGAGAGTTTTTAGGTTTACTAGAGTTGGGCTTTAGGGGAAACTTACAGTGTTTATTACTTACAGTACATAGTGACGTACATAGTAACTTACAAAGTATTTATTTTTTAGACTTGATAAAGTCACATTGAATGTCACATCAGGACCATATCTGTTTATGTGAAAAATTTACTTGTACAGTGTTTGGTGCCAAACTTATTTGTTAGGAAAGAAAGATTTACTCACAACGATGCAGAGTCGTCACTAGGATCGATGTATTGATTTGTTTTGGATACACCTCCATAGATATCAACATTTATACTGAGTGCAGCCACAACTATAACTGCTGGTATTCCTGTAAGAAGCAAAAACAGTTCATGTAATCTAAACAGGTAGAAAGTATATTTTTCATCTAATTTTAAGGCCCCATGTACACCGGATGTTTTTTTCAGCTGCTCCCAGGGGCTTTTTTTCCCCTGCCTCTAAACCCCTATGCATGTTAGCCTGTGTGTCCATGCACACATACAATCTGCCAGGAGAAGAGGCTTCGACCATATTTCCCCAAAAATAAGACCTACCCTGAAAAAAAGACCTATCGCGATTTTCAAGGATGGTTGCAATATAATCCCTACCCCAAAATTAAGCCCTAGTTAAAGTAGTTGTAAAATCCTGTAATATGCTCTGTTAAAGGATTATATAATGTGCAATGTGTGTGTTTGTGTAACATTATGCAAAATACCTTATGTACAGTGCTGCTGGGTGCTCACATGACCTCCCGGTGCTCTCCTCCTGTCCTTCCGAATGATGTGAGTGGGGGATCTCATGCCCCTCCCTCTGCAGTGCTTGGAGCGGGGAAGAGAGCTTCGGCAAGTTACGTGAGTACCAAACAAAGCTGTAAATAAGGTTAATTTGCACAATAATGTTACACAAACACCCGCATTGCACGTTATATAATCCTGTAACAGAGCGGATTACAGGATTTCTTAATGCTAATGCTAAATGCTAATGACTCCTGAACTGACAGGCAGGGAGAGAGGGGGAGAGACGACAGGGTACACGTACTGGCAAATGAGAGTAGAATGTTCAATAGCAAAATATGAAGCTACAGTAATTTATAGACAGTATTTATTCACTAAGAATGTTTTTTTAAAACAAATTTTATTGTTTTATTCCTGTAAAAAAAAAAAAAAGAACAAATGCGCAAAACAGATTTCCTTTCAATGCACAATTTGGCAATATTTTAACAATAATAATAGAATAAATAGGACATCCCCTAAAAATAATCCCTAATGCGTCTTTTGTAGCCAAAATTAATATAAGACCAGGTCTTGTTTTTGGTAGAAGAGTTTGCAAAACATCCACTGTGCATGATGCCTAAATCCTAAATGAATATAACCTGGCAGCCCTGGAAGTAGAATGAGAAAGATCTCCTACTTTCAGCCCTACTGATAGGGAACAACAAAAAAGCATCTACCTGGGATATAGTGGGCTCAAAGTTTTGGCTGACCTGGTTGCATACACTGTAGAACGTATCTCTGCAGCTAGCATAAATTCTACCAGATTGATACAAAATACATGCTGACCAAAAACATGTTCCTCTTGCTAAAGTATGCATTTTTTCAAACAAAGGTAAAAAAAAAAAAATGGTGGATATTATATGTGTAATATTAGGTTAACACATAATTAAAGATTACAAAAGTTTAGAGTTTTTTACTAGCAAGACAATTCCTCAACATACAGTATCTCACAAAAGTGAGTACACCCCTCACATTTGTGTAAATATTTTATTCTACCTTTTCATGTGGCAACACTGAAGAAATGACACTTTGCTAAAATGTAAAGTTGTTGTGAGTGTAAAGCTTGTATAACAGTGTAAATTTTCTGTCCCCTCAAAATAACTCAACACACAGCCATTAATGTCTAAACCGCTGGCAACAAAAGTGAGTACACCCCTAAGTAAACATGTCCAAATTGGCCCCAAAATGTCAATATTTTGTGTGGCCACCATTATTTTCCAGCACTGCTGTACCCTCTTGTGCATGGAGTTCACCAGAGCTTCACAGGTTGCCACCGGAGTCCTCTTCCACTCCTCTGTGACGATATCACGGTGCTGGTGGATGTTAGAGACCTTGCGCTCCTCCACCTTCCGTTTGAGGATTCCCAGTCCATCACCTTTACCCTCAGCTTCTTTAGCAAGGCAGTGGTCATCTTGGAGGTGTATTTGGGGTCATTATAAGGTTGGAATACTGCCCTGCGGCCCAGTCTCTGAAGGGAGGGGATCATGCTCTGCTTCAGTATGTCACAGTACATATTGGCATTCATGGTTCCCTTAATGAACTGTAGCTCCCTAGTGCCAGCAGCACTCATGCAGCCCCAGACAATGATGCTCTCACCACCATTTTTGACTGTAGGCAAAATACACTTGTCTTTGTACTCCTCTGAACCAAAAGGGTTTATCTTGGTCTCATCAGACCACAGGACATGGCTCCAGTAATCCATGTCCTTAGTCTGCTTGTCTTCAGCAAACTATTTTCGGGCTTTCTTGTGCATCATCTTTAGAAGAGGCTTCCTTCTGGGACAACGGCCATGCAGACCAATTTGATGCAATGTGCGGTGTATGGTCTGAGCACCGACAGGCTGAACCCCCACCCATTCAACCTTTGCAGCAATGCTGGCAGCACTCAAATGTCTACTTCCCAAAGACAACCACTGGATAGGACGCTGAGCACGTGCACTCAACTTCTTTGGTCGACCATGGCAAGGCCTGTTCTGAGTGGAACCTGTACTGTTAAACCACTGTATGGTCTTGGCCACCGTACTGCAGCTCAGTTTCAGGGTCTTGGCAATCTTCTTATAGTCACCTGAGACCTTCAAACACTAACAAGTCACATGACACTGGGGAGGGAAAATAGCTAATTGGAACCAATTTGGACATTATCACTTGGGGGTGTTCTCACTTTTGTTGCCAGCAGTTTAGACATTAATGGCTGTGTGTTAAGTTATTTTGAGGGGACAGCAAATTTACACTGTTATACAAGCTGTACACTCGCTACTTTACATTGTAGCAAAGTGTAATTTCTTTAGTGTTGTCACATTAAAAGATATAATAAAATATTTACAAAAATGTGAGGGGTGTACTCACTTTTGTAAGTACTGTAATTCCAAGACATAGTAGTCCAAGACTGAGAGAGCTAAGTACAGGAAGTGAGCACTGGACACAGGACAGCTCTGCATTTCGGACAGGTGTTTTTTGAACAGATATAACAAAACATTCTCAATTGTATATTTAACGTGATTCTAAGGCAGAACATTTTTTACCTGCATTTGACCTGATTGACACTGATGCACTTCTGCATGATGCATTTTTCATGGGCACAGCAGCCCATTCATTTTAATGTGCTGCTGTGCCTCTTGAAATGCAGGAAAAAGGTCCCTTCTCCTCTTTTGGAATCGCAGCCTGCACAGGAACTGCAAGTGCAGTGCAGTTCCCAATGTGGGAGCAATTTCCAGTGCATGTTGCAATCCATTAGGATTAATGGCACCTGCAAACATCTCCTGCATTTTTCTGTGTGGGAGGTTGCAGCTGCGGGAATAGGTGTGGTCCCACAGCAGCAATCACCTGACAGATGTAAACATAGCCTTAAGGTATTAAAACTTCGGCATGCTTCTCCCCCCCAGCCCCTCCTTATACTCACCTGAGCCTGACCTCGATCTTGCAATGTTTATGTGAGCAGAGGCTCTCTCGGCTCTCAGCCAATGGCTCCTACTGCCGTCAATCACAGCCAGTGAGGAGGGAGTGGGGGCACACAGAGCCAGCTTGGGAGCGAGCACCCACGAGTGCCCCCCTAGCAAGCAGCTTGTATGGGGCACTCTGTGTGAGGGGGGGGGGGTACTCAGTGAAAAGATGAGCCAATTACACTGGGAGCCAGTAGAGAAAATGCAGCTTACTTTGGTGATTAGTGGGAAAAAAAGCCCCCTAAAACAAGATAGCTAAAAAAATTATTGCTGTAAGTAGTTACTTATCTAAAAGGCAGAAATTGTTAAAAGAGATGTAGGGTCAAAACATTTTTTGACCATACTTCCCTTGTGGGTCACAGAAGTACACTTACTTTTGGTCTCTTGTGACCCAGAGTCAGCTTATAGCGGGCTATTGTCACTCTAAACTCTGGAAGGATCCCAACAGTATTGTCGGGATCCACACAGATGCCTAACTAGCAGCTGACTCAGCCTCTCAGTGCACTCAGAGCTAGCTGTTCTTGCCCCTCTCCTGCCCTGCGCTACTGCGAGCGCTGGAGGAGCAGAGTGGTGACTTACAAGATTTTCAGAGTTCTCCCCATCAAAACATAGGGGGTATCTGTGAATTTTAGGAGGATATTACTGAGCCAATGCTCGTAAAAGGTTATACTGTATATAAAAAATAAGCTTATGCTACTTCCAAAATTGTATTTCGAAAACCCTTTAGCTTTGCTAAATCTAATAACAGAAGTTTGTACAAATACTCAAATTCTTCTTTTGACATTTTTGTTTACTTACAATGTGTAAGTGATGGTCACTCTCAGTTGATCTTGTTGATGAGCATTGTGGATCCAGTGAGTGTGCCCAATGAGGTGACCTGTGCTATACTGTTTTTTTTTCTGTACTACTGTGTGTCTTAGGCCTTTTCCCATAGGTTGCCATGGGCAGTAAATACAGGTGGATAAGCTGCTTTATAGCCCCCAGTCACCCATTTAAAAGCTAAACAAAAGCCGGAGGAGACTGTTTACATGCTGCAGCCATGATGCTTTGCGTCATGGTCATGACAAATGTACCGCAACATGGCCTGTCAAGCTCGACTATTCAAGTCAATGGGGCTGATCCGGAAAAAAAAACAAACAGGCATTTAGATGGCAAGATCACCTACAGAACACCTTAGTGTGGCTGCTTAACTGTTCTCTAAAAAGTGATCGCTTTTCAAAGCATTGGGTAGTGTGAACCTAGCCTTAATTTACACTTTTCTTAATCTTCAATAAATATTTACTGAAACAAAGAAAAATGTGATATTTACTAATCTACACCGTTATTCATACATATTTACACTAATGATAATGTGTTTTATTATAAACATGATACGGTAAAACATTTTAACCAGTAGAAAACAATCAGACTTCCAATGTAGCCAGATAAGGAGTCTGTAATTAGCTGCTATGTCCTATTGCCATTTGCACACTTTTACTGCAATCCTAGCAACAAACAGCACAAAGTTGCCTGCTATGTCCTACTGCCACTTGCACACTTTCATAGCAATCCTAGCGACAGACAACATAGAGTAAAGATAAATAACTATTAGCACTGTGAACTTACCCCAACCAGCAATGCATAATTTTAAAATGTATTTATGGATGTATGAATTGAAAACCTTGACAAATGCAAAATACATATGTACAGCTTCCAGTCCCATCCATGTAAAGGACGTCAGTAGAAAATAATGCAGGAAGGCAGCAACAGTGACACACAGACCATGAATTCTGAACGTCGCCAGCCAATCATCAACCAAGAAAATCAGATTCAACATTAGCAGTGAAAATGACAGATTCATCAGTATTTTGGAAGGGTAGTCTCTTCTCAGCTGCCTGAAAAGAAGCAAATGTAGAATTAATAGACATCTATTTACACCGGCACAGGGTAATGTGTAAAGTGCAATACATAATAGCAATTCAATCTGTCTATGGCCAGCTTGTAGGTGGGACCCTGGCTGTCTTACAAGTGGCCTTAAAAAGTAGCTGGGTCACCAACACCACATAGTATACAGGTTAAAAGGGCCCAAACGACAGTCCAGACTAAACCACATGTTAAAACGTGTATAATTAAATTTGGGTCCTGGGTCTCGTACTAACGATTGGGAACTGGGACTCTCGGTTCGCGGGCACCTGATCACAGTGATACCCTCTTATTGGCTATCACAGTGATCAGTCACTTTGTTGCCCACTTAACGTTTTGTTTCTCTTCTGAATGGAGAAAAAGATACATTGGGGTTGGCTTACTTAAACTTGACAGTGAAAAATCAGGTGCAGCTGTGCATAGTAGCCAATCAGCTTCTAACTTAGCTTGTTCAATTTAGCTTTGACAAAAAAATACTGGAAGCTGGTTGGTTTTTATGCACAGCTTCACTAGATTTTTCACTCTCCAGTTTTAGTAAATAACCCCATTGTATCTTCCTCTCCTTGCTGGGGAGAATGATGTAAGCAAACAAAAGTGTATACAAAAAAATTAAAAAAAGAAAACAATAGCTAGAATCATGTTTGATCTAGGTCAGTGCCAGGGTTAGTGTTGGGGTCAAGGTAAGGGTCAAAGGTCTAAGTAAGGGCAAAGGTCAGTATCAAAGGTCGGGGGCATCAGCATATTTTAGGGAAGATTATTTTTTAAATTAAAATCAGTGTCAGTGTGTTTTAGGTAGGTTTAAAGTGGTAGTATCCCCGTACAGAAAAAAAAAAAAAAAAACCCTGCGAGACAATGGCATACTAGCACATTATGAAATACTTACCTTGGAACGAAGCCCCGACATGGTCGCCCAGACACCGCTAAGGGAGCTGTCATGTTCCCTCGGCATCTCTTCCTGGTTCGGCGACTCCGGCACTGTGAGTGGCCGGAGCCGCGATGACATCACTCCCGCGCATGCGTACGGGAGTTCACTTTCCAGCAAGGAGCCGTCAAGGAGCTCTGAAGGTCCGCTGGACCTTCAGGGTGCATGCGTCGCTGGTGTCAGCGGCTGTATGCAGGATGAATATCTCCTAAACCGTGAAGGTTTAGGAGATATTAAATTTACCTACAGGTAAGCCTTATTATAGGCTTACCTGTAGGTAAAAGTTAAAAAGCGGAGTATACTACCGCTTTAAAAAAAGAAAAACGTAATGCGCACTATTATTTCTGGGCCCTACTATGGGTGCAAACAGCAAATAATATACACATAGCTGGTATTGCTGCCATTGTCAGGAGAATTTATTTTGGGTTGTTCTTTGGTGGTAAGTTATGGTAATAGCAACAAATATACAGCTACATTTTTTAGAATAAATTAGTTTTTTTTACTATTTTGGGCCAATTTTCCTTTGATAATAACATAAGAATCATGGAATATCCATTACCATTTACCACCAAGCGAAAGCCCAATATGTCTTGAAAAAACAAGCTATAATCCACCTGGATACACAAAGTACTTGCGATGAAATGTACGGTTTTACTATCACATGTCAAAGTTGCAAAATTGCATGTGTGCAACTAAAACCCCGTTTTTAACGCATACTGTTGGACAGGTGAATTTGGTTGGTCGCAGGTAAGGAGAGCTTGGAAACCTTTTGTGTCTTGTTATATACGTTGCCCTTCCAATGCTCCTTGCTGCAGAGACCAGTTACAGGTGTGGGCAGTAACCATTTGTTTATGCTATGGATTATATTGACCAGGCAACGCACTGACACCTTTGCTGCCATTGTGCTATAGGCTGGGTGTTCAGTGTCCCCCTGTGTCTTTAAGAAGGGGTGGGCTCCCTTCAGGTATATCTGCCCTACACCTGTCCATATAAATGCATGTGCTTCCATTGTTGGAGACTCACAGAATTTAGAGTTAGGACCACAGATAGTGGGGTGCTTTGTCAGGGCTCTGTTGCTTATGCATGTATTTGCAAATGTGTGCAACTGGTGGTTTAATGCATACTGTTGGACAGGTCAATTTGGTTGGTCACAGACTGGTCATTAAGGAGAGCTTGGAAACTTTTTGAGAGATGTAGCGAGGCCTCCGGAGGAGTACAAGCATGTAGTTATAGTATATAGTGCACTTCCGGTATCCAGTAGCAACAGTTGGACATGTTAGTGGGAGTGAGGGGACAGGAATTGATATGTTGTTGGATTCCATTACAGGCTTTGCGGTACCGGATCAGGAATGTTGCACACCTGGGGATGTGGTGTTCCTTAACAGCAGCTGTGTTCAGATAGCTTAGTGTTAACATTGTAATAAGTTTGGCCACAGGTTACAAAATAGTTAACTGTGAAAGTTTCTGCTCGCATGTAAGTCTGAAGTTGTGCCTTATTGTTGATTTCACATGACTGCAAACTCCTGCTTAGTGTTTAGGCATTAGCAAGTGCTAATACACTAGGGTGTCTTAATGTAATGTTCTGGTACCTCTGGTACCCTTATTTCCACATTTCTCTCTTAATATTGCGTCCCATCTTGCTATCCAAATGGAACGCATACACCTTTAAGGGCAATGACGTCATCGCCGGGCGCCGATATGAGCGGCTATTTCAATCGCCGGCTTTCTCTCACTCATTGCTCGTTCAAACCGCATGTTGCCTTGTCTTGTCCAATGCTGCCGGAGCTTCAAGCTATTCCCCTTGCCTGAACAAGACCGGAACCTCGCTACCGATCCAGTATCTCGCTACCGGATTACTCCATTACTCTTGGACCTTGCTACTACTAACCCATCTAGTGATAAGTACCCCGCAGGGGATTCCTTCCTCAACCTAACTTTCACTATCTACTACTGCATACTAAAGGGACTATTGCTATCTAAGCTATTTCTATCATCTGCATAGGTGAAAAGAGAAATAGGTGCGCGAACCTTTATTGAGAAAAAGGAGTGAAAAAAAGCAGCACTGAAAAATTATAAATATGTGAGGGGTTGTAACAAATGAAAAACATCAATTACAGAGTGCGCTAAAAAATTATGGAACACAAATATTCACAAAAATGGTGATTGCTGATGTCCAGCTAAACACAAAGTCTATATTCTAAATGATGAGACTGTGCAAAAGTCTTGAAAATCCAAAGAATATAGTGAGGTTGGGGAGTGATGAAGGATAAGGGTAACCTCTTCCCAAACGGTGATCCAGACAGTGCTCAAATGTACACGTGATGCACCCAGTGTTAAGAAGGGACTCTTACCAGATGATGGAGAGATGCAAACATATAGTGTATAACCCTGGAGTCCGTTAGGTCAGCTTGTAGGAGAGAATTCACAATAGGAATAAAAGCGACCATCTGCTTCCAAAGTGTAGGGATCTAGAGGCTTCCACTCAAGGGGATATCGCCACCAAGAACATGCCCAAGGAAGAGAAGGGGACTATAGTGCATTACCTCACTTTATTGAACCAATAAGAAAGAGTAACACTTACATTGTCAGGAGAAAAAACAGCATATGTAAATTTTGGATCGAGGACCTCTGCAGTAGTCCGGGATCATAGGCAACACGGCTAGCTCCCCCCGACGCGTTTCCACTAACAAGTCGGCTTCTGGGACTGGAGCTGTAGCCGTGCTGCTCGCATCTCTCATGTAAATAGTGTGGCTGATGGACACTTCCGGTGCGGCCGTGGCGAGGACCCGGAAGTGTTGTGACGCACTTCCGGTTCAAATGTTAGCCAATCACGGTATGTTGAGATGAAGACCCGGAAGTTCTAAAAAGCGCTTCCGGAGGCTTCTGCGGCCAATCACATCGGATGTCAACAAAACTCATCATCCATAACACCGGAGTATAAATAACATAACTGTTCTTATCGGTGCCAAGAATATTGGAATTGTATATGAAGGCAAGCGATTCCATCTGTCTATATAATTATCAAAAAGGAATCCATTATAAATAAAAGGCAGACAGGATTCTCTTATTAGAAGTATATGTCAGATGTGTAGTCTATTCAGTTATATTAAAAAGGGTTTAAAATTAACACATAAATTCCCAAAAATGCCACAGATTTGGTCTAAGGACCCGGAAGTGGTTTTAATAATTGTGGCTAAAGCATTTACTATATAAAAAAATATGTAAAAAATATATAAAAAAATATATAAAAAATTTTTTTAAAAAAAATTTATTTTTAAAATTTATTTTTAAAAACATCTAGGGTCATCAAAATTACACAACGTTTGATGACCCTAGATGTTTTTAAAAATAAATTTTAAAAATAAATTTTTTTAAAAAAATTTTTTATATATTTTTTTATATATTTTTTACATATTTTTTTATATAGTAAATGCTTTAGCCACAATTATTAAAACCACTTCCGGGTCCTTAGACCAAATCTGTGGCATTTTTGGGAATTTATGTGTTAATTTTAAACCCTTTTTAATATAACTGAATAGACTACACATCTGACATATACTTCTAATAAGAGAATCCTGTCTGCCTTTTATTTATAATGGATTCCTTTTTGATAATTATATAGACAGATGGAATCGCTTGCCTTCATATACAATTCCAATATTCTTGGCACCGATAAGAACAGTTATGTTATTTATACTCCGGTGTTATGGATGATGAGTTTTGTTGACATCCGATGTGATTGGCCGCAGAAGCCTCCGGAAGCGCTTTTTAGAACTTCCGGGTCTTCATCTCAACATACCGTGATTGGCTAACATTTGAACCGGAAGTGCGTCACAACACTTCCGGGTCCTCGCCACGGCCGCACCGGAAGTGTCCATCAGCCACACTATTTACATGAGAGATGCGAGCAGCACGGCTACAGCTCCAGTCCCAGAAGCCGACTTGTTAGTGGAAACGCGTCGGGGGGAGCTAGCCGTGTTGCCTATGATCCCGGACTACTGCAGAGGTCCTCGATCCAAAATTTACATATGCTGTTTTTTCTCCTGACAATGTAAGTGTTACTCTTTCTTATTGGTTCAATAAAGTGAGGTAATGCACTATAGTCCCCTTCTCTTCCTTGGGCATGTTCTTGGTGGCGATATCCCCTTGAGTGGAAGCCTCTAGATCCCTACACTTTGGAAGCAGATGGTCGCTTTTATTCCTATTGTGAATTCTCTCCTACAAGCTGACCTAACGGACTCCAGGGTTATACACTATATGTTTGCATCTCTCCATCATCTGGTAAGAGTCCCTTCTTAACACTGGGTGCATCACGTGTACATTTGAGCACTGTCTGGATCACCGTTTGGGAAGAGGTTACCCTTATCCTTCATCACTCCCCAACCTCACTATATTCTTTGGATTTTCAAGACTTTTGCACAGTCTCATCATTTAGAATATAGACTTTGTGTTTAGCTGGACATCAGCAATCACCATTTTTGTGAATATTTGTGTTCCATAATTTTTTAGCGCACTCTGTAATTGATGTTTTTCATTTGTTACAACCCCTCACATATCATCTGCATAGATTGCTAGCTCTTGGGACTACCATCACCTATCATTGCACTAGGTTACTCTCTCTTGCATACTTCATCTGCTGTCCCCTACCACCTGTTACTATTCATGATTGCTAAAACCTATCTGCATACTATCATCACCTACCACTCTCCTGAATACTACTACTAAGTGCTCACCATTCTATTGCCTGTCTCTCACCTCTATTCTATCATATACATTCTATCACTCCAGGAACATCATATCGAGTGTATGTATATTTGCATAACAGGCTGTACACAGTGATGAAGTCCTGAGAGTTGGATATGTTGTTCAACACATTCTCTACATGACTACTGAGTGTAATAATTCTGCAGCTGCAAATCCATTCACTAACAAAAAACGCATGAGCGTTACACTTAATGTGCTTCTAAAGCCAAAATGTTTTTTTTTCTACCTTAATACATACCCTGCATTAAGGTATAAAACGTTTTATTGCTTCCTGTCCTTCTTCCCTGTGTAAGTTCCATCTCTTCTTCCCACTGTTCCTCTTCACACAGGCACTCAGGCAGCCATTGGCTCCTGCTTTTGTGAATCAAACGCCGTGAGGAGGAAGTGAAGGGCTGGGCTAAGTGCCATAAACCCACACAGCTGTGTGCCCCCCATAGCAAGTGGCTCACTATGGGGGCACATGAAGATGAGAAGCCAAGATTGCCGTGACAGAACACGAGAAGAGGAGGTTTGGGGCCGCTCATGTGCAAAATCATTGCACAGAGCAGGTGAGTATAACATGTTTATTATTGTAAAGGAAAAAAAAAATTACCCTTATTGTCACTAATTGACACTAAAGTCACGTTGGAACAGGAAGGGGCCATCCTCAAACTATTCCCACAAAGTTGGGAGCATTAAATTGTCCAAAATGTCTTGGTATGCGAATGCCTAAAGAGTTCCTTTCACTGGAACAAGCCCAACCGCTGAAAAACAATCCTACACCATAATCCCCCCTCCACCAAATGATTTTGGACCAGTGCACAAAGGAAGGTCCATAAAGACATTTTTGAGCAAGTTTGGGGTGGAGGAACTTGACTGGCCTGACCTCAATCCGATAGAACACCTTTGGAAAGAATTTAGAGCACAGAACTTCTCTCCAATATCAGTGTCTAACCTCACAAATGCACTTCTGGAAGAATGATCAAAAATTCCCATAGACACACTCCTAAACCTTGTGGACAGCCTTCCCAGAAGACAATTATAGCTGCAAAGGGTGGGCCAACTTATCATTTAACCCAACGGGCTAAGACTGGGATGCCATTAAAGTTCATGTAGGTGCAAAGGCAGGTGTCCCAATACTTTTGGTAATATAGTGTAACTTTTAGGAAACCAGACTTGTTCTTTAACACTACATAAATAAGAAACTCATCTTTAATATCTTTTTATGCTATAAAACTCACTGAGACATTCCATATGTTACAGAAGACAGCTATCATAGGAGAGATAAATAAGTATGAGAAAATATGAAAAACTTATTTTCACTACATTTTCATGGCATAAAACTAATTTAAACATTTCATACATCACAAGAGATAGCTATCATGGGAAAGATGAATAAGTAGGAGAAAATATGAAAATGTGAGAAACTTATTTTCATAATATTTTGAAGTCCTAAAACTCACTTAAACATTGCATAAGTCACAAGCGTGACCCCAAGAAACAGGGAGGTGATGCCACATCCCACATACGTCATCAGACTCATTACGTACTCATCAAATGGGTTCATAGGTTTTCTTGACAAATCCTGAAAAAAAAATTAAATTAAAAATTAGTATGCTTGTCTTCAGCATCTCACAAAAAATATATACCTTGACAGTATGGACAGAAGCAAATATCCCAAAAAGAATATGTAAACCCAACAATTCATATTCCTAATATGTGCCTGCTGTGCCAGTTGATTGAACATAGGCAAGGATTAAAAGGTAAAGAAGCTGCTTATGTAAGTCAGCTGCTTAAAGTGCTTAGAAACGGAGGGTTTATTATCACTTTAATAGTTTGGTAAATGTGCAATGGCTCAGTTATAATTTCTCCAGTCTCCAAGTCTCATCTTGTACCACTAGAGGTCATTTACAGATCACAAAAAATTGAGTTATATGACTTCTTCGAGCACAGTTTGCATTCATTTCCAATAACTGAATGGAACAAATGTGTCTGTGTTCCCATGGCATCCTACAAGGTCATATTGTATTGTCTAACTGACATAAACATGAAAACTGACTGCTGAAATATGGGTGTAATATGGTCTTAAAGCGGTTGTATCCTCACAACATAAAAAAATAAAAAATAAAAACCTGCAAGACAAAGGAATATTGAGCTAGGGTGCATCGCATACTAGCTTATTATGAAATACTTACGTTAGAACGAAGCCCCGACACGGTCCCCCGGACAACGCTGAGGGAGCCGTTATGTTCCCTCGGCGTCTCTTTCGGGTTCGGCCGCATGCATGCGCGCGGGAGTTTTCTTTCCGCCAAGGAGCCGGCAAAGAGCTCTAAAGGTGACACCGCTGCTGTCAGCAGCTGCATGCAGGGCGAATATCTCCTAAACTGTGCAGGTTTAGGAGATATTCATTTTACCTACAGGTAAGCCTCATTATAGGCTTACCTGTAGGTAAAAGTTTAATGGCGGAGTATACTTCCGCATTAAATGTAGTTTTGTTACTCTCTTTAGATAACATACTGCAGCACAGGAATGTCTATTAGAGTAGGAGACCTGATCTTTCTCCAAGGCAGTTTCCCTTTTACTTACAGACATCCTACCCCCTCGGTGACTGGACAGTGAAAGCAGAATCGGACAACTCATAAAACCAGCTCTCTGTCACTCTGCGCTTTCCTCCTGTTAGGATTTTCCTTATACTGCAGCACATTTGACTGGCTGCTTGTGCTACTTCTCTCTCCCTCTCTCTGAGCTCTGCTGTGCAGGCTCTAAAAAAGAGCAAGAGGTTGATACCACGTCAAATTCAGGTAATTACTTGCTTGCATTTAAATATTAAAGCATTTGAATGTATAAATATTGTTACAGAACTTTTATATCTGCCTGGAGTTCAGTTTTAGAGGCTACATTCACCCACCTTTTGGGGAAAAAATAGTAAGTACAGAAAAAAATGTACATTTATTATTCTTCCCTGCTGGATTCTGCAGAGCATTGCTCCTATGATCAGTAGTCACCCGTACGGGCAGACAGTAACTAAAGAGCAGGAAGAACCAGTGCCCTCTTAGTTATTTGAGAACTACAAGCCATCTGATGTGGTAGAAGGGACTTGTAGTTTATTCATTCACAGATCACTGTGAATGACGCAGCTGTGTAGGGGGAGCCCTGCACAGTCCTGCTGTGTTTGAAAAGTGACAGCTAATGTGGGGAGAGGACCCCCCCTCCCCCCACAGTCATGGAGGGGGGCCGCTGGAGCATGTTACACTTTACACCCTAAATATAGGTCAGGTGTAATATGTAGCATGCTCCCAAAGGTGAACTTATCCTTTAAAGCAAATCTGTGCTCTGACCATGCAAGAAAAGCTACAAGTTTTCTTAAGGCCCTGTTCACACCTGACCATTTTTCAGGTTGTAAAATGCTCATCTCTGAAGTTCCAAAACGCCCAACAAGCAAAATCCTATTCATTTCAATGGCCCCTGTTCACATATGGGCGTTTTGTCGCCTGAAGCAAAAAGCTTGAAGCTTAAAAAAGTACATGAGCTTATTTTTTGGCAGACTAGCATTTTTAGTCAGATGTTGATGCCTGCCTCCAAACACCTGTAAAAAACGCCTAAAAAAACGACTAAAAAAGGCCTGAAAAATGCCTGAAAAAGCGTCTGAAAAATGCCCAAAAAAAAATCATGAAAACAAAACGCTCAGGTGTGAATGGAGCCTTAATGCGCCCATTCTCAGCAGCACATATTTACCTTTCCTGTGCTTTGCCGACACACTCTATATGTGCTGCAAGAAAAGAATATACCCTTCTGGGAATGGAGGAACATGTGACTCAATCCCCTTTGCCTTGAAGTAGAACTGTGGGCACAGAATGGGCAAACAAATATTTACATATTCTTAAAAAGCATTATATACATTTTAAAACAAGCCCTCACTGCAGCCACTCTGGAGTAATTAATCCTCAAGTGTCTCTTACTAAGCGCCCATTCACACCTGTCTTTTTACAGGTTTTTATGTGCTTTTTTGCACATTTATGTAGCACCCTCCTAGGTAGGTGCTAGAGAGAGAGAAAGTATAGTTTTGGATCTTTTCTGCTTACCAGAAGAATTGCCAGGTAAATATATATTGTTCTATGCCTACAAGAGAGCGGGATCTGCTAGTGAGGTCTGCTCATGGTGCTCTGGTGCAGCTCAGCCAGCTTGTCTGAAGTGTTTCACACTGGTCCAATAGGGAGGCATATTGGAAAGTGGAAGGAAACCTGACAAATGAGTGCACAGGCATTTAGTGCAGCCCTGGTGATTGGCAGAGAAAAGTGCATTGGTGCACGCTGGGATACTGTATAAATGCCAAGGGTACATTTGCTCGGGGTCTTTCAGCTGGAGAGCGGGGTCCCTCCTCTGTGGAAGTTGCCATGTGGCCTCAGGTGGTCAACCTGTGGGCCTAAGAGTTAGAGGGGAACTGAACCCGGAGGTCCTGCAGAGCTGATTGGAAGGGAGACAATGGAAAGGATCTGATTCTGCATACAGTGGGTACAGATCTGTGTGAAGAGGCCTGTCCTGAGGGGGGCCATCCCTTCAGCTAAAAGAGTCAGTGGACGGATGTCAGTAAAGGGGATGCTAAAGAATGTTCTGAAGATAATGTATTTCATCAAGTCTGTTGCTGGAGAGAGAGCAAGAAGTCTTAACCCTTCCCATACAAGTGGCAGTATGGTTAAAGCAGTGTGACTGCTTCCACAAGTAACCTGGTGAGGCTAAGTGAGAGTTGTCCTTATCACCTGTAAATAGTTTAAGTTGGAGTATCCCACTTCTCCCTTCTCCCATCCAAGTTCCACACTAAATATCAAAAACCAAAACCCTTGAACTGTTTATTAAGTAACAAGCCATTGGTAGTAAGGATGGATGCGGGAACTGTTCCTAAGTGACTGTCTGCAGTTAATCAGAGGAGACCCAACAAGTCATCACACAACAAGCCCTGCTGGGTGTCAATTGGCCCAGAAGTTGAAGTACTCCAGTTCGTCCAGTGAGGGGAAGGCAGGAGCCATTGATGTGGGGTCACCCAGTTTTCAGTATCGCTGTGGGTCCCTTGAAGAGGCAATCGATGACTGGGGATCAGGAGTGGAGGCTAAGTGGGACTGGGGAATTGAGGGAAGAAGTCGTCCTGCAGATTACAGTTCACTCAGTGAAGAGACAGAGGCAGCGGTTGTTTGAATGAAGTACACAAGGAACTCTGGGTTCTGTGAGGTCTATGCCACTAGGGTCCCAGATCTATGTCCACCTCAAACCTATGCCCGGGCTCGGGCACAGAATGACGGCTACTCCAACCTGATCAAGAAAGTGGAGACCCCTTACCCCCCACCTGGGAAAGGAGACAGGCAGAAACTCCCCAGGTTCTCACGTTTTCAACGCCTTGTCCAAAGGAAGGTGGCTATTGAGGCGTTACCGATGATACAAAAGTATCTCTAAACTCTGTCAAGATATCCCACACCTTGTAGCATTTTTTAGGCCATCCCCTAGATTTGTATGTGAATTTATACATTAGGATCTTATTGTTGACAATAAACTTCGAATAAAGTAGGGGCCTGCGAAGATTTCCATTTAAGGAGTATAGACTTGCGTGCATGCATAAAACAATAAAAGGCCTATAAAAGTTCTCATAGCAATAGAGGTAACCAGTAAATGAACTAGACCCAAAATACAAATGTCAATAGAAAATGGTACCGAAATGGTAGTAACCGAACTTCGGACAAGAATAGTCTTATGCCCGGACACTCCCAAAACACATGCATAAACGTGGCAGGATCTCCCGTACAGCGCCAGCATTGAGAGGAGTGTGAGGGATAAATCTTATGTAACCTTTGAAGAGTTAGATAAACTCTATGGAGAATCTTAAATTGCCTGAAAGGCATGTGTCAACTGAAGGTACCAGAACAAGTACGAATTAGGGAGAGCATATTTCATTGTAAGGGTATCAAAGGTCTGGAGGACGCCCCCTTCACAGATTTAGCTAAGATATTTTATCCCTTTAGAAACCCACACAACAGGGTAAGGAAACATGGAGAATTGCTTGAGAGAGGGTTTGTGTCATAGCGATGTATGAAGTGAAAACTTTTTAGAGGACTCTGGATGTAGCAATTGCCAAGCCATTTTAATGGCTCTCATATAATGGTAATTGGATATAAGGCTGACGGGCCTCTATATAGCATACTATGTAAGGCTTTGTAAGAACCCAAGTGTGCTGCCTCAAGCACTACAGCAGCATTGGTCTCCTATGCTACCAACCAGTTGTGTGCCTGAGTAAGTAAAGCGGCAAGGTAAAAAGCAAAGCAAAATGATCTGCATGTGACAGTCCACCCTCTGTCCATGGTCTTTGTAGTATTGCCATACGAAACCTAGACTGTTTTGAGCCCCATAGAAATTAGGCCATTGCAGACTCGAATTGCTAAAGTGGTTCCTAGGGGCATGACAAAAGATGCATAATATAGAAGGAAGCAACTTCATTTCTATGAGATTATTCCTGACCACGAGGGAGAGGAGGAGATGGGATCACGCCTACAAACGCTGCTTTGCTAGATATAATAGAGGCAATAGATTTAGGTCAGTGTATTTTGATGCTTTGGAGGAGATCATGACCCCCAGGAGCTCCTATTTAAAGGGCCATACACACTGGCTGAATATGGAGCGGCATCGGCAGGTTCAATAGAAACCGTCTGACAATCGGCCCGTGTGTACGGCAGCTGGTCCGACAGTAGCCGGCTGTTCAGCCAGCTTTTGTCGAAGGATCATGATCGAAAAAGCTATGCCGATCGGCATCTAGTGTCAGGCGCCTTTACTATGATGAGTGAACAGGCACCATTTTAAATAATAGTTTTTTTAAAGTTATTTAGCTTTGAGCTACAAAGTGCTCCAGTGTGAACGGAACCTAATTTATTCCCTCCTCAACCCCTCCACTACCAACATTAAATTGGCATCTTGCCAGCCTACTAATGTTCAGTGTAAAGACAGAGCATGTGCACAGTATGAGGAGAAACCAAAAATAAAATAACTGGCGCACAACGGGGAATAAATATCACCAGGGGCTATACCAATGTCACTGGACACACAATTAACCAGAGTGAATGATAATCAGTAAAAAGGGCAGATTGAGAAATCCATGTATGGCAAAGTCCATAAAAAAGTCCATAAAAGTCCATAAAAAGCTCAAGGTGCACTCCTGAGGCAGCTCTAGTGACAAGTAGAAGATTTGCTTGGGGCCAACTAGAACACAGGCGCCACTCTAAGTGCAGTAACTTGAAACTTTTTTATTTGGATAAACCGCTAGATAGGGGGGTACTCACAAAAGGGATGATTAAAACAGCTCATAAAACACACTCCGGTAAGGATCAGGATGGCTCGAGCGGTGACAAGTAGACAGGCTGTAGCGGTAGCTGCCGCACTTCCTCGTCCCGGGGACACTCGGCCTGAGGAAGGAGCGCATGCTCCGAGAACGCGTCGCCGGCGCCATGACGTAATCACGCTCGCGGAAGTGACGACGGACGGTCATCTGAGTGTCCCCGGGACGAGGAAGTGCGGCAGCTACCGCTACAGCCTTTCTACTTGTCACCGCTCGAGCCATCCTGATCCTTACCGGAGTGTGTTTTATGAGCTGTTTTAATCATCCCTTTTGTGAGTACCCCCCTATCTAGCGGTTTATCCAAATAAAAAAGTTTCAAGTTACTGCACTTAGAGTGGCGCCTGTGTTTTCTTACAGTATGAGGAGAGAGTGCAAAGTGCTGTGAACCAACTTGAACAACTTCAGTGAACCTGTTGCAGAAATGGGGATGGATTTCTCTGCATTGGCTGTAACTACAGAGATTAGTAAGGGCTTAGTTTAAAGCTTATTTAGTGCTTGAAAAAAAGATGTAAAAAACGAGAAAAACAGGGGAAAGGGAAAAGGATAAAAAAAGCACTGGAGAGATGTCGGACTTTACCGGTATCAAAAAGGAGGACTGTACACAGATATCTCTGGCCTAGGGACAATAATAATTCATTTGAAAGTTACACTATATCATTTATCATGTAATAACCCCACAGGTTGAGATAATATCAATGGGAGGACTCCCATACCATGGTGGGCGATTATCTTGATCTGGTTCAGAAAATTTAAAGCTAATACCAAGTAAGTGGAAATGAGCCAATAAGTACAATTAGGTTTTGCCCTTAGGGATGTTGATCAAATGGTTGGTTGATAATACAGTATCTCACTAAAGTACGTACACCCCACACATGAGTGTACATCTTGTATAACAGTGTAAATTTGCTGTCCCCTCAAAATAACTCAACACACAGCCATTAATGTCTAAACCACAGGCAACAAAAGTGAGTACACCCCTAAGTGAAAATGTCCAAATTGGGCCCAAAGTGACAATATTTTGTGTGGCCACCATTATTTTCCAGCACTGCCATACCCTCTTGGGCATGGAGTTCCCCAGAGCTTCACAGGTTGCCACTGGAGTCCTCTTCCACTCCTCCATGATGACATCACAGAGCTGGTGGATGTTAAAGACCTTGCGCTCCTCCACCTTCCATTTGAGAATGCCCAACAGATGCTCAATAGGGTTTAGGTGTGGAGACATGCTTGGCCAGTCCATCACCTTTACCCTCAACTCCTTTAGCAAGGCAGTGGTCGTCTTGGAGGTGTGTTTGGGGTCAGTATTTTGTTGGAATACTGCCATGCGGCCCATTCTCCGAAGGGAGGGGATTATACTTTGCTTCATTATGTCACAGTACATGCTGACATTCATGGTTGCCTCATTGAACTGTAGCTTCCCAGTGCCAGCAGCACTGATGCAGCCCCAGACCATGACACGCCCACCACCATGCTTGACTGTAGGCAAGACACGCTTGTCTTTGTACTCCTCACCTGGTTGCTGCCACAAACGCTTGACACCATCTGAACCAAAAAATGTATCTTGGTCTCATCAGACCACAGGTTCCAGTCCATGTCCTTATTCTGCTTGTCTTCAGCAAACTGTTTGTGGGCTTTCTTGTGACTCCTCTTTAGAAGAGGCTTTCTTCTATGACAGCCATGCAGACCAATTTGATGCAGTGTTCGGCGTATAGTCTGAACACTGGCAGGCTGACCCCCTACCCCTTCAACCTCTGCAGCAATGCTGGCAGCACTCATACATCTATTTCCCAAAGACAACCTCTGGCTATGATGCTGAGCATGTGCACTCAACCTCTTTGACCGATCATGGCGAGGTCTGTTCTGAGTGGAACCTGTCCTGTTAAACCGCTGTATGGTCTTGGACACCGTGCTGCAGCTCAGTTTCAGGGTCTTGGCAATCTTCTTATAGCCCAAGCCATCTTTATGTAGAGCAACGTTTTTTTTTTTTAGATCCTTAGAGAGTTTTTTGCCATGAGGTACCATGTTGAACTTCCAGTGACCAATATGAGAGAGTGAGAGCGATAACACCAAATTGAACACACCTGCTCCCCATTCACACCTGAGACGTTGTAATACTAACGAATCGCATGACACCGGGGAGGGAGAATGGCTAATTGGGCCCAATTTGGACATTTTTGCTTAGGGGTGTACTCGCTTTTGTTGCCAGTGGCTGTGTGTTGAGTTATTTTGAGGGGAACGAAAGAACAACAGCTGTTTAAAACAACTGTACATATGTGTGGACTTTATGGGCACACCATGAGACAGGTGTACACAAAGGTATATAAAATAAACATTTATTAATTCAAATATTAAAACCAATAACCATCTAAAATGGTGAAACTGACCAAATAGGAAAGGTCCAGATCACCAAACATTTATGCAAACGAACATAACTACTGAAAGTAAGTCATGTACACAATAGAAATACAATACATATCAAACAATGCGTGGATATGAGAGTACGTCTGTTCAAAGGTCAAAGCGTTTCACGGTAAGCTTCATCAGGACTGTATACAGCCAATTATATTCTCCTCCAAGCAAACAAGGCAAATACTTGGCTTTGGGTGGACACAGGGTGTAAGTGGAACCAACACGCAGGTCGCTATTTGTAGAGTAAAATGCAGATGGTGTGTGCAGGAAATCCGGACATTAGGACTAATAAATATCCACTGCTAAAGGTGTAAGTTTCTTGATGAGACCAATACACACAAGGCTAAATGGTCCAGATAGAGAAGATTTGTAATCTTGAGGGTAGGAAGCCTAAAATCCAAGGCTCCATATCCAGTAGTAGGCTTTGTAAAACTGCATATAAATAGTATCCCCTTGACCAGACGAGTGGATGAGTTCAGCATGTGCTGGAAAATAAGAATAAAAACAGTTGGCATAAGCAGGATAAGGAACTCCACGCCCCCATTTCAATGGCATTTTCCAGCATGTGCTGAAAAATAGAAAAAGAAACAGTTGGCATTAGCAGGATAGGGGACTCCACGCCCCCATTTCAATGGGCTTTAAATTCTGTTGTTGCTGACATCTCCATGATTTGACAAAGCGCATGTGCGCGAAATGCATCGTCACCAAAACCCTTCTCCCCTCTGCGTTGCAGGATGGTCAACAGGCATCTCATTCCAGTCCAGCACTTCTGCCTTGCACTGCGTTGACATCACACGGGAGCGTCAGGTGGACCCGGCTTGGCTCCCGTACGTCCATAACTCTGTACGAGCAGCTGCATGCCTGCACACCAGGGCAGTTTTTGCTCTACCTTTCTACACTGGTTATGGTGGCCATCAACCCTCTTACATCTGGAGCCACCGGTCTGGTACTGTATTTGGCTTTTATTGACTAAAGGTTTCAACGGAATTGGGTGCAATATACTGTATTGAGACTTTCCATTGGCCTTCATCATTTATAAGGAAATAGTGGTCATCATCCCCCCAGATAGCACTGTTCTTTCTGTTGCCTGCCTATTTTAGTACCTCCGTATACTAACTGTGATGGCTGCACTGGGTTGGCCCTACCATAGGGACAGTACGAATCTAAATATGGCTTAGCGCTTGGGACACCTTGCTGTTAACCTTCTCCTATTATTCTGATTGATTTTGGAGTCTGTAAAACTTGTTTTGGGAAGAATCCCATACATTTACTTCCTTGGCTTCTATGGCGTGTATTCACAATGGCCTGTGAGTAGGCTCTTATAGTTGCCAAATTGTACAATTTAATTTTAAAAACTGTATGTACACAAAGATTTATCATAATATGGACATAAAACGCTAAGAAGGTATTTTTAGTTAGTAACAATTATTTATGTATTTGTTTAGCTAGCTAATGATACATGACTGCTGCCACATTAGAAGAAACTTGAGCCATGGATGGCACCACCCAGCTCAACAAAAGCCAGCTTCAAAATTGAAGGAGCTGACATCAGCCAAACACTGACTGCATCATATCCCCATAGAACTTATTTAAAGTGATTGTAGTCTTGTTATATTTTTATTTTGTTAAATAACAAACATGTTATACTTACCTCCTCTGTGCAATTGGTTTTGCACAGAGCAGGCTGGATCCTCCTCTTCTCGAGTTCCTCTTTGCTTCTCCTAGCCCCTACCTCCTATCGAGTGCCCCCACAGCAAGCAGCTTGCTATGGGGGAACCCAAGCTGAGCTGCAGCTCTGTGTGTCCATTCAGACATGGAGCTGCCGTTCACTCCCCCCCTCCTAATTGGATAACTGACTTTGACAGCCGTGGGAGCCAAGGGTGCCGCTGCTGTGTCTCAGCCAATAAGGAGGGAGAGTCCCGGATGGCCGAGGGACTCGTGGACATCGCTGGACAGAGATGGGGCTCAGGTAAGTAATAGGGGATGCTGGGGGGACTGCTGCACATGGAAGGCTTTTTATTTTAATGCCTATAATGCATTAAGATAAAAAAAAAAATCTGCCTTTACAACTCCTTTAAACAAAACCATAACTGCCATTGCTGTGTATTATTGCTAAATAAGTAGTTTAGAGAAGGAACATAGCCAGCCTGACTGATCATGGATCCGAATTCAGCCAGTCCCTGCTGAAGTAGATGAAGTTCGATCCATGTATGACTGGCTCAATGAAGCACCCATATCTAAGGAGGTGTAAGCTGCAATACATAACATATTTTTTTTCTTAGGTTTAGATATCCATTAAGTCATCATATCAGTCCGTACAACTTGCTACAAAAACTACACATCTGTGTATACTTACAAGAAGAACCCCAAAGTGAGTAAGGTGGGAGCAGCTACACAAAGTGTAAGTAACATCTGTATCATCCATTGAACAGCCAGATTCATTCCATCCACCTATATTATCTGCACCAGGAAGAAAGGACACAATAATCATATAATCAGATCATTGTCAATTGTGGGTGCCCTAAGACATAACTTTCCCAGACAAGAAGGGTGCTAAAAGTATTTAGTATATTTATTTTCACAGGCACTTTTATAGCACCGCCAATTTACACAGCAATTTGCATACTTCACATTCACATTAGTCCCTACCCTCAAGTAAATTACAATGTGGGAGGAAACTAACACAAGCACATGGAGAACATGAAAACTTCATTCATATATTGTCTTTTCTGGGATCCAAACCGAGGACCCCAGTGCTGCAGGCACTGCTGTATTTTGGCCTAGGCCGACAAGGCCTAGGCCTAGGGCGGCACTTTGCGGGGGGCGGCAAAAAAGCTGCCCCCGCATGAAAAAAAAAACCTGATCCATTCTGTGAGTCCCGTCTGCTTGTCTGCTCCTGCCGCCTCTTTTACACACACAGTCTCCGGCTTTCGGCAGTGAAGGGGCGTACGAACTTGCTAGGGAGGGAGGCGTACAAACTTGCTAGGGAGGGAGGCGTACGAACTTGCTAGGGAGGGAGGGACTGGCACCCCCATAGAGCGGCCAGTGACTGGCCAGATCGGCTGCACTTAATTCAGTGGGTGGGGCGGAGCCTGTAGCTCCGCCTACCCTCCTCCGCACGGCATGTAAGGGATACTAACTTCTCCCCAGGGCAGGTCTATGTAGGAGGAGAGAGAGGAGGACAAGGGAACCCCAAGGACATCCGACAGCAGGTAGGTAGGAATCCCGATTTTAGGTTATCACTGCTATGGCTACAAATAATAATTCCATTTAAACTTTGACTTTCACTGCATGTGAACTGTTAAATGAGTTTGCATTCGTTTCAGCATGTGCAACCTGCTCCATGCATGCTGAAACCAATAGAAATGCATTTAACAGTTCACATGCAGTGAAAGTTCATGTACTGCAAACTGCTACAAGCTTTAACCACTTCTGGACCGGAATATTTTCCCCCTTAATGACCAGGCCACTTTTTGTAATTCAGGACTGCGTTACTTTAACTGACATTTGTTTGGTTGTTCGACTCTGTACGCTAAAAAAAATGATGTCCTTTTTTTCCCACAAAAAGCTTTCTTTTGGCGGTATTTGATCACCTGAACGCGCGCTTACCCCCAACAGCGCTCCTATGAACCAATGTACCCATACGTTGGTTCGCGCAGCCGAGCCAGCCTTCCGCAGTAATTCTGCGGAAGGCAGTCAGCAAGTGGTTGACCACTTGCCGACCGCCCGCTGCAGTTTTACTGCGGCATGTTGGCTCGGCTGCGCGAAACAGGAAGGGGTGTGGCATTTACATGAAGGGGTGGGTCGTAGTTAAATTAGGGGGTGCACGAATTTAGTCCGGCCTAGGGCAGCACAAAACCTAAATACACCACTGGCTGCAGGGCAGAAAGGTTAACCACTAAGCTGATAGAATTTCAGATTTTTATTGTTTTCCAAAAAGACTGCACTGTACTGTATTCCTTAGAAACTCTACTAATGCAGCTGCATAATCTGTATTCATAACCCAATAGATAAAAGATGGTTTAAAAGATTCCATAGCTTATTAATCCATTGCTTTATTTATTAAAAAATGTGTTCTTGCCAGTCATGAATCTAAAAGAATTAGAACTTTTTCACTTACCGTTTTTAGTGATGTCCCAAAATACACACTTTACTGGAAGCATGTCCTAAAAAAACAAAATAGAGTAATTTAAAAGGACATTGTAGTAACCAGGGCTGGAGCCAGCAGAGACCTTTGTGAAATACAAGTGGCATACTGTTGCTCTCTTTATAAGAGCAGATCCTATATAATTCTCTATTTTGTTTTTAACGTAAATAGTGTTAATTTTCCTGCCCTGAAAAAAATGGAGGTTGCCATTACTGACATCTCCTTTTTAAAATTCTAGTTTCCTAGCTGTCATGCTGATGCTCTTGCTTCAATACCTTGGGTTTCTGGCTCAGAGCAAATATGCAGAGTCCTAACTCTGGTTATCTGGAGCTACATATTGGTTCTGTGTCAGTGACAAGATAACCAGGCAACCAACATTTTCAGGGGAAGGTCTGCAATAGCAACTCAAGCATTTCCCCCATTACATATTTACTTAAAATGCAGCTAGATCCTAACTGACAATAGCTGTGAGGTTCTATAAAGTGTCTATTGAGAAGAACAGAGAAGCGTGTCCTTTGAAGTTGAGATAAAACACACAACTGTGAGAAACAGAGACTCATTCCAGTAATGCAGCCGTTAAATCCCTCGCCAGCTGCTGTCATCTCCTCCTGAGTTACTTCCAGGTGCCGGATTTTTGGCCTCTTTATTAACTATTCGAGGAATGACAGTAGGGATCGACTGATTATCGGCAAAGCCAATATATCGAGGGCCGATATGCACTTTCCCCGATATATCGAAATCGGCCCCTGAGGTTACCAATATTGCCGATATTTCAGGAAAGTGCTTGTACCAGAGTGATGCCTGCAGCTAGAGGCATCACCCCGGTACCGGAGTCCATAGACGACGGTCGGCTGTCTTGTAATGGCAAGCAATGCGGCTGAGAAGCCACTCGGCTGTCATTACAAGGAGCGGGAGGGGACGTCCCCCCTCCCGCCGCCTTCCGCGGCTCACCCGGGTCTCCCGTCTCATCGGGAGACCTGGGCAACCAGCCTGCACACCCGACGAAGACCCGATCAAAGCCACATTCAGTTCTGTTTGGGTTTCTGTGTAAAAACCTAGAAGTGATGTCAAGACATCACTTCCGGGTACTCTGCGCCAGTTTAAAAAAAAATGACGGCATTCAAAACAGCCAAACTACTTGGCGTTGTGAATGCTTTTAAGTGCAGAGGAGGGGTTTGGGGTCTTTTAGAGCCCCGGATCCCTCCACAAGAGTACCTGTCAAGTGATACAAAAAAAAAAAAAAATTTAAATGTACGAAAATATCGGCCAATATCGGTCAATACTGATATGCAATGGCCAAAATTTTGGTATCAGTATAGGCAACGAAAAACCGATATTGGTGGATCACTAAATGACAGCATCCCGCTCATGCACACAGGAATCTGTCATTTTTGCACAGCTGGCGTGTCATGGGAATGCACGCAGAGCTGCGCATGCACAGCTCAGTGTGCATTCAACACAAAGCTGCGGGCAGGCAGGTAAAAATTTGTTATTGCAGAAGAGATATAGCATACCTCTTCTGCAATACAAATCTACCTGCTTGCAGTTTTTTATTACGTAAGTTTAGTTCCACATTAACCTCCAAGCTTCTACATTTGTAATATACCCTTATGGTAATATAACTTACCTCATTGGCAGCAATGTGCTGTAGCTTGATTCTAACTGGCTGGTCTAATTTCTGTATGGTAACTCCTTCTATAGTGGCACTGATGACATAAGTGTTTAATTTGTATTCATCTAAGGTGTGATCCTACAAAAAGACATTAGTAAATGATAAACATGAATAAGAATTAAATCTTTAATGCATTAAATTCATGTTTGCATATATGTATAGTATATATAAATATATATGTATAGATAAAGTATATGAGATATATGAGATAGATAGATAGACAGCATAGATAGATAGAATCATGCTGACTATATCAAATGTTATACCAATTATAGAATGTCTAGTTTGATAAAAAAAAAATACTATTAAAATATATTCATATTTTATTAATTTGGGAGGATTTTTTCAGAATGTCAAAATAATATCGAGACAGGTCAGAACATTTTAAATCATAAAAGATAGATAGACAGACTGACAGACAGACAGATAGAGTTAAATACAGTACAGTACATCATAGAAGGAGAGACAGATGAACATACTGTAAATGAAGTATGTGAAAATGACTCTGGAGTCCATTTTCCTTTCACTTTACGTTTGAAGCCTTATTGAACATAACAGTTTTGCAAATTTACCTTAAAAAGTGATACATTTCCTAAAAAGTTGAACTGCAATTTAGAGGCTGTTAATCCAGCTTTGTCTCCTATTACTTCAGGCAGATATATGGAGGCAACAACGTTTTCAGTTGGAGGTTTTTCCGATAAGATCTGTTGGAAGAAATTACTTTTACAAACCCGTATATATTGTCTATTATATTCAACAATAATCTCTACACAAAAAAAGCTGAATAGAAAAGAAAAGATGGAACTGTGTGCCTGCAGTTAAAAGTTCATTGTCAGACAGGATGTTCCTAGGCATGGATAGATATACTGAGTGATTGGGGAGAGAAACAGACATGTCAATGGCTGAGAGGACTCATAATTTTATTTCATCATTGTACTTGTAAAAAAAAACAAGCCACCACATTTTGGAGATTTATGGGACCACCTTTATCAGAGCTCAATCTCTGGTGAAATTTGGACTGGATTGATGCAAATAAAATTCAAAAGGCTCAAAGTTGAAATCTTAGTTCAGCATCAGTTCAGTCAAGTGTTTAACAGATAATATCCCCTGATAAAGGATGAAACTTAAAACCCTGAAGCAAGTTAGCTTGTTTCTTCCCAATTTACTATGATGAAATTAAAATATTTGGACCATTGTAATACTCCTCCCCTTTAAATCATTTAGATTTTGCCCAAAGAACCCTCCAGAATCTCTTTCCTGCATTAAAAAAGGCTAACCTGAGTCACTGCACTTTATATACATTACTCCACTCTTCCAAACCTACTTCAGTATCTCAGATTTATTCCTATTCAAAAATGTACATTGTCTGACCTGTGTTTGGGTAGTAGGTGAGATGTCAGCAACCCACATAGAATGTGCTGCAAGCATCACTTCTTAAACCCTTATACTTTTGTCAAAGATTTAGGAATTTGTTACAATGTAAACAATATAACACAAGGATTCTGTGGTGAGCATTGAAAATATGTCAAATGCAGGAGAAAAAAGCACCCCTTTGATGACATGTGGCAGGACAACAAAGTGTAGTAAAAGGCTGCTGAAAACATTCAACAATTTTTACTACACACCTGTACTAAGGGGGTATAAAGACTATCACTGCTAATGACTACCTCTGGAAATACTAGTCCAGACCCTGGAACAAGTATGTAGGTCAGAAATTCTGGATGTGAACCCTCACATATACCCACTGAAGTGAACAGCCTCAGATAATAAACAGAGATGGGACAAACCTTCCTACATAAGTTCTACATGCATATCTGCTGTCTTCAGATTTCTATATGCTTTAGAAAGTGCACACCGTGTTAAAAATTTGTTCTTCCTGTATCAGCAGTGGGAGTGGAGTCTGGGCATGCACTGTATGTGAGCTAATTGGAGAAAAGGGACACACCCCCACTCCACATAGGCAACAGAACAAAGAAACTTGCAGAGCTGTGCTGTGAATAGACAAGCTCATTGCTTATCTGTCTCTAAGTCCCTTCCCCGACACAAATTTTCGGCTGTTTTTATCTTCTGTGTCGGAGAGCTTGTCAGAAGTTATTATGCTGATAACAGAGGAACAGAGCAGCAGAAAGGCATGGGACTTAGGGCTTTGGAGAGAGATAGGTAAACACGACAGATATATGTGCCTAGGTCAGATTTCATGAATGAGGTTTACATCCCATTTAACTTCTTAAGCTCAATGACTCAGAGTACTGATCCTAAAGACAACAGGGCCACTAGCACTTTAAGAAGGGGGTCTGCAGTGGCAGCCTTTGTGTTTCTCTCTGATCTCATCAGATGCAGAAAGCAAAGAATTGTGAAGACAATGCATGTGAACAATTCTAGCTTTACTAATTTTACTGGCCCTTTAAATAGGAACTATGGTAGGAAGTGGACCAGGATGTAGTGTAAGAGTCAGCTTTTATAAAACCCTAAAGGTTCTACGGAGATTGCTTTATGTTCCTTGAGCAGTGAGCACTGGGCATTGGGGCTCACTCGGAACAGAGAGCAGTCACTAGTGATGTACCACAAGGCTCCGTACTGGGTCCTGTTCTATTTAATCGCCATGTAAGTGATATAACTAAAGGTTTGTTGGGCAAGGTATGTCTTTTTTTGCCGATGATACAAAGATGTGTAAAAGGTTTGATATCCCCGGAGGTTTCTGTAACATGGAACCTGATTTGGCATTGCTGGAAGAATGGTCAAAGCAGTGGAAACTGCAGTTCAATATTTCTAAATGTGAAATAATGCACCCAGGGGAAAAATAATCCATTGACAGAGTAAAATATTGGAAGTACAGTATTGGCCAGCTCTTCAGAGGAAATGTTTTTTGGGGTACTTTTTTCAGATGATTGCAAAATGAGCAAACAGTGCAACAATGCAGTGAGAAAAGTGAATAAAATGCTAGGATGCATCATTGGAGGGATCATTCACTAGCAGGATAGAGGTGGTCCTGATTCCCCTATATAGATATTTAGTTAGACCCCATTTAGAAGGCTATGTCTTATTTTGGAGATCTCAATTACAAAAATATACTGATAAGATGAAACCAGTTCAGAAATTGGCTGCAAAACTTGTTAACGTTCTGAGGGATAAAAGATATCAGGAAAGAATTCAGGAACTTAATGTGTACAGTCTGGAGGAAAGAAGGGAAAGGGGAAATATGACTAAAACCTTTAAATATATCAAAGGGGTGAATAAAGTTCAGGAGGGCAGTATTTTAAATATGAAGCCAAGACCAAGAACTCGGGGACATGACCTCAAACTAGCAGAAGGAAAGTTAACATAGATCTATACTCAAAAAAAAAGTAAAACAAAAACAGAAATTAAAGCGGAGTTCCGGGCACAGATCTCATTTTTTAATGAATATACCCCCGGGACAGTCAGGGCTAGCACATTCCACAATGGCTAGCCTCTGATCTGATTCTCGCACTTACCTGCAAGAAGAAATACTTACTTTGAAAATTTCTTCCACAGCGTTTCCATCTCTCTTGTGGGCAGCTGAAGCCGGCGCGGTCCTCTTCGGTGTCTTCTTCCGCGTCTTCTTCTCCCAGAATGCGCCGCACCGGCCCCTCTCGTCACTTCCGGCGCGGCGCCGCATTCCTAAACAGCTTCTGGGCATGCCCAGAAGCTGTTTAGCAGGGGAATGCGGCGTCGCCCGGAAGTGACGTGCGGGGCCGGTGCCGTCGCATTGATTCCTGGGAGCGATGACGTTCAGCTCCCAGGAATCATCGCGAGGCAGGAAGTGACGGGGTGAGCCTCGGCGCTGGAGGAGGAAGCACCCTGAGGTGAGTATTTACGATCTTCGATTACGAGGTAAGTATACAAAAAAAAAAAAAAAATAACTATCCAATTCCTTTTCAGGTTATGTGTAGCTAGCGGAGGGGCACAAAAAAAAAATACCGATTTTGTGCCCGGAACTCCGCTTTAACATATATATATATATATATATATATATATATATATATATACTTTATATATTTAAAAAAAATTGGGCAGACATGATGGACCACTTGGTCTTTTTCTTTACCACCAGTGTAAGAAAAGCTTTTTTTCTGATTTTCATTTTAAGGGGTCATTTTATACTAACCATAAGTATGTAAGAACATTTCTCCACTGATGGGAATTTTTCCACTAACCACTAATGTAAAGCAACACTACAATTTTTACTGTCCACATTTCTTTTCTAATCATTATTAGTATTATATTTTTCATTGTATGATTATTACAAAAAGCAAAATGGAGGGAGATATTGAAAAATCATCTGCTCTGGGTGTCAAATATGTTAGATATACAACATTCCTTATTCCTTTTTTTCCAGGGCTTTTTTTCTCAGAGAATAGTTGCAGGAACTCCCCCCTTCTGAGTCCCCTTTGTCTCCACTCCCTACCCTCCTCTGAGCATCGTCCCTTGGTTCCACTCCCTACCCACCTCACAGTACTGCCCCAAGTATCATTTTTTGGTGCTAAATAATTTGTATGGCACTTGTTCTTGTCTAATAACAATAAAAGCAGTAAAATAGATCCCCTAGAGCCAGCAACAATAGATCCTTTAGCAACAATAGATCCCTCACACATTAGGCTCCCCCAGCAATGGGCCTCACCCCAGCAACAATAGGTTCCCCCAGCTACAGTAGACCCACCACAGCAACAATGAACCTCGCCTGGTAACAACCGCCCCCCAGCAACAATATAACCCACCACAACAACAGTAGATCCCCTACACAACAATAAACCCCCCACACATTGACAATGGACCACTCACTGCAAAATACCACCCCCAGCAACAAAAGATCCACCCCAGCAACATTAGGCACCCCAGCAGCATTAACAAATCTCCCAGTAGCAAGCATCAATAGACCCTCCAGCAGCCAGCAACAATAGACCTCTCCCTCAACAGTAGATCCCCACCAGCAACAATAGATCCCCAAGCACCCAGCATCAATAGACCCTGCATCATAACCCACACCCCTTGCTATTACATACATTCAGTGCTGAAGGTTCCAGAACTGCGTTCCCCCTTGTTCCTGCTGAAAAAAAGTCCTGTCTTTTTTATTATTATCCTTATAATCTACTGATCATTCTAATGTACTATGAGCCAAGGATATCATTTTTCACAGGGCTTCCCTGAGATCCATAAATAGTTTAAAGAATTCTTCTGTCTCAAAAAGATTTGGAAAGGCCAGCATGAGTAATGCACCTCTCTGCCTGCTTAAACTACCTGTAATCACTTCTACCAGGTCCCACCATCCTCTACCCTCCTCTGCCATATGACTGATGCTTTATTATAGAGTGCAACAGGGTTGCAATATATTGCAGAAAGATTGTCAGGTAGCCTGACTGAGTTAGGTGAAAACGGGTTATGAAGATGTTTGCATGCATGCCAAGGCAGCAGCGACCATACCTCCAAGGTCTGTGTTTGCGGATAAGCTGTTACAGTGAAATAATGGTCTTGAAAACTACTGAAGTTAACATGTGATACTAGTAAAGCCAAAGAATCAGCAGTGACATTTGCACTCTCCCCAGGAAAATTCATTCTGAATCCAATTTCCTCTGTAATGTTTAGGATCCTTTAAATGAAAACAAAGTTAGAAGAATGATTAGTAATTTAAACTCAGTCATAATCAATGTTTTTAGTGTAAAAAGCTGAAATCCAGACAAGCATCTAAATAACATGTTAAATACATATAAAGCCAACCTGGGCAAATTTTGGCCCCTTGGCCACATCTAACCCTTTTGCTGTCCCTATCCAACCCTCGATGACTCTGCTGTCACTAAGGATGCTGACAGGCTCAGAAAGGCACATTGACAGATGTCTGTGTGGAGAGCTGAAGGAACTGGAAGGAGACGGCCTGAGAAGCTGATCAGTACAGTGGGGAGGCTCAGTTCTGGTGGGAGTACATTGTCCAGGAGACATCCTGATGCTCTTCTGCCACTCTGCTACCCGGCCAAGTTCTTCCTGTGTTAGCTGCATGCTGCAAACCTCAGGAGCCTTGCACCTGTTCTTCACTCCAGGTCAGGATCTACAGAAATCCCTGCTGTACAGATCCCAAGCTCTCTCCTTCCATTCACAGTGTTTTTCACAGGTGGTGAGGAGGTATTACATCTCTTCCTCACCGCCTGGTTTTCCCTATAATGCCACACTACCACACCACAATCGCATGCATTGCCCATGGTTGTGGTGTAGTCCCACTGAACTCAATGGTTGAGTTTGAGAAGCGGTGTCAAACTTTGCACCCCAAGTTAAAAATGTGCAGTTGTAAAGCAAAGCATGGTGGCCCTTCCGACTGCTGTTTTACAGTTCAGGTGGGTAGCCAGAGAGTAGTAAAACCGAAGCTCAGCTACTAGTTTTTACCACCCCCTGACCATCCACCTGAATGAAACCTATTTTTGAGCAGTTCCTAGTGCCAGGTATTTGTTTTCCATATGTGTATGTACTTATGGACCTTTCCAAGTCCAAAATTAATATTGAGCAGAATTAAGTTTGGCCCTCCACAACAGTCTGTTTCTCATGTGGCTCCATGGAAAAATGAATTGCCCACCCCTGTTTGAAGCTTTTTTGCCTATACTTTTAGTCTTGAGATTTAAACAGCCCCATCACACAGCACAGCCACTTTCTCTATTATAATTATGGCCCCATGCACATGGGTGTTTAGTACTTGAGAATGGGGCTTCTGTGTTCAGCCTCGGGTGGAGGGCACAGGTGTACCATCTTCCTAGCTGGCAGCCTGTCAAACTCTATGAGAGGCTGACAGCTGCTGCGGCTGGACAGGGTTCGGTGGTGCACTCAACAGTACTTCTGTTTAGGACAGTATGCGCCAAGGGACAAATTTCCTGAACATGGACTTCCATTCTGGGCAGTCATCCCTGGGTGCATACTGCACTAAAAGAAACTACATCTAGTGAAACTGTCTAGCCGCAGCAGCTGTCATCCTCTCACAGAGTTTGGTTAGGTCCTGAAGAAGCTCACAGTGATTGGCAAGGGAAACATATCAACATAAAGACGGCATCACGCCTGGATGATGATCTGAATGTGTCCTCATGTTCTATGGACTATAGCTGGAAGGAGCTGAATGTGGTGGCAGGCCCGCAACAGGCCAAAAGTGCAGTGTGGAAATGGCTCCTCTTGAACTAGGAGAGACTGAAGACACGTAAGTGTGGAAGGGGCAGCAGAAAGTGAGAGACCCTCAATAAGGAGAACGTTACAATAACATTACTGTGCTCCTGCTATGTGTGTATCTCTCTGCTTGCCCGAACTCAGTTTATTCTGCGTTTCTTCACTGCCAAGTTTAACTTTAACTCTTACCTGGCTAAACACATGTGGAAAGTGATTGTTAAATATCTATGGAGAAAACGAATTGTCTCTGTGAACTGACAGATTATTGCTTTCATCTAAGAGCATGCTGAGCATCAATTTCAAAACCACATGTAATTCAGCTGTGCTTGCTTTTGCCATCTATGGATTTCAACCCAAGTGCCTCATTTTGCAATCTGAGGTTAAGGCTTGCTTGCTGCATCTAACGCTAATTCTGAGACTCTGCATTAACAGTTATTGTTTGCGTCTGCATTTCCACTTTTGATGTTGAAGTTTTAATCAGCTTAGTTATTTCTTTGACATAATTAATAGGGTACTTATTTTACCATACTTGATTATAATAATCTGATTTTGCTGGTCGGTTGCTGTAGATGCCAGCTTGAATTACCATTATTGCTGTAATTTTTTTTCTTATGTACCTAGGTATGTTTGCACTGTATATCTGGATCTTATTGGCTCAAATGACATGTTATCGGCCAAAAGGATGCTGCAATTTCGGACTCATTGTAAAGGGCTAGCAATATCGTCATCCCACTGTTGGAAGGTGTTTGTTGATATATATATTTTTCTAATTGCAAAAACAAAGAGTTAAATAATGTATGTCCGAAGAGTCAGTCTCATATAATAACTCACCCCGCGCACAGTAATCAAATGAAAGATAAGTGGCAACAAACACTAAATTATAAAAGACGCACAGTCTCAAAGCAGCTGCTATACACAAAGAAATGTTAGGAAAGGTGTTGAGGATATTAAACCAAGTAAAACAAACTGAACATTAGCAGCGCTACAATACACAGGTCTATTGTATAAAACAATATCCTTAAAGACTCATATGATATGTGTGTATACAGTCCATGCAGTGATAAACTGGCACAATCCGTCCACCTGGGCAGGGGAGTGAGGGGTCCTGTCTACTCTCCCAAAATTCAAGCCCACTCCAGTGCTCCCCCCCTTAGATTGAACACTCACCAGAAACTGGTGAATATAGAGCCTTCAATGAGGTCCACCAATCAGCGGGTATATAGATCACTGCTGGGCTGCTCCTTCCTCCAACTTTTCCTCAGTTCAAGAATTCATGTAATCGAACAAAGTGGAGGCAACAATAGTGTAATTCCGTAACACTTTATTAAGATCACACACAATGCAAACCCCTCTCCCCTCCAAATGGCTACTTACAAGAGGGCAGTAGAGTGCAGGCATAAAGCTCAAAATATGTACACCTGATGACCATTCCAAACCATTCCTGTAGCAAATAGGAATAACGGATGATATCCAGTGTGGAAGGTATAGCGACCGCACACATCGGCTCTGACGTTTCATCCACTTGACTTCTTCTGAGAGCCCGATGTGCGCGGCGCGGTCGTAATCCTTTAATGCAGACGCCGGCGCATGCGCACCAGCATCCGTTTAGGGGTCACCCGGAAGTGTAAGGTGTTTAGTGCACATCCTGCATCGGTGTTCCGATGTTCGGATGTGCACTTCCGGCCGGACGTGATGACGCCCATCCGCCGTCAGCCTGAGACCCGATGATCGATGACAACTTCCGGTTACACCCCGGAAGTTCATCATCGTCTACCTCGGAAAACACCGGCTCTGCAGACACCCCTTAACATCGGGCTCCAGACTGGGCAATGGATCTTACTGGACCCATACAATCACCAAACCGGATCACCCTCCCACTCGACTATATCGCTGTATACCAGCATATATACCCGGGGCAATTTACACCAGTATTAATAGTACAACGCATCCATATTTATCACTGAATGCCTTGCACTTGACATCAGCAAATAGATGAAAAGTACTAATATTATGCATACAATAAAAATATTAAAAATCGAGCATCACATATGCAGTCTGATACATATAGTACATTAATAGAACTACATCAATAATACATAAATAGCAGCAAAAAATTCATAAGCATGTATATCTAAAATATTAAAATATTAAAATCTTCCAGAAATGTATAAATATACGTACATATAAGGACATATATAAACTCCAATTTGGAGTGACCGTAAACCCGATCTTAGATCAATAAATAAATAAATAAAAGAATACCCAATATATCAAAATTATATATAAAAACAGACACAAGAAAAAAGAACAAAAAAGCAACACCAGGGAAAGAAAAAAGGTTCAGCACCTGATCTTTCTACAAACCTATATACCCACATCAGATGATTACAAAATGGATGTTAACCTACATATGATGCAATACGTGCTGCCACCCAGAAAACTGGATAAAACCCCATCCTTACAATTAATAATTGCTGATAAAGCAGTTAATATCCAGATCAACATTTAAACCTTTGGGGTGCAAACTATCCGTCAGGTAGATCCAGTGTGTTTCGCGCTTCGAGACCTCACGAACCCTATTTGAGCCCCTCCATACCGATTCCACTTTCTCTGTACCCCAAAATCTGAGGTGAGTAGGGTCCCTATTGTGGAAATCTCGGAAATGGAGTGACACACTGTGATCCTTAAAACCATTACGGATATTTGTAATGTGTTCAGACACTCTCGTGGTTATTGTCCGTTTGGTCCTCCCAATGTACAGTAAATTGCACGGACACTGCAAACAGTAAACCACATGAGTGGTATTGCAAGTGATTAGGTCTTTTATTTCGAAGGTTTGAGCATTTGAAGGCGATGTGAAACTGGTAAAATTCCTCAAATGAGTATTCACCTGTTTACATGTCTTACACCTCCTACATGCAAAAAAACCCACTCTCTCGCCCCAGAACATGACAGGTTTCTTGGGAGGGTCTAATACTTTTTTTACTACCTGATCCCCAAATGTTAGTCCCCTTCTGTAAATGAAGTTAGGAGGAGAGCGCCGGCGTCTGCATTAAAGGATTACGACCGCGCCGCGCACATCGGGCTCTCAGAAGAAGTCAAGTGGACGAAACGTCAGAGCCGATGTGTGCGGTCGCTATACCTTCCACACTGGATATCATCCGTTATTCCTATTTGCTACAGGAATGGTTTGGAATGGTCATCAGGTGTACATATTTTGAGCTTTATGCCTGCACTCCACTGCCCTCTTGTAAGTAGCCATTTGGAGGGGAGAGGGGTTTGCATTGTGTGTGATCTTAATAAAGTTTTACGGAATTACACTATTGTTGCCCCCACTTTGTTCGATTACATGAATTCTTGAACTGAGGAAAAGTTGGAGGAAGGAGCAGCCCAGCAGTGATCTATATACCCGCTGATTGGTGGACCTCATTGAAGGCTCTATATTCACCAGTTTCTGGTGAGTGTTCAATCTAAGGGGGGGAGCACTTGAGTGGGCTTGAATTTTGGGAGAGTAGACAGGACCCCTCACTCCCCTGCCCTGGTGGACGGATTGTGCCAGTTTATCACTGCATGGACTGTATACACACATATCATATGAGTCTTTAAGGACATTGTTTTATACAATAGACCTGTGTATTGTAGCGCTGCTAGTGTTCAGTTTGTTTTACTTGGTTTAATATCCTCAACACCTTTCCTAATATTTTTCTAATTGTTGAAGATTTTAAGCGTATTGTTGGAATAAATAAAGTTGTGTCAATTTTTACTAAGCTATACTGCAGGGTGAATTGTTATTACCACCTTTTGTCAGCCTGTCCTTAACAGATGAATTATTTTTGTGGTACCACCAAGCCCCACTGCTGGCAGCCTGTCAAACTATATGAGAGGCTGACAGCTGCTACGGCTGGACAGGGCTGTGTGATGCACGCAGCAGTACTTCCATTTAGGACAGCATGCGCCAAGGAAAACATTTTCTGAACACAGACTTGTGTTATAGGCAGTCATCCCTGAATGCATACTGCACTAAAAGAAATTACAGCTAGTCACACTGTCTAGCCACAACAGCTGTCATTCTCTCATAGAGTTTGACAGGCTGGTTGCAGTGGGGCAGGACAGCACTCCTATATCCTCTGCCTGTGTAAACTAAATGCCAGAACCCCATGCATTGGAGCTAAACACCCAGTGTGCCTAAGGCCTAAGAAATACACTGCTTACACCACCTTACCTCAGCCCCAGTGATTTAACAATGAAGAAGCAACAGCAGAATGGCCAGGCCATCCCCCTGCTCACTCTGCTTTCCTATTAACTTGATCATCTTCAGCATATTTTTTTACACCTGTTCTGATTGGCTCCCAGCACTGCTCTTCCCAGAAAGCTGTACAGGGGATTTCAAGAAATAGGATGCCAAATTCTAGCACTTACACTGGTTACATTTAAAAAAACAGAATTTTTGTAAAATCTTACCTGTAAAATTCCTTTCTCTGAGTCCTCCGACAGTCGCCGCCACTTCATATTCATCACTAATGGGGTTATTGACCTTTGCTCCGCAGGAGTAGCTAGGCAACAAAATAGTTAATATCAAAGCTTTTAGCATATCCCACCCCTAGGGGGTGGTCCCCTCAGTCAATACCTCCCTGCTTCCTGCATTCCCAACTCAGTTTCAGTAGCATAGCACTAGAGTACAAAAACAAACCCCAAAAGAGGGGCGGGGGCGGCGACTGTCGGAGGACTCAGAGAAAGGAATTTTACAGGTAAGATTTTACAAAAATTCAGTTTTCTCTTACGTCCTCCGACAGTCGCCGCCACTTCATATTCATCACTAATGGGGACGTCCCATAGCAGTGTAAACATGAGGGGTGGGAAAAAACGCAGCCGCGCCTAAAGCAACGCAGTACCCACATCAGAAAAAAGGGAACCTTACCAAAGTAAGAAAACCAACTGGGCAACATGAAAAAAGTATGCTCAACAGGAGCAACAACCCAGGAAAAAACAAGTAACCTAGGGATAAAAACATCCCAACAGCCAAGGACCCAAACAAGGGACCCTAAGGCACTGCCGCACTAAGAACTTTACGGCCAAAGGAAGCATCTGCCGATGCCTGAACATCCACCTTGTAGAACTTGGAGAAGGTGTGAACGGACGCCCAAGTCGCCGCCTTACACACCTGGGCCACAGAAGCCCGATGATGACAGGCCCAAGACGTACTCAGAGATCTGGTAGAGTGCGCCTTCACAGGTAAGGGAGGAACCTTTCCCTTCAAAGCATAGGCCTGCTCAATGGTCTGTCTGATCCATTTGGCGATGGTGGAAGCCGAAGCTGCCATGCCCTTCCGAGGTCCCTCTGGAAGGACAAATAGAGAATCCGACTTGCGAAAGGACTTACTCGAAGACAGGTAAACCCTAATCGCCCGAACAACATCCAAGGAATGCAAAGCCACCTCCTTCGGATGTTTAGGCTTCGCGCAAAGCGAAGGCAAGACAATGTCCTCATTGAGGTGAAATTCCGAGATCCTTTTCGGAAGAAAAGACGGGTTAGGTCGCAAGACCACCTTTTTTAAATGAATCACTAAATACGGAGATCTGCAGGACAAAGCTGCCAGCTCCGACACTCTGCGAGCCGAAGTGATCGCCACCAAAAAGGCGACCTTCTTGGACAACATAGACAACGAGATCGCCCTGATCTTTTCAAAAGGAGCATGTTGCAACACGGACAGAACAAGGTTCAAGTCCCATGGAGGCAAAGGTTCCCTCCTAGGAGGGACCAGATGTTGCACCCCTTGAACAAAGGTGTTAACCAAAGAATTAGACGCCACAGGGCGTTGAAAAAGAACGGCCAGCGCAGAAATCTGACCCTTAATCGTGGCCAACGCCAAACGCTGGTCCACGCCCGTTTGAAGGAAAGCCAACACTCTCGATACCGAGTAAGAACGAGGGGAATACCCCCTGGACTCACACCAGGCAAAATACGCCTTCCAAGTACGGTAGTAAATTTTACCCGAAGAGGCTTTCCTAGCCTTGATCAAAGTGGGAATGACTTCAGGGGAGAGACCCCTATCCTTCAGGACCTGGCTTTCAACAGCCAGGCCGTTAAAGCCAGCGACCGTAAAGCAGGATGGAATATCGGTCCTTGAGACAGGAGATCTTCTCGAAGAGGCAGACGCCACGGAGCGTCGACCGCCAGATTCACGAGGTCTGCGTACCAAGACCGGCGAGGCCAGTCTGGCGCCACCAGAATCACCGTGTGCGGTTTCGAGGCTAACCTGCGAAGGAACCTGGATAGCAGCTGAATCGGTGGAAAAGCATACATCAGACGATACTGACGCCAGGGCGCCACTAACGCGTCTGAAGCGTCTGCCCGAGGATCGCGCATCCTTGACACAAACTTTTCCACCTTGTTGTTTAGACGAGACGCGAACAGGTCCACATCTGGGGACCCCCACTTCACGCACAACATCTGAAAGACATCCGGGTGAAGGGACCATTCCCCCTGGTCCAAGGTCTGGCGACTCAGATAATCCGCCTGCCAATTCTCCACCTCCGGTATGTGAACTGCAGGTATCGCCGGGACGTGTGTCTCGGCCCAAGACAGAATGTCGGCCACTTCTCGAGCCGCGCGGGCACTCCTGGTGCCCCCTTGGTGGTTGATGTAGGCCACCGCTGTGGCATTGTCCGTCTGCACCCGAACCGGACGGCCCTGTAGCCTGTCCATCCAACGCAGAAGGCAGAGGTAAATCGCTCGCAATTCCAGAATGTTGATCGGAAGGAAGGATTCCTCCTTCGACCAAGTTCCCTGGAACGCCCAGAACACCACCCCAGCCCGACAGGCTGGCATCCGTGGTGATCACCATCCACGAGAAAGGACGAAAAGACTTGCCCCCCGACACCGCCGGGGACCGGAGCCACCACAGAAGATCCCTTCTGTTGCTTTGGCTCAATGAGATCCATAGATCCAGAGATTGCGGTCGCCCGTCCCACCTGTTCAGAATCTCCGCTTGGAGACCCCGCGTGTGAAACTGGGCGAAGGGAATCGCCTCGAAAACCGAGACCATCAAACCCAGACACCGCATACATGTCCGGAGGGACGAGCACTGATTGTCCCTGAGGGACTGAAATTCGTCCTGAAGCATCCGTAGCTTGTCTTCCGGCAGGAAGACCTTCGCTTGAACAGAGTCCAGGATCATTCCCAGGTAGGGAAGACGAACCGATGGACACAGAGTCGACTTTGGAAAATTTATCGTCCACCCGAACTCCTGCAGAGTCTGCATCGTGATGGACAGGTCGTTCACCAGGCCCTGACTGGTCGCAGACCGAATCAGGATATCGTCCAGATAACCCAGGACAGAAATGCCCTGGGCTCTCAATAAAGCCAGAACCGGCGCAAGTAACTTGGTGAAAACCTGCGGAGCCGAAGCGAGACCAAAGGGCAACGCCACAAATTGGTAATGATCCTCCGCAATGGCGAATCGAAGGTACCTCTGGTGACCCTCGAAAATGGGGATGTGAAGGTACGCATCCTTCAAGTCGATGGAGGCCATGAATTCCCCCGCAACCAGAGCAGCTACCACTGATCGCAGGGATTCCATGCGGAACTTGCGAACCCGCACAAAGTGGTTCAGCGCTTTCAAGTCCAGAATCGGACGTACCTTGCCCTCCTTTCTGGGCACAGTGAACAGATTGGAATAGAACCCCCGGAATCTGTCCCGATGAGGCACCGGAACCACCACTCCCTGGGCCCGCAGGTCCCGTATCGCCAGGTGCAGATCCTGCAAGCGCTCCGGAGACAGCTGAAGATTTGAGGGGAAAAATCTGCCCGCCGGCCGAGAGAGAAACTCGATCTTGTATCCAGATCGAACGATTTCCTGAACCCACCTGTCCCGAATGCGGTCCAGCCAGGGTTGAAGAAAACCGAGCAAACGTCCCCCCACCCCAGAACCGGGTGAGGGCGTCCCTTCAGGCCGTATTGTTATGGGCAGTGGACCCGGACTGGCCGGACTTCTGCTTACCTGTCCACGGCTTCTTCTGGGAACCTTGACCCTTGAAGGGCTTGCCCTTATAGTGCGAGCGAAAGGCACGAAAGGACCCCTGAGAGGGCCTAAACGAAGTATTCTTCTTACCACGAACAAACTTATTCTTGTGCGTTTGGGGCAAGAGAGTGCTCTTACCCCCAGAAATTCCCTTTATCAGAGTATCCAAGGATTTGCCAAAAAGGCGGGATCCCACGTAGGGCAAATTAGCTAAAGTCTTGCGAGAAGACTGGTCAACAGACCAGCATTTCAGCCATATCAGGCGACGGTTCAATACCGCCACACTTGAAAGACGCGCAGCCAAAGGGACTAAATCTAAGTCCGCATCACACAAATACATGACACCCTGATGAATTTGATCCACCATAGCCAAAGTTGTCGGTGGAGCAGAGTCAGCCACCAGGGTGCGTCTGAGCACCTGCGTCCAATCCGCAATAGCCTGGGCTGCCATAATGGAAGCAAAAATAGGCTTCAGCATAGAACCAGCAACCGTATAAGAATGACGGGCCAGAGACTCCAATCTCCTGTCCGTCGCGTCCCGGAACACCGGGGTATCCTCAGCAGGGATCGCAGTGGATTTATTCAAAATCGCTACTGCATGATCCACCTGAGGCGGCACACACCAACGTTCATCAGTGGCGGGTGTAAATGGATAACGCAGTTTGAACCTGCTCGGCACAGCAAAAGGCTTCTTTAAATTGCGCCATTGCTCATCAACTGCGCGCTGAAATTCCGCAGAGCAAGGAAAAACCTGCGATGTTTTGCGTTTCCTTTGCGTCCCATAAGAGGACATCAAAACAGGAGGACATGGTTCATCCTGCAAATGCAGCGTTTGCTTGATAGAAGCAACCAACTCATCCATGAGTGCAAGCTCTTCAGACGAGCCAGGGGGAGAATTATCAACCCCTTCTACCTCAGCCTCCCCCTCAGACCCCACTAGGTCCAGAGATGAGTGAGACCCTGAGAAGGGCACTCCAGCCATAGCAGCCCCATCGCCCTCTGAATCAGAGGAAATAGACACTCTGGGCCGTTTTTTGGATCGGTCAGCCACCAGCATCTGCACCTGAGCAGCCAAATTTTCCACAATAGTAGCCAGATCAGCCCCCTCAGGGAAGCAGCAGCCCCTTGGCCCCCCACCAAGGTGGGAGGAAACTTGCAATCCTGAGAATCCATGCCCCAGCAATATAAGGAAAAAGGAGTACTGCCCATTTAAGATCGCGGCGAGCGCAGCCCACCGCACCCACTGATACACCGACCCCCACAGGGATAAGAACACTGGGAAAGGAATACAGGAAAATAGAAAGGTAAAAACCTGGAGAGGTCACACAGGCTGCTGCCACCGATCGCTGTCCCAAAGCAAAAGGAAGTGATGCAATGCTGACCGCCCCTATAAAGCCTATGTAAGGCTACACAAACATGGCCGCTCGGCTGAGGATTTCTCAGGCAAATAGAACATGGCGCCGACATGTGGCCTGATCGATCGCCACTAAAATGGCGGCGCTTGGCGCCTCGCTTTACCATACAGGACCGGCCACCATAATTCTGCCCAAAAAAATGGCGGTTTGCCGCAGGGATCGCCTCACAGCATGCCTAAACCCAGCCTGCTTCATGCATTCACCCAGCAGAGCGGGAGAGCCCCCCCCCGCAGCCCACACACAGGCAGCAAGTCCACACAGGGAAACTGACAGGGAGCTCAGCAGCCACACAGACATGCAGGGTCACACAGTCCCAGACTGACACCCAAATAGACAGGTCCCCACATAGAGTTACACTTACCAGTCCGGATGGCGTGGGGAGCCTGCTCCAGCGACCAAACCGCTGCACTGAGGACAGGGAGTGTCGCAGTTATGACGCAGTGTAACTGCGGTGCGAAACCGCAATGGCGTCCAGTGAGGTAGCCACCTCACAGATAGCATCCCTGCAGCGAACAGGGATGGGTCGTTCAATGTGCCAGGGAAACCTGCGCTGAACGCTCGATGGCAGGCTGGGAAGCTCCTGGCCCTGAGCCCTGGGATCCAGGGTGGCCAGTCCGAGACCCAGCTCCGCACGATCATCTTCATCCGAAGAAGCTAACTAATGCTGAAAATTAACAGCTAAGTAAAAGAAAGGGAAAAATACTCAAAATAAAATCAAAAAGAGAATAGAGGCTGAGACTGAGAGCCCCAGCACAGGAACAGCCAGCCTACTCCTAAGCTAGGCATTAGAAACTGAGTTGGGAATGCAGGAAGCAGGGAGGTATTGACTGAGGGGACCACCCCCTAGGGGTGGGATATGCTAAAAGCTTTGATATTAACTATTTTGTTGCCTAGCTACTCCTGCAGAGCAAAGGTCAATAACCCCATTAGTGATGAATATGAAGTGGCGGCGACTGTCGGAGGACGTAAGAGAAATATATTTTATTGTTAATAAATAAAGACTTTGAATTATTGGTTTCTTATCTATGTCTGCCAGAGTTCAGCTTTAAGTGAGAAAGTCAGATTTTCTGCACATGGATAAACAATTAAATACATAGTCTGCTGGGGATATTTACTTGTTACATTACTTTTATCTCTTACTCACTTCTTACTTTTAAAGGCTCTAGAACATCAATACTTAAGCTGGCCATAGGCAGTTAAAATATCGGCCGGTTCAGCAGGGACTGGCCTGAGATTTAAACTATGTATGTGCCTGAGTTGATCAATGGAACAACTTTGGTAAAATGAGCCTGTTGGATTTACTATGTGATTATTGCCAATGGCAATAATCAATGTGTTTTTCTGGTAGGGATGGCTCCGCACACCCCCCCACCAGAAGAACACAATAACTCCACAGGTGGGATTCCCCAACTGACTGTGTTGATGGGGGAATTGAGCAATTTGTTGCAAGAAAGAAAATAACTCCATCTATGGCCGGCTTTAGCTTTAAGTAACTTTCTCATTTTCCTTTGACAGAACAGATAATGGAAATAGTATACTCACCGATTTGTAAATTTGTAAAGAAATCTAGCTTTGGTCAAGATGTCGTTTATAACATTCAGATGAATCGTGGCAAATTCAACGTCGGTATCTGCCAATGCTATTATTTCAGAGACTTTGCTTAGAATGACCCTTATATCACTTTCTGGCAGGGATTGCGCCTTTGTTGTCATGTTTAAAATGTGTTCTGCCAAATTTTTAGCATTTTCTATAATACAAACAGAGCCGAGGACAATAACTTAAAAATAAATATTTAGTATTTGAAAAAAATATGTATTTAAAATAAAATGGGGTATTGGATAAGTACAATTGCAAAGGAAGGCAGTTCTACCTGCTTAATGCAGAGAAATTGTGGTGTTGTACAGCAAAGCACTGACACTGTTGTAGAGGGAAGTATAGAAAACCAAGACCTGGAAGTGCTCTAAAGCTTATCCTAAATTGTTAAATGGATAGAGAAAGTAAGGGTTACAACCCCTATCAATTTTTTTTTCCACCATCTGTATCCAATTTTGGAGATTACCCTTCACTTCCTGTCCTATAGCTAAAGAGGAAGTAAAGGGAAATCCTTGCAAATTAAGCTCCTGATGGTGGAGATTGACTTTTCTGTGTGTTAGTACCAGGTTGTGGTCCTCAGGATGGCCCCTCCAGGAGGTGAGCAAGCCGGGGTCCAAAGGCAGATAAGCAGGTAGGGATCAAACAGAAGCAAAGTTGAGGAACAAGCCAAGGGTCAGTAATGAGTAAATGCAGGTTGGGATTTGGCAGAAGCGTAGTCGAGGAACAAGCCAAGGGTTGATAACAAGTAGTAGTAAAATATGGACAGCAGCAAGGAAGACACAAGCTTGAGAGAGCACAATAATCTGGAAAACAGGAAGTGCAGAGACATGGTTTAGATCATAAAGTTCATATAAGGAGCAAGGAGTTCAGGGCTTCAAAACAAACAAGGTTTAAGACAAGATCATTCATGGAATTGTAGCCAAAACTCTCCAGCATTCAAGGTAGCTCAGCAAAAAGAAACATTGCCTGACACAGCAGAGGTTCTGCATTCAAATCCAGGCCCTGACACCAGAACTAGTTTCCCCATTAGAAGATTTCCCCTCTATTAATTTTCTGGGGACAACCCAAAATTTGGGATTTTCTTTACCTTCACTTTCATTGATAATGTTAAACAGGACAAATAGAGAGGGTGAATCTCCTTAACAAAGCATAGACAGCAATAAAAGCTGACAGGTGTTCAAATCCCTCTGATAATCAACAGAAAAAATGTGACCGCACTCAGGAGAAGATGCAGATGGAAGTGTTTAATTACCCATACACTTGAATATACACAATGCTTCACACAGACACGGGACAAGTAAACGCGTTTCACGATTCCACAGATCGCTTATTCATTACCAAAGGTAATGGTAATTGGTAATGAATAAGCGATCTGTGGAATCGTGAAACGCGTTTACCTGTCCCGTGTCTGTGTGAAGCATTGTGTATATTCAAGTGTATGGGGAATTAAACACTTCCATCTTCATCTTCTCCTGAGTGCGGTCACATTTTTTCTGTTGATTATTGGACTACTGGATGACGGATCCGACCTGCACCGGAGCACTTTATCTCACCTGAGCGGCTTTTTTCTGTTACCTGCATTGTTTCAAATCCCTCTCCACTCTATCCAAAACTAAGAATAAAGTTTTGCCTTTAGTTAAACTTTAAAACATATAGTATGTTGCATCAAAATTCAAGAAAAACATTCAGTACATCTCTCCAAAACATGTCACCAAGTTTTATCACTTATAAAATGCTGCAGGTATCAAAAAATACCAGTTGACCTGCCAGAAATCCAATGTGCACATAATTGAGCTACCACAGAGCCTTTGCTGCAACTAGCATTGTCAGTCCTGTCTGTTGTACTACAGAGCTCTGCGTGTCCCAAAACCTTTCTGTCCTTATCATCATGCACACAGTGATTTATTTCCCAGCAAAACAATTCTATGATTATATGCCTGATTCTCAGTGAGATAGTGCTCTCACAAGAACACAGTGGGCAATCAATCAAATGAGCATTCATAATACCAGTATCAAAAAGAAAGTCCTAGGTATAAGGTGGCATCTGCTACTGAAATATAAAAAAATACAGATAATTTTATTAACCACTTGCCGACCGCCCCCAGTATATTTACTGCTGCAGTCAGCCCCTCACAGGCAAAGTGACGTAGTACTACGTCACTAGCCTGTGAGGCTCCCGGAGGCGTGCTCCCGCCCCTGCTTATTCCTGCACATCCCCGAGCGTGTGACCGGCGGACCCGTTGTCTGCCGGCCACCCGCGATCTCCCTGTGGAGAGGGAGAAAGGCAGGCGGCTGATGTAAACAAAGCCACCTGTCATTCTCCCCTGTGTAAGAACAGAGATCATACGGTCCTGCTATGTAGGATCGTATGTCTCTGTTGTTACACCACTAGCCACGCCCCTTTACAGTTAGAAGCACGCCCCTAGGGACACACTTAACCCCTGCATCACCAATAAAGTTAACCCCTTCGCTGCCAGTGTCATTTTTACAGTAACAGTGCATATGTATAGCACTGATTACTGTAGTAATGTCACTGATACCCCCAAAAGTGTCAAAAATGTCAGTCAAGGGTCCAATCTGTCCGCCGCAATGTCGCAGTTCCGAAAAAAAAAATCGCAGATCGCCGCCATTACTCGTTAAAACAAACAAACAACAAAAAAGACAAAATCGTTCCCTTAGTTAATAAACACAATAACTTTTGTGAAAACCAATCAAAATACACTTATTGCAATTTTTTTTACCAAACATATGTAGCAGAAAACAAATTGGCCTAAAATGTTAAAAAATTTTGATTTTTACATTTTTTTGGGAAATTCATATAAAAAAATGCGAAAAATATTGTTATTTTTGCAAAATGTACGCTCTTTTTTTGTTTATAGCGCAAAAAGTAAAAATCGCACAGGTGATCAAATACCACCAAAAGAAAGCTCTGTTTGTGGGGAAAAAAAGGACATATATTTCGTTTAGGTATAACGTTGCACGACTGCGCAATTGTTCGTTAAAGTCACGCAGTGCCGAACTGCAAAATAGGGCCTGGTCAGGAAGGGGGTAAAATCTTCTGGGGCTTAAGTGGTTAAAAAGATGTATATAACACCAATTAACACAAAGCATAAAGAATGAATATTAACAACGCTTTCCCCACAAGCAAAAACAAATCTTATTCTTCTGATCAAAGTTTTATGTATGTTTATTCAGTTTATTTATTATCTATGAAAATATGACTTTTGGTGAAATCCTCAAAAATGCATGTGTCATCAATAAAAAAAAAAAAAAAAAAAAATGCTGTACCCTGTTAACAATGATAAATAATAATCAGCACATCTGTTATTACCTGGTGTCACAGTGATGTTATCAAGATCCTCAAATGAATTAGGAAGTGATGTTAGAAGAACACATCTGCTGAAATCAGGGTCTTTCCACTCAGCCCTTTCCGAAATTACACTGATAGAACTAAAGGGAAAAAAAAAAAAAAATCGACCAGCACGAGGAAGGACAAACACTAAGTGGCCTCAGTTTGAGGACAAGTGAGCTTATAATGACCATTGGTGCTGTGTTATTTACTGTATACTGCATTAGCAAAATCACAAGCTAACAATCACAAACTGAGATGATTGATGGTCAATATGGCTGTTTTGGGTATTTTTATCGTTTGCCACTGATAGCTCTGGCACCAAAAAAAAAAAAAAAAAACTGGCAATAGATAGAGTAAGTGTTAAGAAGGAACTTAGTTCGTTTTAGGTAATTGTCTGGGTCAAGGTTTAGGGACTTAAAGTTAGGATTTTGAAAAATAGGAAATTGATTAAAGGAGATGTACAGCCAAAGCTTGTTTGGTTGTACATCTTCTATGCAGTTCGCTCTGGACTCCTGTGACCTGTTTTCAGTAGAGAGTCTGAAGTCTGCTCTCTGCTGATGTCACAGATGTTGGTTCGGGCACTGCGTTATCACGACCACGGAATCTGGATCCACCAGGTGCCTGGACTGACACTTGGCTCAGCCTCTCAGCAAGCCGCTGAGAGCCTAAGCTGGCCACTCCCCGTGACTCCACAGCTCAGTGCTCCAATGAGCGAGGAGGGGGCAGAGCAGAGAGCTGTGACTGACAGTCAGCATCTCTCTACTCAGGAAGCTGTCAGAGCCGAGCGCTTGGCGGTTTTCGATCAGAGCAATGCTGTATCCACATAGGTAAGTATAAATAGACAATAACACCAAACCCCATACTTCTTTTTTAAGTGCTGGGGTGGATTAAAGTGGTTGTAAACCTCAGACATGAAACATGAACAAAGCATATCCTTCTATAGTGTGTACGTGTCTCAATCCAGAGCACTAAGTGTCATTTATGTCTGTTGGTTTTGACAGAGGAGGGATCTCCCGTAGAATGACAGCTTCAGCTCTGTTTCTATGAGCTGTGTGGAAGGGGGTGTGTCTCTTCTCTCCAATCAGCTCACAGAGCTCTCCTCACAAAGCTTTGCAGTGTGTAATTTCAGCTCTTCTGTCTGAACTCTTAAACAAACTTTATAAATTCTGGTCTTTGAAGGGATGTATAGAAGGGCTGTATAGATGTGTAGAAGAGAATACTGCAGATGAACAGGTACAATGTATGCAGGAGCATTTGTTTAATCTCTGTGTATCACCTGAAGCTAGTCACTTCAATGTGTGTATGGAAGGGCTTACAAACACTTTAATGTAAAACTGCCCAATCCAAACTCATTACGCACCACATGTATAGTTTACAAATATTTTTGATCTTACCAGTATCTTAAAACAAACTCATCTGGATTGGTGTAGCATTGTATCTGTGCGGTCATGGTAGGGTTTGTTTCCTTCCACTCATAAGTAAAATGATAATACTGCTTTGTCTCAGCAGGGCATTTCTCTAAATTAGTCATAAAAAAAATGTGCATAAGGATTAGGGTCATCCAAAGAAACTCAATGTTAATTCATATTCAGAAATACAAATATAAGGTTGATTAATGAGATTATTTTCGGCTAGAATTTCAGTTTATAACATGTTCTTTTCAAAGCAATGCAGAGTACAAAAACAACTATTTTGTAATATATACTATTAAAATAAACAATGATGTAAGGCAATATATACAAGGGTTTAATTGTGTATAGCAGCAATTATTTTGTCCCTTGCCTTCCCTGGACATGAGACATTCTTTTTTTTTTTTTTTACAAAGGACATGAAACATTCTAATTCGTTAAAGTAGGAATATCGATTGACTGTTTGTTATGCAAATACAACATCTTGATTAGTTGTTTAAGCAGCTAAAAAGGCAAGAGAAATGCAAATATGTCCCCTTCTGTACTACAATGCAGCAAAAATGTAAACACTAAGGGCTCTTTCACGCGGCCGCTCCGATTTCTTCTTACGCTGCGGCACTTTTTTTTTTTTTTTGTTGACGCATTTGTGTCATCCGCTCCGTATGTCCGCATATCATCCCATCCGTTTGCGGATGATATACGGACATAATGTATGTCTATGGGGATTGCGGATGTCAGCGGATGACACTGCTGACACCCGATTTTGCATCCTTTCCGTTTTTTTAACGGAAGAAAAATAGGGTTATGTTCCATTCCAAAAAATGGAACAGAACTGAAAGGACGAAAATCCGCTGACATCCGCAATCCCATTGACAAGCATTATGTCCGTATATCACCCGCAAACGGATGGGGTGATATACGGACATACGGAGCGGCCGTGTGAAAGAGCCCTAAACTGTACCAAATTTTACATGAAATTATGTGAAACTGTATCCTGCATTGTTGAGAACTTTTGCATTTTGTTTTTTCGAGAGGGTTAAACAAGACTGAGAAAAGTTACAGATACATTTGAAATCACATTTAAAATCCTTATAGTAAATACAATCTTTTGAAGCAGGAAACATGAAATTTGACTTCCCAGGGGGCTGGTACAAATAGGCAGCATACTGCAAGCAGAAACAGTCTTGCCTGCAGTGCTTTACCAGTCGCAAAACACATTGAGGTGATACAAACCTGGAGAGTGCAAAACCTGGTGCAGCTCTGCACAGAAACCAATCAGCTTCAATTACGCTCCTTGGTTGCGAGCAATACCTAAAGGTCAATACCTTCGCATTAGGCGTAATTGCACTAATTTCCAAGAATTTGAGGCTCAAGCCCATATTTTGACAGAACGGTTTTGGATAAAGGGTATGATGGTGAATTCCTTCATCAAACCTTAACTGAGGTTAGTCAAGTGGATAGAGACTATTTATTGAACAACCTGGGTAGGGCAGACCGTAATGATTCATTTAGCTTGCCTTTTGTCACATTTTTTCAAGCCAGCATATGAGTATAAAGAATATCATCAATCGCCATTGGCATATTCTCAATAATGACCCGGTCCTGCGAAAGACCCTCCCTGACCGTCCACGAGTGGTCTTTAAAGGGGCTCCTACTTTGAGAGATAAGGTGGCACCAAATATTTTGGAACCACCATTACCCAAACCTACCTTTCTAAATCAATTAACCGGCTTTTATAAGTGCAATAGATGCCGAATATGTTCTTTGAATTCCAATAAACATACGACAGTCAAGGAATTTGTAGCAAAAAGCACAGGTAAAATCCATACTATAGAGCCCTTTATTTCCTGCATGAGCACTGGGGTTGTGTATCTGCTCCATTGCCCATGCGGGTATCAATATATAGGTAGGACGAAACGCCCCTTACATGTTAGATTAAATGAACATGTGTCAAACATTAAGAAGGGTTTTCCCAAAAATTCTGTGTCCAAGCACTACGCCCTAAATCATTACAAAGATCATAAGAACATTTTATTTTTAGGGATTGACAAATTTGTGCCCCATTGGAGGGGGAAGCCTCTTGTTAGAGGTATCTCAAAATTAGAGATGGCATGGATTTACCGGGCCAAAACATATACGCCTTTTGGTCTTAACATCGATGTTGAACTAAACGCTTTTATTGACAATGCATAATCTAATATTAGCTTTAGTTACATCACTGGGTATTAATGATTTTTGTATAATCTGGGACATTTCTATTCTACCAAATTAGTACCTTTATTGGATTGGCTTACACTTATATAACCATCGATCCCATTGGAATATATAATTAATACATGATATTGTCCTTACAATTCATGATGGATCCTATGGTATATTATACTGTTTACCTGATTTTTTGTATTGATAATGCCAATTTTTTGGGTGTGGACTATAAATGATTATTGATAAACATCAAGCCTGCTGATTTAATTTTGTGTATTGGCTTATAGTTGACGTTATTATTATACATTTATTCATAACTGACTCTTTCATCACTATTTTTAGGATGACATTTGGTAATAAGAGTGGCTAAATTACTTGGCCTCTTTATTACAAAAAAATTATATTTTTTATTTAATTTTCTTAACGAACCAGATTCTTGGTGTCGTTGGGTTAATATCGATTTTGGCCCGTTTCCTAGTAAATCATCGAATTTATATTAGTGTATCGGTGTATAATTATTTGTTATGTTGATAATAATAGACAAATGGAAATGTTGGTCATTTTATTATACTGGATTTAGACATAAGATTTCAGTATAATTTATAACCACTAGGTGGTGCTATTTTTTATAGAATGTGGTAGTGATATATTATATCATATGATTCAATTATTAATAATGAATTAATCACCATTGATATTTTTATGTAATTGTTTATGTTGTTTTGCTGATGTTATGGCAGGTTTCAATATTTGTCTATCTCAGCATTTATTTTATCTATTTCTTTTTAATAATTTCGGGCACTTGGTTCTGGTTTTTGTTGACTTTACTGGTCCCTCTTTTAAGATGGCTGAATTAGTATCACCAACTTCCGGTTACCCAGCCCAGCTCTTCCTTAAATAGATGGCGTCAGCCGTCAGTGCGCCGTCCGCACCTTTGAAAACGTCATCTGTGACGAAACGGCTTAAGGACACGGCGTACTGACGTCACCCTATAGCGTTCAGGAAGTGCGGATGTGCGGAGCCGTCCGGCCGGCGGCTTTCACATACGATCATTTGTACCCCTGCATGTGAGTTTTATATCCCTTTTTTTGAATAAATTTATATGCGGTTTTACACTATGGAGGCTTCTCCTTTCTTTTTGCCGGTGATTACTTTGGGGGTCTCTTTTGGAGTCATTCCGAGTCGAGCCTGCACAGATTAGAGGAGTTCCACAAGCGCCTATATCATTTGAATTTGGGTTCCCCATAAGCATATACAGCTTATTAGTCTGGTAAGAGGCGATTCTACATGGTGGAGGATAAGCACTATCCTTTGGTTGTTTCATGTGATTGCTAGTTTGATCTCTGGTAAGGAGTATCTACAGATGTCCTTCTGCACTGGACCTTATCTCCCTCTGATTTGTTTCTGTGCATATCCATTTGTGTTCTGGTAAGCAGCGCAAATATTGGTGGAGGATTTCATTTATTCACTATTTGAGCACCAACTTTTTTTCTTTTTCTTTAATCACTGGATATATTCACCTTGGTGTCATTTATGGTATTGAATGTATCCATTGTTATTGGGTTTTACGCTATTGCGGTTTTTCTTTTATTATTTATGACGTAACGATTTCACTATTACTGCGAGCATTTCTTGGTTTTTCTTCAATCAAGTTGACAAGGCCTTGGTTATAAATAACTCGCTTTATTTGTTCACCTTTTGGTAAGCACATGTCCATTGGGAGTCTGGATTGAACATCACGGATTCTTATTACTAATTTAATTTGTTGGACTTTCTATGGACTTTAATTTGATCCATTTAAATGTTTAGCGTGACTTAATTTATATTATTTCACTGGGGTGTGGTCAGACTTGAAATTGCAGCTATAATGTTTTGTTCCACTAGCGCGGTTATTAATTTTATTTTTTTATTTTTGCAATGTTAGGGAAATGACTGCACTTTATGTTAAACTGTTACTGGTGAATTTCATCATGGTAATTTATTATAAGTAAAGTTAAGTTATTTTTAAGTTAAGCTTTGGAAACTTTGCCTCTGCCTGGTCTGAAGTTACTAAAGGAATGTAATGCAAGTAACTGGAACATATAGTCTACAGTTGGGTCACTAAACACATTGGGGTATGAAGATAACGGTACAAGAGTTATTGAAGTGTGAAGAATAAGTGGTTACCAAAGGTATGGAAGGTTTATCGAGCAGCCTGTCATTAAGGGTGTACATGGGGCAGGTGAGATAGCCTCTTACAGCTAGGAAGATATTGACAGCACTTCTTCAGCAGCAATCTGTCTTCCATAGCAATGGGAGCAGATCTGTACTACTGAGGCCCATGTCCTGTGCACAGGTATGAAAGAGTTAAGTGAAGTTCATGCATAGAGTCCGTTTTAGATGCACAACAGGGCTCTATACCTTCTTTTGAAGTGGGGTAGCAGTGATGTGCTTGACAGGTGGAGAGTGCAAGAGCTTTGCATGTCCTTCCTAAATGCACAAGCCGCCGTGGTGATATACAGAAATATTATGGGAATTTATTAGACATCAGTCAGTTGTTCTAAGAAAAGCTACCCCTGTGAAAGGCAGTGACCCTATTTAAAGTGCCTAGTGTATCCCAGAAGAACCCACCCCAGGGTAGGCCTCTCATGCAACCCCTGCTTGGCACCCAACAAGGAGGGGAACATGGAGGATGTGATGACCACCCCATCACCCTACCCTTACATGTTTCTGTCAGTTTTCCAGTAAAACAAGAATGCGTGCAGCAGCATCTGGCAGATAAAAGGAGAACATTTTGAATATCATGTACCTTACTGACACACATCTGCACTTGCTCTGTTAGTGATCTTGAAATTCTGAAGGACTAATTCAGGAAAGCTTGTCTGATCACTGAACATATGGGTTCTTTGACCAAATCCCAATGTGGATTCACTTAAGGGCTTAACAGTGAAATAATGGTGCTGCTGTATTTATTCTAGAGAAAGTGTGGGTGCGGCAATTGGGGAAATGAATTGTAAGACAGAACTAAAAACAAGAGCAGAACTGCACTTCTTCCCAGTTCCACCCACATCTTCTTCCTGGCAGCAGCACAAGGTAAGGGGGTGCATTGTGATGTAAGGAAGGCTGCAAGACTCTTGACTTCTGATAGTGGTGGGGGGCTCTTGACATCTCATGTAAGGGTGTAAGGGGGCGTGGGGTGCTCTGGACATCTAATCTTACAGGTACAACCGGCCCTTTGAGGGCAACCATAATGCTTATGCGGCCCGTGATGAAATTGAGTTTGACACCCCTGGTCTAGATTTATTCGGGGAAAAAAGAGGAAGTCAATGAAGAGCCAGGTGTGGAGGACCCCCTTCCCCCATGATGGGTTCTTTACAGGGTTGTCAAAACTTCAGTAGGTGGGGTGATAATATTTATTCCACAGGGTTCTAGCCCCTATTTTGAAGAGGCGTCTGATTTCTCTTTAAAAAAAACTGCAACATGAGCATCTTAGTGGACCTTTAGTAAGGTATGTACATTGCAGAAAGACATGTCAGAGCTCAAACTTCAGTGCTGATAGTCACATTTTGCATATTAAACGCTCCTGTGTGGGCTCTGTCAGGTTCCCTTTTACTTTTTATGTTGGCTTTTTATTTACAGGCTTTACTAGTTTACATATAAGGTACAGTATATTTACTTTATAGCAGGTGAAACAATTAACTCAAAGCCCACACATTAGTATCCCGTAAAACTGAATTGTGCAATTGTTATAAGGCTGCTGCCATGTTGTCATATTATTTTTAGGCATACATGGTTAACTGTGAAGAGCTAGTCCATGAAAAACAGAAGGAAATTGAACAGTAAACACAAGGTTTATAGGTTAGCTTTGCATGTAATGCTTTGTAACAAAAATAATTACCCAAGGTCTTTATGCTCACACTCTCTATGGAAAAATTGATATTGCCCTGTTCATCTTTAAGATCTTCCAGAAGATTTTGCAACTTCGCAGCAAGGGATTCTGGAGTGCCTGAAGAGTTTGCTTGGATGATTAATTTTGAAATGTAACTACAGAAAGAACAAATAATAAATGTAAATAGATATATGTAAAAAATATTCACAGTATCATTCCATGCCCATGCAAAACAGACATCGTTCCACTTCATAATGATAATGGCAAGTAAGCTGATATGGGTCCTCATGAAACTTTGCCTCTCCAGAAAAATAATAAACCAGTGATTCCGCATGCAGCATGCCTTGGAACAGATAGGTTTTAAAGTAGATCCCCACTTTGTTTTGAGGGAGTGGGGTGGTATGGGGAAGTTAGAACCTTCGAAAAAAAATTTTACTGTCTATGCCCCAAATGAAAAGTTTCATCAACAGTCTATACTAAAGTAGAAACATTTTTTTACAAAAAAGTTCTACTTGAAGCAATCCTTTTAGATGAAAATAAACTGTTATTTGTAACATCCCAACACACCACGATCACACACAATAGTTATACTAACTTGGAATCATCAGAGTTCATACTGGCCTCTCTTTTCTGGTAGCACAAAAAAATTAAATAAATGGAAGAATTAAAAAACAAAATCAATACATATATAATGGTATGATGAATACCGGGGTGATGCATTAGGAAAGATAATTTCACAACATAGTGGCATTGCTTCCACCTACAGCCCCCCCCATGCCATACTTGGGTGGATTTTAGTACTAGCTGGGTACATCTGAAAGATTTACAGAATCTCTACATGCTTTGCCTTTGTAAAAAGAATCTCAATGTGTGTAAAATGTTCCCCACAAAATGGGTTAATTTATTAGCAAACACATGTTTAATTTATTTGCCAAGCAGTAATAATATTTTTCAAAATCAAGAATTTGGCATCCATCTCTGCTCTGACATGTTATCAACTTTACTATTTTTTTTTACAGGTACTTACAGTATATAGTGCTGTCAACGTACGCAGCGCTTGACATATATATTGTACATTCACACCAGTCTGCATTTATGCAAAAAGCATAATATATCTGGCTTTATTAAAGATATAGGAAGAGCTCACAAGTCTACTACAAGACAGGGTCTGAAAGTAAATTTTGAATGTTTGTAATGAAAAGTAGGTTGAGGGTGGAATACTGCATTTGGCACTAACTCCTGGATACCATAAAGCTCATATGCCAAGAAATCTTCCTTCCTTTCTTCCTTTCTTCCATCCTTATTTCATAATAGTTTGTGTTTTAAAGACACTGCTAAGCTGTCTTTAATGTAAAGTTCCAAATTGCAAGAAGACTTGTCAGAAATCCAACTCCAATACAGCATTTGGCACTTCTCACCCCTGGATACCATAGAGCTCATATGCTGAGCTAGCTTTTTTCCTTCCTTTCTTTCCCGGTTCCCTCCTTCCCTCCTTTCCTCAGTATAGAACCAATGAATGCGCAATGCGTGAAACTGAATTGTATGATTTTGTATGAGGGTGTTTCTATGCTGTTACAGTAGTTTCCTGATATACATGGGGGTTTACAGTTTGCAACAAGCAGTGTCAGAAGAATACATAACTCAACCCAACAGAGGGGCGGGTGCTGTGTCCATCAGTGAACCTCAGAGAAAAGGATTTTACGGTAAGACAAAAATCCAGTTTTCTCTTTCGTTCACTGATGGACACAGCTCCATATCTTCTTAGACCCTTGGGATGTCCCAAAGCAGTGTCAATATGAGGGGTGGGAAAAAACACAACAATAGATTTAATTCCAAACAAGGGCTAAACATAGTCAACCAGGAGCTCAACCAGGAACAACTGGAGCTCACCACTAGGAAAAAATACACTCTCAAGAGGCAGGAGCCTCTGCAGCCTGCAAAACTTTGCGGCCAAACGCAGCATCTGAAGATGCAAGGACATCCACCTTATAAAACTTTGTGAATATGTGCACAGATGACCCCATAGCCGCCTTGCACACCTTAACCACTGACGCCTGATGACGGAAGGCCCAGGAGGCACTAAGCGCCCTCGTAGAATATGCCTTGACAGGGAAAGGAGAAACCTGACCGATAAAAAAACTAGGCCTGCACTACCGTCTGTCTGATCCATCTGCAAATGGTCGCAGCAGATGCAGCCTGCCCCTTACGAGATCCATCCGTAAGGACAAACAAAGAATCAGATTTACAAATTGACTCAGTCACCGCCAGGTACACCCTGATTGCCCAAACCACATCCAAGGAGTGTAAGGCAATTTCTTTAGGATGTTTTGGCTTAGGACACAAAGATGGCAACACAATATCCTCATTTAAATTAAACCCCGAGATGACCTTAGGAAGGAACGCCTGACAGGGTCATAACACCACTTGGTCCATGTGCACCATCAGGCAAGGTGACCGACAAGACAACGCAGCCAACTCTGACACCCTACTCGCAGAAGTAATAGCCACCAAAAAGGCCACCTTCTGTGACAGAGTGATCACAGGAAGTCCTCAAATATTTTCAAAAGGAGGGTTTTTAAGCACCAACAGTACCAAATTGAGATCCCATGGAGGTACCAGGGATCTCATTGGAGGAGCCAGATGGCGAGCCCCCTGCACAAATGTGTGTACCAAGGAAATCCCAGCCAATGGCCTTTGAAAAAATATGGCCAAGGTGGAAATCTGTCACTTGATGGTGCCCAGAGCCAAACGTTGATCTAAACCTAGTTGTAGAAACTCCAGCAGACGAGACACAGAAAAGGAACAGGGAGAAACCCCCGAGACTCACACCAAGTAATGTATACCCTCTAAACTCGATGATAAACCTTCAGTGAAGTAGATTTCCTAGCTTTCAACAGCGTAGGAATCACCAACCTCGACAGCCCTCTGTCCTTCAGCACCTGGCTTTCAATAGCCATGCTGTTAAAGCCAACGACCGTAAAGCTGGATGGAAGATCAGTCCTTGAGACAGAAGATCCTCTCTGAGAAGAAGTTTCCAAGGAGTGCCCGCTACCAGCCTTACTAGACCTGCGTACCAAGACTGGCGAGGCCAGTCTGGTGCCACCAGAATGACTGGAATCCCTTCCACCTGCATAGCAGTCTCGACAGAAGTTGTTTTGGGGGAAAGGCATAAATCATACGATACTGAACCCAAGGGGCCACCAGGGCGTCTGCGGCGTCGGCCAGAGGATCCTGAGACCTTTACAGGAACCACCACGCCTTCCTGTTGAGACAGAAGGCCAACAGGTCCACATCAGGAGTCCCCCATCGGAGACACAGTTGATGAAACACCTCCGGATAGAGAGACCCTTCTCCCTGATCCAATGTCTGTCGACTGAGGTAGTCCTCCTGCCAACTCTCTACCCCAGAATGTGCACAGCAATGGGGGCTGGAACATGTCGTTCTGCCCATCTTAGGATGCCGGCTACTTCCCGGGCAACCAGGGCACTTCTTGTGCCTCCTTGATGATTGACATATGCCACAGCAGTGGCATTGTCTGATTGTACCCTTACAGGGCACCTCTGCAGGTGATCCGTCTATTGGGACAGACAAAGCCTGATTGCCCACATCTCCAGGATGTTGATCAGCACACTGGACTCCTCCCGAGTCCAAACTCCTTGAGCTGTGTAAATGCCCAAGACACCTCCCCACCCGGACAGGCTGGCATTCGTGGTAACCACTATCCAAAACAGGGGGAGAAAGGACTTCCCTAGACAAAGCGCCAGAGAGCGGAGCCACCAGGTTAGAGAGCCTCTTGTACCCCACGCTCAACAGGATCAGATTGTCTAGCGACTGTGGATCCTTGTTCCATTTCACAAGAATCTCCATTTGCAGAGGTCTGGTATGGAACTGAGCAAACGGAACTGCTTCGAAGGTGGAAACCATTAGGCCCAGCACTTGCATGCAAGTCCTGAGAGACGACCAACGGTTGGACAACAGGAGTCGAATTTCATCCTGCAACTTTAACAGTTTCGCCTGTGGAAGAAACACCTGGGCCGAGGCTGAATCCAGCATCAGGCCCAAGTAGTCCAGCCTGGTGGACAGATTTGGAGCTGATTTTTGAAAATTCAGTGTCTAGCCAAACTCATGCAAAGTTCGCACAGTAATGTCCAAATCAACTTCTAGAGCCGATGAAGACACTGCATGCAGAAGCAGATCGTCTAGGTATCCCAACACCGCGATGCCTTTCTGCCTGAGCAAGGCCAACACTGGCATATATTGAGATATGAAGGTATATTGATATCGATAGAGGCCAGAAAGTCCCCTTGATAAAGGAATGCCACTGCCGTGCGAATGGACTCAATCTGAACTTTCTGAGCCCGCACAAAGTGGTTCAGATCCTTGAGGTCCAAGATCGGGCGGACCTTGCCTTCCTTCCTGGGAACAGTAAACAGATTTAAATAAAACGTTCAGACTCTTGAACCGGCACAACGACTCCTTGTGCCAACAGGTCCTGCACCACCCTGTAAAGGCCCTGCAGCTGATTGGGAGACAGGCGTAGTTGGAAGGAAAGAACCTTGCCAGAGGCAAGGACCAAAACTCGATCTTGTAACTGGACCGAATCAACTCGGTAAGCTGAGAAAAAAGGACCATATTTACGACGAGGTTCCTTGCTCTTAGCAACCTGCGGAAGCAAAGTACTTTTACCTTCCATAAGACCTTTAATGATTTCCTCCATTGAGGCACCAAAAAAACGGTCTCCTACAAAAGGGAGATCAGTCAATACCTTTTTAGAAGCCTGGTCGGCCGACCAGTACTTCAACCATATCATGCGGGGAAGAATCACAGCCGTCGCAGGTGCTCTGCCAGCCAAAGGGACCGCATCTCAAGGATGCGTCACAGATGTACTGTAGCCCCTGAATCAACTGCTCTGCCAGCTCAGGAGGATGTTGATCCCCTTCCAGATCCTGGAATAAAATTTTTGTCCATTCCGTCAAAGTCTGGGATTGCAAGGTGATAGCAAACACCGGCCTCAAAATTGAACCCTCACGGTGAAAAGGTATCGGACCAGAGCCTCAGCGCTCTTGTCCACAGGGTCATTAAAGGATAGGGAATTCTCCACCAGTAAAAGCATGGCCCTATTCAACCTGGAAACCTGACAGTCCACCGTCAGTGGAACCGTCAGCTTCTCCAAGAGAGACTCCTCAAAGGGGTATCTCCTAGCAAAACGCTTAGGTATTCCAACCATGCGTTTCGGGGATCCCCACTGACTAGTGACAGTCTCATCAAAATAGGCAGGAAAGGGACTCATCTTAGTCACCTGGGATGAACTGTGGGTGCCAAACTGCAACGGCGTAACCGACTCAACATCAGCTGAGTCCACCAACTTTAAAGTTTCCCGCACTGATACAATCAGTGCCTACACCAGTGACTTTTTATGCGCGGTTGCAGTGGAAGAGGATTCATCCTCACTGTTAGAACACTCAGGGTGCATGGACACAGTCCTAGTGGGTTGACTTACGTCTGCGGTAGCCGAATCCATCTCCAACTCTGAGGAGGCAGGGGATGCAGGTGAAGGTGGGGGGCGCTTCTTGCCAGGCCACTTTTGCAGGGCCAAATCAACCTTTGACACAAGTGACTGCAGGGCCGCCGTCATGGCCGCCAGGCAGACTGAGACCCCCAGGGTCTGAGAGTTGGTCAGGTGGTGATACTCGCTCCAGGTGCTCCATGATTAACCACTTCCGGACTGCCCACCGCTGATTTACATCGGTACTTTGACGTTAAATTACTTTTTGAAATTGCAGGCGGTCCTCTTTCACATAAGGGTGGTCCCAGCTGCGGATTCACCACATGATCACCCTTACCGTGAGGCGGGAGAGGTGCCCCCTCCCTCCCGCCGCTTCCCGGTCATTTTCCCCGCTTACCGGACCGGGAAAACAATCCGGTCCATGCTCCTCACAGGCAGGAAGTCTCTATGGTCTTGGAGGACAAGAGCAACACATTTAAAGCGGAGTTCCAGCCTCACACACTCACCTGTCCAACGGTCCAGAGATGCGGCCGCCCGAAGCCTCGCTCTTCTCTCTCTCTGTCTGCGGCGCCGGCATCACTGGTGTGGGCACCCGGCTGTGACAGTTTTCGGCTTCACAGCCGGGTACGCACTGCGCATGTGCGAGTTGCGCTACGCGTCGTGATTGGCCGGCAATCTTCTGGGACCTCTGACATGTCCCAGAAGATTGCAGGGAGGGAGGGGGAGAGGAGAACTTCCGCTCAGGGAGCAGCGGCGCTCCGAGCGGAAGTGGGAGCGGGTACCTGTCAAAACTAGGTACCCGCTCCCCCCCCCAAAAAAAATGAAATGCCAAATGTGGCATGTCAGGGGGTTAGAACTGCATAAAGCGGAAGTTCCACTTCATCATGAAAAAAAAATGACTCTTTTTTAGTGGTGCACCGAAATTTCGGCCTATCCCATTTTGGCCGAAAACGGGTCAAAGATGCAGAAAATTAATGGCCGCCACGAGGAAGGGGGGTGCAGCGCAGAGCAGGCGAAGTGTATATGAACACATAGTCACGTAGTAGTGACATCACTGAGAGGCCGGCCGCCGGCCAGAGGTGGGATTTTGAAAGGAGGACTCAAGAGGAGAGGAGCAGAGATTTTGCCTGCCTGTGACATGGAGGAGCCAGCGTGCGGGAAGAAACAAGCACATTGTTAATCCCACAAGTAAGCACTAAGCAGATTGCCATCATTAACTCTTTGGGGGGGGGGCTGAGGTGAGGTTAATTACCAATGGTTTGGTGCACTGGAGGAAGAAACTTTAACCCCGCGGTCCTTCGCCTGCTGTATGTGGCTCGTAAATTGATTTCCAGATATTGGATTACCTCCCGTGTACCGACGACTGCGCGATGGATTGAACAAGTCAATAATTTGTTGATTAGAGAAAAAGTTACCTATCAACATCATAAGGCTCCCAAAAAGTTTTACTCTCTGTGGCAACCGTGGTTGGATGACCCGTCTCGGGCTCCTTCCCGGTTGGTGATGGACAGACCTTGATGAGCCTTATAAGCTCTCCTAATGCTGTCTGCATGGTACTATGTTTTCTCCAGTGGAAATGTTCCCCCTTTCCCCCTTTCCCACTTGTTTCTTCCCCTGTTTCCCCCTCAAAAATGCACACTATTCTTTAGTTAGGATAGTTTTGTTTATATGCCCAGTTATACTGTGATTGAGCTCTGATCTTTGCACTATGGCTGTTCTACCACAGTTGCACTTATGATTGATCGTGACCTGATTGTATGTGAATCTCTATATCTTGTCCTGTATGGAACTGTGTTTCCCAAAATGTTTGTATTATGTCACATTCTTTTTCAGCTCAATAAAAGTTTATTTTCTTGAAAAAAAAAAAAAAAATACCAATGGTATTTGTATTATGCAGCATGAGGGGGTTACTGTATTGCCACTGCTGGTCACTGATGCATTAGTGACCGACCAGTGGCAGTTAATTAACCCCTTTGTGCTGCATTAATGCAACCAGTCTCAGTGTCAGTACAACCAGTGGTAATTAACACTGACACTGGTGCCACTAATGCAGCACAAAGGGGTTAATTAACTGCCACTGGTCGGTCACTAATGCATCAGTGACCAGTGGCAATACATTAACCCCCTCATGCTGCATAATACAAATACCATTGGCAATTAAATTAACCACTTGCCAACCCGTCACAGTACATATACTGCGACAGGGTGGCAGCTACAGGTGTACGTCGCTGCCTTTTTCTGGTGTATGCCCCTTTTCCATCTATTTTAAAATCATTTGGGGGAAAAAAGTAATTTTCGGTTTCGGTTTTCGGCCAAGGGCATCCTGAATTTTCGGTTTCTGTTTCGGCCCAGAATTTTCATTTCGGTGCATCCCAATTTTTTTTTTTTTTTAGTGTAGATGTGAGGTCTGAGGTCTTTTTGACCCCAGATCTCACAATAAAGAGGTCTTGGTCCATGCTTATTTCTATTACAAGGGATGTTTACATTCCTTGTAATAGGAATAATAATGATAATTTTTTTTTTTTTTAGAACTGGATAAAAATAAAAAATAATATATAAAATAAATAGGAAAACAAAAAATGTAAGCGCCCTGTCCCTGTTAGCTCGCGCGCAGAAGCGAACGCATATGCAAGTCCCGCTCACATATGTAAACGGTGTTCAAAACACACATGTGAGGTATCGCCGCGATCATTAGAGCGAGAGCAATAATTTGCTGTAACTCTAAAATGGTAACCTGTAGAAATTTTTAAAGTGTCGCCTATGGGGATTTTTAAGTATCAATGTTTTTTGCCATTCCATGAACGTGCGCACTTTTGAAGCATGACATGTTGGGTATCTATTTACTCGGCGTAACATTATCTTTCACATTATGGAAAATAATTAGGCTAACTTTACTGTCTTCTTATTTTTCAATTCAAAAAAGTGAATTTTTTCCCAAAAAAATGTGTTTGTAAGACCGCTGTGCAAATAAGGTGTGATAACAAAATTTTGCAATGATCTCCATTTTATTCTCAAGGGTCCCTGCAAAAAAATATATATATATAATGTTTGGGGGTTCTAAGTCGTTTTCTAGCAAAAAAAAAAGTTTTTTTTTGCAATAAAACCCCCTTCAAACTGCTACCACTGTGGTACTACAAGGATCAGCTCCCCAGCGATGCTGCTATAGCAGAGAAGGGGCTGTATACCCACAGGGACTTACCATTATACACTTAGAACTGGATAGAGAGCGCAAAACTGCCTGCCACGCTGCGATCAGAAAGGAAGAGGAAGTGCTGACACTGTCACTAGAGGCCCCCCGCTGCATGTCACTGCTCCAGACTTTAAACAAATTGCAGCCGCATTGACCACAATGGGAAACTCAGACTGCACAAACATGGCCGCCGAGGCTGAATACAGCCATCTACAACAAAATGGTGGCGCCGTGCGGCAACCAGGACCCCACTGGACCCTGAGGTACTGGTAGTCCGGGGGGCGAGCCCCCGCAGGGACCCCCACACAGCCATTGTCACAGGCACACCAGAAAGAAGCCGCCGCTGGTGCGCTCCCACCGTCCAGCCCATCACCAAACAGGGACACCCCTCATCCAGAAACGCCTGTGCACCCCAAGGGGGGGCTAAAGGGGGAAAAGGGGGGTAGGTGAGGGCAACCATTACAGGGGAACCCCGCCAGTGAAAAGGGGGGATCATGAGGGAAGGAAGGGCACAGAAGGGACCTACCATCCCAGCATTCCTGAGAGAAGAGAGGGGGGGCACTGTTCACCACACTGGGGAACCAAGCAGGCACCACTCCTGACAGTCCACCGTGCCATCTTGGAATGGGGGTGCTGCGGCCAGAGGTATACGTTGCGACTCTGGTCGTGACCATTGTCGTGACCAGGGCTATGCGTCCTCATGGGGTGTTTCACTCGCTGGCCAGCCCCAGTCAAGTGGGGCTATGTCGTGGCCATCCTAGCGCAGAGCTAATAGTTGGGTCGTGCTCACAGACCGCAAGGATGCATGATATCAAGTGCGTCGCCCAGTCCAGCTGTTGATTATAGTTCACACAGGAATGGAATTGATTGTAGTTCACACAGGAAGAGAAAATAACAAAAGAAGAAAATTCCATTCAAAAAGGAAAAAATGCCAGGACCGCTGATCCCAGCAGGGAGCCAGGTCCTTATTCCAGACTAGGCAGAAAAAACGGAAGTCCTATTGCAGGAAGTGAGGGTATACCCCCTGAACTGCCTCAGGGGCATAGCCAAATTTGTTTCTGCCTAATCCTACTCCTGAAGAGAGAGCAGCATAAGCCCAAGGGTCTAACAAGATATGGGGCTGTGTCTGTCAGTGAACGAAAGAGGAAAACAGCATTTTTTCTTGCACATGATTAGATGATAGAAATCAGCATAGCTTCTCCTAATTACAGGTTTTCCCCTCAGATCTAACGTGACTGCACTTCCAAGCGCACTTGTAGTGCACGGTGGATTTGCCTTTAGTAAATCAACCCCATTGTTAACTTTGTTAAACTAGTAATAAAATACACTGAATTGTGGACGCTAACTTCCTGACATTACAAGGTTTATTATTTTCTGTTTGCATCATATTGAGGCCAGTTCCTACCATGGTAAAAAGCAGGAATCTTGCCTGAGGTGGCTCCTCCACAACTAACATCTAACCATCAATTAATACATGTGGAATGAATTTTACCTTTCTCTATCGTCCATTGACAGACGCAGCCTCCATCTTCATTAGCCATTATTATGCTCCCCCCTGCAGGAGTAGTTCTAGGCGGGAAAAATTTAAATCTCCAAGCCCATGGGGCTGTCCCTACAGGCATAACCCACACACCCTCTGCTCCAGCAAACAAGTTATTCACTCAAGGGTCAGGTTCCTCCTTTCCCTGTGAAGGCACATTCTACTAGAGAGCTGAGTGCCTCTTGGGCTTTTTGCCATCAGGCCTCTGTTGTACAAGTTTTTAAGGCAGCGACTTGGTCATCTGTGCACACTTTTACAAAATTCTACAAGGTGGATTTGTTGGCAACTTCGGATGCCTCTTTTGGCCACAAAGGTTTTGCAGGCTGCTGTTTCGTAAAAGAATGTTTTGTTTCTCTTAGGGTTTTTTCGCCTGGGTGAGCTCCTGTTGTTTTGATTGAGCTTCATGTTACCTCGTTGGCTAAGTTTAGCCTTTGGAGTTTACGTTACTAACTGGTTGCGTTCTTCCCACCCCTCATACCTACACTGCTTTGAGACGTCCCAATGGCTAATGAAGATGGAGGCTGCATCTGTCAATGGACGATAGAGAAAACAAGATTTTTGTAAGATCTTACCATAAAATCTGTTTCTCTGAAGTCCATTGACAGACGCAGCACCTGCCCCTCTGATATGGGGATGTTTTTTTTCTCTCTTTTTCACTGCTTACAACTAAACTTGTTTGCTGGAGCAGAGGGTGTTTGGGTTATGCCTGTGGGGACAGCCCCGTGGCGGGGAGATTTACATTTTTCCTGCCTAGAACTACTCCTGCAGGGGTCAGCATAACCCAATGGCTAATGAAGATGGAGATCTTACAAAAATCTTGTTTTTTCTGCACTCATATTGGTAAAATGATTCCTATACTTGCTTCTTCACTGTCCTTTATACTGTAATCCCCTTTTAGCATATTTCTTCAGTTTATTTGCTAAAGTCTACTTTACAAATCCCATAATCCAATACTAAACAGACATTCACTATCACAGAGCCCTAATGACAGCCTAGTATAAGGGAAGTCATTTTTACCTTTTTATTGCTTTTTTGTGAGGGGACATTCCCAGGTTCATTACTGTGACAAACATTGAAATAATAACATTAGATCAGAAGATAAGATTTGATTATAAATCATTTTTTAAAGCAGCTGCAACATTTCGATTTAGCACAATCCATGATCTCTGGCATAATAAGACAAAGAAATATTATATGTATTCTTCATAAATTAACAGTTCCCCCAAAGAATAGCATTTTCATAATTTGCTGTATTTTAATCACGTAAAAAAAAAAAAAGAATTGCCATAGCCAGCGTATTTTATTCCCAAAGCAGAGAACTGCTAAACCCTCTCTTCTCCATGCAGCAAAATTATCTTCAGTAATAATCATGAAATTAAGCACAGTGTAATAATGGGCAGAAAAGAAACATTTACACACCGATCAGCCATAACATTATGACCACTGAGAGGTAAAGGGAATATCTCATTATAATGGCATATGAAAATTGGTGGGATATATTAGACAGGTGAAAGCAGAAAAAAATGGGCATCGCAGTTTGTTGTGTATGGGGCTGTGAAGCTGTGACCAATGTCCAAAGCCAACAGCTTCTACAATGGTCACATGAACATCAGAACTGGACTACGGAGCAATGGAAAAAGGTGGCCTGGTCTGATGTATCATGTTTTCTTTTACATTATGTGGATGGCTGGGTGTGTGTGCCCCATTTACGTGGGTAAGGGATGGCACCAGGATGCGGTATAAAAAGGCAAGTCGGTAGAGGCAGTGTGATGCTTTGGGCAATGTTCTGCTGGGAAACCTTGGGTTCTGCCATTCATGAGAATGTTACTTTGGTGTCCATGCCTCAATGGGTCAGGGCTGCTTTAGCAAAAGGGGCCATACTCAATATTAGGTGGGTGGTCAAAATGTTATGGCTGATCGGTGCATATAGTACAGCAATCAAGAATACATGTACAGAGCAGCTTGCAGGGATCAGGGGTACGTAACGTACAGCACAGTTTGCAGAGTGCAGTAGTCAGGAGTATGCAATGTGCCCCCCTGTTTTTAACACGTACTGTTGGACAGGTCAATTCGGTTGGTCGCAGATTGGTCGGTAAGGAGAGCTTGGAAATCTGTTTGTCTTGTTATATGCATTACCCTTACAATGCTCCTTGCTGCAGAGACCAGTTACAGGTGTGGACAGTAACCAGTTGTTTTTGTTATAGATTATATTGACCAGGCAACGCACTGACATCCTTGCTGCCATTGTGCTATAGGCAGGATGTGCCCCTGTGCCTTTAAGAAGGGGTGGGCTCCCTTCAGGTATATCTGTCCTACACCTGTCCATTAAATGCATGTGCTTCCATTGTTCGAGACTCACAGAATTTAGAGTTAGGACCACAGATAATGGGGTGCCTTGACGGGGCTTTGTGGCTTACGCATGTATTTGCAAATGTGTGCAACTAAACCCCTGTTTTTAACACGTACTGTTGGACAGGTCAATCCGGTTGGTCGCAGATTGGTCGGTAAGGAGAGCTTGGAAATCTGTTTGTCTTGTTATATGCATTGCCCTTCCAATGCTCCTTGCTGCAGAGACCAGTTACAGGTGTGGACAGTAACCAGTTGTTTTTGGTATGCAATGTGCACCATAACTTACAGTACCCTTTTACATTAGGGATCAATGGTGACATGGTCTCTTATATTGGTGGTGGTCGATAGGAACTAAGCTAAGTAGAAAACCAATGTAAATGGTGATATTCCTACTACCTGCATACTCGCATACCCCTATTACCTTTATCTAATGATACTCATTGCTACCGCCCCACCCATGGTATGCCCCTGTTACCAAAAATGTCTTTAGATAAAATAAATACAATAAAAATTATACATTATATCTCTGTTTAAATTATCCAGGCAACAAACAGTAATAACAAATACAAATGTCTAAATGGATAGTTCTGTTAATAATTTAATGCTGCTGAAACACTACTTAAAATCATAAAGATTTTTAAAGTACAGTCAGCTAAATACAAAAATTAAAACATATATTTACTGTATGTGTAAACGAATCTTTTATTTGAATGTCACAACTCTGATCTGTATTTATAGATATGTTGTCATTGGCATATTGTTTTAAATGTACCATTATCTTCTAACAAATAGGAATACCACTATTTTTAAACATGATCTGTCTAGATTATACCATAGTATTTTCAGTAAACAGTAAAGGAAACCTGTACTGAGGATATAAAGGCTGTTATTCCTGGCCTTTTCCAAAATTGCTAGCTCCATGGCAGTCATATTGGTAAAATGATTCCTATACTTGCTTCTTCACTGTCCTTTAAAAAGGAAGTAGATAATAAGTTATATTTTTTTTATTTATTTCTCTATCTATTCTGGGTCAGTGTCTCAGAAAATATTGCAACCACAGACACCCCAGCCCAGGAAGTCAGAAAAAATAAATTCATATTTTCTCAATCCAGCTTTTCTTAAAAAAAATATTCACTGGGAAGTATTTCAAAAATGAAAAACATAAATAATTTGTATTATTTTTAAAATCAAATGCTTGCTTCCTAAAACGTTAACAATGTTGCACAACATAAAAAATAAAGACAGCATAATCTAATATTAGAAATAGGAATATAAGACATGATTCTACTCATGTATCTGGCTTGACCTTACATACCTTTGTCCCTCTGAAACAGTTATTTCCAGCACAGAAAAATCTGATTTATTAAAAAAGGAGTCCATCTAAAGAAGAAAACACAGGTGTTATACAGTGTTTTATCACAGAATCACACACTGAATTCATCATCATAAACAAGTACAGAAATGTATGGCAGTAAAGTCATAAACAAAAGTTTTGCAATATGTAATTATAATCAGTAGATGTTTTGTGCTAACCTAATAAAAAAGACATTTCCAAACAATTGTACTTGGAAAAGTTAGTGTAAGTAATAACCTGATTTTATGAAATGTATATACCCTGCATTCCCAAGAAAAACTATGTGAAAGTTTAATTAAACCATCCACCATCTGTTCTTCATTAGAAACATGAAGATACAGTATATTCTAATGATTGCTTATGATTAGCCCATTTCTCACCTTGCAAAAATGTTACCATTCCCTAGGCTGGAGTGTAATTACTCAAAAAGGGGGAACTGGATGGGACATTAGCTGTACCAAATTGACTAATAAAAGAACATGTTGTAAAATATACACTATATGGGAAAAGATTAATAATTACCATTCATTAAGAATATAGAACAATCAATAGTTCTGCATCATATGAAATTCCATCTATTAAGGTGTCATTGTGATGGCAACAAGAAAACCTCAAAGCATTTCAACTCATAAAGAGTCTTCATCAGGAGGAAAATTATTTATTACCTACTTCAATGTGCATTTATAAAAAATATAGGAATGCATGACCAAATGAGAGACTCCAGATAGGAAACTAGATAGGATACAATGGAGACAAGGCTCAACTGACTCCTCAATGATGGTAAGGAATAATGACCTTATACAAATCGGTGACAGAATCTAGGGCTCCAAGAATCGCTTCGCTGGTAGTAACAGATCCAACACAGGGCCAGCAACAGTGCTGTTGCTAACAGCATGTGTGTGTTTTTAGATGATACATTTTTATATACATATTTTTTTATTTAAATCCCGACAAATCTTTGGTGAAATATTTTGAATGATTATTTAGTGGGTGAGTTGCCAATGAATTTTAGAAAAATATACCCCTTAATTAATTTTAGAATGACTGCATACAGATGCTGTGTATATACCATGAATTCAAATTGTTCCATCATATATTTACAATACCAAATAATTTCCCTGTGCACAGCTTAATTTTTTACCACGCTTGTTGATCTAGGTACTGGCCCAATAAACAACAGAGTAAAATTTACCTTGCGACCATTTGTGGCTAATACGTAGAGTTTACAATCTTATTAAAACAGTCCTAATTAAATGTTAGTAGCCAGTCAAAGTGTATTTATATTAAAAGTGCTGCGCTTTCAAAATATATGTGTAAATATATCTAATAATGAAAATATAGTGGTCAAAAAATTATAAAACTCAATAGATAAATTAATGTGTTGAAGTGTGATGACTAAAAATAATCCACTATATAGCCTAAATATGTTTATGTGCTGATACCATGAAGTATTATAAAACATAAAATCCTAATAAATGCAAACAACCCACCATGCTAATAATCCCAAATAACAATATATGTGTATCAAAAGATCCAAAAAATTTACCTGGTGACATATACACTAAATAAAACTGCTAAATGAGAATGATAGCAGTCTTTCATACGTGGTGATATAACAGATATAAACATGCCACTGAGCAACACAGTATCATATAAAGATCAAACTCCTTATTATTGTTGAATTCCAACCACCAATTTTCCATTTAACCTTATCCTGGATAACTCTGTGACTGCTATATAATACTGGAGATCTCCCCTTCCTCTTGAAAGTCCTCCTAATGTTATGTGCTCACCTCAATAGATGTAATGCTGCGCTCAGATATATTTCAACCCAAACCACACCGACAGGAACTAGATGTTAGCCTCAGGATAATCAGCTCAGCTGTCCACTGGGATCTGCCACCGCATCAATCTGATAGGAGTCCTCCAAAATCAATGGTTTCTAATCCTCAGATGTGGCACTCAGCCATGGATATACGTATAAAAAAAGGATGCAAAAACACATAGTGCAAATACCATTTGATACAAAAAAATATCAAATGGTATTTGCACTGTGTGTTTTTGCATCCTTTATTTAGCAGGGGGGGGGGGGGGGGGGCAAAAAACAGTCTCCTTCTGGCTCCCGCACGAAAAGGGTCCCTGCGGGCTTGCGCTACACTTTTAGTATAGTGCCATTCTTATGGTGCAAATTGGGCCAGAGGGCAGGGTCCAGGAGACAAATCAGTCTGGCACCTCCATGAAACAGTCATACTGCGGTGAGGACATTTGGACAGACCGCAGGCCACCGACCACACATAATACAACTGGCCTTACGGCTGCCAATGCGTGGCACTGCAGCCTAATGCTCTGCCTACCCTTCTCCCCCAGGTATGGCAGGCATCATGTCAATAAAATCATTTCATTTCTTTAAACATCCTTGTCCTTGAGTGAGCATATTGAATTGCATCATATACAATTAAGACTTTTAATTGTATATGATGGCAATAATATTTTGGACCTTCTCACCTGATTTGTGCTATCGCAAAATGTCACTGGGTTAGTAAGATTACTCCTTTCTTATAAGATATTTGGACTTGTGTTTGCTGCCTCTGATTAATTTGCTTGTTTGTATAATGACTATGGACTTCATAGTCATTACACAAATAAGTGAAATAATCCTATGATTACTTCTTTCTTTTAAGATATTTGGACTTGTGTTTGTTACCCCTGATCGTAATCTTACTAATCCAGTGACATAAGGCTGTACTAATGGCCACTGATATCGCTACACTGATGGCCACTGATGAGGTGGCACTGATAAGCTGCACTGATGGGGGCTGCACTAATAAGGCAGGACTGATATGCTGCATTGATGGGCACTGATATTCTGCACTGATATGCTGCACTAATGGACACTAATAGGTTGCACTGATGGGCACAGATATGCTGCACTGATGGGCGCTAATATGCTGCTCTGATGGCCACTGATGAGTTAGTAATTGCGGGTACTGATAAACTGCACTGATGGGCCCTAATGAGGCTGCACTGATAAGGCAGCACTGATATGCTTCACTAATTAGGCTGCACTGATGTGCATGAGGTGGCACTGATAAGCTTCACTGATGGGGCTGCACTGGCATGCTGCCCTGATTGGCACAGATATGTTGCACTGATGGGCACTAACAGGCTGCACTGTTGGCTACTGATGAGGCTGCACTGATGGCCACTGATGAGAGTGCACTAATAAGATGCACTGATGGGGCTGCATTGATAAGGCAGCACTGGTGGGCACTGATATGATGCACTGATAGGTTGTACCAATGGGCATTTATAGGCTGCATTAGTGGCCACTGATGGGGCTGTACTGATGGCCACTGATGAGGCTGCACTGATGGGCAGAAATTAGGTGGCACTGATAAGACTGCACTGATGGGCACTGATGAGGCTGAACTGATGAGGCTACGCTGATGGGCACTGATAGATTGTGGTTGTGGTCTGTGGTTTACAGATGACAGGGCGGATCATAAACAGGTAGGGGTGTGGCCTTTACAGGAAGGGATGGGTCATATTTAAATTAGAGGGTCAGGCCTAGGGCAGCACAAAACCTAAATACACCACTGTGTCACCAGGTACATTTTTTGGATGTTTTTATAAACATATATAGTTAGTTGGGATTTTTAGCACGGTGGGGTGTTTACATTTATTAGGATTTTATGTTTTATAATACTTCATAGTATCAGCACATAAACATATTTAGGCTATATACTGGATTATTTTTAGTCATCACGCTTCAACACATTCATTTATCTATTCATTTAGTTTTATAATTTTTTGACCACTATATTTTTCATTATTAGATATAGTTATCCACGCATTGTGACCTAGGCCACGCCTACAGTTAGTGCGTACCCTCAATGCTTCTCAGACGGGACGCCGGGTCGATCCCATATACGTATCACATTGTTACCTGTTACTTGATTGTTATATGCTGCAGTTCTGTATTTCAATGCGACTTGTTTTATCACGGCATGTACCTAATCTTTCAACCGCATGTTACTCTACCGTATTTCTTTTGCCTTCAATAAAAACCGTTTAAAAAAGAAAAGATATAGTTACACATATATTTTGAAAGCGCAGCACTTTTAATATAATTTAGATGATTGCACTTATTTTAAGGGAAGTAACCAGTGCAGGCAGCTTTATCAATTAAGTTGCATTCCTAGTAGCTCACAGGATCTCATATATATTGCAGAATGTATTTATGCCAGCAACTATATCAACCTTTCTGGAAAATGCTCTGTTCTGTGATATTTATGAATGGTTATACACAGAGCAGTCAGTATCTTGGTTTTTCAAGAAAATGTCCATGTCTCACCATGCTTTTCACGAGGGAAGCAGCCTCATCTGCATCAATCACTGCATCTGTGAATTTCAGGGACATGCTGACAACGAAGTAACTGACTAGGAGACATTTAAGGAAAAATATTACAAATAAGCAAATGCAGCTATTGAGGTTAAATGGTATGCTTTTTTATTCTATGCTAACACTTCTAGTGCAGTACATTTAACAATTATAATATTTGTTTAATAATATCTGTATTATATATTGAACATTGATCCAATTTAGTAAGTCATACTCTTAGGTTAGGTATTTGGCTCAACTATGGGAAAGCTCCAAGGGCAGTTGCCTTGCGTAAAGACTGGGATCAAAGTATATTCAATGAATCTGAACTTACAATTAATCTAAATATATTTTAAGTAGAATTGTGTGGTCTTGGGCAAGGTAAAAAACAAAAGTGTATGGAAGTGGTAAGGAAAAATGTAATTTAGCGCCATACCTGTTGTTACTTGCCCGGGTTTCTTGCTGTATTCTGAAGTTGCAGTGCTTGTGAATACTGACTCTGATAGTAAAGATTCTGTCATTCCAGAAAGAGTAGGTGATAAAGTAGAAATAGATGTGTTAGCTGTATTTGGGAAAAATGATGGTGATGTGTTGACTTCCACAGAACTGCTACTAGGATGTGATGAAGAAGGTGATTGAGTAAAAGATGCTGTAGTAGATACACTAAAAAAGCCGTGTGTTGTTCTTTTAAAATCACTTGAAGTGCTAAACGGGCTCTTTGTGGTGGTCAAGATGCCAGCTGGTGGTCTTGTACTATTAGATGTCATACTGTCAGCTGAGGAAGTTTCAGTAATTCTTGTAGTTCCAGCCTGTGTGTCTGCAAATACATTTCATAAAAATGTTAAATTAGTTTTTAAATATAATTGCCCATGATATAACTCTCATGAGGATAATATATTTTCTATACTGACCTATCCTTGTGGAGTTTACTAAAGAGGAATTCCATCTTATTCAATGTAGCTTTCAAACAACATATATTAAAGGCAAGTATTTTTAATACACACAGCTAAAGGGAGCTTAACACCTGCACCCGGAGTGAGCTGACCGACAGATCAGATCCAGGTCCGACTGTAAGAAACTTAGGATGTCCTGGACTGTAGGAGCACCGCACGGACTGGTTCTGGTGGACATATAGTCCGTGAACCTAGACCATATTCTCACGTAGACTCTGTTAGTGCTCTTCCTCCCAGCATTTAAGAGTGTGGGAATTACTTCCTCTGGACAGCCTAGAGCCTCCAGCCTTCCCCTCTCAAGAACCAGACCTTCAAGTGCAGATGAGCTGGGCAAGGATGTAGGGTAGTGCCCTGAGACAGAGGGTTCAGTCTAAGAGGTAGAGGAATCTGATCCCGGTAATTGAGTAGCCTCAGTAGGGGAAACCAGGGCCTGTTGGGCCAGTATGGCACTATTGCCACTACCTAGGCTGCTTCTGTCCTGAGTCTCTGTAGGAACTGGAAAATAAGAGGGATTGGAGGGAAAGCATAGGCTCTGCGAAACTCTGCATTGATCCGTGAGGGCATCCACCCCGAAGGCTTAGGGGTCTCAGAACCTTGAGTAATATTTTGCTAGTTTTTTTTTGCATGGGGACGCAAAGAAGTCAACCTCTGGGGAGATCCCCAGGGTCAAGACCCTCTTGAAGACCTCCTTGTGGAGAGCCCACTCGTTGTAGTCCAGCCCGACATGAGAGAGAAAATCTGCTTGAACATTCTGGACTCCAGGAACATACATTGCTGATATGTTGGACAGATTCTTCTGCGCGCCCAGGTCATGATTGGCTCTACCTCTCATAACAGGGACAGGCTGCAAGTTCTTCCCTGTTTCTTTTCATAGGCCACTGCTGTTGTGTTGTCTAATCTGAGCATCACTAAAGACCCCAGCGTTAGATGACGGAAGACCTGTAATGCCTGGAATGCTACCAGTAGCTCCAGATTGTTTGAAACTATCCCTCTAGGAGGGAGTCTTATCTGCCCTACACCATTTCCGTTAGACAGGGGGCACCCCAACCTACATTGCTGACATCTGAAGTTAATGTGACCCATGAAACGGGGGCAATGCAATGGCAATTGAGGATATGTTTCTACTGAAGCCACCAAGGAAGGCACTCTCTCATGGATGGCGTTAAGTAGATGTGTTGGTCTTTGTTCTCCGACCACCATTGCTGGAGGAAGTCTCCCCATGGGTGCCATGGCGACCATGGTACCGATAATCCTCAGACACTGCCGAGCATGGAGATGAGTTGAAGAGAGAGCCAGACATATCCTGTCCCAGACCACTGGGACTTTCACCTTGGGCAGAGAGATGGTGCCTTTCAAATCAGCCCTGAGAAACACGAGGGACTGTGTGGGCTCTAAGTGACTCTTTTCCATGTTCAGGAGCCACCCAAACTCTTGGAGAGTGGCGATTACTTGACCCCTGTGACCCAATAGTTGATCCCTGTCTTGGGACAGGAGGAGAAGATCATTTAGCTAATGGTGTAGACGAATATCTTTGGTTCTTATCAGGGCTAGGACAGTCAACAAGACTTTTGAAAATGTGCGAGGCGATGTCAAAAGCCCGAAGGGGAGATAGGTAAACTGTAGATAAACCCAACCATTGGCAAATCTGAGAAACTGTTGGTGAAAAGTTTCTTGCTACAGGAACATGGAAATAAACATCCTTTAAGTCTATAGACACTAGCCAGTCTCCTGGTTGGACCAACTGTTGAATCCTGAACAGTGTCTCCATTTTGAACCTCTCCTTTTTGATGAAGTGATTTAGATGGGTAAGATCTATGATGTGCCTCCATGTGCCATTTTTCTTCTGTACCATGAAGAGAGGTGAGTAGATCCCTTGACCTTGTTCGTCTTCTGGGACAGGTACAGCAGTGCCCTGAGTTAGCAGGGATTTTACGTAAGACAGAAGCGTCTGCCTCTTTTCTGCTGAAAGCAGAAGAGAAGTAGGGACGAACCTGAGCCTGGGAGTGCTGATGAAGGTCCAGGCATGCCCCGAAGAGACCGTTCTGATGGTCCAGAAGTCCTGGATTGAGGTCACCTAGACATGTCGATAGCGGGAAGACGAGTCCCCACCTGACATTTCTGGGCGGGCCCAATCTCAAAAGTGGTCTATAGGTCACTGGTAGATCCACCCTTAGAGGGTTTCCAGAAAGAGGGTTGTCTTTACTTACAGCTTCTCCCAAACTCTCAGCCAGGCCTGTTACTACGAGCCTCCCTAGCACGTTCCAGAGTCTGCTTCCTCAGGTGAGCCAGCTTCTGGTTTAGCAGGTGCCGGTCCTGGTGAAGGAACTCCAACTTACCACCTGTGACCCGGGCTATGGCGCTATCTAACTTGTTGCTGAAGAGGGAGGAGCCCTCAAACAGAATCTGGCACCACACCTGCTTGGATGCAGGGTCAGCTAACCATGGCCGAAGCCAGAGGGGGGACTAGGCGGTGACAGAGGAAAGCATATCCCTGGCCACAAGGTGGATGATGTCGATGGAAGCCTTCCCCAAAAAGGCTGATGCCATCTTCAGCTCCAGAATGGGTGAGCTTCTGGCCACCTCTTTTGGAGCCACTCTTTAGGGTCTCATCCACGCTGTCTGTTCAGATCTCCATTTACTTGGACATTGCTGCTAGGGCTGGTTTGCAGGTCATGCCTGCTTTAGATCTGCTTAAGATGGGTATCAATCCGTCTTTCCAGAGCGTCCTTGAAACACACTGTATCTTCCAATGGAAGGGTCACATGTTTGACAAGCCTATTCATAGCTGCATCCACAAGTTGCGGAGACTCCAGGTGTTTCCCCTCTTCCTCCTTAAAGGGATGGACTTTCATAATTTTTGAAAGCATGGAATTTTTCCTTTCCACTTTACTTCATTCATTCGTGATGACTTCACCCAGTTCTCCCAAAAACGGGAAATTCTGGCGCTCCCTGTTTAGTTGCTTAAAAACTCTCTGCTTTGGGGGGGGGGGGGTAACACCCCTGGTTCCTCCCAGCTTAGGGCTTCTCTCACTGGGGGGAAACTAGGGCAAAATCGAAGCCCGGACAGGGATCTTCTGCCTCCAACTCACTGTCGGAAAAAGCTGCCGATGGGCGGCTTGGTTGTGACTCCAAGGTATCCGAGCCCTGAGCATCTCTTGCCGGAGAGCATGGAGGGTGTGAAGAAGGACTGTGAATATGGCTAGCTCCCAACTCATTTGGGGATTCTTTAAGGATTAGTTTGACCATAGGCTTCAACTTTTGGTCTGTACTTCCTCTCTCACCCACTGCCTGAGCGTAACAGAGGTCACAAAGGGATTTTCCTTCCGGGACCCAAGACCCACATCCCCAGCAAACTCTTCTGTCTGAGTGAGCAGGGTAATGGTAAGACCTGTGTGAGGAGTCTGGGTCCTTTCTGTGGCCCCTTGAACTAGAAGGGGACCTACGCCTGGAATGCTGGTGCTGCCATTTCAAAGAATCATTTTTTTTGTGTGCGCAGGGAAGAAAGAAAAACAAACATAAACATTGCTGCCATGGAAAAAAAAAAGGTACACCTCACCACTCCTGCCATGATTCCATCAGGGCCAAGAAAGCATAGTCACACCGATCTAGGGAAAAACACGGGCCAACCGCAGCAGCTAAGCTATTTGACCATCCCACCGCTTGCCTGCCAAAGGCCAGGCTTAGCTCTTCTGGCGCCTCTTCTATTTGCCCACTTCATACCCTGCTAATAGCTAGGCCTTATAGGAGTATCACAACCTATCTTCCTCTAGTCGCAGATTGCCCGTCCTTGATCATGGACTAATATTCAGGATAGGAACAGACCACCATTCAGGTTCTTTGGAGGAGGACAAAAAAATGCTGACTCAGAGCAAAGATTTATGGGAGTGGGGTCCTATAGGGTAGGAGTGGAGGTGGGGCTAAACCCAAATGTATGCATTATTCATTTTTTTGTTAGGGACCTTTAAAGCACTGCACCCGCGATCAGCAGATTGTGGGTGTAATGCCACGGTCCTGCACACTATCTGTGTAGCTGTCTGCCCATACCTCCGATATGAGCAGGCAGTTACACTCTTACAGGAAGTTCAATGAACTACCTAGAGCAATCAACAGTGTTCTGGTAGTTTATTGAGAATTACAAGCCGACAGCCGCAAAGCTGGTTGGAACTTGTAGTGTACCCATTCACAGAACACTATGGAGCCCTGCACAGCCGCTGTTTTTTTTTTTAGATTGTGACAGTGAGCGGAGGAGAAGGATCCCGCTTGCTGTAAAAACAGGAACTCGGGGGGGTTGGTGCATTTGTATAAATATGGGTGTAACATGTTACAAAAGGTGGACTTTTCCTCTAAAGCAATTTTAACTACATTCAAAAAGTTCAAGTATTTATTCAAAGAAAGACAACTAATGCTATCAGTTTGATAGTTTCACTTTTTTGATAGGAACTATTGGTGGAATGTTGCCTTGGTCCCTTCGGTCATTTTTGCACTCTAAGGGCCCATTCACACCATTGCATAGCCGTAACATACACCTAAATGCAATATGTGGCAGCACAATTTACAGACGTTGGAGCATATTACACTATTGCTGTTTTGTTTTTATTTTGTATAAAAAAAATAGTTTGAGGAGGTTGGCATGGATTAGAGGAGCATCTTTTGAAGACCATGGTGTTGTGGACTGATGTGCGACTGGAAATTTGTGTTTTCGATAAGGATACATACAATAGGGGAACAGAAAATGCACACAGACATGCAGTGCTAAATGACATGCTATTACATATGAGCATATTTTGAGAAAATATTTTCCATGTGATTTTGGGTACTACACTATATGAGTTTTTTTTTTTTTTGCATCTGTGTGTGAGGATGTATGAAGAAAACCACTAGAGAAGACAGTTGGAGAATAAAAGATCCACTGGATCCATTTATTTGTATATGGGTCAATGAATCTGGGATATTGAACATGCACAGAATTGTTTAATAGAGGAGTGTTTGCTATAAAGTGCTGTATGTGTAGTGCTATATGTGTAGTGCTGTATGTGTATGTGTGTATGTGCATGTGTATATGTATGCAGTGGTGTATTTAGGTTTTGTGCTGCCCTAGGCCTGACCCCCTAATTTAAATAAGACCCATCCCTTCCTTTAAAGGCCACACCCCTACCTGTTTGTGATCCGCCCTGTCATCTGTAAACCACAGACCACAACCACAGTCTATCAGTGCCCATCAGTGTAGCCTCATCAGTTCAGCCTCATCAGTGCCCATCAGTGCAGTCTTATCAGTGCCACCTCATTTCAGCCCATCAGTGCGGCCTCATCAGTGAGCATCAGTACAGTCCCATCAGTGGCCACTAATGCAGCCTATCAGTGCCCGTTAGTACAGCCTTATCAGTGCATCATATCAGTGCCTACCAGTGCTGCCTTATCAGTGCAGCCCCATCAGTGCAGCTTATCAGTGCCCTCTCATCAGTGGCCATCAGTGCAGCCTGTTAGTGCCCACCAGTGCAACATATCAGTGCCAATCAGGGCAGCATGCCAGTGCAGCCCCATCAGTGAAGCTTATCAGTGCCACCTCATGCACATCAGTGCAGCCTCATTAGTGCATCATATCAGTGCCTACCAGTGCTGCCTTATCACTACAACCTCATTAGTGCCCATCAGTGCAGTTTATCAGTATCCGTGATTACTGCCCCATGAGTGGCCATCAGAGCAGCATATTAGTGCCCATCAGTGCCGCCTATTAGCGCCCATCAGTGCAGCATATCAGTGCCAATCAGTGCAACCTATTAGTGTCCATTAGTGCAGCATATCAGTGCAGAATATCAGTGCCCATCAGTGCAGCATATCAGTCCTGCCTCATCAGTGCAGCCCCATCAGTGCAGCTTATCAGTGCCATCTCATCAGTAGCCATCAGTGCAGCCCTATTAGTACAGTCTTATGTCACTGGATTAGTAAGATTACCATCAGGGGTAGCAAACACAAGTCCAAACATCTTAAAAGAAAGGAGTAATCATAGGATTATTTCACTTATTTGTATAATGACTAGGAAGTCCATAGTTATTATACAAATAAGTGAAATAATCAGAGGCAGCAAACACAAGTCCAAATATCTTATAATATAAGAAAGGAGTAATCTTACTAACCCAGTGACATTTTGCGATAGCACAAATCAGGTTAGAAGGTCCAAAATATGATTGCCATCATATACAGTACAATTAAAAGTCTTAATTGTATATGATGCAATTCAATTTGTTCACTCAAGGGCAAGGATGTTTAAAGAAATGAAATGATTTTATTGACATGATGCCTGCCATACCTGGGGGAGAAGGGTAGGCAGAGCATTAGGCTGCAGTGCCACACTTAATAGCATTGGCGGCTGTAAGGCCAGTTGTATTAAGTGTGGTCGGCGGCCTGCGGTCTGTCCAAATGTCCTCACCGCAGTGTGACTGCTTTATGGGGGTGCCAGACTGATTTGCCTCCTGGACCCTGCCCTCTGGCGCAATTTTCACCATAAGACTGGCACTATACTAAAAGTGTAGCGCAAGCCGGCAGGGACCCTTTTCGTGCAGGAGCCAGGAGGAGGCTGTTTTTTTTTTGTGCGGGGTGAAGCTTTTTTCTGCCCCCCCCTGCAAAGTGCCGCCCTAGGCCTGGGCCTTGTCGGTCTAGGCCAAGATACAGCACTGTGTGTATGTGTGTGCTATATAGTGCTGTATGTGTATATAGTGCTGTATGCTATAGGTATAGTGTATGATGTGGACTAAATTTGGTTACCATCCACCAGGGGGTGTTGTGGATTCATCTGGCTCCTGTGAAATTCATTGTGGGGACACTTGAATGCTTGATAACAAGATATGAACATTGCTACCACATAAACCAAAAACAGCACATTGTGGGTGAGTTTGTTTTGGTCCTTTACACCATGCCTTTACCTGTAATTGAAGAAGGAGATGGTTTGGCTGGAGATGACCTCCCAATGGAGTCAGTAGTAGTGACTGGTAATGTCCCTGAATTTGTTGTCACATATGGAGGTGTAGTTGCAGGTGTACTGGAAGTTGTCACTTGCTGTATAGTTGTATGATTTACCCATGGTGAGGTTGTCACAGTAGGTGTTGTTGCTGCTGGATGAATGGGACGGGATGAAGATATCTTTCCAGTTGTAGAAACATTGTTCCCGGTTGGTAAGATGCTACTTGAATTCACTATTGGATTCTTTTCAGAGAAAGACTCTGTTGTAGAAGATTGTGTAGAGTTGTCTGACAGCTCAGGCTGATCTGTAGCCTTAGATTCTGGTGGCTTCACTGATATTGAAGTTGTTCCCATCTTTGTTACTGATGTGGAGTAAATTTCGGGTGCAGGTGTTAATTTAGAAGTACTTGTTGTGGCAGCATTTAAGGTCTCAGTGGATGACAAGTTAGGATCTAGTGGTGTTGTGGTGGTGGATGGTGGTAAAGCTGAAAAAAATACGGTATATTGCATAATAAGAAAAAAATCGAATTTCTGTCATATGATGATAACAGAGGATATCTACGCCTTATTGTAGACCACATTGCATTCATTTACATTTACATTCAAACACCTCCCTAATATTTGTATGATTGACATATGTGGAACGACAATTTTGTGATGTTAATCAATGTCCTACAAGATTCGGTTAAAGCTGAATTCCAGGGGGGTGGGGGGGGGGGGGGGGTGGTGCATTTGTATGAATATGGGTGTAACATTTTACAAAAGGTGGACTTTTCCTCTGAAGCAATTTCAACTACCTTCAAAAATTTCAAGTATTTATTCAAAGCAAGACAACTAATGCTATATCAGTTTGATAGTTTCACTTTTTTGATAGGAACTATTGGTGGGATGTTGCCTTGGTACCATCGGTCGTTTTTGCACTCTAAGGGCCCATTCACACCATTGCATGCGTAACATACACCTAAATGCAATATGTGGCAGCGCAAGTTACAGGCGTTGGAGCATATTACACTATTGCTGTTTTGTTTTAGTTTTGCATTAAAAAATTGTTTGAGGAGGTTGGCATGGATTAGAGGAGCATCTTTGGAACACCATGGTATCGTGGATTGATGTGCGACTGGAAATTTGTGTTTTTGGTAAGGATACATACAATAGAGTAACAAAGAATGCACACAGACATGCAGTGCTAAATTACATTCTATTACATATGAGCATATTTTGAGAAAATATTTTCCATGTGATTTTGGGAACTACACTATATGTTTTTTTTTTTTCTTTTCATCTGTGTGTGAGAATGTATGAAGAAAACAACTAGAGAAGACAGTTGGACAATAAAAGTTCCACTGGATCCACGTATTTGTATATGGGTCAATGAATCTGGGATATTGAACATGCACAGTAGTGATTGCTATATAGTACGGTATGATGTGGACTAAATTTGGTTAACATCCACCAGGGGGCGTTGTGGATTCATCTGGCTGCTGTGAAATTCATTGTGGGGACACTTGAGTGCTTGATAACAACATATGAACATTGCTACCACATAAACCAAAAACAGCACATTGTGGGTGAGTTTGTTTTGGTCCTTTACACCAGTGTTTCTCAACTCCGGTCCTCAGGGCACACTAACAGGCCAGGTTTGCAAGAAAACTGAAATAAATCACAGGTGATATCATTTGCTGCTCAGTGGTTGCAGTATTCTAGTCTGCATCTCCCCAAGGTAATACTTAAAATCTGGCCTGTTAGTGTGCCCCGGGGACCGGAGTTGAGAAACACTGCTTTACACCATGCCTTTACCTGTAATTGAAGAAGGAGATGGTTTGGCTGCAGATGACCTCCCACTGGTAGTGACTGGTAATGTCCCTGAATTTGTTGTCACATATGGATGTATAGTTGCACGTGTACTGGAAGTTGTCACTTGCTGTATAGTTGTATGATTTACCCATGGTGAGGTTGTCACAGTAGGTGTTGTTGCTGCTGGATGAATGGGACGGGATGAAGATATCTTTCCAGTTGTAGAAACATTGTTCCCGGTTGGTAAGATGCTACTTGAATTCACTATTGGATTCTTTTCAGAGAAAGACTCTGTTGTAGAAGATTGTGTAGAGTTGTCTGACAGCTCAGGCTGATCTGTAGCCTTAGATTCTGGTGGCTTCACTGATATTGAAGTTGTTCCCATCTTTGTTACTGATGTGGAGTAAATTTCGGGTGCAGATGTTAATTTAGAAGTACTTGTTGTGGCAACATTTAAGGTCTCAGTGGATGACAAGTTAGGATCTAGTGGTGTTGTGGTGGTGGATGGTGGTAAAGCTGAAAAAAAATACAGTATATTTCATATTAAGAAAAAAATCGAATTTCAGCCTTACTGTAGACCACATTGCATTCATTTACATTCAAACCCCTACTAATATTTGTATGATTGATAAATGTGGAATGACAATTTTGTGATGTTAATCAATGTCCTACAAGATTCTGTTAAAGATGAATTCCAGGGGGGTTAGTGCATTTGTATGAATATGGGTGTAACATGTTACAAAGGTGGACTTTTTCTCTAAAGCAATTTCAACTACCTTCAAAAAGTTCAAGTATTTATTCAAAGAAAGACAACTAATGCTATCAACTTGATAGTTTCACTTTTTTGATAGGAACTATTGGTGGAATGTTGCCTTGGTCCCTTCAGTAATTTTTGCACTCTAAGGGCCTATTCACACCATTGCATAGCCGTAACATACACCTAAATGCAATATGTGGCAACGCAAGTTACAGACATTGGCGCATATTACACTAATGCTGTTTTGTTTTTGTTTTGTATTAAAAAATTGTTCGAGAAGGTTGGCATGGATTAGAGGAGCATCTTTAGAACACCATGGTATTGTGGATTGATGTGCGACTGGAAATTTGTGTTTTCGATAAGGATACATACAATAGGGGAACAGAGAATGCACACAGACATGCAGTGCTAAATGACATGCTATTACATATGAGCATATTTTGAGAAAATATTTTCCATGTGATTTTGGGAACTACACTATATGAGTTTTTTTTTTTTTTGCATCTGTGTGTGAGGATGTATGAAGAAAACAACAAGAGAAGACAGTTGGAGAATAAAAGCTCCACTGGATTCATTTATTTGTATAAAGGTCAATGAGATATTGAACATGCACAGACCTGTTGAATAGAGGAGTGTTTGCTATATAGTGCTGTATGATGTGGACTAAATTTGATTAACATCCACCAGGGGGCGTGGTGGTTTCATCTGGCTGCTGAGAAATTCATTGCGGGGACACTTGAGTGCTTGATAACAACATATGAACTAGGAGTGTTGAATTTAATCGTAGCATCGATGCATCGCGATTCAGCCACCCACGATTCTACATCGATGCTGCGGCCGGCTTAATCGATGTGCTAATGACGTCATGTAGCGCCGCCCCTCCCTCTCCGAACAGCAATGGCTCTTTGAAATCCATCTGTTTTCCCACCTCCCGCTGCCATCATCCCCGGCTGCCCGGCGTCGCTGCAGGAGGAGACACGAGGAGCGAGCGTCCCTGACTCTCGGATAGAGATGAGCTCTGGTGTGTTCGAGTTTCCACGTGCCTGATCCCACCAGTATGCTGACACTGCACTCCGCTAATCACAGGCAGTGAGACATTTCCCGATCAGCAGCTGCACAGATCGGGAAATGTCTCACTGCCTGTGATTACCGGAAAGCAGTGTCGGCTTCCTGGCGGGATCGGGCATGTGAGGACTGTCATCTCTACTCTCGGACAGTCTGCTGTGGGAGACTTGAGTGTCGGAGCGAACATCCCAGGCTCCCACATGCACGCTGGTCCTCCTCCCCCAGTGAGTGTCTGTCCTGACCGTCCTCCAGCGAGTGTCGTCCGTCCTCCAGCGAGTGTCCTCCATCCTCCAGTGAGTGACCACTGTCCTCCGTCCTCCTCACACAGGCCTCTGTGGGCAGAGGGAGACCCCCAAGTGAGCGTCCGGACCCCAACTCCCAGTCCTCCTTGGCTCAGGTGTCTGCAATCTGCAGTGACTCTGTCATCATCACTGATCAGATACTAGTCTAAGTCTTCTAATACTATTACAAAGGTTGTAGAACACATTACACTGCCAGAGGGAATAATGAAGATGTTCGAGAAGCAGACTTTTTTTTTTTTACTGCTCACTTTGCTCAGATGTTAAGAGACAGTTAATTTATGTGCAAATTATAATCGACCTAAACAATAAAGTGACTGTGTGTGCAATGTGCATGTGTGAGTCAGTGATGAGCAAAACCATAAATCATGAAAAAAGGTAATGAAGTATTTGTGAATCGACGATCACTAAGACATAAACCAAACCATAATTATTGAAATGGCATACGTTTGGGGACATTTGTTTTGTTGTAACGGTTTGTGTCCTTTGTACCTATAATATATTAGAATATATTTTATTATTATTTAATAAATTATGGTTTATGTCTTGGTGATAGATTCACAAATACTTAATTGATACCTTTTTGTATGATTTATGGTTTTGCTAATCATGGGACGAAACGTACGTCGGGTGGCGCTCGAGGTGACGCTTACCATAGCGTGGAGGAGACACGGCGGCCATTTTCTTGGTTATCCATGCATTGAACGCCAAGTTACCATCCGGGGAGGACCGTACACCACTCTAAGAGATGCGAGATACACCTTTTTATCTTGTAAGTGTTACCCACTCGTGTGCAAATAAAGATATTTAGCAGTCTACGCTATGTTAGTGTCCCTGCTCTTTTTTGCATATACCATCTACCAAGTCTGCTTGCCTGGGATTGGAGAGCGGGATCATCTGGTTCTCAATCGTGCATAGAGGGGCTTGTGAGATCTCTGTTATGGGGATCCATTGCAGCTGGTAAGGATTGGTGATTGGTGTGCTGTCCGGTGGTGGTATTTCGGTTCTGAAGCTGCCTCATCCTTTTACAAGTGTGGGATGCACCTTTATGGACTGCTGTCTTCTCATTTATTTGGGACTGTATTTTAGGGTTTAGCGCCACAGATATTGTTTTACTATTTTTTATGATCTGTAATGTTCCGGATTAGTGTGGCTGCTTTTCCCGCTAGAGATTTTATTGTGAGTTACCATCCTTAGCGCAGCAATATTGTGTTTTAATCTTACTTTTTGTCCAATTTTTTGGAAATGAAGAAGCATGTTGGTACTGAGGAGGTTATAGTTCTGATACAGTTTAAAGTAAAAGTCGAATAGTATTTGCTGTTTTTTTTTTTTACCAAAGAAATGTAGCAGAATATATTTTGGCCTAAATGTATTAAGAAATATTGTTTGCAATGTTTTATAAAAGAAACCGCTTGAAGCAGGTTCGATTTAAAAAATGTGTTTCCCTTATATAGTAAAAAAATAAAAATAAAAAAAATAAACTGTGGTGATTAACCATTTAAGGACCAATCCTATTTCTGACACATGTTTACAAGTTAAAATCCGTATTTTTTGCTAGAAAATTACTTAGAACCCCCCTCAAAGTCAGGAGGTGACGAAACGCGTCAGTGTGCGGCCACATGACAGACTGAAGGATTGATCGAGGTGAGCGGAGATGTCCCTCTGGCTCCGTGGACACAATGTACCCAATGCTGCAGCATCCCGGAACTAGAGTGAGCTCTCCTATCCCTCTCATTTGTGCTATTTGATTTGTATATGCGCTTGGCAAGTTAATTACATGTACAGGCATTTTAAGTTGTTTTGCTCATTCAATAAAGTGGTTTAATGGTATTGCACCAGCGGGGCTCCTCTTTTGTATGTTTTTTGCACATGGTTTGGAGCTGTGGAAAATTCCCCATCTATCTTGTATTTATGAGGGCTGCTGTCTGGATTGCCAAGTTGGATTACTATATACTACTATATACAGCGATATTTGCCTCATCCACGAGAGTGGTAGCCAACAAATGAGGGTGCGTTGCTAATTTGAGGGGTGTGGATCACATCAGTGGTGGATCTCTTTTTGGGTGTCACCTTATCCTATTAGCACTGGAATCTCACAAAGATCATCTGGTCTATCACTAGACTCATTTTCACCATCAATATAATATTGATTTTGGACTTCTTGTTTTTTCACTCATTATATTATGGTTTTTGGATTTTTCAGTTCATTTGATGATTGTTTTTGATATATCATGGACTATATTTCTGATCATTCGGACACAGTCATATTGATTTATCACTTATAACACATTTCTAATATATAGGTAAATTCACGGGTTCAGTGATTGTCTTTATTAATGTTTGTTGTGCGCAACTAGTGTTGTTTTTCTTTCACTAATTTCTATTTTAAAACACTGTTAAAAAAAAAAAAAAAATCTGATCACTTTTATTGTTGTCACAAGGAATGTAAAACATCCCTTGTGACAGTAATATGCAGTGACAGATACTCTTTATGGAGGGACCCAAGACCCCTCCACTACACTTCAAAGTATTCAAAATGCCAAAATCTGCATTTTTGAATACTGATCAGCATCATTGGCAACCCAGTCAAATGATTAAATGCCGGAGATTTTAATTCCATACTTGATCTCACTCTGGATAGACCAATTCCCCCTAGGTATTTCTCCATGGACCTTCTCGCCTGGGCTTAGGCGGCAGGCTTGTCGGAGGTTTGGCAATGGAAAAATCCTCTAACCAGATCTTATTCCTGTTTCTCAATCTGATCATGCCCCTTTGGTCCTTACACTTCATCTCCCTCATTCCTGTAATGCAGCCTTGTGGAGACTGGGACCACATTGGGTCTCTCACCAGGAGGTGGTTGACAAAATCCCGCCTATTCTTACAGAATACTGGGAGATTAATGTGAGGTCCTCCACTACAGCAAATACATGGCATGTAAAGTATTATATAGTGCTGCGCTGTGTTAGACTTTCAGTACGAAATAGAAATACATTTTTTATTATTACAGGTCAAGAATTGTGAACTTTGAGGCCTCAATTGACCTTGTTACAGTTTAAGCAAAACCCATTCATTTTGAAGCACACAGTGCGTCCATTGTTGAGATGGTTGTATTTACATGTACTTTGAGATGAGAAGCTATGTCATCTGCCCCCAAGAGGAGCTGTGTTTGACAAACTTTTGAATACAATGCTCAGGAAGGCAGGCAACTAAATTGCTTATCCCAGGTGGAACGGCCTTTGGGGGAAAGGTTTACATAAGACATTCTTCCCCTGGTCATGAGACGTGTTATCACACAATGGCCGAAACTCAAATTCAGGATTACACCTGTGTTCAACCATCCACCAGCAAATAAACTATTGTTTCCACCCTGAGAAGACAAACAAACGGAAACGGACAAAGACTAGAATCTATCATTCATTTACCTACAAACCAACAGGGGGGTAGAGTTGTTGGAATCTACATGGGGTCAAATAAACCTTGTCACTTAGACTGATGAGAACTGCAAATCTCAAATGAATTTCATATAATCATAAACTGATACAACATCTTTGCCCCATCATATACAAAAGGTGTTGTGGAACTATGATGTTATGACAATCTCCTACTGAGAAGTACATTATATCTATCATATAGTAGTGTCAAATGGTCAGAAATTTCGCCCATATTTTATAATCCAGTCCCAAATCATGAATGTACTGTTGTTAACACAATAACCCCTTAAGGGATAATATTCTGATCGGAAATAACCCATGTGTAGAAAAGTTTACATATACAAGCTGTTGTGTATCAATATATATAACTGTATATGTATCTATATAATTTTTACTGCTACTAAATGTAAAGTATATGGGTAAATCAGTAATTTCCAATCAATATATATATATTGTATTAGTAATATTCTTAATTCAATGGTATTAAAAGGTCTAGTTACCAGGTCCAATCTTTACTTCATGGTGGATATTAGATGGACACGTATAGAGGATGAGAGCATGGATAAATTATTATGTTGTTAGTTATGATAATCTTAAATGGAGAAATTATACAGATTTAATATCCCATATCTTGGTTAACTAGTAGAGGTGTCGCCCAATGACCTCGTCAGTTAATGGTTAAGTAATCCCAACCAATAGGGGTAATGTTCCTCCCACTGGGTTTGGCTTATGATAATTTTTACTGCCCTTTTGTTCAACACAATATAAAAAGGAACCAGAGATATAATAGGATACACAAGACACATCACATTTTGCCCAATATACATCACACTTACAACATACACACTACTACAACCATGCATAGACTCATCTACACAGACTCCATTTCACTCTGCCATGTATCTGAAACTTTGAGGGACGCCAAACGAAACTCCTCACTAACTGGTCACCATCTTGGAAAAGCAGCCATCTTAAGGAACCTGGTAACAACTATTCTAAGCTAGCGGCCATTTTAAATATGGTAATTATGCCTTGCTGTTATTTGATTATTATTCAATATTGTTTATGTACTTCCTTAAATGTTTTACATTTCATATTTAAAGGGTAACTAAAGTACAATCCCAGCCGTATAAACCATATGTAGATTTTTCTCTAAAGAGATGATTTTTGTTTTTATAACATTTTTATTAATATCAGATTAAGCGCATTATTTGCGATTTTACGTCTTCCGTTTTGCATGGCTTATTCTCACTTCATCTGCAGTGGAATGACTTTCGGCCGTGTGATTCGCAGGCAATTGTGGTCTGATTATATAGAATATTCATTTATGGTTTCTACTACATCTGGGAAAAATGTAACCTTGCTTTAGATTCACTTTCATCGTTTAGCTAAATATCACATTGCATTTATCGTTTTAAGTTTGTATTTTATGTAAGGTTACCTCTTTGTGTCACTCAAGTCTGATCATTTATGGTGAAAATATGTCTTGCGAATAAATATTCTTATAGATATATTCCCTACTGTAGACTGTTTCACTAAGATTGGTATATGCTTTTAAAAAGAAATTAATCGATCAAAAAGAACTCGGGAAAATTGCGTGGTATACTATGAGTGTCTGAACAAAATTGATTGGGTTTTTCTTAGTTATTAAATTATTTGCCGTAATCGGCTGGAGGCACTGCGTCATAATTCTATTGATAGTTCAGACATCGCCTTTTAGTAATTAATTTAAAATAATCAAAATAATATTCTCGAACGTATAAAACGCACAACGGCTGCCTCTCTTAAAGTGCAATGTAACAAAAATAAATGAATAAAAAAGTAAATGGTATGTGTGTGTGTGTGCAATGGCGAAGATAAATACGTTAAAACTCAGTACATCATAAAGATATTATAATCTTGATACAAATTAATGCTACACACGGTAAAATTAATAAGATACTATGTGGATATAAAAATAAAGATAAAGTGCTAAGTGTTGTGGAGGTCATAGAGGTTGGGTCCTGGATGGGTGTTACATTTCACCAATATTTGGGCTGTGGTCCCTTTAAGGGAAGTATGGGATCGCAGGAAGGCAAGGGTTAAGCCCTCTCCCAGAGAGACCAGCTCTTAAAGACAGGAAGTAGTGTCAGTGGGTGTGGAGAGTAGGAGCTGGAGATACACCTGGGAGACGGAGCTGCTAAAACAAGAGTGTTTGTGTGCTGCATGGTGGCTGGAGACAAGCTGCTGCTTGGGACTACATACCTGGGGTAAAAACCCCTACCAAAAGCCTGTATTGTTTTATCATTTCCATTTTTGCTGAAGTTAAGCAGACTTTTAAGTTATGCCTGTTTTCTGAACTGTTTGCTGCTGGAAGCCTTATTTTTGTTTTGGAAGAAAATAAACCACTTCTTGTTTAAGTTTACTCGGCTTGTGCACGTCATCCCTTGGAGCTATCACCCCAAATATCACAACTGGTGTTTCGGATGCGGGCAGTGCTTTTAAACCGAAAAAAAACTATTTAAAAAGTGACTTTAAAGAGACAGTGTACCCATTTGCATGTCTTGGGTGAAGTCTTTGCATAACAGCAGGAAAAGACATGGAGGAGGTTGTGGCAGGCGCAGCACAACAAAGTGCCTTATGCGCTGTGGCATTAGAAGAATTGGATCTCTCTGACTTCAGTCTAACCAGACTGTCTGTTACTCTATAAATTCCTCTAATACCATTCAATGGAAAGCAGTAGGTTTAAAGAGCACACCAAACGCTTAAGATATCTTCTTTATTAACTTCAACTTTTCTTCATAGATAACAGTGACACTTTTGCAGCAGACAGTCCATGTACAAACATGTGCTGAATACAGTATAACAAATGGTGGATATATTTCTCTCTCTATTGCTGTTTGCTGTTTGGATTTTACATAGTTACATAGTAGGTGAGGTTGAATAAAGACAATAGTCCATCCAGTTCAACCTGTGTAGGTGTGTGTGGCTGTACTCATCTCACATACCCCTGAATGTTCTGATCCTTGAGATGTAAGTCTAAGAGTCTTTTGAAAGCCACCATACTACCCGCAGAAACCACCTCTTGTGGTAGAGAATTCCACAATCTTGTAGCCCTAACAGTAAAGAACCCCCCACGTTGCCTGTGGTTAAAACGCTTCTCCTCTAATCGCATTGTATGCCCTCGAGTCCTCATGCAATCCCTTCGAATGAACAGCTTTTTTTCTAAGCTGGGATCCCCATTAAGATATTTATAAATTGCTATCATGTCCCCCCTCAGACGTCTCTTCTCCAGGGAGAATAAATCGAGCGATTGTAGACGCTCTTCATAGTCAAGGTCCTCCAATCCCCTAATTAGTTTAGTTGCCCTTCTCTGGACTCTCTCCAGCTCCAACACATCCCTCCTGAGGACTGGCGACCAGAACTGGACAGAATACTCCAGATGCGGTCGGACCAGAGTTTTATAAAGTGGAAGGATTATAGTCTTATCTCTGGAATACATCCCTTTCTTTATGCATGCTAATATTCTGCTGGCTTTGGCAGCTGCCGCTTGACATTGCATGCTGTTGCCTAATCTATCATCAACCAAGACTCCCAGATCCTTCTCCATTTTTGATTCCCCCAAGGGTTCCCCTCCTAACGTGTATTGTGTTTTTATGTTTTTAGTCCCCAAGTGCAAAACCTTACACTTCTCCACGTTAAACCTCATTTGCCATGTCGTTGCCCACTCTGTAATTTTGTCCAGGTCATTCTGTAGGATATCTGCTTCATGCTGTGCAGTTATTGCCCTGGCCAATTTTGTGTCATCTGCAAAAACTGATAACGCACTACTGATCCCGTCCTCAATGCTGTTTATGAATAAATTGAACAAGGTTGGTCCCAGGACTGAGCCCTGGGGCACCCCGGATTTGTTTGCTTGGGTTTGGTTTTGAGTTGTTAGAGTTGTTTGGGTTTGTTCGATAGTTTGAATTCGATATAACTTTTGAAGTTTGATAAAGAAGATATCTTAAGCGTTTGGTGTGCTCTTTAAACCTACTGCTTTCCATAGAACGGTATTAGAGGAATTTATAGAGTAACAGACAGTCTGGTTAGACTGAAGTCAGAGAGATCCAATTCTTCTAATGCCACAGCGTATAAGGCACTTTGTAGTGCTGCGCCTGCCACAGTGGAACTATTTTTGGCCACTTGCTTCCATAAAACTGCTCTGTGGATCTGTGTGTCTATTCAGTTCTCTTGCTCTGTAGTGGAATGAAAGGGCTGGCTAAAGCATGAGGCTTCAGAGAAAAAAAAAAAATGGGTGTAAGGCTGGCTGTGATTGGCCAAGACTGTTGCTGAGTGTGAGATTGGCTGTGATTGGCCACAAACTCCTTATGGGTAATAAAGTTTAACTCTGTGCTTTCTGGTTTAAATTCTGCTGTGTCTGAGCTTACCTTACAGGCATATAAATGAATCCTACAGGCAAATTTCCATTTGCTTCTGTGAACACAACATACAACTGTTATGTGACATCCAAACATGAAATCACAGTAAATAACTCTGCTTTTGTCTCTCACATATAAACATATGCACTGTATTGAGGTTATTAACAGGTCTAGCTGTATATGCATGTAGGTGATATTAGCAACCTAGGACAGGTTCTAGCTGGCCAGCTACACTCCCACCAAAATTACCCAAAATTCTATGTTCTCTATAGTAGGATTTGAACATGAATTTGGGGAATTTTCTATCAGGTTCTCAACTTCCAAGTGTCTTTTATCACTTTCAAGTAGAACAACTAACTGCTGTATAGGACGTTCCAACTTGAGTGGAGTAGTGAGACGTTTTCCCTTTTTGTCAAGTTTTGAGTCTCCTATTTGTAACAACGCTCTTCTTACTAGTCTGTCTTTATCCTTTTGAACTTCTAGAATTTTAGCCAATTTCCATTGACTTCTAGGTAAATCTTCTTCTTTCACTAATACTATGTCACCAACTTGGACATTTCTTCTGGGTGTTTGCCATTTACTTCTTAGCATAAGATTGGCTAAGTACTCTTTCCTCCATCTATACCAAAACTGTTCTGATAGATATTGAACTCTTCGCCATCTCTTTTTGGCGTATAAATCCTCTTTGGTGAACTTGCCAGGTGGTGGATGTATGTAATCAGACTTAAGGTGAAGTAGATGGTTGTGAGTTAAAGGTTCCAAACTTGTTGGATCATTGATGTTGTCAACTGTAAGTGGACGACTGTTAACAATAGACATTACTTCATAGAATAGGGTCCTAAGTGAAGCATCATCCATTCTTCCGGAGTTCTTTTTCAACATTGAACTTAACACATTTCTTACAGTTCTGATTTGTCTTTCCCAAACTCCTCCTGTGTGGCTTGCATGTGGAGCATTCATATAAAAGTCACATTGATTCCGTGACAAATACTCAGTTACTTTTTCTTTGTCGATCTCTATTAGAGCTTTCTTCAATTCATTCCTTGCTCCGACAAAATTGGATCCTTGGTCAGATCTAAGCTCTCTAACAGTACCTCTAATGGCTATGAAACATCTCAAGGCATTGATGAATGCATCAGTTGACATACTGTATCTTCTAACATTTCCAGATGAATTGCTCTGGAGCTTAGACATGTAAATATTAGTCCATATCTCTTGTACTCCTTGCGGTTTTGCTTGGTAATGAATGGGCCGAAACAATCCATTCCACTATAAAGAAATGGTGGTGATGGGTTTACACGATCTGTCAGTAGATCTGCCATTCTTTGTTCTTCGGTAGGTCTACGTGCCTTTCTACAAGTTACGCATTTACTGATATACTTTGCAATAACTTTGCTTCCTTTCACAATCCAGTAACCACCTTCTCTCAAACAGTTCTGGGTAAAGCTTCTTCCTTGATGCAAGGATTCGTTGTGGTAGTGATCAATGATCAATTTTGTGAAGGTAGAATTTTTGGGTAGAATTGCTGGATGCTTCACTCTGCTGGGTAACTGTAACGCTCATGCGTTTTTTGTTAGTGAATGGATTTGCAGCTGCAGAATTATTACACTCAGTAGTCTTGTAGAGAATGTGTTGAACAACATATCCAACTCTCAGGACTTCATCACTGTGTACAGCCTGTTATGCAAATATACATACACTCAATATGATGTTCCTGGAGTGATAGAATGTATATGATAGAATAGAGGTGAGAGACAGGCAATAGAATGGTGAGCACTTAGTAGTAGTATTCAGGAGAGTGGTAGGTGATGATAGTATGCAGATAGGTTTTAGCAATCATGTATAGTAACAGGTGGTAGGGGACAGCAGATGAAGTATGCAAGAGAGAGTAACCTAGTGCAATGATAGGTGATGGTAGTCCCAAGAGCTAGCAATCTATGCAGATGATAGAAATAGCTTAGATAGTAATAGTCCCTTTAGTATGCAGTAGTAGATAGTGAAAGTTAGGTTGAGGAAGGAATCCCCTGCGGGGTACTTATCACTAGATGGGTTAGTAGTAGCAAGGTCCAAGAGTAATGGAGTAATCCGGTAGCGAGATACTGGATCGGTAGCGAGGTTTCGGTCTTGTTCAGGCAAGGGGAATAGCTTGAAGCTCCGGCAGCATTGGACAAGACAAGGCAACATGCGGTTTGAACGAGCAATGAGTGAGAGAAAGCCGGCGATTGAAATAGCCGCTCATAGCGGCGCCCGGCGATGACGTCATTGCCCTTAAAGGTGTATGCGTTCCATTTGGATAGCAAGATGGGACGCAATATTAAGAGAGAAATGTGGAAATAAGGGTACCAGAGGTACCAGAACATTACAGTAACAATGCATTTTCCAGTCTCCCTCCCACCTTCAGTGTACCATCCTGTAGAACAAGATTAAGCTTGTACAATGGGTGGTTGTTGGGAAGCCTTTTAGGTTCCTGACTAAGTCTCTTCAACTCTTCACTATAGAATCTCTGTTGAATGAGTCTTATGACTGTTTCTTCAGCTTTCATTCTTTCCTCTACATTCAATGATTCCTTCTTTCTGATTCCCTTTGCCAAACGTTGAATTCGAGCTACTATGTTTATGACTGTATTCCATTTTGAACATCTGGCTAGTCTTTCAAGTATTTCATCTTGACACTTGGCAGCAGTGCTCAATGTTTGTACAACTTTTACTTCTGGATCACCCATGGACAATTCGGTGTCACCTTCACTGGGTATGATCTCCTTTTCCCAAAGGAACTCTAGACCGGTGAATCAATTTGAATTTCTCAATTCTGTTACATTCAGGCCTCTTGAAGCATGATCTGCTGGGTTATGCTTTGTATCAATGTGATGCCAATGTTCCGGATTTGTTATTTCCCGAATTTTCTGAACTCTGTTGGTGACAAAGACATGGAATCTTCGAGCTTCGTTATTTATGTATCCTAGGACAACTCGTGAGTCTGTCCAAAAGTATTCTTCATCTATTTTTAACTCTAATTCTTCTCTCAGAAACTTGCTTACTGATGCTGAAACAACAGCTGCTGTCAGTTCAAGTCTTGGTATTGTCTGAATACTGGTAGGTGCGACTCTGGTCTTTCCCATAACCAGGGCACAGTGTATTTTTCCTTCTCCTATCACTCTTATGTAGGAGCACTGACCATAACCATAACTACTGGCGTCTGAAAAGTGATGAAGTTCTATTTTCTTGTACTCTCCAAAATCATGAGGTACAAAACATCTGGGTATCCGAACTTCTCTTAAATTCTGCAAGTCTCTTATCCAAGCCTCCCACCTTGGCCTCAAATCTTCAGGTATGGGTTCATCCCATCCCAACTTCCGTCTGCATAATTCTTGTAGTATTTCTTTTGCTTTGAGGATCACTGGGGCCAAGAATCCCAATGGATCATATATAGAAGCCACTGCGGAAAGAATGGTATGTCTAGTTGCAACTTTCTCTTCAAAGGATACTTCAAAGAAGAACTAATCAATCTCTACATTCCATCCCAATCCAAGTACATTCTGAACTGGAAGATGATCATAATTGAGATCTACATCCTTCATTGTTGATGCACGTTCAGAGTCACTGATGGATTCCAGTACCTCTCTGTTGTTTGAGATCAATTTATGAAGGCGCAGATTTCCTCTTGCACATAACTCTTGGCTTTCTTTTACTAGTTTGATTGCAGATTCTGTGGACTCTAGACTTATAAGACCATCATCTACATAGAAGTTTTTCTTAAGAAAGTTTGCTGCTGATGGGCAATCCTCTTCATTTTTGTTGGCCAGGTACTTCATACCATAATTGGCGCAACCTGGAGACGATGCTGCTCCAAACAAGTGTACTTTCATTCTGTATTCTGCTGGCTCTGTATCTGTATCTCCGTCCTCCCACCATAGAAACCTCAGGAAGTCTCTATCTTCATTCTTCACATGAAACTGGTGGAACATCTTTTCAACGTCACACATGACCGCTACGGGATACTTTCTGAATCTACAGAGTACTCCAGGCAGAGTGTTTGTAAGGTCTGGTCCTTTTAGTAGATGATCATTCAATGCAACACCATCATACTTTGCTGAGCAATCAAATACTACTCTAATCTTATCTGGTTTCTTTGGGTGGTAAACACCTTGATGTGGGATGTACCACACTTCTCCTTCTTTAGGTTGGTTATTCACCTTCTCTGCATGTCCTTCTTCAAGGATGCCTTCCATGAATTTAAAATAATCTTGCTTGAATTTGAGATCTCTTCCCATCTTTTTCTTCAGGCATCTCAATCTTGCTAGGGCAAGATTTCTGTTATTTGGCAGACAAGGTCGTTCTCTAAAGGGTAAGGGCAGTTCAAGATAACCTTGTTGATTCTGCTGAATACTTTCTTCTAGAGTGTGTACGAACTTTATGTCTTCTTGAGATACACTCTTTTCTTCAGAACTTATGTCTGCAAAGTCAGACTCAAGGATCTTGATTACTTTTGCTGAACTTACAGTTGGTAACTCTTGGACGGATATTCAATGACACAATCCTGTCACCTGCCTTGAGTTTGCAATCTGCTGTTTTCCTCCAACAACACCCCATCCTAGATCAGTTCGAACAGCGTAGGGTTCACCCTTTCCTCCTGGGATTACCTCTCGTGGTACCAAAGCTTCGGGACAATCGTAGCCTATCAACAGTCCAACACCAAACTCCTTCAGCGGGGACATTTCATGTGATATGACAGATAGGTGTTCCCATTTATTGGCTGTTTCACAGGTAGGTATGCGATCTCGATCTAGAGGTATATCGTCTTTCGTATAGGCTGGAGGTAGATTTAATGTGAGGTTTGAATGAAGTCCTCTAACTCTCAATCCTTTGACTCTTTGACTGTTCACTAATGTATCTCTCCCCGTCATTGTGGTGAGTTTGAGCTTCACTGGTTCTGTAGCCACTTGTAATTTCTTGCAGATTTCTTGATCAATGAAGGTAACATCGCTTTGGGCATCCAATAGTGCATAGGCATATACCTTCTTATTCCTCCTTTTAGGATTTGAAATGCACACTGGTACGACCATTGATGTGCCGTTGCTTTCTCCTTCCCTTACTCTGCAAGAGAATACTGATACTTTCTTTTCTTCCTCAGCATCTTTAGGTATTGAGGATTCATCCTTCCTTGGACGTTCTTCATGTAGTGGTGTAGGATGGCGTCCTTTGCAAACACTACATGTGGCCCTTTTCTTACACTCCTTAGTAATATGTCCTTTTCTTATCCAAAACACAGTTGATTATCAAGTACAAATTTTTTCTTTTCATTTGAGGACTTCTCTTTCAATTGTTGGCACTTGTGTATGGAGTGTATGGAGTGGTTCTCTTCACAGAACATACACTTAAAGGTAGTCTGAGGATTTGTCAGTTCTGTCTCTCTACTGATCCCAGTAGTGACTTTGAACTTGCTCTCGTAGGTATCTAGACCTTTAGCTGCTGTGTTGGTTGCAAAGCTAGCTGCTCTTGAACGTCTTATATCTCTCGCAGGCCTTTCTTCTAAGGATTTTAAGGCATAAGATGCTGTTACTGGGTTACATGCTATTCGTGCTTCCTTATTGACAAACCCAAAGAACTTTTCAAAACTTGGGAAGTCCTTATTTAGATCTAACTGTTCAGTCACATAGCGATTCCACCTAGAAGCCACTCCTTCAGGTAGTTTAGCTAGCATCCTGTGGTTTTCCAGATAGTCGTTCAGTACTTCTAGTCCTCGTACATGTGGGATGGCATTGCTGCATGCTTGCAGGAAGTCACCATACTCTTGGAGTTTGAAATGTCCTTTAGGACCTATCTTAGGCCAGTTATTCAATTTCTCCCTCAAGGCTCTTTGTACTAAGAAAGGATGACCATATCTTGCATTTAACTTTTCCCAAGCTTGCTTGTAGGCTTCTTCGTCTGTTCTATAGAAGTTACCTTCAAGAGCTTTCTTTGCTTCTCCACCAACATATTTCTGAAGGTAGAATAACTTGTCAACTGGCCTGGAGCAATAGTGCTCAATGATCATTTCAAAACTCGCCTTCCACTCTATGAACTTCAGTATGTCTCCTGAAAATACAGCAGGTTCTGGAACGGGCAGTCTTGCTGGGACTGTTCTCTGTCGTCTTGCTGGGACAATAGTTGCAACATTTTCCTGATCATTGCAGTGACATCTAGGAATAGGATCATCCAGTTTTATTTTCTCAACTAGTTCTGAATTAGGTAAGTCTCTCTCTTTGTCTTTCTGAGCAGGGATAGAAAGGCACTGACTTTTTTCTTCAATACATACAGGTGATTTCCTTTCATTCTCCTGGGCGTATGAAAGGAAGTAGGAGTCTGCATCTTCACTTAGTACAGATTTGGACTTATGATTACTATTCATGTCCTCTTCGTGTACTCTCAGTCTGGCTTCTATAATCTTGACTTCTTTCAGCCTTTCAAGACTTTCCATTTTAGCTTCCATTTCAGCTTTTCGTATCAAGGCGCTAATGCAAGCCACTGTGTCCCAGCAGCAAGCCTCCATAGAAGCGAACCGTCACCATGAGGAGGCTATAGCATCTCAGCAGGAGACTACCCGCTTGCTGGTCACCCATCTTACAGCCCAGCAGGAGGCTACACAAACGCAAGTGGCGGCCCTAAAGGAGGCAGTACAGCATCTAGCTCAAGGACGAGAGCAAGTAGCTGTTGGCCCTGGCAACCAAATAGCCATGAGAGCCAGCCATGTTTTATAGAAACTGACTCCAAATGATGATGTAGAAGCCTTTCTGTTTACTTTTGAAAGGATAGCGGAGCGAGAGGGATGGCCCCATGACCAATGGGCTGGCATCATTGCCCCTTTCCTTACCGGTGACCCGCAAAAGGCCTACTTTGATCTTCCGACGGAACACATCAAAGACTATGAGCGGCTGAAGGCTGAGATCCTGGCCCACCTAGGGGTGACTACAGCCGTTAGGGCCCAAAGGCTGCACCGCTGGAGGTACCAACCTGACCGCCCACCGAGGTCTCAGATGCATGAACTGGTCCAACAAAATAAATTGTCTCCACCGTGTGACTTCAAAATAATGAGTGGTTGAGTGCTGGAAATCAAACCAAGTGCTGTTCAAACATGTAAGCAAAGTGACTCCCACCATCACCAGGCTTTCCTCCTTACCGGACGGATATGTAGTAAGGTGCAAATAATATCCAAATATAGCCGGCTTTAAGGAAGAAATCTCCCATTGCAGTTTCGCCCTGTGTCAAACACACCTATGAGCCTCTTACCAGATGGTACAAGATGAACACTGGGAAAATCTCCTATTGAGATCTAAGCTCGATCAGCTGGCTGAATATGGATAATGAACTCCACGGTCATATGTGTCTATACCTCCACATGGTACCATATGAGGAATAAAAGATGGCAGACAATAGTGCATTACCCCCGATATTTATTTCGTAAAACGGTAAAACCACTTACATCAATATGCCTTGTAGGAGACAGTGATAAGAAAGCCTGCAGAGACACCTGTCCAGCTGCAGCACGGACAATCATTGACGCGAATGAAGGCACGACACGCCTCCTCTCTGACACGTTTCCTCGGAAATGACTTCCACTGAGCCCTCCTATCTCAATATTCAATATACAGGAAACCGACTGACCGATGCAGCTATCTCCATAGTTCCAGTTTTCCCCACCAACACACTAAACGGGCCATCATACACAGCCAGGCCATCAGATACCACCGAATATGTTCAGACCCAGAAGACCGAGATAAACATCTCAGAACACTAGAAAACTCCTTCCGTAAGAAAGGTTACAAAAACAAAACCATCAACACCAGCATAAACACAGCCTTGAAAACCCAAAGAGAAAATCTTCTCCAATACAAAGAGAAAAAAACAAAACCGTGTACCTCTAGTCACCTCATACAATCCAGCACTAGAAGGGATAAGAAAGATAATCAAAGATTTACAACCCATCATAACAAAAGATGAAACTCTGAAAGGAATATTCCAACAACCTCCAATACTGGCTTTCAGACAACCACCCAACCTCAGACATAAACTAATCAGCAGGAAACTTCATTCTGATTATGAAGTCACAAACAGGGCCGGCCTTTGGGGTGTGCGAGCTGTGCGGCCGCACAGGGCGCCATGGGCAACAAGGGCGCCGTGCGGCCATCACAGCTCGCAGAGGATCAGGCTGAGCTGTGTGAGAGATACACAGCTCGCCTCACTGCAACAATAGGTGATCGAGGCACGGCTGCACAGCGGGAGGTGAGCGGCGACTGCGGCCTGGACAGGGTTAACACAGGCCGCGGCCGCCGCTTACCTCCTGCTGTGCAGCCGTGCCTCGATCACCTATTGCTGCAGTGAGGCGAGCTGTGTATCTCTCACACAGCTCAGCCTCCGATCCTTCCACTGAATCCACGCTGACTTCCTGCCCAGTGCCCACACATCCCCGGGAGTGTGGGCGGGCGGGAGGAGGAGAAGGGGCGGGGTGAGGAGGAGCTGACGATCTCTCCTCTGGCGTCAGTGCAGGGAGGGAGGAGAGATCGTCAGCTCCTCCTCGCCCCGCCCCTTCTCCTCCTCCCGCCCGCCCACACTCCCGGGGATGTGTGGGCGGGAAGTTTAAAGAAAAAAAAAAGCTGCAGACAAAGTAAAGTAAGTGACATCTCTCCTTTAAAAAATGTAAGGGGGGGGTCTGTGATGTAAGGGGGGGCTCTGTGTGAGGGGGGCTATGTGTGGGGGTCTGTGATGTAAGGGGGGGCTCTCTGATGTGGGGGGCTATGTGTGGGGGGGACTCTGTGTGGGGGGGGCTTTTTGTGGGGGGTCTGTGATGTAAGGGGGGGCTCTCTGATGTGGGGGGCTCCGTGGGGAGGGGGGGTCTGATGTAAGGGGGGCTTTTTGTGGGGGGGTCTCTGATGTGAGGATGTGAGGGGGGCTTTGTGTGTGTGTGTGTGTGTGTGTGTAGGGGGTCTCTGATGTTAGGGGGGCTTTGTGTAAGGGGGTCTCTGATGTGCGGGGCTCCGTGGGGAGGGGGGGTCTGATGTAAGGGGGGCTTTGTGTCGGGGGTCTCTGATGTGAGGGGGGCTCTGTGTGGGGGGTCTCTGATGTGAGGGGGGCTCTGTGTGGGGGGTCTCTGATGTAAGGGGGGCTTTGTGTCGGGGGTCTCTGATGTGAGGGGGGCTCTGTGTGGGGGGTCTCTGATGTGAGGGGGGCTCTGTGTGGGGGGTCTCTGATGTAAGGGGGGCTTTGGGTTGGGGGTCTCTGATGTAAGGGGGGCTCTGTGTGGGGGGTCTCTGATGTGAGGGGGGCTCTGTGTGGGGGGTCTCTGATGTAAGGGGGGCTTTGTGTCGGGGGTCTCTGATGTGAGGGGGGCTTTGTGTCGGGGGTCTCTGATGTGAGGGGGGCTCTGTGTGGGGGGTCTCTGATGTGAGGGGGGCTTTGGGTCGGGGGTCTCTGATGTGAGGGGGGCTTTGTGTGGGGGTCTCTGATGTAAGGGGAGCTTTGTGTCGGGGGTCTATGATGTGAGGGGGGCTTTGTGTCGGGGGTCTCTGATGTGAGGGGGGCTTTGTGTTGGGGGTCTCTGATGTGAGGGGGGCTCTTATGTAAGGGGGGCTAAGTTATTAGTGATCATAAAAAAGAAAAGTCAAATAAAGTGCAAAAAAGGTGCAAGAAAATTCACGCGGGGGGGGGGGGGGGGGCGCCACGGGATTAGCTCGCACAGGGCGCCTGATCACCTAAGGCCGGCCCTGGTCACAAATAATGGGAGCAAACCCTGCCATAAAAAACGCTGCAAACTGTGCAACCAGATAAATCTGAAAGTGTCACACACACAAATGGGACTTTTAATATAACAGGATCATACAACTGCACCTTCAGTAATGTTGTGTACTTCATCCAATGGAAAAGATGTAGCAAAGGATCTTATGTAGGCGAAACAGGACAGAAGTTGCAAGCGAGAAAGAATTTCCACAGACATACCATCAAGGAACATAAAGAAGATAGTTTCTGCACACCTGTGGGACATCATTTTTCACAACCGGACCACACTATAGAAGACCTCAATGTTTTAGTTCTTAAAGGGAATTTCAGAACTATCCAGGAAAGGAAAACTTTTGAATTAAGAATGATACTTCTTTTTGACACAAAAAATAACGGCTTAAACTTCGACGGGTTTCCTTGCACATTATCCCACAGTTTTATGACCCCCTCTGTGACTATCCCCCCCACCTTCCTCCCTGTCTTCAGCTCTCCCTCTGTCTTATCTCACTAACTATGCTAGTTTTATTACCATTGCCAGTTAAATTTGTTTATGTTTGTTTGGTTTTCTCTTTTTTTTCCTTTGGCTTAGAGATTTTGTGTTTTTTTTTTTACCATTCTGCTAAACATTTTGTGAATCAGTACTGTTTAGACCTTGAAGAAGGGGACATACCCCAAAAGCTTGTCCTGAAAAATTGTACGTTAGTGCAAATAAAAAAAGTATCACGGACAGTACTCAATTGTCTCTGTCCTAAGTGCACTAATACGGCTACAATGACCTCAAGCATATAAAGCTGCAAAAACAGTCAACCTATACTTCTCTGGCAAGAATAGCTGACATACTCCATTGGGTTCTTCCACAGCATTTACCCGGTAAACCACTCCATCTCTCAATTTCATCCGGTCCCAATCCCGATGGACCACCTTGGCTCCCAGCACCGGACTCTCTGTCAGCACTTTAGGGTCATTGGCCTTCAGGGCTCTCTGTATTACAGCTCCCAGGGGATCTTCTCTCTGCGCCTTCCTCACATCCTCCTTAGATAACTGAGGAAGTTCCTCACTTCTCACTTGCGTTAGGTCACAGTAACACTTAAGCACCCCTGCAGGGGAAACTCCAGCTATTTCAGCCCCCATGGCTTCTTTTAGGCGGTACTCGACTTCTTTACACACAGCCTGTACTCCCTCAGAAGTGAGATGCACCAGGGGGCATGGCTCCGAGCTCTGTGATGGCTGCTTAATCACAGAGCTCCGCCGAACCGCTGAGATATCCGCCACATAGAGGGCTCCCACCTACCTACAAATGGCAAAAAACGGTCAGTGAGCCTCCCTCTTACCCCAGGAATGCCGCAGGGAAGGAAAGGAAGGCAAACTCAGCCTCACAAACTGCTGCCATTCTCGGGCTCAGGACCGCTCCACAGGCCTCAAAATGGCGGCGGCCCACACAGACAGGGTCCTGAGGTAACTCAAATTTCTACTGCTAATTTAGGGGCTTACACACCTCCCACCCTACACAGTGAGGGGAGTTTTCATTCAGGGACCAATACTCCATCTACTAGGAGCCCTGCAAGGTCCCGCCAGAGAATAGACCCCACAGCAGGTGACACTTGGGACCCTGACATGGAAGTTAGCAGTGTTTTACCTCAGCAACAACAAGCAACCGCCATCACTGACCCTATTGCTGGATTCCCTACAATGGGCCAGCCGGTCTCAGACATAATACTGAAAGACATGTTAATGTCCCTTAGGGACTCAATTCATAATGACCTTACAGCTTCAGTCGCAAGATGTCGCAAGGAGGTATATGAATTAGGTGACAGAGTTCACCAAATGGAACAGGCCATGGGTGAATATTCCACTTCATACAACACACTGGTTGATGCCCATAGTGCCCAAACAGAAGACATACTATGGATTAAAGAGAAATTAGCGGACCTGGAGGACCATTCCTGTAGGAACAATTTAAAACTCAGAGGAGTCCCAGAAACAGTTCTACAGTCCCAACTTCCTCAGTATGTCCAGGAAATGTTCCATGCGATTGTCCCTTCGCTTTCTGAACAAGATCTTATTGTGGATAGAGTACACAGAAATCCCAAACCTAATTTCCTGGCTGATGACATCCCTAGAGACATCCTCCTGCGGGTACACTATTATAAAACAAAAGAAGCCATTATGGAGCAATTTCATAAAATAGATCAGAGACCATGGAGACCATGTGGCAAGAAGCCCTCACACATAAAGTGGACATTTTATGTGTTCAAGAAACACATTTTGAAGCCTCTAAAAGTCCTATTTGCTCTAATCACAACTTCCCCCATGTCGTCCTCTCTTGTGCGAGCAATAAAACAAAAAGGAGTCTTGATTGCAGTGCAAGATACAGTCAGTTTCCACCTTCATAGCTCCACCATTGACGAAAATGGAAGATTCATCATACTGACATGTGATATCAATTCCAAACCTTACACGATTGTATCCCATTTCGCTCCTAATGTCCACCAGATCCGTTCCCTAAATAAGCTTTTCAAAAAAATACGTCTTAAATACGGTGGAATTATTGTTTGCGGAGATTTCAATGCTGTACCTAATTCAGTTCTGGATGCTTCCAAAGGCCCCTCTAAAGGCCGCCAGGAACTTGGTAGTCTGCTCCACATGGAGGACCTATTTGACGTCTGGAGATGCAACCATTCCAACGAGAGAGACTACACCTTCTTTTCTCCCAGACACAACTCATATTCCCGAATAGACCTGTTCCTAACGGACAAATGGCTGCTCCAAAAGATTGCAAGATCACATATTTTTGATATTACTTGGTCTGACCACGCACCCATTTTGATCTCCATTTCTGATGGTTCGGAGGGCGGTAATCCCAATCTAGTTTGGTGATGTAATACTAAACTATTGCAAAACCCTGAATGTATTAAGACATTATCTGCTAACCTTACTGAGTACTTCCGTTTTAATGCCCCCTCTACCTCTGATGCTTTTACCTTATGGAACGCCCATAAGGCGTATATTAGGGGCATGTTGCTGCAACAGGGGGCCAGATTACGGAGATGCTATAACTCTCGTCTTGACTCAATTTTAGATGATATTCATACCCTAGAACAACAGAACAAATTGAAATCGTCAGAGGCGCATTCACAAACTCTTCTGCGGCTGAGGGAGGAACACGCACCTTAGACGATTGAAACTCACAATGTATGCTAATGCCAATAAAGCCGGTAAATACCTGGCTAATCGCTTGAAAGCCGCTAGAACTAAAAACAGGATTGCGTTTCTTGTACATCCTTTATCTAAACAAAAAATTCATAATCCCCAAGATATAGCAGACCACTTTGCCGAATATTATGGTACCCTATACAACTTAAGAGATGATAATACTATGTCTCACCCTACTGAATACCAAATCTCTGATTTTTTTGAATACTCTTAACCTTCCTTCTTTGACCCCACATCAAGTGCAACTACTGAGTGACCCCCATTTCAGAGCAAGAAATTTGTTATAGCATCTCTCCCACAGGGTAAATCCCCTGGTCCTGATGGATTACCCAACGAGTACTATAAATCTTTTTCTACGATCCTTGCTCCTCATATGTCATCGGTGTTCGCCCGAGCGGCTGCCTCTTCCGCCTTTCCCAAGGAAAAGCTGCAAGCCTACGTAGTAACTATCCCCAAACCAGGGAAAGAGCCAACTACGCTTTAGACCCATATCACTCTTAAATTCAGACGTTAAAGTCTATGCAAAAATTCTTGCCCTTAGACTATCAGACATTATTCCACTTTTGATCAAGAATGACCAACAAGGGTTTGTAAAGGGGAGGCAGCCTTCGGACGCAACCCAAGAATTTTGAATGTGATACATTATGCAGAGACCTCCCGAACGCCTTCTCTGTTGTTACCCCTTGACGCAGAGAAGGCGTTCGATAGGGTGGAATGGCATTACATGGACATGGTGTTATCCCGATTCGGGTTTTGTGGGGAAATTAAGTCTGCTATAATGGTCCTGTATTCTTGCCCGTCAGCCAGAGTATACACATCTGGTCTCCTTTCTAAATCCTTCCTAATTTCTAATGGTACTCGCAAGGGTGTCCGCTCTCACCCATTATTTTTGATCTCATGATTGAGCCACTGGCTGAGTCCATTCGCCAGCACCCCTCAATATCTGGTTTCCAGATTGGAGAGGAGAATCATGTGGTTAGCCTTTTTGCTGATGACATGATCCTCCTTTTGACCGAACCAGAAAAGTCCCTACCAGCAGTGACCGATTTACTCAATGTTTTCAGTTCCATATCCTATTATAAAATGAATTATTCTAAATCTCTTATTCTTGATTGGGAACGGCCCCTAAAGTGAAACTCAAGCTACGGTCTTCCTACCCATTCACTTGGGCGCAAGACAGGATCCCCTATTTGGGGATCACATTAACTCCCAAAATACACCTAATGGCCCACGCGAACTACGAACCCTTGATCACTAATATTCACTTGCAACTGAACATGACACGCTTTATTATATCATGGGTAGGTAGAATAGCGGCATATAAAATGTCTATTCTCCCACAGATCCTGTACTTCTTTAGAGTCCTTCCCATCCCCATTCCGAAAAAGTACATAACGACCCTCACAAAATTGTTAACTTTTCATTTGGCTACACAAAAAACCAAGGTGCGCAAGGAAACATCTTATTGCTCATAAGAAAACAGGAGGTATGGGGCTCCCGGATCTACATGACTACAGGTTAGCGGCCATCTTAGAACAATTGGGCTACTGGTTCAAGTTATCCGATAGACCTCGATGGGTAGACATGGAGACGTCATTCTGCAACGCTCCGGATCTGGCATCAGTTCTATATATGGATCATTTAATCCCTGGAAATACCAATACAAAATGTGGAATCCAGAATACCTTTTCTATATACCAAACCTCTACTCAGCCATGGGATCAAATATGTTCAAGATTTTTACACAGATGGCCATCCACGTAAGTGATCAGATATGCAGGGTCGTTTTTCCCTCCCTCCAAGGCTATATTTTGTTTGCTTTTGCATTTCACAATATTTGTCAAAATACCCCTTACCTGTTTTATATGTCTTTCCTTCTGTTTGGGCTTTCCTCACGGCTCCAACACACAGGAAAGTTGGAATCTCTCTTATTTATAATGCTCTCCAAAACAAGTCAGAACTCCAACTTTCAGCGGCTATTCAGAAATGGAATAAAGATCTGGACTCATCATATTCATTGTCAAACTGGCAGAGGGCGATTCAATCTAACTATCACTTTTCTAAATATGTGGGACATTGGGAAACGATGCTTAAATTGCTTCACAGATGGCATTACACGCCGTACAAACTCTCTAAATTTTCACCCCATCATCCTGACCAATGTTGGAGACAATGTGGACAGGTGGGAAATATAACCCATATTATGTGGGAATGCCCATGTCTAACGGGATACTGGAAGCTTATCTTTCAAATGATTTCCTCCTTAACAGGGATTATACAAAAACCCTCCATGGGTCTGGCCCTACTTAATCTTGGGATCGATAAGTTTCCATTATCTATGAGACAAGTTGTATGTCACGTATTATTAGCGGCACGCCACAATATACTAGTCAATTGGGGTTCTCAAAACTCACTTAAGATATCAGACGTTAGATTAGCGGTTAATTGCAATCACCTGTTTGAATGCCTACTAGCAATTAATCAGGGCTCATGTGTAGCCTTCGATAACAGATGGAAGATGTGGACTGACTTCAGAGTGTAACAAAACTGACTGATAACTTCATTTTCTACTAGACGTTGACGCTTTGTTAAGATTGGGCCTGGTCGGGAGGCCGCTGTTCCCTCCCCTCTTGTACAGTTAGTACCCATTGGGGGTGCAGGAGGGGAGGGGATGATGGAGAAACGACCGGTGCACCGTCTCCCACTTCAACTAGATATTATATTCTTTTGTGTCTAAGAGGCTCTTCTACCACGTTCCTCATATTAACAATAGATTTTGATTTTTTTTCTGACTGTCTGGAGTTACTGTATTGCATTTAATAACCATATCCTGTGTATTTTTGTTTTATTTGTGCATGTTGCACAATATTGAAATTGTCATGTTTTTTGTGTTTGTTTATGCAAAACCAAATAAAAACTTATTGTTTAAAAAAGAAGTGAGATGCACCCAATCCTGCTCCTTGTTCTCAGCAGGATGGTGCCTTCTGGACAAAGCATCTAGGTTCCTCTTACCAGGCCGATATTTCAAGCAGAACTGGAACTCAGAAAGGGCAGCTAGCCAATCTGTGCCCGGTGGCATCCAACTTGGCAGTTGTCAAAAGATATGTCAAAGGATTGTTATCAGTCTTGACCACGCAGTAGGCCCCGTAGAGGTAATCCCTCAACTTGTCCACTACAGCCCACTTAAGGGCCAGGAACTACAACTTATGGACAGGGTAGTTTTTCTCTGAGGGGGATAAACTAAAACTGATATATACGCAATAGGCCGCAGTCTTCCTTCAGCTTCCGGATACAAAACTCCTCCTAAACCCTCTCTACTGGCATCCACATGCAACTCATACGGTTTTGTAGGGTCTGCGTAGGCCAAGACTGGAGCCTTAGTGAGGCTCTCTTTTAACTTCCAGAAAGCTTGTTCGCACCTGACATCCCACTGAGCCTGAATAGACTCCCTAGTTCCTCTAGGCCCTTTCTTGAGTGTCTCTGTCTTCCGTGAAGTCGATCCTTCCTCTTCAGCTTCCTTCTTCAAAAACTCATTCAAAGGACCAGCTAGTTGAGAAAAGTTCTTCACAGACCTCCGGTAGTAGGAACAGAATCCCAAGAAGGACCGCAACTCGGTTACATTAGTAGGCCTGGGCCAGGTGGTAACAGCTTCCAACTTTTTCGGATCCGTAGATACCCCAGCTGCTGACACCACATGCCCTAGATAGGTGACAGAGGTTTGATAGAATTGGCACTTCTCTAGGGACAACTTCAACCCTTCTTCATGGAGCCTTTGGAATACCTTCTCCAACCGAGCTTCATGTTCCTCCAGGGTCTTCCCAAAGACAATGATGTCGTCAAGGTAGACTAAGACTTCAATTAAGTGCATGTCTCCCACGGTATTCTCAATGAGCCTCTGAAAAGTCACGGAGGCTCCCGCCAATCCTTGGGGCATACGGTTGAATTCGAAGAAGCCTAAGGGGCTAAAGAATGCAGTCTTTTCTCTGTCATCAGGATGCATGGGTATTTGATAATACCCACTCTTCAGATCCAAAACGCTAAACCATTTAGCTCCTGACAGGCACTGCAAAGCATCTTCTATCCGGGGAGTGGTGTACTGATCTGGAATGGTTCGACGGTTCAGGGTACGGTAGTCGATATACATCCGAATAGTCCCATTCTTTTTGCAGACCACTGCAATGGGGGAGGCATAGGGGCTACGGGACTCCCGTATAACACCCGACCTCTTCAGCTCTGCCAGCTGCTCCTGGAGATCTTCTAGGTCACTCAGAGGTATTCTTCCGGCTCTCTCCCTAAAGGGCTTATCATCACTGAGGCGGATCCGATGTTGGGCACTCTTAGCACAGCCCACATCATAATCATTCCTAGAAAATAATTTCTCCCATCGACACAGCTGGGCCTTCACTCGCTCTCCCCACTTGAAAGAACTTTCCGACTTCCTCTCTCTATCCTTCTCGTCCTTCTACTCAGACGGGGTAAGTGGAGAGGCAGCACTTACATGTCCTAACACCACCCCGGTGACATTTCGGATGCTGACAGGGATCTTCCCCCCATTTTTCTGTAGTACTTTAGTCTGGACCACCTCCGGCACCAGTTCAATTCCACTATCTTCAGCCAACAGATCTCCCTCCACCATCACAAAAGGCCCCGGCTGGTCCCATGACAACTTCACCACCGCCTTCATGCAAGTTCTTTCTCCGGGTTGTAGCACCCGCTCTTTGGTGTCCAACCTCCAGAGCTTCCCCACTTCATCAATTGGGGTCTGCTGCTCCTCCAGGACTCGCTGGAAAGCTGCCCGTAGCTTAGGATGTACCTCTTCCTCGGTAGACCCTTGCGCCACTAGGGAGATGAGCATCCGTCAAACCAAGTCCGTGTTGGTGACAATTATTAAAGAGTTTTGTTTAGCACCTGGGGGTCGAGGGCACACTACAGCCAAAGTATCAAACACTTCCATCTTCGCCCCTTTCCGTGGCTGGAATGATATCTTCACGGGAATACACCCGTCATAGGGGAAATTTTGAGTCCCCAGACCCCAAATCTGCAATTCTTCTAGCTTGCACAGAGGGATGTGTTTCAGGTGCCTTCTGTAGAAGTCATTGTACAACAAGGTCACTTGGGCGCCGGTGTCAAATAGAGTTTTAGTATAAATACCCTCCACTTGCAGGGGCACCACCGGGGATAGCCCCACTAAATTCAACTTAAGAACAAACCTCCAGTCCCTATCTTGTTAGTAACCCGGGGACCGCCTGTACTACACATATTAGTGTAGCAACCTCTAATGTGTGCTACTAGTGGGGAGAGAAGGAATAAAAGATAGATGGGTCTGGGTTAGACCTGAGTCAATAAATCTGGGTCAGGGTTACTAGAGGCTAGGGCAGCTCTCTGGTGCCTCTTCCTGTTTCTAGGACATTGGAGAATGTTCTAGAACTAATGGGTGGAGGCTAGGAGGGGCTGCCTTAAATATTTATGGGCCCTCAGCCAATCCCTAGCAGGAGACTGGGCAACCCATAAACGAACATGGCTCATGCCAGCAAGGAAGTCGGGTGGAAAATGGAGATGCAGTGCTGAGGGGAGCTGTCTATGGCCCTTGAGAGATTTCTTACCAGGGGAGGGTTTGCCTCGGGCTGGAACTTGAGAGACTGGCCTGGAAGGATCCCACAACAGGAGGCAATTGGAGGTATTCAAACCGGAGAGGCAGCGGAGAGAGCAAGGAGAGACAGTGAGTAAATCAGCACGGTGCAAGGACAGACTAGGGGAGAGGCTGCCATCTGTAGCAGGTCTCTATTGAAGACAGCTATGTGCCAAGTCTTCATCCAACCTTGCCCTGGGGAATCTCCATGTATGTGTGTCAGTCAGGCAAGACTGGGGCAGAGAGCCAGTCAGGAGGACTAGGAAGGAAAGCAGGCAGGTGTGGCTGGTGGCAGCCAGGTGGGCTAGCATTCTGAAAGCGAGTGGTGCTGGGATCAGTCACCACAGTAAAGCAGCAGGAGATGCGTCATGCTATTCACAAGAATTGCGCTATTTTTGTCAAAGAGACTGCAAGTTCCTGCCTGTAATGGGCCTTTGCTGAACTAGCAATACAACTGCTAGTTCCCTCAAGAGTGAATCAGCGGGAGCTGTACATAGAGGAATCAAGTGTGTGCAGGTGGAAGGAAGAAGGGGATCTTTGTAAATAGGGAGAAAGTTGTCCCTTGTTCTGGACATTGTCAAGTTGGGCATCCCCTAATTCCCTACCCCATCCAAGTTATCATCCCCTAATAAAACAACAAAAACAAGCCACAGACTTTTTTTTGAGTTGGAGTGAATGAAGGAAATGCTGTGTGACTGGCTGTGCAGCAGTGGGAAACCCTAACTTCAGCAACTCCTGCAGGGGTAGGGCTACATTAGGTATCACTGCAAGAGCCTGAGTGAGAGCAATAATTCTAGGGCCATCATTCACAGTCAATGCTATACTGATGGCCTGTAAAGGCTTTTAAAGCGACTGGACAGAATTGGTTACCAAAGTTTGTTGCCATTTCTCACATACACACAATTTTAAAGTGGACCCTAATTTTTTTTAGGCACCACAAACTGAAAACGTAATTTAATTCATTTTTACTATTTAAAGCAAACCCACCCATCCATCCAAGTCTCCATGCTTTATTTTGCAAATCACTTTGAAAAACACTCCCTAGCATTTATAGTCTAGGCCATGTTGAGTAGGGGCAGGTGATTTATGTAGCATTTGCTTCCTGGACTTTATCTGCCCTTAGCTTAGGCATGCAAGCAGGAGGGTGTGTCTCGGAAAGCCCCTCCTCCCCTACTCCTAGGCCAGAAACCAAGGAGCAACTGAAGAAATGTAAAAAAAAAGTTTAAAACGTAAATATATAGTACCTACAGCAAACATAAGAGGTCACCACCATCTAAGTGTACACAATTTAATAAAAGAAAGGGTTAAAATCAAATTGCACTTGCGTTAAAAAGAAGTAGAGGGTATTAAATTCCAAGGTAGTTCCTCTGTGAGGCTAGGTTCACACTATTGCGGCTCTGAGAGCCACAATTGCTTTGGGCACAGCAGCCCGTTCATTTAAATGGGTTGTTGTGCCTGTGTTTCATGCAGGAAAAAGTTTTCTGCACCATTTTTAAACTGCAGAGGCCAAGAAATCTCATGTTGCTTTTGCACCATGCGATTTCCTGGTGGATCAAAACCCACAAATTAATTGTGTTTTTTAGATGCGTAGGGAAGCCATTAAGAATGAATGGCAGCCCTGCACGTCTGTAAAGAACAGCACATTTTGGCTGTGGGTGGATGCAGGTGCAGTAACAGCTGCAATTCCCACACCTGCAACCACATGCAAAAGTGTGAACCTAGCCTAAGGCAACCATCTTCTGCAGAGATTGTCAGGAAAGGGACCAGAAACTGCAGAGCTAAGCTGGGAAGCTGCTGGAGAGAATCATTGCTCAGCTGGCAGGGTGAAACGCAAGCATCTCCAGTGTGGAGCAAATCCTACCCGACTCCAGCCGAACCACCAGTCCACTATCTATTTACTAATGCTAGCAGCATAAGGATTAACCATTTGAGCTCCGGAGGGTTTTACCCCCTTTAACTATTTTAACTGGTAATAGTGTGGTCATGTAACACTGTACTCAAATTAAAATTATATAATTTGTATTACACAAATAGAGCTTTCTATTGATGGTATTTGATCATCACTGTTTTTTTTATTTTTTAATAAATAAGCAAAAAAAGACTGAAAATTTTGAAAAAAAAAAAACAATATTTTTTACTTTCTGCTATAAAACATAATCAATAATTTTTTTAAAAAAAAATCTAATTTCTACAAAAATTTAGGCCAAAATATATTCTGCTACATATCCTTGGTTAAAAAAAAGCGTATATTTAACCACTTAAGCCCCGGAGGATTTGGCTGCTAAAAGACCAGGGGGTTTTTTGCGATTTTTTACTGCGTGACTTTGACGGACAATTACGCGGTCGTGCGACGCTGTACCTAAACGAATTTCACGTCCTTTTTTTTCCACAAACAGAGCTTTCTTTTGGTGGTATTTGATCACCTGTGCGATTTTTTGATCATGCGCTATAAACAAAAAAAAGAGCGTAATTTTTGCAAAAATAACAATATTTTTCACTTTTTTTATATGAAATTCCCCCCAAAAAAATGTAAAAATCTAAATTTTTTAACATTTTCGGCCAAATTGTTTTACGCTACATATGTTTGGTACTGCGACATTGCGGCGGACAGATGGGACCCTTGACTGACATTTTTGACACTTTTGGGGCTACCAGTGACATTACTGCAGTAATCAGTGCTATATATATGCACTGTTACTGCAAAAATGACACTGGCAGGGAAGGGGTTAACTTTATTGGACCGGGAGGGGTTAAGTGTGTCCTAGGGGCGTGTTTCTAACTGTGCAGGGACATTGCTATTGGTGTAAAAAAAAAGATCAACGGTCCTACATAGTAGAACCGTCTGATCTTCTTTTTTACACAGGGAGAATGACGGGCGGCTTGTTTACATAAGCCGATCCGCCTTTCTCCCTTCACCGGAGCGATCGTAGTGTGACCGGCGGACATCGGGTCCGCCAGTCACACGCACTGACTTGTCTGTGAACGAGCCGCCCGCAATTGGCTCGCAAGTCAGTGACAGGCGAGTGACGTATCCATACGTCACTCTGCCTGGCCGGGGCTGACCGCCGCAGTATATAGTCGTGCGGCGTTCGGCAACCGGTTAACTAGTTTGTGTGAAAGTTATAGTGTTTACAAACTATGGTATAACAGGAATTTTTGTTTTTATACTTGTAATGGTGGTGATTAGCAACTTTTAGTGCAAATGTGATAGTGCGGCCACACAAACTGATGCAAGTACACTAAAGCTGGATACACACTATCCAACTTTTGTGGTTAGATTATCTTCAGATTTACCTTTTCTATGTAGTGCAAGGGCCTGCCAGATTGCATACAAATTGAAAGTGTTTAGGTTTGACCTCATATTATGTGGTTTTGGTAAGTCTAAAGGAAAAAGTCTTCAGAAAATCTTATAGTGTGTATTGCCCATTAGGCCCCTTTCACACATACGGTCCGTTTGTCTGTTTTTTATCCATCCGTTGACAGATGAAAAACGGGACATCAATGCATCTCTATGTAAAAACGGATGACAACGGATGATCATCCGTTAACATCCGTTTTCATTAGCTTCCGTCAATGTCTGTTTTTTGGAATGGATGAATGCCCTATTTTTCATCCGTCAAAAAAACGGATCGGACGAAAAACGGATGTAAATGGACAAACGGTATGTTTTTCATCCGTTTTTGCATTGGTAGTGGATGTAAAAAAAACAGATGAAAAATGGATGAAAAACGGATGAAAAATGGATAAAAAACGGATGAAAAACAGATGAAAAACTGATACATTTTGACGTGACTGAACTGATGAACTGAACGGACCGTATGTGTGAAAGGGGCCTAACTGACACTGACACCATTAGTGACAGTAATACAATGATCAGTGATAATACCATACACTGTCACTGTACTAATGACACTGGCTGGGAAGGGGTTAACATTTAGGGGCGATCAAAGGGTTAACTGTGTGCCTAACAATGTGTAATGTGCAAAATGTGTGATGCTGGGAGAAGAAACAAACCGATTGTTCCCTCTGTACAGAGCCCTGTGTTGTTTGACCAGGGAGGGGGCATGCACGTGCACTCTGAACTTGGAAGACAATGCCGACGTACAGGTACGTGATTGTGCCTGTACGAGTCGCCCGCCTGCAATCGCCAAACAGTTTAAATAACTAATGTTGATTGCGAGAGTTTAGTTGTTGTGTTTGGTATCTATTTATTTGACCCTTCCTTTCTCTTTTATATTGGTTTGCAATCCCATATTTTTAGTAAAAAATGCACTAAAGTTAATTTTATTGCGTTTGTGTGTAGGTTTGATAAACTGTGGGGTGTTGGTTGGTTTCTCAGGCCGAGAAACCAACCAACACCCCACATTAGATTCTAAAGGACGGAGGCAAAACACAACTATAAACTCTCCAGAGATCAACCCAAACAACTTCTCCAGGTTTGATAAACTGTTTCACTAAAATCGTGTTAATGTAACAAACTGCTACCGCCATTTTAATCTCCAAGGTCTCTGCTTTCAGAAAATACATAATGTTTTGGGGGTTTTATCTATTCTTCAGACCTGACCTGTGCATTTTAACACATGTGCAAAAAAATGCAAAGAAACAGCCTTGGCAATGAAAGGGTTAATACATTTTGAGGCACTGACCAGTCAGATGATGCAGATGGGCTATCTACCAGTACAGCCATAAAAGTTAAATTCTTCCATTTATCTTAGTTATTAGTAAATCATTTTTTTAGATGTATCTTTCAAAACCTAGCTTGTGTAAACTTGTGGTTAATTGATATCTCATGGTTTTCCATCATTTTCTCAATTAAAGTTTTTTAACAACTTTGCAAATATTAAGGCTGGGTTCACATATGCGATGCGGGAACCAGCGCGATTCTTGTGCGGGTTCCTGCATCGCATGTCTCTCGCAGGCAGTTCACACTGCCCTATGCAAACCGCTGCGGGTGTCAATACAAAGTTCGCAGTGTGAACTGTAAATGGTGCCGGAATCAGATCACATGGGTGTGAACACCTATGCGATCCGATTGCAGTGTGGATGAAAAAAAGGGTCCTGCACCATTTTGGTGCAAATGCGATGTGAATTTAGCCATACAATCTGTATGGCTGAATTTTCATCGCACAGACATCACATGTGACCTGCACGGCAGTGCAGTGTGAATCACATGCGATGTCTAACATCACAATAGTGTGAACCCAGCCTAAGGCTAGATTTACATCTATGCGGTTGTGGTTTCTGGTGCGCTTTGAGTTTTTAAACCCACTTTTTTTTTTGCGTTATTTGCATGCATTTTTCATGCATTTTTGCGTTTTTGTTTCTCTTTAAACACACTGTATATCATGTCTTATATGATCAGGCAATAAAAAAACTGAATGATCAACATTTGGACTGTATAGTAGTATTAAAAAAGTAAGTAATTCCCAGACACAAGATAGAATAAGAAAAAGAATTCAAGAATTGTCACAACCGTTACTGAAAAAATTGTGAAGTCAAAAGTTGATCTCCAATGGTAGCAAAAGTTCCTTCACTTATTTTTCCAGAGTGAACAACTGCTTTAAGCAAATTTGGTATAGAGATGATAGGAATGGAAAGCATTTTAAGAATATCTGCAAAAGGAGCACTTTTATGCTTCTGTCCCTCACACATGGTGCCTCTGATATCTGCTTTTTCTCTCATTTTTATTATAAATGGTTCCAATGCTAAAATAAATATATTTCAAGACAAAGGGCATCCTTGAAAAGTGACTTAACAGACCTAAAAGCATTTGTAGCTCTAATGCCCCATACACACGTGCAGATTATCTGCAGACTTTTGTCTGCAGACACCTTTTCTATGTAGTGCAAGGGCCTGCCGGATTGCATACAAATTGAAAGTGTTTAGGTTTGACCTCATATTATATGGTTTTGGTAAGTCTGCAGACAAAAGTCTGCAGATAATCTGCACGTGTGTATGGGGCATAATAGTTAGAGATGTTATGGGCGCTCTGCTTAATGCCCCGTACACACGTGCAGATTATCTGAAGACTTTTGTCTGCAGACTTACCAAAACCATATAATATGAGGTCAAACCTAAACACTTTCAATTTGTATGCAATCCGGCAGGCCCTTGCACTACATAGAAAAGGTAAGTCTTCAGATAATCTGCATGTGTGTACGGGGCATAAGGGGATGGTGCAGTAATACCTATAATAGTCACACAGTCATCTTTTCTTGGTTTCAGGGTAACATGAATAAAAGCTGCATTTTAATGTGGGGGTAGGCAGAGTCCATTCCTGATGTCATTAAAGAATATGCATAGGTGGGGGGTCAAAATGTCAACAAATTTCTTATAATATTCTCTAGAAAACCCATCTGGGCTCAGTGCTTTTGACAGGTTTGTGAGCTTAATAGCCAACTCAACTTCCCCTTCCAAAAACTCAGCCTCTAGTAGTTCCCTGTAATCTCTCTTAAGTTGTGGGAGGGCGAGGTTCTGATAGAAGAGATCTGCCTGATCTTTAGAGCAGGGATCCAGGGTGGCATAAAGTTTAGTACCTGTACTTAACCTCAATTTAGGGAGGGCTGAGGTGCAAGGTTTGGGTAACCATTTCCCCGCTACAAGGAGCTGGATGTATCTCCAAATGAATAAAATGTGTGTCTAGCCCATCTAAGTGTCTTCTCTGTTTTAGAAGTCTCAGGTTTAGAGATGTGCGAGCTGTATCGATTTGTGTTATCAAATCTTTACGTGGGTTCCTTTGTTCTTTCAAGAGTTGTGACATCTTGTTTTTTTGCTCTTTAATCTTAATCAGGCCATACACAGCAATCTTTTTTCTTGCAACCAGACAGTTGACAGGGGAATCCCTCCCGCCGAGCCATTGGATTCCCCCGGCCGGAGGGCGGGGGAAGCTGTCCCTGCCAGGAGAAGACAGTGATCATTTCCAGTGGCTATAGCAGCCACTAGTGATAATCACATGTAAAATCTGACACTGGTTGTACCCAAGTTGATCGATTGACTCAGGGGTCGAGTCCTGCAGGAACACATGGGAATGGCGTCCCCGCACTATTTCCACAGCGGGAATGCCGTTCCCATTGCTCCTCCGACCTCCTGCAGGACCAGGCCAGCCAGAGGTTACAGTGCAGGGCAGGCAGCCGCAGCGTCTCGCCGATCGCGGCGCCTCTCTCTGCAAACAGGTCGGCGGAGGGGGAAGCGCACAGCGGATGACGTCACGAGCAGGAGAGTCAGCTGCCCAGCAACAAGAACCACCAGCCAGTCACAGGCCCAGCCCAGGCCTAGAGCGCACACGGAATGGACAGGCGTGGGCGTGGCCTGACTGGATCGTTGAATTGATGACCGCTTGGTGAGGCGCGGCGGTGAGTGAAGCGAGGCAAGGAGAAGAAGGCAGCCGGCAGCAGAGACAGAGAGCAGCAGCATATCCACAGCATCCAGAAGAAGAAAACTCCAGCAGTCAGAGGAGCAGGCCGGTTTTAGCAGTGGCAGCCTGCCTGGGAGGTGAGTCACTGGAGCAGTGAGTCTCCACAGTCCACTCACTGCACATTTGCCTCCCATACTGTCCCTCACACACGGTAAAATTCTGTCAGCATGTCAGCCACATTGTCATTTTCAGGGGTGTGTGCTCACACCCCTGAAAATGACAATGTGGCTGACATGCTGACAGAATTTTACAGTGTGAGGGACAGTATGAGAGGCAAATGTGCAGTGAGTGGATTGTGGACTCACACTGCCAGAAGAAAACTGCAGCAGTCAGAGGAGCAGGCTGGCTTTAGAAAGTGGCGCTGTGGCTCTGTGGCAGCCTGCCTGGGAGGTGAGTCACTGGAGCAGTGAGTCCACAATCCACTCACTGCACATTTGCCTCCCATACTGTCCCTCACACTGTAAAATTCTGTCAGCATGTCAGCCACATTGTCATTTTCAGGGGTGTGTGACTCACACACCCCTGAAAATGACAATGTGGCTGACATGCTGACAGAATTTTACAGCTGAACTGCTCCACTTACCTTACCTGCCACTTCTAAAATTGATGTCCCCAGGCCTGCTCCTTGTGTGCTGGCTGTGTCTGGCTCCTCTGCTGCGTACTGCTGCCTCGCCTTACCGGTGACTCCACTGATGCTGTCCACACACTCTGGGCCTTCAAATGCAGAAACATGAAATATTTGTGAATTGTGACTGATGCCCTTTGTCAGGAATATTTAATGTTTATGTGTTTATTTGGCCAATTTGTCACGAATGTTTCATGTTTAAGCATTTGAAGGCCCAGAGCATGTGGACAGCATCAGCGGAGTCACCGGTAAGGCGAGGCAGCAGCACGCAGCAGAGGAGCCAGACACAGCCAGCACACAAGGAGCAGGCCCGGGGACATCGATTTCAGAGGTGCCAGGTAAGTGGAGCAGTGAGTCCACTGCACATTTGCATTCTCGTGCCACCCTCACACCCCTTACAATAAATATTGCATTGTATTTTCTGTGAAATATATGAGCGTACATTTTTTTTTGGGAGGGGGGCGCGGGTGTATCTTGGGTGAGTTCCCACACTTTTTTCCCCAGGACTTGACCCCTGGATTGACTCACCATCATCCAGCATTCTTCACCGCTCTTCTCCACTCATCCGCTACAGTTGTCAGCACCTGTACCAGGATTGGTGAGGGGGCAATTGCCCATCCTTCTGTTATTCAGTTGCAGAGGGACACTGCTAGTAAACATCAATGTAACTCAGCCAATAGAGGAACCTTTGCTGCTACCGCCTCAATTTATTTACTGGCCTGACATTAGCATCCTTTATTACTCTTCATCATTAAAGGGCCCCAACATGCTAACCTAAGACAACATTCTTAAACTTGGATGGACTCTACACCAGATCACTGATAACTTATTGTTTACTTAAAGAGGCTCTCTACTGCTATACTAAATGCTTGTCAAAGGTAATCATGTGGTTGCATTATAGTGCGCCAGTGGTCATGAGGGAGCTGAAGGGTTTCTGAGTCTCTCTCCCCCCACAACCAGTTTTGCACTTTTAACAGGCACCACTTAGGCACATTGGTTAAATTCATTCTGCTGATATCATTCAGTTAGTGTTATCCATTTCTTATTATTACTCCTATAGTCCACTGAACCATGTGTATTGCTGTAAATAGTTGAAAACCCCTAAGAAATAACTTGAGTCACTTCTGAACGGTATTCAATACAACTGTGACTATTACAGTGCTGTGTCCTTTCCCTTTATTGTATTCTGAGCTGGTATTCTCAATACTGTATTTGGTTTGGTAAGCACAGTTTTGTCTAAAAACATCTAAACCTAGAGTGTCAGAATGGTTGAGGAGCTTGCCAGATCAGGGCAGAAACAGGGGACAGGCCTCATCTAAATGCCCCTATGGGGGTAGCGCTACAAAAATGATCTTTTGGATTCCTATTACAAACAATCAGACTGATACAAGGAAGCTTCCTTGCTGTTGTACTAAATGATTGTATTTAGCATTCAGTGAATTAATCCATTGTATGGAATGGGATGATTTAGATGAAAATGCAATGCATGTTTGGCCAGCGTTACAATTTAAATCATCTCACTGTCTGTGTGTCAAGCTTAACTGACTTGGCTGCCACAAGTTTGGAATTGCCTGGAAAACTGAACACCCACGACAAGAATACAAACTTTTTAATAGACACTACTTACCACACCGTAACGTCTTATCAGTTTCTGTTCTTCTAAATTTCCATGACTCTTTCGTCCAGCTGAGAAGATTGCCTTCAGAGCAGTCATACAGCTCATTGGGTGATCTTGAATAATTCCACATCTGGAAGTTGTATAACATTCCAATAACGTTTGTACTGCTTATCAAACTGATATTGCCTCCCTTCCTGGAATGGTTACAACCTAACACCAGACTTCCTCTTCCTTTCAGTAAATCATTACTAGTTATGGTATTGAAGACACGTATCCCATTTACATATGCCTCCAGCTTTCCTGTGATGCTCTTCTGGGTTAAACATATAGTATACCAGGTATATAGTTCCAGCTCCTTCTTAAATTCATAATGAACTCCCAGGTGAAAGATTTGAAAGATATCATTACCCAACAAACCCAAGGCAAGTTCAGCAGGTTGTACGCCATCTTCAACACGGTATGAGAATGCAGTCGAGGCAGCTTTGCTTGTGAAATTGAGATCTAGGCACACAGTGAAATCTAACAATGGAGGAATATTTGTATCTTCCAATTGTCCTACATGTTTGAGTGATATAATTTCTGCTCTTTCGTTTGAAAGTAATTTATCTGAAAATATAAAAAAAGAAAAAGATAAATAGAGGACATTGACATTTACTCTAGAAACCAACGCTACACCTCTTATCATCTGCTCTTTATGTTCATGCAGTGGTAACAGACATTTTATACCTATACTTTCATTGGGAAGTCTTGAAGTGAAAAAAAAAAGAAAATGCGGTAAAAGCCATGTATTGCACACATATTTAGGCGAGTCATGTATTTGAGCATTAATGTATTCTATTGGATTGGATTACAAAATATTAAAGTGATTGTAAAGTCTTGTTTTTTTTTTTTTTTCTATTAAAAAAACAAACATGCTATACTTACCTGCTCTGTGTAGAGGTGTTGTACAGGGCAGCTCGGATCCTCTTGCTCTCGGGTCCCTGACTTGAGCTCCTGGCCCCTCCCTGTTATTTACCCCCACAGCAAGCAGCTTGCTGTGGGGGCACCCGAGCCAAGCCGCAGCTCTGTGTATCCATTTAGACATGGAGCCGCGGTTGGCTAACTGACCTTGATTGACAGCAGCAGGAACCAATAGCGCCACTGCTGGGTCTCAGCCAATCAGGAGAGAGAGTCCTGGACAACTGAGGCATTTGTGGACATCGCTGGATCGGGATGGGGCTCAGATAAGTATTGGGGGGGGGGTGAGGGGGGCTGATGCACGCAGAAGACTTTTTAACCTAATGCATTAGGATAAAAAACCTTCTGCCTTTACAACCACTTTAATTTTTTCTGGCCACCGGAATGCATTAATGCTCAATCTACTTATGCAGGCTGTCCAAACGCACAACTAAAAGCAGCATGGACCTAGTATAAACTCTTAAAAGAAGCACCTTTATATTGTCATACATAATTTCATGGTCCTTTTCATCCTTTAAAAGAAATGGGGCATTGTTTGTTAATCTTTCAGTAAAGTGTAAAAAGGACTCAAACAGAAAAAGCATTAAAAAATAGACGTGAATCCTAAATATTGTTATATTGTTTACAGAATATAATAGAGGCACTGGAGATTAGCAAAACTGATCACTTTTATTTCTTAAAAAAAAAATTGGTGAAAATTTATAGATGTAATCAAAATATGACTATTTTCGTCAAATCAGTTGGAATCAATAAGACGGCATTTGGTGTTTTTGGGTGCAATTGCTTTTAAATTATGATTATTATTTGTCTCCAGTTTCCAGTGACAGTCCCCATTTTGAGGGGCCCTTACCCAGGAAACAAACATCTCCAGTATGTCCCTAGCTACCCCAGTGCAGAATTATTTTTACCCCCCAGCTGCATGACAGCTTGAAACCCTGGAAAATAGTTATGATTCCACGCTATGGTATAGACAAAATGGCTGCTGTCTACCTCACACCCCACAATGTGAGATATGTAAATTGGTAAATGCAGAGAGAGAGGTATAGGGGGCGCTGCCTATTTGGCGTGTGTAATCCTCATAAAAAAATATTCAGAAAAATAATAAATATCACTAAATATGCAAAAAAATAAAAATACTGTCCCTTTAAAAATATATATATATGATGATCTTGCATAAAAAGCAAAGAGCCATTGATAAAGTGCATACGTGCTAGTAAAAACTCACCACTAAGTGGTAATCAACAAAATGAAATATCTCCAACCCACAGTGTCACAGTATACGAAAAAAACAATATAATATGCAAAAGGTGCTCACAGTGGAAAAATGTGCAAGGGTAAATATTAGTGCATAAACAAATAATCAAATCAATCAACACAATAATCCCATAAGTGAAATTCAAAAAAGTTCATAAGTCCTTATAAATATTTATATTGTAAAGTGATTTGTGCAAAAACAGCAAAGTGCAGTGTTGGTCAAGAAAAACAGGAGGTGAATCCACTCGTGCTCCCCCCTCAGAGCCACATTCACCAGAGGACTGAACCCCTGTAGGGGCCAGAGGCTCCGCAAATAGGTTACTGCTTGGTCCTATGACTCCTCCTCCTCCTCACCAGGTCTGGTCAATGGGGACACTCATAACTATTGTTCCACAAGACTTGTGTTTAAGACTGGTTAACCTCCTAGTGTTAATTTAATCAGACCAAGGCGGCAACAACTAGCAGGCGGACTAACAATGTCCACTCCATATAGTGTGTACCGGAGTGTACAGGCTGCTGGTGTTCTGTGAAAAGAACAAGTGGTCCAAATCTCCAATTATTCCTGGTGTACACTCACCGGAAGTAACGTCTTCGGAGTTCTCGGCAAGTTGGATTTTTTGGCAGAACACCTGCACTGCATAGATAAGCACAAAATAAAAAATTTGCCCCGGTAGAAAGGAGGCTACAATTCAGCTTTAAGAATACAACAATAAGTGCTGCACATACAGTACCTAACCACTTCCCTACCAGCGCATTGTAAAATGACGCCTGCAGAGATGCTTCCTTCCTCTGAGTAGACGTCATATGACATCCGCCCATTTCCGCCGCTCTCCTGCACCCCGGGGGCGCACAGCGTGGTGATCGTGGATGAGGCATGTCCCTCGGGACACATGTAACTGGCTGTGTCCAATCACAGCCAGCCACATGCACTGCCATTGTGCACGCCGCTCGTGCGTGCCCCCAAGGGCGCGCAGAGCCGCGATCGGGGATGGAGAGAGTCACTCTGACACAGTCCATCTCCGATCAGGGTAAAGAGCCAAAGAAATTGGCTCTTTACCATGTGACTGGCTGTGTCCAATCGCAGCTGGTCACAGAATGTCAACAAACCAAGGTAACTAGCTGTTACCGGGCTCTCCTCCACACTGATCCTGGGTGAGGAGGAGATTGCGGTAACAGCTAGTTACCGATTACAGTGCACACCAAACACACCGATTGTCCCCCCCTCCCCAATAAAGAGGACCTGTCACCACCCCATCAGAGTACCTAAGTACCTCTCTGTAGCCCATCAGAGTACCCGAGTACCTGTCTCCAGCCCAGAGTACCCAAGTACCTTTCTCCAGCCCAGAGTACCCGAGTACCTGTCTCCAGCCCAGAGTGCCTGAGTACCTATCTGCAGCCCATCAGATTACCCGAGTACCTGTCTCTAGCTATTCAGAGTACCCAAGTACCTCTCTGCAGCCCATCAGAGTTCCTAAGTACATGCCATCAGCGTACTCAAGTACCTGTCACCAGCCCATCAGAGTACCTGTCACCAGCCCATCAGAGTACCCGAGTACCTTTCATCAGAGTGCCTGAGTATAAAGAGTTTTGCACAAGGCTACATAAAGAAGATGATAATATAGGCACCTACATCCAAATTATAATCAAAACAAAATCACAAGACTTCCGGTTCCGGCGCCGCATGGAGTAGGTGAGCGCTCTCCAGCTCCCGCGGCCTGCCCTCCGAAAACGGCTTAAAAAACCTGCCCACAGCCCAGGATCAGCCTCGAATCCCCCTCCGGAGGTCCATCGACACCCAGGGACCCGGCGGTGCTGTTTTAAGTCCGGCCGAATGGAGCGGTTCCTCGAGAAGGCCGCGTCCCGACCTCCGCCGGCCCCTCCGCAAATTGAGGCCCCGGTCTCGGCCTGCTCCGGCGCGACCGCGGAGCTCCCAGCCATGGACATCACTCCGCCACAGCCGGGCACGACACAGCAGCCCCCTACACTGGCTCTCTCCTCTGCAGGGCTAGGCACCTCCACGCAGAGGCGTAACTAGAACCTTCAGGGCCCCGATGCAAGAAACCATGAAGGGCCCCCCAGACCCCTGGCCGGGGCCCTTCCCTTCAAGCCTGGGCCTCTTCCCACTAATCCTGGGGCTCTTTAATCTCATTGCATGGCCTTTTATTATGGTCCCGCATCAGGATCCTTTCACAAGTTCTGCAGTGGGCCCCCTTCCTGCAATCTTGGGGCCTCCCCACAGTGGTGAAATGCCAGGGCCCGGTCGCAAGTGTGACCTTTGAGATCCTAGAAGTTCACCCACTGGTTTGCTACCGGGCCCCCTGGAGCATGGGGCCCGGTAGCGATTGCAACCCCTGCAACCCCTGTAGTTACGCCCCTGCCTCCACGGAGCAAATAGCTCAGGCTGTCGCAGCTCTGCTAAACCCCACCATTGCGGCATCTGTGGAGAAAGCGGTGGCTGCTGGCATGGCCAGCATAAAGAAGGAGCTGGAGGCACATTATAAGAGGCTTAATGAGGCTGAATCCCGCTTAATATCGAGGATGAGGTGTATCAAATGCAGGGAACTGAACAGGCTCAGGATAAGCTCAATCGCATCATCATGGATAAGTTGGAGGATCTGGAAAACCGATCGCGTCGGAGCAATCTGCGATTTATTGGGATTCCGGAGAACATTGCCCCCTCTGCCATTCCTGAACTTTGCGCAAAAAAAATCCCCGCTGCCTTGGGGCTACATGGCACGTGTGTGGTCGAACGGGCCCACAGGATGGGGCTATACTCCGAAGACCGTAAAACCCCGCGCCCGATCATTGCAAAATACCTGAATTATGCGGACAAGTCTGCTATCCTACAAAAATTCCGGCAGACTTCCAATTTCCAAATTGAGGGCATGAAAATTCTAATATTTGCGGACTATTCTGTGGATGTCGCAAAAAGACGCAAAGCCTTTCAGACCGTATGCTCAAAACTGCACCAGGAACACTTGAAGTTCACCTTGGCCTATCCGGCGACGTTGCGCCTTTGTGCACCTAACGGCGACCAAATGGCGTTTCAGGATCCAGAGGAAGCAGAAGCTTTTGTTCGCTCACTTCGCCTGGGGGATCAGGGCCCCTCTTCTTCTTCATCTGCTAAAGCCCTTCCTTTTTCCAGACCGCTAGATCAAAGGAGACCCAGTAAGGAACCTGCCAAAAGATATGCCGATGTGGTCAGCTCTGGTCGCCCGAATGTTCACCGTTGATCTGACCCTCCCGACTGTCTCTGATTTGCACTACTGGGCCCATGTCTGGGCCTGTTCCCACTAGGACGTGGGCTTAGAGGACTCGGGGTACTCCCGCCATTCCCTCAGGTTTGATATCTATATTGCTCTGTTTTATTGGCATGTCTCTTTTGTTTGTTCCGATGCCTAGGTATATCGTTTACTGTTTCATGTATTTTTACACTGTGTGCTCCCGCTCTTCTTCCGATTTGTACACCTCGGCTGCCCAGAATGCCAGAAGGGCTGGGTACCTGAGCCATACTGACCACTCGGATCATTAAGTGGGTTTACTACCATGGTTGGACTCGGGGGCACGCTTGGTGGGCTGGGCTCCGTGTTGTACACATGCGGAAAAAAGAGAAGTTCTTACTGTTTACACTGTTATTCTGCCGTATTGCATTGTATGTTTATGCTCGGTTTCTTCCTGTTTTCCTACATTCCCTACCTTCTCCCCTCCCCACAACGAAGGTGTGCTTCTATCCTCAGTATGCGAGCTCATGGTTCCGAGAGCTGTCTAAGGTCAGACATGTAATTCCGGTGTTTTACATAACATTGCCCCAGGGTGGGGCTAGGCCGACCCTGCATGCTTCCAGTATAATTCCCCTTTCTCCTGTCCCATGCCTATAGTGACGTGGAATGTTAAGGGCCTCCGATCCCCGGTTAAGAGGATGAAAGTCTTACGACATCTCAAACGGTTAAAGGCGGACATTGCTCTTATCCAGGAATCGCATCTGCCTGCGGAGGATATGAAGCGCATGGAGAAACTCTGGGTAGGCAAAATAGTAGGGTCACCTTCCTCCGGCCGCAAAGCCGGAGTGATGATACTGTTCCATAAGCGCCTCCCGGTGGAAATTCTCTCCACAGACACAGATAGCGAGGGGCGATATGCATCCGCACACATACGGCTTCATGACACTGAGTTAGTTATATCCAACATATATGCCCCGAATGTCCTGGACCACTCCTTCCACGCCACAATTGCGGCCCGGCTCCTCTCCCTTCCTGATGTCCCCCGTATTGTGGGCGGTGACTTCAACGCGGTAATGGACCCGGTTATGGATAAATCCACGCCCCGGCAGGGACTGCGCGACACCCTGCGAGCTGACCCCACTCCGCTAGCGTCGTTAATAGAATCACTCTCCCTGTCAGATGTTTGGCGTCACTCGCACCCCGCGGATCGGGAATACTCCTTCTACTCCCACCCCCATAAACGTTTTACTAGAATCGATTACCTGTTCTGCACGGACTCCCTCCTTCCCCTCCTGCGCGACGCCACCATACATGACATCGCGATCTCAGACCACTCCCCAGTTTCAGTATCTCTACCATTAGCGGAATCCCCCCCAGCCCCCCTAATTTGGAGGTTCCCTTCCTACCTTAAAGACAATTTGGATTTTGCCCTGTACCTTCGTCGTGAGTGGGATGATTACTATGTGACGAATAAACAACACAGCAGCTCCCCTCTCCTCTTCTGGGAGGCGGGGAAGGCCTTTTTGAGAGGTCGTATTATCTCCTATGCGGCGGCTTTCAAACGGCACACGAATAGCAGCTACAAAACGGCTAGTGAACGGTTGGCGACGGCCCAGCGGGCACTGATACAGGCCGACACCCCCATGGTGCGCACGGCATGGCTTGAGGCTAAACGGGACTTTGACACTTGGGCGGATAGGGTTGAAATGATTCACAACGCACATCTCGCGGCGACATTACACCGCTTCGGTAACAAGGCCGGGAAACTGCTTGCCCGGTTATGCAAGGGCCCGATGTCCACCACGCACATAGGCTCGTTACGGAACAAATCGGGAGCGGTGGACTCCACTCCGCAAGGGGTGCAGGGGATCATGCGCGATTTCTACGCCTCGCTGTACGCCTCCGAGGCCATGGACAGCTCAGTAGCTGATTTTTTCCTATCTGGGACTGAAATCCCCAAAATATCCGAAGAGCATTTAAATACACTTAACGCCCCGATCACGGCGGACGAGATTGCGTCGACTATAAAACATCTTGCAGCCAATAAGTCTCCGGGCCCCGATGGTCTTTCCGGGGAATTTTACAAATTAGTCTCCCCTGGTGTGGTCCCGACTCTAGTGGACGTGTACTCTTCAATTTGGCACGGCGGACCCTATCTCCAGACGGGTAACCAAGCCATTATCAAGCTTCTCTCGAAGAAAGGGAAAGATCCGCTGGAGCCGGGCTCATACCGGCCCATATCCCTATTAAATCTTGATGTCAAGATCCTATCTAAAATTGTGGCCACGCGTCTGGCCAATATCATGCCGCATCTGATCCACCCCGCGCAGTCTGGGTTCACCAAGGGTCGTTCGGCCACTGTTAACATAAGGAAGGTCCTGGTTGCTCTGGACCAGGCTCGCATCCATCCTGGCCGAGATATGGCTATTGTGACTCTCGACGCCGAAAAGGCATTTGACAATGTCAACTTCCAATGGCTGAGTCGGGTTTTGCACAGCATGGGCTTTAGTGGACCCTTTGTGAATCTCATCACTTCCATGTATCTTACACCATCAGCCAGATTGTGTGTAGGGGGGGCGCTTACGGACGAGTTTAGATTACACAAAGGCACTAGGCAAGGCTGCCCCCTATCGCCGCTGTTGTTTAACCTCGCTCTAGAACCCCTCTCCCGGTATCTACTGACCAGAGCCCCTCTCCATGGTATTCGCATAGGCTCTCAGGAGCTGCACATATCCCTTTTTGCAGATGATGTTCTACTGTTTACTTCAAACCCCACAGAAGACATCCCCGTAATAGTTTCCGCGTTCAACAGATTCAGACAGTGCTCGGGTCTCAAGATAAACTATTCTAAAAGCGAGATCCTCCCTTTGGGAACTGGCCCCCCTCGTCCATGGGAAAGGGAATCCCCATTCATGATTGCATCTAATCACATTACCTATCTGGGTATCAAGATAGGACGCACTCCGGCATCAATTTACACTCTGAACTACCCCCCCCTGTTGCCCAAAATAACGAAGGAACTGGAAAACTGGAAGGAACTGCCGCTGTCGCTTTTGGGGAGATGCCACCTTATTAAGATGGTTAGCTTTGCCCGCCTTCTCTATCTCCTGCAAACTCTTCCCCTATTAATCAGACATAAGGATGCGCAAACCCTGCAGAAAACTTTCTCCCGATTTCTATGGCGGGGAAAGAGACCGAGAATCTCGTATAACAAATTGCAACTCTCCAGAAGCGACGCGGGTATTAACTTGCCTAATCTGAGAATGTATAATCTGTCTTGTTTGCTCAGGGCTGCTCTGGACTGGGTATCACAGACCTCACATTACTCCAATTATGAGCTTGAGTCTCAGATGGCCAGTCCATTCTCCCTAACTGCTCTCTTGCATGCCAAATGGGTGACACTGTGCCCTGATCTACGTCAAAATATACTTTTGAGGGACACTGTCATAGCGTGGAGGGAGGTACGAAAACTACTGAAACTGCCAATACACTTTTCCAAATTCCTTCCAATACGGGGTAACCCGACTTTCACTCCAGGATTGACCCATTCCGTGTTCCACCAATGGGAGGAGAAGGGTCTGAATACCTTCGGACAACTGTGCGACACCAGCTCGGGTACTCCCCTTCCCTTCCGGGTCATTAAAGATAAATTCGGTGTCCAGGACAAGGACATTTTCTATTGGACACAATGCATTCACTATCTCTCCTCAACTACTGGGAAACCAGGGACCCGCTTTCATTTGTCTTTAATTGACTCCCTGCTGGATGCTGACACCTATACTATTTCCACGATCTACAAGCCCCTCTTGCGACAATGCCCGCCGGCCTTGTCCACCTCTACTGCCTCCAATTGGCTTAAGGACTTTCCAGGCAATGACACGTTACCCAATATGGTCAAGGGTCTCCAAACCACCCTTGCTCTAACTCCTAACTCAATTTGGAAAGAGACCCAACTAAAAATCTTCCATCGGGCGCATATTCCTTTTCTATCGGACAAAACCATGCCGGACGCCCACAAATGCCCTTTGTGTCTGGTGGTAAGACCCTCACTCCACCACAAATTTTGGTCCTGCCCCGGTATAAGTCACTTTTGGGACCAAGTCCTTTTGTACATTACGGACGTGACCAAGTTCAGCCTACCCAAGGACCCTATGATACTCCTGTTCGGCCACTGGGACAAGCGACTCCAAAAATGGTCTAGCCCCCCTTCTGGGACACCCCGTGTGTGGATCCTGACTTGTCTACTAATCGCCAGGAGGACTATCCTAAGCAACTGGATCTCCACATCTCCTCCATCTCTCTCTCGGGTCAGATCAGAGCTCTCCACACTTCTCACAATAGATATCGCCAATACGGACTTCTCAGCTTTATCTTCAAGGGAACTCTTCCACCTGAAATGGGACAGAAATATCACTTACACCTTTCCCCAGACTGATCCCACTATGGCTCAATACAGGTTTAACTTCAGAGACTCGCCCAGGACCTTACCCCCACAATCAGATTCACCTTCCAACCTCAAGGACCATTGAGGCTCCCCCCCCCTCTCCCTCTCCACCCACCTCCCCCCTACTTTGCCAGCAGACGCTCTCTGCTCGGACCACCATTATGCTTAAAGTATGAAAATGTTTTTGTTACAGCTGTTGTTGTATTCTGTGTAATGTCTGAAAAATTTTCAATAAAAAACAAAAAAAAAACAAAATCATGAGCATTCTGCAGGGCAAGCACGGGAAGTCCCTGGTAGGCCAATGGGTGGATGACGCTAGAAACTCTCCCTGGCCAGTCGGGCACCCATAAATGCACCGCCGAATCTCATGGAGGAGGAAAAGGGCAATGGGAATTTTAATGGTGCCATAAGATTATATAGTAAAACAAGTCATAGACACATATAATAATCCTGTTTATTTCTAAAAAAACTAATTTTATTTCAAAGATATATGAAAAATTATTTAAAAAATCTTGGGTATCATACATAGTATATTTATGGCATACAAAATATACATCTCAACCACCAATGACAGTGTAGGTATATCAAAATAGGCTACGGACTAATAAACATAATCCAGGAAAGGTTATCAGACCAAAAATCCTTGCTAATAGGTAAGATTGTGGTCCGTGCCCGAACAGTGACTTGTTTTGCGGATCTTTGCCGCTTCTTCAGAAGTTTCTGTTTTGAAATGTACACTATGGTGGATAAACAGAATATGAAGTGTCAGTATCAAGATATATAAATATTAAACATTTCAGCGTCAAGTTAATATATGTCGCCAGTTGTGGTCCTCCCATACAGTGCCACCACCACCACTAAAAAGATCATGAAAAGGGAGGGGGATGTTCCCAGCCGCATCTAATGCCCCCCAGGCGGATGTGGTGACGCCTAGACGGAGACCGCCACCAAATAATGGAAAGATACCTGAAGAGGTATACAAAAACATATGTCCCAACCTGTATATTTAGTATCTGTAAACGGGCTAGATAGGTGGAATGGGCCCCTAAGCCAGTAGGTCTATTGATAGTCGTAGTGTATTAATAAAAATAGACCTACTGGCTTAGGGGCCCATTCCACCTATCTAGCCCGTTTCCAGATACTAAATATACAGGTTGGGACATATACGTTTTTGTATACCTCTTATAGAGTAGCAGAATATATTTTGGGGTGTAATTGCAAGTATGCATAAACTGTGTGAGAAATAACTTGTTATCACGACAATTGTGTGTAAAAAAAAAAAAAAAGAAAAGTTATTTCTTCATTTTTCCAAGAAATGTGGGAAAAAATTACAACTTCAAAAAAACTCACCATGCCTTTTACAAAATACCCTGGAATGTCTACTTTCCAAAAAGGGGTAATTTGGGGGCTTGTTGTACTTTCCTGACATTTCAGGGCCTCAAAAAATGAGAGGCCGTCAATATATCTGGTGTGATTAGGTGTGATTAATTTTCAATGATTGGCACCATTGGCTTGTAGACTCTATAACTTTCACACAGACTAAATAATTTCCACTAATTTGGGTTATTTTTACCAAAGATATGTAGCAGTATAGATTTTGGCCCAAATTTATGAAAAAAATTACTTATTTGCAAAATTTTACAATAGAAACTAAAACAAAATATTTTTGTTTTTTCAAAATTTTCACTCTTTTTTTACTTATATCGCAAAAAATAAAAAAACCCAGTGGTGATTAAATACCACCAAAAGAAAGTTCTATTTGTGTGAAAAAAAAAATATAAAATATTTGATTGGGTACAGCATTGCGATAATTGAGTAATTATCATTCAAAGTCTGAAAGCTGAAAATTGGTCTGGGCAGGAAGGGGGGTGAAAGTGCCCTGTATTGAAGTGGTTAAACTAAACCTGGCATCAGAAATATTTTTTATATAAAACGCAGCAATGCTTATTGATGTGTAAGTATTTATAATGTCTCACAGAGGTCACAGTGCTCCCAACAATTGCCTTCATCTGCTTTTCTTTCTAGGACGGAGACATCTTTGTTCAGGCCTCATCCAGGGTCAGCATCTACATCCTGGTCTGAGTTGCTGGCTCAGAGATGATCCAATCATGTAAATACTGCTGCATTTTCAGCTTTGGGTTTATTCACAAATGTATGACACAGATACACCCCTGCTGTAGCTTCTCAGTTGTAACTTGCTACAAAATCACAGTGCTACAGACTAATCACTGGGGAGGAGAAACTGTGGAAATGAAGCCCCTCCTGCATGCAACAGACTGATGGCATCCTCTCAGACTAAAAATCACCAAAATCAGAACAAGAGACATAACTTACAGTCAGTAGGATGTGTCCTTTGCTGATGTTTCCATTAGGTGAAATCCTTCTCCATCCATGACCAATCCCCAGAATCTTCAAGTGTGGCAGGGGTTAATAGAACCAATGGGCTGTCATAGGCTCTCATCAAGAGTGCTCTACTATGCCTGGCCTTTCTGCCTAGCACCACCATTCATAGAAGCTGTTACTACAACTTCTGTGAATGGAAAGCAATCTGTGAGTGGATGATTGAAATGTTCACCCCTTCCATGTCATAGATTATGTTTGAATCTAAGAAGCTGTAGTGTGGCTTCTATAAATGGCAAACATTTACCAGAAGAGGCGTCAGCACAAGAGACACATCTAATTATTATTATTATACAGGATTTATATAGCGCCAACAGTTTGCGCAGCGCTTTACAATGTGAGGGAAGACAATACAGTTACAATACAGTTCAAAACAGGAGGAAGTAGAGGGCCCTGCTCGTTAGAGCTTACAATTTAGAAAGGAGGGTCAAGTGAAACAAAAGGCAATAACCGTGGGGGATGGGTTGATGGAGAAAATGGAGGTACCTTTGTTAGGTGTTGGTAGGATAGGCTTCTCTGAAAAGGAGGGTTTTCAGAGATCGCCTAAAAGCTAATAGAGTAGGAGATAATCGGACAGATAAGGGTAAGGAGTTCCATAGGATTGGAGAGGCTCTGGAAAAGTAATGGAGGCGAGCATGGGAGGAGGTGACAAGGAAGGTTTTGAGAAGTTTTGACTGTAAGTTATGTCCCTTGTGCTGATTTTTTTTCTATTTTGCCTGTACATAGGCTTTATTCATGCAGAAGTTACTGAAAGGCCTACATTAAATAGAGAAAATATATAATTAAGCACACACTGTGTAATAATGTCTGCTAGACTCACAGAATACCAAATGGTATGGATGGTGTCACACTCTAATCAACTCAAAACACATGTGAAGGTTTCCTGAGCCTTTAAATAGTCTCTCAGTCCAATTCAGTAGGTTACACAATCATGGGGAAGACTGATGATTTGACAGTTGTCCAGAATACAGACAGAAGTCATTGACACCCTCCAAAAGAAGGGTAAGTCACAAAAGGTCATTGATAAAGAAGCTGGCTGGTCACAGAGTGCTGTATCCAAGCACATTAATGTTAAAATTGAGTGAAAGGAAAAAGTCTGGTAGAAAAAGGTGCATAAGCAACAGGGATGACCACAGCCTTGAGAGGATTATGAAGCAAAGGCCATTCAAGAATTTGGGGGAGATTTACAAGGAGTGGACTATGGCTGATGTCAGTGCTTAAAGAGCCATCACACACAGACGTATCTAGTAGTGATCGACTGATATTGTTTTTTCTTTGCAGATACAGATATTTTGCCGATCGCATATCGGTATCGACCGATATTGGCCGATATTTTCACACATGTAAAGGTTTGCAAAAAAAAAAACACAAATTTCGACACAAATCTCTTAATAAACATGGTAATCTTTATTAACATTTTTACCATTCTTCACACCTTAACTGCATGAAAACTGATAGGAAAACTGCACTTGCAGGGACATTTGCATTTCACATCATCTGATTGTGCATTAATGCATAATAAAGTGCTGCAGTAGTGAACTCACTCACTGCAATATTTTTAATTCACTACTGCAGTGCAGTCAGTGTAAAACTGCTAGAAAAAAAGTTAGGCAACAGCTACAGACACAGTGGATTGGACTGGAGTCAGTGGACTACCTCTGCAGCATGGGACACTCACTGCAACTGCAGCAGTCAGTGCAAAACTGCTAGAAAAAAAGCTAGGCAACAACAACAGCTACACAATACACATACATACACAGTGGATTGGACTGGAGTCAGTGAAGTACTACCTCTGCAGTAAGGCACTCACTGCAACTACTGCAGTCAGTGCAAAACTGCTAGAAAAAGAGCAAGGCAACAGCTACACAAACATGTCACAGTGGGTCATTGGATTGGAGTCAGTGGAGGACTACCTCTGCAGTAAGGCACTCACTGCAACTACAGCAGTCAGTGCAAAACTGCTAGAAAAAAGCTAGGCAACAGCTAGAGAGTGGATTGGACTGGAGTCAGCGGACAACCTCTGCAGTAGGGCACTCACTGCAACTACTGCAGTCAGTGCAAAACTGCTAGAAAAAAAGCTAGGCAACAGCTACACACACACAGTGGATTGGACTGGAGTCAGTGGACTACCTCTGCAGCATGGGACACTCACTGCAACTGCAGCAGTCAGTGCAAAACTGCTAGAAAAAAGCTAGGCAACAACAACAGCTACACAATACACATACATACACAGTGGATTGGACTGAAGTCAGTGAAGTACTACCTCTGCAGTAAGGCACTCACTGCAACTACAGCAGTCAGTGCAAAACAGCTAGAAAAAAAGCTAGGCAACCGCTAGACAGTGGATTGGAGTCACTCAGTGGACTACCTCTGAAGTAGGGCACTCACTGCAACTACAGCAGTCAGTGCAAAACTGCTAGAAAAAAACTAGGCAACAGCTAGAGAGTGGATTGGACTGGAGTCAGCGGACTACCTCTGCAGTAGGGCACTCACTGCAACTACTGCAGTCAGTGCAAAACTGCTAGAAAAAGAGCAAGACAATAGCTATACATGTCACAGTGGATCATTGGACTGGAGTCAGTGGAGGACTACCTCTGCAGTAAGGAACTCAATGCAACTACAGCAGTCAGTGCAAAACTGCTAGAACAAAAAGCTAGGCAACAGCTAGACAGTGGATTGGATTGGAGTCAGTGAACTAGCTCTGCAGTAGGGCACTCACTGCAACTACTGCAGTCAGTGCAAAACTGCTAGAAAAAAAGCTAGACAACAGCAAGACAGTGGATTGGAGTTGGACTGGAATCAGGAGACTACTGCTGCAGTAGTGCACTCACTGCAATGATTTACTGCAGTCAGTGCAAAACTGCTAGAAAAAAAGCTAGGCAACAGCTACACAGTGGATTTGAGTGGACACTACACTTTTCAATACTCCCAGTTAAGTAGAACATTATTATAATGGAGAAAGCAGAACATTTCAGCATGTCCATGGTCACCTGTTAAAGGTCTTCTGTTTTGTTCATACAATGCTGCCACTTCATAAACATGCTCAGGAGGAGTGGAGGACAGAGGAGCAGAGAGAGAGAGGTATCTTCTAGCATGGGAAGCAAGTCTTTTGTAGCGTGCCTCATTTTCTCTCCACCACTAAAGAGGATGACTTTTACAATTACTGCTTCTTTAAAATAGAGATGAAGTTCATCATCCAGGCTCATAGTTGCAGATTCAGAAGAAATTAAATCCTCCGCATGAGGCCCCAATAAAACTCTGAAAATGTCCTGATAAATTTGACCACGATGAAGAAGATTCTCTTCTGTTCGTTGACGTATTTTTGGACATTTGTCTGTTTTTGCAGCATGCTACTCTTCATAAAAATAGTGTTCTGGACTTGTCTTTTTGGCAGGAACCTCCTGCACCTCCTGTTAAATATCTTCTGTCAGCCATTGTTTCGCCTTAGCCAATACATCATCAGAAGAGAGAGCATGATTCTTGTATCGAGGATTCAAAAGATTTGCAAGCACAACATTTTTAATCTCTTCTTGCTTCTCAAAACATATATCAATCAAAGCTTTTTGGCTTGACAGACCATCATTTGAAAGTTGGTGAGTGTTGTGTGCCATGACACAGAGGTCTGACTCTGACATATCAGCAAGCCTCATTCCTTTCCGCATGTTTGCTCCACTGTCTCAAAGTTGCGCAACACCAATTGCCTTTTTGTCCATCCGCTGTCAATGAAGTGGCATGTAAGAATGATTAGTGACTCTGTTTGTGACCAGCAGTCCGTCATGAATGAGAGTGAGTTGCCAGCATTCTCTGGTTGCAACATAGCCTTTACTTTGTCAACGACCTTTTGGTGAAGCTTTGCCAGCATTACGGTTCGATACTACTCCTTCAGTGTGTACCTTGGCTCAAGTATGGAAATCAACCGCTGAAATCCTGAGTCGGACACCATTGTAAATGGCTGGTTATCAGTGACGATCATCTCTGTGATCACTTTGTCCAGCAGTTGGGATCTTCCATCTGAATCTAGACAGTGACATCTGGTTTTTTTTTTCACAAACATATCTGTTATTGTTGCCTGGGATAGTGTAGGAGGTATTGAATCAAAATCACATTGATATTCATTTAGTTTTTTTCTGTGCTGATTCAATATGATGGGCCCAAAGATTTGACGTACTTTTGTTTTTTGCAGTTACTGATCCCATGCTTATGTTGTTTGTATATGTGTTGCACATTGCTGCTTTTCCTGGAGAAGGTTGGGACGAGAAATAGTCCCAGACCACACTTTTACTTTTTTTTCTCCTCATCCATCTCCATTTCAATTTGAAAGACACAAAAAAAGATTTAAAAAAATGGCTTGCTGAAGTTGCTGCTGCTGCTGGCACTGGCACTCTGTTGTGGGTTGGTGGCTGATGCCTGGCAGTGTGGGTTGCTTGTTGGCAACATGTAGGTTGGTGGCTGACGCCTGGCAGTGTGGGTTGCTTGTTGGCAACATGTGGGTTGGTGGCTGACGCCTGGCAGTGTGGGTTGCTTGCTGGCACCCTGTTGTGGGTTGGTGGCTGACGCCTGGCAGTGTGGGTGGTTGCTGGCACCCTGTTGTGGGTCAGTGGCTGACGCCTGGCAGTGTGGGTTGCTTGCTGGCACCCTGTTGTGCGTCGGTGGCTGACGCCTGGCAGTGTGGGTTGCTTGCTGGCACCCTGTTGTGGGTTGGTGGCTGACGCCTGGCAGTGTGGGTGGTTGCTGGCACCCTGTTATGGGTTGGTGGCTGACGCCTGGCAGTGTGGGTGGTTGCTGGCACCCTGTTGTGGGTTGGTGGCTAACAATGGCAGTGTGGGTTGCGTGCTGGCACCCTGTTGTGGGTTGGTGGCTGACGCTTTGCAGTGTGGGTTGCTTGCTGGCACCCTGTTGTGGGTTGGTGGCTGATGCCTGGCAATGTGGGTGGCTTGGTGTCACCCTGTTGTGGGTGTCTTGCTTGCCAGAACACTGTGGTGGCTGGTTTGGTGTCACCCTGTTCTGGGTGGCTGGCTTGAAGGAACACTGTGGTGGCACTGGCTGGCTGGCTGCCTTGGTGTCACCCTGTTCTGAGTGGCTGGCTTGCAGGAACAGTCTGTGGTGGGTGGCTGTCTGGCTTGGTGTCACCCTGTTATGGGTGGCTGGCTTGCAGGAACTCTGTGGTGTGTGGCTGGCTTGGTGTCACCCTGTTATGGGTAACTGGCTTGCAGGAACAGTCTGTGGTGGGTGGCTGGCTGGCTTGGTGTCACCCTGTTATGGGTGGCTGGTTTGCAGGAACACTGTGGTGGCACTGGCTGGCTGGCTGCCTTGGTGTCACCCTGTTCTGAGTGGCTGGCTTGCAGGAACAGTCTGTGGTGGGTGGCTGGCTGGCTTGGTGTCACCCTGTAATGGGTGGCTGGCTTGCAGGAACACTGTGGTGTGGTGGCTGGCTGGCTTGGTGTCACCCTGTTATGGGTAGCTGAATTGCAGGAACAGTCTGTGGTGGGTGGCTGGTTGGCTTGGTGTCACCCTGCTATGGGTGGCTAGCTTGCAGGAACACTGTGATGTGGTGGGTGGCTGGCTTGGTGTCACCCTGTTATGGGTGGCTGGGTTGCAGGAACAGTCTGTAGTGGGTAGGTGGCTGGCTTGCAGGAACAGTCTGTGGTGGGTGGCTGGCTGGCTGGCTTTGTGTCCCCCTATTATGGGTGGCTGGCTTGCAGGAACACTGTGGTGGGTGGCTGGCTGGCTTGGTGTCACCCTGTTATCGGTGGCTGGCTTGCAGGAACACTGTGGTGGCTGGCTGGCTTGGTGTCACCCTGTTAAGGGTGGTTGGCTTGTAGGAACACTGTGGTGGGTGGCTGGCTGGCTTGGTGTCACCCTGTTATGGGTGGCTGGCTTGCAGGAACACTGTGGTAGGTGGCTGGATTGGTGTCACCAAGTTATGGGTTGCTGGCTTGCATGAATAGTCTGTGGTGGGTGGCTGACTGGCTTGGTGTCACCCTGTTATGGGTGGCTGGCTTGCAGGAACACTGTGGTGGGTGGCTGGCTTGGTGTCACCCTGTTATGGGTGGCTGGCTTGCAGGAACACTGGTGGGTGGCTGGCTTGGTGTCACCCTGTTATGGGTGACTGGCTTGCAGGAACAGTCTTTGGTGGGTGGCTGGCTTGGTGTCACCTTGTTAAGGGTGGTTGGCTTGTAGGAACACTGTGGTGGGTGGCTGGCTGGCTTGGTGTCACCCTGTTATGGGTGGCTGGCTTGCAGGAACACTGTGGTAGGTGGCTGGATTGGTGTCACCAAGTTATGGGTTGCTGGCTTGCATGAATAGTCTGTGGTGGGTGGCTGACTGGCTTGGTGTCACCCTGTTATGGGTGGCTGGCTTGCAGGAACACTGTGGTGGGTGGCTGGCTTGGTGTCACCCTGTTATGGGTGGCTGGCTTGCAGGAACACTGGTGGGTGGCTGGCTTGGTGTCACCCTGTTATGGGTGACTGGCTTGCAGGAACAGTCTTTGGTGGGTGGCTGGCTGGCTTGGTGTCACCCTGTTATGGGTGGCTGGCTTGCAGGAACACTGTGGTGGCTGGCTGGCTTGGTGTAACCCTGTTATGGGTGGCTGGCTTGCAGGAACACTGTGGTGGCTGGCTGGCTTGGTGTCACCCTGTTGTGGGTGGCTTGCTTGCTGGAACACTGTGGTGGGTGGGTGGCTGGCTGGAACACTGTGGTGGGTGGCTGACTTGGGGGTCACCCTGTTGTGTGGGTGGTTGGCTTGGTGTCACTCACTCACCCTGGCCTGTTGTGGGTAGCTGGCTTGCTGGAACACTGTGTGGTCACTGGTCATGGTGGCGGGTGGCTGCTTTGCTCGCAGGAACCCTGTTGTGGAGTGGGTGGCTGGATGCTGGCCTGCTGGCACCCTGTTCTGTTGTGGGTCGGATGGCTGGCAACCTGTGGTGGGTGGCTGAGGCCAGGGCCTGCGGGCGGATGGATGGCTACTGCTAGCACCGTGACCTGACTGCAGCTGGCTCTAACACGAGGCTGTGTGAGGCGTGGGAGGCGGTTTTAAAGTCAGAGAACGTGTGCAGTGCGCGGTGAAATGGCGTCACGTATGGTCCGCGCAGGCGTGGGAGGCGGTGTTGGAAGGCAGAACGTGTGCGCGCAACATACGCAATGACATCACGAAAATATCGGCAATATCGGCTAAAAAAGCTGTTGCTGATCTCCCTTTTATGGGGGAGAAGCTATTTTGAGCCTCTCTGGATGAGTTGACCAAAGGTATCATGGGGGGGGGGGGGTAAGAGCACTTATCTGCCCCAATCCTATAAAGGCAAGGTGCCGCGCCCTAGGTGGGGGCCTTCCTTTACTGCTCATGAACGTCTTTTTTGTGCCTCCGGGTCACAGGAAAAAGGCAAACCATTTAGATCTTCGGGGGGGGGGGGGGGTCCAAGAAGCCATGGCCCAGTAAGTCCAAGGGCGGCAAATCCGGACCCGCAGACAGGCCCTCGTCTGGGGTGGGAGGACATCTTCGATTCTTCCGGGAACCCTGGACTTCCTTGATTCAGGACAAATGGGTTCAAGAATTGATCCGTTTCTGATACAAAATCAATTTCCGTCTCGTTCATGAGACGGGTTCTTCCCGTACAATCTTCTATTGTCCCCAGCCAATCACCAGGGGGGGCACCAGGAGTGTCCTGGAGGCCAAAGAAGTGGCTGCCATTCTGACTTAGGCAGAAAGATTTGTTCCAGCCCTCTCTGCTGTACACACCCCAGGTGTGGAAAACTGGCAGGCAGATTACCTGAGTCCTCAGGTGTTGGATCAAGGGGAGTGGTCCCTACACCCGAAGGTGTTTCACCTACTGTGTGTTCAGTGGGGGACCCCCGAGGTCGATCTGTTTGCCTCCCACCTCAACAAGAAGGTGCAGAGATTCCTAGCCAGGTCTCGAGATCCTCTGGCTGACGCCACGGACAGTGGCTCCTTGGGGTCAGGATCGGCTAATTAATGCATTTCCCCTGTTGAAACTTCTGCTGCGTCTTCTGCACAGGATAGAGGTGGAAAACATTCCGGTCATTCTGGTGGCTCCTGACTGGCCTCGTCAGTCTTGGTGTGCAGACTTCATAAGATTGGTCACCGGTAGGGCCGGGACAAGGGGTGGTCAGGAGAGGCAGCTGCCCTGGGCACTGTGGTATCATGTGAAGTTCGGGGGCACCACAAGGAGATTTTGGGGAGGGGATCTGTGTTGGGAGGGGGAATATGGATGGGCAGCAGGAGATAAGAATTGTTCTAGGAGTGAAATTTGGGGAGGAGGTGTGCTAAGAGTGGTGATTTGGAGGGGGGGTTGTGTTGAGAGGGGAGATGCGGGAGGAGGATTTGTGCTAGGATGGGGGATTTAAGGGGTTTGTGCTACAAAAAGGTAATATGGTGGTGGGGAGGGGGAGGAGATTTGTGCCAGAAGGGGACATTTTTTCTTTAGGGGGATTTGTGCTAGTAGGAATGATTGGAGGCATTTGTGCTAGGAGGGAAATTTGGGGAGAGGGGGGATTTGTGTTAGGATGGGGGATTGGGGGAGGGGTTTGAGTGAGGGGTAGAGGATTTGTGCAAAGAAGGGGGATTTTTTTTATCTTGGGGGGGGGGGGGGGCTGGGAATTGTGCTGAGAGCATAAGTGGAATGAGAGGATTTGAGCTAAGCATGCAGATTAGCTCTAATTTTTTTGGGGGGGGATCTTTGCTGACACATGATCACACATTTTAGTGTGGGGGGGCGTAATTTGGCATGCTCGCCCGGGCTCTAGATGACCTTGTCCCGGCACTGGCCACCAGTACCCCTTGGAGGCTTCCTCTCAGGGAAGATCTGTTGTCTCAAGGTCCGATCTTCCATCCTTCTTTATAGTCGCTGGCTTTAACGGCATTGCCGTTGAAAGTCAGATGTTGAGAGATAGGGGTCTCCCTTAGTCCGTAATCCCCACTCTCTTGAAGGCTAGGAAGTCGACTTCTCGACAGATCGATTATCGCAAGTAGAAATTGTACATTTCATGGTGCGAATCACTTGAAGTTCACCCTCGCTTGTTTTCTATTGCCAGAATTTTTGGCTTTCTACAGAAAGGGGTGGAACAGAGGTTGACCTTGAGTACTATCAAAGACCAATTTGCGGCTTTGGCTATCTATTTTCAATGCCCATTAGCCACCCATGCCCTTATCCAGATGTTTATTCAAGGTGTGTGCCATTTGGCGCCTCCGCGGCCAACCCCCATTACTGCCATGGGATCTCAATTTGGTACTGTTCTTCAAAAGCCTCCTTTTGAGAAAATTCGGGAGATTTCGTTGCTTGCTTTGTCTCAGCAGGTTGCCTTCTTGGTGGCGATCACTTCTGCCGGCAGAGTATCTGAATTGGCGCAGAGATAAGGTGGTACTTTGACCTAATTAGTCATTCCTTCCTAAGGTGGTTTCTGATTTTCATTTAAATTAAGACATTGTACTGCCTTCCCTTTGCCCTAAACGTCAGCATCTTAAGACGTATGCTTTACATTCTTTGGATGTGGTCCGGGCTGTCAGGGTTTACTTAGAGACCACTGTGTCCTTCAGAAAATCGGACGCTCTTTTTGTCCTTACGGATGGACCTCGTAAAGGACTGGCTGCGTCTGCTGCAACCATTTCGGGATGGATCAGACATACGGTGGTACAAGCATATTTACTGAATGGTCAGATTCCTCCTTTTCCAGTGAAGGCGCATTCTACTAAAGCGCTGAGTGCCTCCTGGGCTTTTCGCCATCAGGCATCGGTGCTACAAGTTTGCAAGGCGGCAACTTGGTCGTCAGTGCATACCTCTACAAAATTCTACAAGGTAGATGTGCTGGCATCAGCGAATGCTTCTTTTGGCCGCAAGGTTTTGCAGGCTGCAGTTTAAGAAAGAACCCTCTTTATTGGTTTCTCTTTGAGGGTGCATTGGTTCGGGGGAACGTCTGTTGTTTCTGATTGAGCTCTGTTTAACCTGGTTGGCTACGTTTGGCCATTGAGGCATTCAGGTTTTCTGTTCGTGTCTTGTTCCCACCCCTCATATTTTTACTGCTTTGGGACATTCCTATAGTCTATGATTAAGCAGAGCTGCGTCTGTGGATGAACGATAGAAAAAAATGAATTTTTGTAAGAACTTACCGTAAAATCCTTTTCTCTGAAGTTCGACAGACGCAGCACCCGCCCCTCTACTTTTGAGTTATGGGGTCTTTTTCTGTCACTGCTTGCAACACAACTGTTTGAGTATAGCAGAGCCTGAGGGGTTATGCTTGCTGGGACAAGCTTTTTTTCTGCCTAGTGCCTATCCTTAGTGGGAGGAGCATAAACCTATAGTCTATGATTAAGCAGAGCTGTGTCTGTCGATGAACTTCAGAGAAAAGGATTTTATGGTAAGTTCTTACAAAAATCCAATTTTTTCACTAGCTTTAAGTCACAATCATCTAAATTAAAAGAAAGAAATGCTTTAAATATATCATTCTGTGTGTAACGAATCTATATAATATAGGAGCTTCACTTTTTGAATTAATTTACTAAAATATATTAACTTTTTGATGAGGTTCTAATTTTTTGAGACGCAGATGTAGTTGCAATATTTTTGCCTGATTTGCATAAGTTGCATAAACATTGAACTTAATACATCCTATGTTGTATATAATAGAAAATCCTGTATATTATTCAATATTAGTTTTATGTATTAACAAATGTGTTGTTTGTATATAGCTTGCCTTCTCCAGTTGTCTGGGTCCTGAAGAAGCCAAATTATTGGCAAAACTCGTTGACCTTACAGGCACTAGAAAAGCCCATCTCATCTATACTGGACTGCTACCATCAGAGTCTGTATATGTGTGTTTTGTTTGATCATTACCATCACTGAGACAGTCTCACCTCCCTAAAATATATGGAACACAAGACTGTTGTTATTTTTATCCTTTTTTTAACACTGTATAAATAAAGACTATAGTTTATTTTATTAATTTTTATCTCCTATGCTCAGGGCCGGAGCTACCACTAGGAAAACTAGGCAGCTGCCTAGGGTACAGCCGCGGCCACCTGGCAGGGGCTGACTGGGCTGGCTGCCACAGGAATGGCGCCAACATAGTAGGAGGTGCAGCGTGCAGACAGAAGTAGGGGGAGGCGGCTTCCCCCTGTAGGCTCTATGGCGGCGGACTGCCCGTCTAGTCCTGCCACCACTGCCTACCTGTTAGAACTTTTGGTTGCTGGACCCACCTAGTGTCCTAGCAACCAATCAACTGCAGGGAGGCATTGAGCTGAGGAAGCTGTAACTTCCTCTACTAGCTACTCCGCCTTCCAGCGCTGCACTTCCTAGCTTCCTCTAATGCTAACAGAGGGCTCACCCTGACTACTGCACTCTTGTTTTGTGTGTTGCTGGATTGAAATGTCTCTGTGCTATAGGGGATGTCTCTTTGCTGGATTGGGATGTCTCTTTGCTGGATGGAGATGTCTCTTTGCTGGATGGAGATGTCTCTTTGCTTAATTTGGCTGTCTCTTTGCTAAATGGGTATGTCTCTTTGCTACATGGGAATGTCTCTTTGCAACATGGGAATGTCTCTTTGCTTTATGTGGCTGTCTCTTCTTGATTGGGCTGCCTCTTTTCTGGATTTGGCTGTCTCTTTGGCATCTTATGGCCCTTCTTTTTGCACACTAAATTTAGCAGTTTCATGCTTAGATGTTTTAATATTTTTTGCTGTTTTTAAAAAATGTAGAAGTTAAAAATTTTTTTGGGGGTAGCTGGTCTTGCCTAGGGTGCAAAATAGTCTAGCACCGGCCCTGCCTATGCTGTGCCGCTATAGTCCATATTCATAGGCTACAGGAGTATTCTCCAGTTGGTACCTATCTCTTTTTCTATATTATTGGGATGAGGCTTGAAAGTCTCTTTTTTTACAAGTTGCATAAACACATGCAGGTGAGTGCAATCATTGGGCAGATGTGGCTTTTTAAATTGCTTTTTAAAATAAAGATACATTGGTGGATCTGAACCTGGCGCATTGTGGAAGCAGATTTTCGATTGCTAGCAGAGTACATTTTGGCATATATGGTAGTGATTCATAAATAATTACATGAGAGCGTTAGACTGTCTGCAAATATCACTACAAAGAACACCAAATGGTCTGCTGATGCTGATTATTACATACAACACAATAGTTAAAGTGGTTGTAAAGCCACTTTGTTCTCTGTACTCATTCGATCCTAGTGTTCGATAATGTTATGTGCCCAGTGCTTTATAAAAAAAAAATGCTGTTTTATACCTTTGTAGCCAGAGTTGTATAAAGTACTCGAAACCCATACTTGAGTAAAAGTACAAGTGCTCGATCAAAAAAATGACTTGAGTAGAAGTGGAAGTGCTCTTCTTCGAAAAAATGTAGTGAAGTAAAAGTGGAAGTAGGAGAAAAAAAATTCTACTCTAGAAAAGTACAGATACCGCCTTTCGGTACTTAAGTACAGTAGTGAAGTAGTTCTACTTAGTTACTATACATCTCTGTTTGTAGCACTGCCCCCTAGAGGACTGCTGAGAATTACAATTTCTGGATTTCCGGGTTACCCTTAGAAATGGACAGCAGATAACAGCGTTAAAAGTTCTTGGCTTAGTCAATAATTAATCCAGGGGATGTTGGTTTTTTGTGGTTTTATTGAGAAATTGGATAAGAGAAGGGATGAGTGGGATACTCCAAATATTAACTATTTATAGTCTGAGGGACAGCTTACTGTAGAATGCGGCAAGGCCGCTGCCTCACTTTGCCACTAAGTGAAGATACTTTAAATGCTTCTTTTGTAAATATTCTCTTCAGGGTTCTGTAACTTTCCTCCCCTTTTTTGCACCCCTTTCCTCTCAATACCGGTGTGCTGACACCCATCCGCTGACCCTAGCTTCTGGAGTGGTCCCCTCCCTGGCAAACCCCCTGGGCAAGTTCCTCTGTACTCATGGACACCGTTTTTCCAGAGTCACCGTTGCCTCCAAACGCTTCTTGTCAGCATCCACTGGACCTCTGCGTTCAGTAACACCTTCAGGTTCACCAGGCCGACTGCCTGTGACCACCTTTCCCAATTGCAGAAGGAGAAACATTCGTACCCTCCTTCTGGGACACTCCCTCAGACCAGATGAATCACACATGGACACATGCAACAAGCAAAACTAACACTCAGGCTCCCCTGATAAGCACTGTAAAAACAAACACAAAGAAAGGGTGCACCAGCCTAGCGCATTATCCTCAGCGGGCTTTTTAATGACAGAAGTTAAAATCAACTACTCACAAACATGTGTGGTAAATCAGCATATCAATTCCAAAGAACAGCATCAAATGGAAATGTCCAATGTCTCATGTAGACGGAGGGCTAACGCGTTTCGAGGCAATGCCTCTTCCTCAGAGGCTCTGAGGATAATGCGCTAGGCTGGTGCGCCCTTTCTTTTTGTTTGTTTTTACAGTGTTTCGACCACCCCAGTCATAGAGGGCAGCAAGGCTTAGCCATACGGTATGCCAAGTGTGGGTTCCTAGATTGAAACAGCCTGAGGACCTGGTTCTGAGCGCAGGAGCAGGGTGCTCAGCATCACTCTTTTTGTTTCTGGATTCCCTGATAAGCAGACAGAGCAAACTACATTTTACCTGCCTAGCACCTATCTAGAAGGGTGCTACACCTTATTTCGACGTGACTGCCCGTCTCTCTCCTCTCTTGATCTGACAGCTACAGCGGGAGGGGCTGAGAATCCCCCGCTGACGGTATAAAACTACATTTTTTTTAAAAAGCAAGTACACTGGGCACATAACCTTATCGAAAACTGGAGATTATATGAAAATTACCAAGTCATTTTAGCAGCAAGAGGGTGGGCACTGACACTAGCTGACAGGCAGAGGGGGAGGGGGAGAGGACAGGAGAGACAGCAGATGATGGAGGCAAGTAAACTGACCACGGTATCAGGGGCTCAGCAGCCATGATAAGCGTGGTCAGTTTACATACAAAGGGGAAGGCAGCACCAGGCCGGATCAACCAGGTATTTTAGATGATAGAAAGGGACAAATTACACAGCACAAGCACTGTGCTGTTATTTGTGTTTTAAAGGAACAGGATAATTTTTTTTTTGTTTTTAGAGTAACAACAGCTTTAAATTCTTTAGCTACCTATAGATGAAAGTTCATTATAAACTGATTGATCTAATATCAATTACCTATTAAAAAAATACCTAATTATTTGGCAGGGCCTAGAGCAGTGGTCTTCAAACTGTGGCCCATTGGCCAAATGTGGCTCATTGCTTTCCTTTATGCAGCCCTTGGGGCACTGTTACTCCTACTGATATGAGGCACCATTCTTCCCACTGGCACCAATGATGGAGCACTATTCCTTCCATGACACTAACGACAGGGCCTTATACCTTCCACTGATGCTAATGATGGGGCACTATTCCTTCCACTGACACCAATAACAGGGCAATATTCCTTTCACTGACTCCAACAACGAGACACTATCGCTTCCACTAACACCAATGATAGGGCACTATTCCTCGCATTGAAACCAATGATGGGGCATAATACCTCCCATTGAATTCAATGATGGGGCAAAATTCATCTAACTGACACCAATGATGGGGCACTATTACTCCTACTGATACCAAAGATAAGGCACTATTCCTCCCACAGACACCAATGACGGGGGCACCATTCCTTCCACTGGCACCAACGATGGGGCTCTATTTCTACTACTTCTACCAATGATGCAGCGCAATTCCTCCTCCTATGTACCACAGGTGCTATGTAATCTTTTTACTCCCTCTTACACTGGGGTATGTTTGAACCCACTAACCACAGTCTGGCCCCCTAAAGTCTGAAGGACAATAAACTAGAGACCCCTGGCCTTGAGTATTGCTAAAACATACACAGAGGGGGAGATCTGCTCCTAGGCCCATAAGGTCAGGGGGCCCAAATAGAAAATGTACTCCCACTTATTTATCATTGCTATGTTGACATCATATACTGTAGTGATTCAGCCACCAGAGGATGAAAACACAGCATGCGGTGGGGCCAGATGTCCAGCGCTCCCAAAAGTATGCTGGATGCTGAAATTTGGCTGGCATAGCTCTGCAAAACGTGATAGTCAAGGGCACAGTCACAGGCATAGGTGAGAATTTTCTATCTTATTTTTTATAGCATCCCTTTTCATTTTTTTTTTCTTTTTGTAACAGTTTTTTTTCAATTCACATTTTCTTTAGTTACACATTTTTCAAAGTTCCCTAGTGGTCAAATCAGATCATATTTTCCAGCCACTATTTATACTACTAGATTGTAAGCTCTCTCTAGCAGTGTCCTCCAATCCAACTCGTACTGTCTCCCAATATTGTAATGCTTTGGAAAAACTGTTGGCGCTATATAAATCCTGCATAATAATAATAATAATGTAGCACCCTCTAGTGTAGAGTGATAGGTAGTGTACATAGGTTTTTTTTGTAGTATAGGTAAATTTAGGCTTGGCTGGCAGCCAAGCCTGTGTTTTTAATCTGGGTCAGGGTGAGTGATCCAGGGAGGCTGGATGACTCATCAGGCAGCATCTCTGATACCTCCCCCTACTTGCTGGAACTTTGAGGAACTTCCAGAAGAATGCTAGGGAGGTTAGGAGGAGCTGCCTGGTGGATTGATGAGGTCCCCAACCAATCCCCGGCCAAATGGGCTGGCAGGGGGAGGGCACCTCTTAAATAATCTGAGTAAGGACAGCAGGGGCAGTGTGAGTTCGGGCAGAAGCGGGAGATGGGAGCGCTGAGGAAGCTGTCGGAGGCCCTTGAGGGTGGCACCATAGTCCATAGTCTTGGGGGGGGGGGTAACCTCAGGCCTGGGGCTTGGGTGCTGGAGGGATCTTCTAAAAACACAAGGAGGGGTTCAGTGCTCGCATATTTTGAATGAAAATTACTCATGCAACACTGTACCCATATGAAATTTTCTTCCTTTTTTTCACACAAATAGAGCTTTCTTTTGGTGGTATTTAATCATCATTGGGTTTTTTATTTTTGCGTTCTAAATAAAAAAAGACAGAAAATTTTGTAAAAAGAAAATACATTTTTCTTCATTTCGGTTTAAAAATTTGGCAAATTTAGTAATTTTTCTTCATAAATTTTGGCCAAAAGTTATACTGCTACATACAATAACCCAAATAAGTATATATTATTTGGTTTTTGTGAAGGTTATACAGTCAACAAGCTATGGTGCCAATCATTGAAAATTGATCACACCTGATGTACTGACGGCCTATCTAATGTCTTCAGGCACTAACAAGCCAGGAAAGTACAAAGTAGACATTCCAAGGTATTTAGTAAGAGGCATGGTGATTGTAATTTTTTCCCACAATTGTTTGCAAAATGAAGATTTGTTTTTTTTTTGTTTTTTCTTCACAAAATTGTCATATTACCAAGTTATTTCTTACACACTTTATTGGCATACTTGCAACTACACCCCAAAATACATTCTTCTACTCCTCCTGAGTATGGCGATACCACATGTGTGAGACTATTACACAGCCTGGCCACATACAGAGGCCCCTTCCAGGTAGCACCTCTAGGTGTTTCCTGACAACCTATCACACTTTTGAAGGCCCTGGGACACCAGGACAATGGAAAAGCCCACAAAATGACCCAATTTTGGAAAGCAAACAAGCCAACGCATAATCTAGGAGGCATAATGCATCTTTGGAACATGTCATTTTTTTCACAAGTTTTTGGAAAATGTACAAAGAAAATGCATTTTTTTTACACAAAGTTGTCTATTTATAAGATATTTCTAACAGATAGCATGTAGATAGCAAAAATGACACCCCAAAATACATTCTGCTACTCTGCTTGAGTATGACAATACCCCATGTGTGAGACTTTTACACAGCCTGGCCACATACAGAGGCCTGACATTCAGGGAGCACCGTCATTTCCTGACTACCCATTACACTTTTGTGAGGCACTGTAGGGCACTGATAAGCACTGTAGTGGCACTGATGTGACACGGATGAGCACTGATGTGGCATGGATGTGGCACGGATGAGAAATGATGTAGCACGGATGAGCACTGATGTGGCATGGATGAGCACTGATGTGGCATGGATGTGGCATGGATGAGCACTGATGTGGCATGGATGAGGCAGGGATGAGCACTGACGTGGCATGGACGTGGCACGGATGAGCAATGACGTGGCATGGACATGGCACAGATCAGCACTGACGTGGCATGGATGTGGCACGGATGAGCATTGACTTGGCATTGAGGAGCATTGACATGGCATGGATGTGGCAGGGATAAACACTGATGTGGCCTGGATGAGTATGTACGTGGCATGGATGTGGCAAGAATGAGCACTGATGTGGCATGGATGAGCCACAGATGAGCACTGAATGAGCATTGAGGTGGCATGGGTGGGCACAGATGAGGCATGGATGGGCATGGATGAGGGAGGGATAGACATGCTTGAGGCTTGGATGGGCATGATTGAGGCACGGGTGGGCATGAATGAGGCACGGATGGGCATGACTGAGGTATGATTGAGGCATGGATGGGCATGATTGAGGCATGACTGAGGGATGATCGGTGCGGCAGCCTCCCTCCTCTCATCGCACGCTGTACCGACCACTGTGTACAGCGTGTGAGGAGAGGAGGGAAATGAACTTGACAAGCGCCAGTTTGTTGACAACTGATCGCTCCGTCATTGGATGTTAATGACAGCGGCCCTTTACCACGATCAGTGATGCCCCAGGCCCGCGGACCCAACGAGCATGGACAATTCCGTGTGCATGCCCCAGGGAGCGCGTGGGCAGTGTGTTTCTGGGAGGACGTCATTGTACGCACTCCCAGAATAAGTCGACCACATTGAAGCTGTCACTTGGCTATGGCCCGGCAGGCAAGTGGTTAAAGCATATAAGCAATATGTAAATATTACCAATGCCTGTAACAAGTAAATCTGCTTGGCATTTTAATGAAAAATCAAAACAATATGAGCATGACTAGGATTATAAGGAGCTGGGGAACTCTAGGGTGGAGCCAAAAAACAAGTCCTATGGCACACGTAGCGTGCCATCGCAAATAATGGTTGTGGTTTTAATGTGTGTAATAGTGGGAACGGGTTAAAGTTAAATGATTAAAGCGGAGTTCCACCCATTTTTGTGTTTATTAAAAGTCAGCAGCTATATAGTAGTAGTGTAGCTGCTGACTATTAATAAACACACAATCACCTGTCCTGCGATCCAGTGATGTGGCCAGCGGTAGCCCGGTTCTCTCCCTCTTCTCCCCGCTGAGTAGACATCACTAGTGTGGTCACACGGCAGTGACAGCTTGCGGTTTCACAATTGGAGGCGGGCTGTGCATGCACGAGTTGCGTTGCGGGTCCTGAGTGGACAGGCAATCTTCTGGGACCTGTGATGTGTTGCAGAAGATTGCAGGGAGGGAGGGGGAGAGGAGAACCTAGGCGGCCGAGCAGAAGTTAGAGCAGGTACCTGTCAAATCTAGGTACCAGCTCCCCCTCAAAAAAATGACATGCCAAATGTGACATGTCAGGGGTCGGGAGGCCTTAAAGCGGAAGTTCCCCTTTTGGGTGGAACTCCACTTTAAACAGACTCTTAGTTACTATATACACTGCGCTCTCATGCCACAGTCTTTGTACACAAATAATACTCACTATTATTGTGCCATAAGGGAGAAGATGGGAGAGAGACAGAGAGGCGGAAGAGAAAGAGGACGGGAGGGGGATAGGGTAGATGTAAACCCTAATAAAATGACATTTTAAATCCTGTGTATCAAACAATAATGTAATCTAGTGTGGCACCAAAAAGAAAACATTAAGCCACACAAAACTGAAGTTCTGTATATCTCTGACAGTCAAAATTTAGGGTTTTCTTTTACTTTCACATTTGATGATCACAATAAATAGGACAAATAGAGACAAACAGAGAGGGTGAATCTCCCTAACAGGGACACAGGCAGTGATGGAAACCTAACAGGGGATCTAACACCTCTCCACTCTATCAACAAACTAAAGAAAAAAAATAGATTTTTGTCTTACCGTAAAATCCTTTTCTCTGATGTTTATTGATGGACAGAGCTTTATATCTTCATTGACTTCTGAGTTATGCTGCTCTTCCTAGGAGTAGGACACTAGGCGGAAAAGGGTTAACAAAAGTTAACAAGACTTTCACTATGCCCATGGGCAGTCAAAGGGGTTATACTCCCACTTCCTGCTCTAGAACGTCAGTTTTGTAACAAGCAGTGTCAGAAGAATACATAACCCAACTCCACAAAGGGGTGGGTGCTGTGTCCGTCAATGAACATCAGAGAAAAGGATTTTACGGTAAGACAAAAATCCAGTTTTCTCTTTCGGTTTTAGACAGACACAGCTTCATATCTTCATTGAACATTGGGATGTCCCAAAGTAGTGTCATCATGAGGGGTGAGCACACAGCAAACAGTTGTGGTCGGTTAATTAATGATGATTAGAACTGCGAGTATGGTTAAGTCCGTGTGGTGTGCCGGAACCGACTTAGGGGGTAGGCCTGTAAATAAAAGAGGGCCCCCCCGAGGGATAGTGTACCAAGGAAAAGGGTGAAGGTGGCTGGGCTGACAGCGTGTGACGTGGCAGGCGGGGAGGAGCAGCGTCTTAAAGGCACGCTAGCTCCTCCCACAAATACAGGCCTGCGGCCTAACACTTGTGGTCGGTTAATTAATGATGATTAGAACTGCGAGTATGGTTAAGTCGGTGTGGTGTGCCGGAACCGACGTAGGGGGTAGGCCTGTAAATAAAAGAGGGCAAAAAGGAAGCAGTAAAAACACTTATTCATGACACAACTTATGATACAAGATTCTTGAAAGCCAACCTTACCTCTTTCTCCGGGTGCATGATGTACGCGTGGAAAATAGCTGATTCCCACCGCCCTAGTTATTAATTATGTGCCCTGGCGTATTGGCACTAGGAGCAGCTGAATCCGCCCCTATTCTGAATGAATGTCCGGAATGCGATGAGGGGTCCCAGCCTAATTCAATGCACAATGTGCGTATGTAAAATAATTTAGTAGTGGTTAGGGGACTACCTGACAGGGAGAATAGCAGAGAGCGGCTGGGAGTGGCCTGAGCCGGTAGATGTTTAGGATTTCTATGGGGCAACAGTTAATCTCGGTGGGGTAGAAGGGATGCCAATGGATGGCATATCTGCCCGGTCTTTTAACGTCAGAGTGAAAGGACGTAGTGGTCTTCTACCTACATAAAACCTCTTTGAGGAGGCATGATTGCCTGACTGACTGGGTCACAAGGTGAATTCTCCGGGTCTAAGGAACCCATAAAGGCTAAAACATGGAGGTTTGATGACTAGGTTGTAAGAGGTTCGAATGGTAATGTGTCCAGTACGTCAGATAAGGTCCGGAATTTCCCATCTATGGGCAAACGTACGTTTGTCTCGTGATAAACTACCTTACTAATACCTTTCAATACATTCTTTACCGGGTAAGCCCTGAGGAAAAGGCTTGGAGCAGATGACAAGTCGTAGTGTTGAATGCCAGACAGGTAAAGTTTGAACGTGTTATATGAAAGTCTGAGCTGAAAGGTGGCAAAAGCAGCGAATGCGACCATGGTTTAACTGAACGATTGTGTAAGTCGAATTCTACTAAGAACCTTGGAAGATGGTCATGGCTCTGACGTAAGCCCTCCTGGTGTTCGCAGATAGGGCTATCTGAGACACTTGACACTGTGTGCCAAATCCGGGCTAGCCCAGGATCAACTAGTCGAACTAGGGGAACTTGTGATGTGAACGCAGAAGAGGAAGAGCTGAAAGGTGGTCGCCAACCAGGTCAGCCAGCGAACTAGCCTCATAATGATCAAAGAAGATGAATGGTCCTAATTGATTATGTCGCAGGCTGCCCTGTTGACACTGTAACACTTCACAGCCATTCTTGGCCAGGATTTGCCCCATGCGAAAGCCACCGTCACTATCAGGTAAATTCCTAATAAGGCCAAAGTCTCGCGAAAGGCAGGTAAGCCAAGAGACTCTTCCAGCCAACAATCTCTAAACCAAAAGTTTTTATATGTTGCCGCAAACCCGGCACCGGCGGCTGCATCCGTCCAGAAACTGGGGATTGGCGGATAATGGTGGGATGAACATGGAGACCCCATTTCAGTGTTCCAGGAATTCCATCCACATGCCAGGTCTGCCCTAGCCGGGGAATCTGAGTGACCAAAAGTTAATCTGGAAGGGGTAATAAGCCCAATAGCCTAGAAATGAATGACCTACCTTGGGGAATAACGAGCATCGCAAGAACAAAGAACCGACCAGGATTGTAGATCCTTGCGAGTAAAAGTTTCAACTTGTAAGAACTTGACTACGTCCTAGCGAAAGCGCCCGAGCTTGTCCACTGGGAGACTAGACTGCGTGGTGACGGAATCGAGTGTGATGCCTAGGAAGACTAGGCTGGTGTTGGGTTCAGTACTCTTGTCTGGTGACAGGGGGACGCCTAAGGTAGTAACAGGGCTACAGTGCCTTGAGACTGACAGGGTTGCAGGCGCTATGTACGACCAACAGAAAAACCATCCACATGATGTAACATCGTGGGGCACCTCGAGACATAGAGGAGGAACCAGCAGAGAGTCTCAGCAAATGTGTCGAATCTTCTCGGGCTACTCTTGGCCCCAACGTGAGACTAACAGCAAAGTAACATTCCTCTGCCCTTGACACCATGAACATGCCATAAGGAGGGACGAACGGGTAACAATTTGAAGGCGTTGGAGTTATCGGACTAACTGAGCCATGCGGCCCTACCTGCCTTCAAGATTGCTTGAATGGCATTATCCACGGTGATATAGTAAAGAGAGAATTGGTAGATGGAATGAGGGCAATTCAGGCTCGGGTGAGTGGACGAACGAGGAGCAGATTAATGACAAGATGTTTTTTTGTTTTTTTTTTAATATTTGGAATATACGCTAGTGGCTATCCCAACAGGGTTGTGCGCCAGGAGGCTTAGAAGGGCACATGGATTTGGCATGGGCCCGAAAGCATATGGAACAGACGTGCAGTAGTCTGCAGGCGCTAAAATTATAGGCACCTCCATTAAGGTTATTGCATAAATGAGCCAAATAAACGACGGGACGACCGAGCTTGTCCCTTTGGCCACGTTGATCAAGCTTACTAGCTCCCCCCGAGGAACCAGGAAAGGAGGGATCGGCCTCTTGAGGGGCACAGGTCGGCAGTATGAGAGGTGAAAGAGCAGACTGCACAAGACGGGGCACTAAGCCTGCAAAATATCTGAAAAAAGAGTTCCGAGCCCAAGAGGCTCCAGTGAGAACGGATGTTAAACTGGGCCAAGGCTGCAACTGTTTGCTGATACAGACTTCTGGAAGTCGTAGAACAAGAAAAACCCCCGTACTTGTGGCCTAAGTCAACCACTTCATGAAGGTATAAATCTAATACCTCCCGGCATAGCAGACGCACGGAGCACGCAATGTCCCTGTAGATGCCGAAGGCTAGGACAAACTGGTATGGTAAGCTTTTGTTGAGTCTTGGGTCTCTGGCCTTCATTGCGAAGGCCAAATCACCGTAATTGTACACCCAGTTTCCTGCAACATCTTGGGAGACAATCAGCAAGGAAACCGGATACATGTCCTTTCCATCTAAGATGTCCTTGCGGAGGGCTAGGGGGACCATGTGTGCTGGGGTAATGACTGGGGAAGCACGTGGGATGGCCAGCGTTTCCAGTTGGACAGTCTGTCACTGTTTGACTGTAGTGATCGCAAGATGGTGTCTAGTGTCCCTTGTATGTCCGTCCTAGCCCCCCCGAAAGCTGGTACCCAGTCCAGGATCCCCAGGATGTGCTGAGAGCCGTACGTAGAATTCAGCCTTCTTGCCGTAGCTGAAAAAGGGGCGCCCCTGTGGTGCAAAACAGACGAAATCCTGGGGATGGTCCAGGGTCTTAAAGGGGCCTGGCGTGGAAGGTTCTCGGAATTCCCTGGGGGTAATTCCCTGTGTTCCCACACAAGGGGAAACTTGGTTAAACAACCCCGTAGAGCTAAAACAGAACTGGCTGGCTAAGTAGTGCCGAGGCGAAAAACTGACTACCCTGTGACAGGTGAGGCCCTGCTAGTTGCCGAGCGGGAGGTGAGAGGCTCTATCTATGATTTGGGCGTGGGGCACGAGCCACTAGCGTGGTGGCGGGGGGGTTGGCCTCTCGGTGACGGTAAAAGATTTAAAACGTGTGGCCGTGACAGGTGAGGCCCTAACTATGACCCCAAGAGATGGGTGGATGCGAGGTACTAACTATGATTTGGCCCGAGGGCGAAAATCTCTGTGTTGAGATTGGGGAGTTGGCCTCGCGGGACCAGCTACCAGGGAGACTAAGGCCAGCGCCTAACCCTAAATAGCCAGTTCTCTAACCCTATACGGCGGCTTGACGAAGGGGTAGTGCAACAAACCTAGCGAAGAAGTAGTAGTAGTAGTAGTAGTACACAACGTAGTAGCATAAGTAGTGTAGTAGTATAAATAGCGGTAATACACGCGGTAGCGATAGTATCTAGTAGTCATGTAGTGTAGCAGTGTATATGGCCGTAGCACAGGCGGTAATAACAGCATTGGTAGTGATGAAAATACTGTATGGCAATAAATATGGTAGTAATAGTATCAGCCGTGATTTAGCGTGGCCGTATAGTAGCGTCCCCAGAAGTGACATGCGTGACGGCATGTATGGCAATAGTACACGTAAGGTGATGGTATTGGCAGCGCGTCTGTAAGTGTAAGGCAGTAGCGCGAGCGGTAGTAATCGATAATAGCAGTATATACCGCCATGGTGCACGTAATGGCGTAGCAGTGTATCAGTACGCGGTTAGTTGTGGTAGTAACAGTATAGCAGCTTAGATGTTTAAACAGTAGTACACAGAAACAGGAGTGTAGCAGCACGTATAGTGATAGTCCAAGAGGTATCAGCAGTAACAGTAGAATAACGGAAACATTGTGGCAGTACCCATAGTAAAAAATAGTATTATCAGAGTAGTAGTACGTATAGTAACCATAGTATTTAAGAGTAGCAATACCTATAGTAACAATAGTTTTAGAGTAGCAATACCCATAAAACAGGCTGGTCCTGTGATTTCCCTGGCTGTGTGATCCCTGTGTGGCTGGTTCTGTGATTTTCCTGGCTGTGTGACCCCAGTGTGGCTGGCTCTGTGATTTCCCTGGCTGTGTGAGCCCCGCGTGGCTGGTTCTGTGATTTCCCTGGCTGGTGAGATCCGCTTGGCTGATTCTGTGATTTCCCTTGCTGTGTGAGTCCCGCGTGGCTGGTTCTGTGATTCATCTGGCTGTGTGAGACCCGTTTGGCTGATTCTGTGATTTCCCTGGCTGTGTGAGCCCCGTGTGGCTGGTTCTGTGATTTTCCTGGCTGTGTGAGCCCCGCATGGATGGTTCTGTGCTTTCCCTGGCTGTGTGACCCCTGTGTGGCATTGTTCCTCAAAATATAAGATCTGACAGCAGTGCTATACCTGATTTCCCATAAAAATGGCAGAGATGCAATACTCTTCTATATAAATCATCTGAGGGGGATCCACCTCCTTACCACCAAGGGGAGGGGGGCTGTGGATGTTTTTAGGACATTGGGGTGTCAAGCAGGCCTTGGCAAAGGGGGGGTGGATAATTAGCAAGAAGATAAGGGAGGAGGTATGTGAAGGACATTAATGAGAAGATAGGGGACAGCTGGGAAGTATTCTAGCCACTTTCTGACCGAGTACGGTAGTACTACTGTGGCAAAGTGGTTCGTTATCGTCTGACGACGTAGTATTAACGTCGTCAGACACTCCCCCTTCTGGGCGGCGCTTGCGTGCCGCCGGAGGCTCGCTCCCGCTGTTTTCATTCACAGCGGGAGTCGGGCCAGGGGAGGAGCAGCGGCGATCGCCGCTGCTCTGCCCCGATCGCCGGGGATCTAGTGTGGAGATCCGCCCGCCTGTGTAAACACAAGCGGGCGGATCTCCATAGTGACAGGGAGTGACAGATCGGACTGTTCAGCATAGCTGGACATCCGATCTGTCCATGACTCACACAGTCACCTCCCCCCCTACACGTCAGTAAGCACCAGGCATACATTAACCCCTCCCTCTCCAATAAAATTAACCCCTTCCCTGCCAGTGTCATTTTTACAGTAACAGTGCATATATATAGCACTGATTACTGCAGTAATGTCACTGGTACCCCCAAAAGTGTCAAAAATGTCAGTCAAGGGTCCGATCTGTCCGCCGCAATGTCGCAGTCCCACAAAACAAATCGCAGATCGCCGCCATTACGCGTTAAAAAAAAAAACCACCAAAAATGACAGAAATCTTTCCCTTTGTTAGTAAACGCAATAACTTTTGCGCAAACCAATCAAAATATGCTTATTGCGATTTTTTTTTACCAAACATAGGTAGCAGAAAACAAATTGGCCAAAAAATTTTTAAAAAATTGGTTTTTACATCTTTTTTGGGGGGAATTTCATATAAAAAAATGTTAAAAATATTGTTATTTTTTCAAAATAAACGCTCTTTTTTTGTTTATAGCGCAAAAAGTCGCACAGGTGATCAAATACCACCAAAAGAAAGCTCTGTTTGTGGGAAAAAAAGGACGTAAATTTCGTTTGGGTACGGCGTCGCACGACCGCGCAATTGTCAGTTGAAGTCGCACAGCGCCGAATCGCAAAAAGTGGCCTGGACGGAAGACAGCAAAATCCTCCGGTGGTAAAGTGGTTAAAATATGGGGGTGTCAGACCCGCCTTGGGAGGAGGGGATTATTAGTGAGATGATTGTAGTGTATTAACACAGACCAGGCTGTACAGGTTGCTTCTTTATTCACTGAACATCACGCATGCAACTAAACTTCAGCCACACCCAGCTCCTAGACATATACATAATTGTAACATTTTGCAGACAGCAACTTAACCCGTTGCTTACCATACTACATTCCCTACATTCCCTCCTCTCTTTGAATAAAACATAACATGCACAACGTATTAATAAGATTAACAAAATGCATGGATGAACAACTAGAAATTTAAACTATAAACTCCTGACTATACACATAGTCCTTAAGGTAGGCCGGTGGATTAGTTGTTCATTTTTCTCTTGGCCATTCCGATGTGGATGGTTGTGGATTGAAGTCTGGATCACTGGCAGTATCATCACTACTCTTTGCCTGTTCGCCGTCGTCCGATTACTTGACCCTCTGACTCAATAAATTTCTTCACAAATGAGGAATTACGCACTTTTGTGTGTCCATCTAAATCCTCTAAAACCACTTGAGTACCTCTTTTCTCCTTTACAACATAAGGCTCAGGTTCAAAGGACGGAGCCAGTTTGTTAAACCGATCATTTTGAAGCAACACCTTATCACCCTGTTGAAGGCCACTAGGTTGACAATGGCGGCGGTGGTTTGCATACTGTTCAGCCCGGATCTTCCTTTCCTCATCAATATGCCGAAAAGGTTTCTGACTTGTAGGAGGACCCCCAATGTCTGGCAATTTTGTCCTGAATTTGCGACCACAAAGAAGTTCCGCAGGACTAACTCCAGCGACAGTATGCGGAGTTGTGCGATAAGCCAAAAGAAAACGCCACAGTTCCTTTTTCCAGTCTCTTCTCTCTAAATGAGCAATCCGCAAAGCTTTCAGCAAGGTTCGATTCTGGCGTTCCACTTCCCCATTAGCCTGTGGCCAGTATGGAGTTGTACGATGATGTTCAATAGCTGTAACGCTCCTGCGTTTTTGTTATAGGCTGGATTTACAGCTGCAAAATCTCCACTCAGTAGTCATGTAGAGATGTGTTGAATACCAGATCCAACTCTCCAGGACTCATCACCGTGGGCCTGTCAGCTTCAACATACAGATATATACACACTCAATGAGATGTTCCTGGAGTGATAGGATGTATACGATAGTATGAAGGTGATGTGCTGAAGGGACAGGTGTGAACAGTGACAAGGATGGTAAGCACTTGATAGGTTTGTACAGGAGAGTTCAAGATGGTATTTAGGAATGCAGATAAGTTAGTATCGAGTATGCTAACAGGTGGTGAGGACAGCAGATGACAAATACAGGATAGACTAACCCAGTGCAAGGATAGATAGTAGTAGACAGGAGAGCTAGCAATCTATGCAGCAGTGCAGATGATAGATGGTAGTAGACAGGAGAGCTAGCAATCTATGCAGCAGTGCAGATGATAGATGGTAGTAGTCTCAAGAGCTAGCAATCTATGTAACAGTGCAGATTATAGGATAGTATGGATAGGTAGTAACAGTCCTTAATGCAATAGTAGTAGTGTAAGTTATGGAGGTTTCCCCTGCGGGGTACTTATCACTATAGTATAGTAGTAGAAGGGTCCGGTGATGAGGAAGTGATCCAGTAGCGAGATACAGGGATCAGTAGCGAGGTTCGGGTCTGAGGAAGTGATCCTGGTAGCGAGATACAGGGATCTGTAGCGAGGTTCCACAGCGAGACACGCTTGTAAGCATAGATGCAAGGCAGGTTGAACGAACATGTGAGTGAGAACGCCGGCGGTTGAAATAGCCGCTCTGCGGCGCTCAGTGATGACAGCATCGGTCTTAAAGGTGTATGCGCACCTACCAGAAGAGAATGGTGGGACGCATACACAGAATGGAAAGTGGAATAAGGGTACCAGAACATTACAGTACCCCCCCCTTAAGGCCGGCTCCGGAAGGCCTCTAGAACTGGTTTTTCCGGGTATTTCGAGTGAAAATTGCGAATCAGTCTAGGAGCATGTATATCAGAGGTATCCAGCCAGGTGTCGTCTTGGGGCCCATAGTTCTTCCATCGTACTAGATATTGGAGTCTTCTGTGGATACGAGAATCCAGAATCTCCTTTATCTCATATTCTTCTATGCCTTCAACTTGTACAGGAGGTGGAGGTGGGATGGTAGGCCTTATTCCTTGGTTAGGAACATGTGGCTTCAATAGCGACACATGGAAGATGGGATGGATCTTGAGATCTGCCGGTAAGGTGAGCTGTACTGCAGCTTTTCCAATTAGTTTCCTGATTGGGAAGGGTCCCAAGAATAAAGGCCCAAGCTTTTTGCTAGGGATCTTTAATCTTAAATTTTTTGTTGATAGCCAAACGAGGTCCCCAATAACATACTGAGGAGAAGGTCTTCTACGAAGGTCGTAGTACCTTTTTTGTTGACTATGAGCGTGTGATATGGTAGTATTGAGTAAACCCAAAGAGTCTTTTATTTGGGTAAGGTAATCCGAGGCTACTGGGTTACTCGATGGCAGGATGCGTGGTGGAAGAAGAGTGGGATGAAACCCATAGTTCAAGTAGAACGGACTTTGCTTCGTAGTACTGTGGGTTGCGTTGTTGTAAGCAAATTCCGCTAGAGGAAGGAGATCCACCCAATCATCCTGCAGGTATGATGTGTAGCAGCGTAGATATTGCTCAATGCACTGGTTGACTCTTTCAGTCTGTCCGTTGGTCTTAGGATGGTAGGGAGAAGTGAGCTTTCGCTCAATGCGTAAAATTTGACAAAGTGCTTGCCAAAATTTAGAGATAAATTGTGAACCACGGTCGGACAAAAGAGTCTTTGGAATTCCATGCAACTTGAACACATGTTTCATCAGTAGTTCCGCTGTTTGTTTGGATGAAGGTAGTCTACGGATAGCGATGAAATGTGCATCTTTGTCAAGTGGTCCACTGACACTAGGATGGTATTAAATCCTTTGGAAGGTGGTAGTTCTACTATGAAATCTAAGGACACAACTTCCCATGGAACCTGGGGTATTGGTAGACTACAAAGTAGTCCAGATGGTTTTGTAGTGTCAATTTTGGACCTTGCACAGATGTCACATGAAGAAACAAATTTTTGTACAGACGTCTTCATATCAGGCCACCAAAACTGCCTGGTGAGCAAATTAAAGGTTTTCGTCATACCCTTATGTCCTGCATGGGTACATCATGCGATAACTCCACGATCTTGGTGCGCATAGTAGGGGGTATGTAAAGTTTGTCATTGTAATAGAGGAAGCCTTCTGCATCAGTACTTAGTTGTGGTGGAGGTGAATCCATTCCTATACTGTGCAAAATCTCTTCCTTCAAGGATCGGACAACACCAATAATGCGTTCATAGGGTATTATGGGAATGGAAGGTATTTCAGCGCAGTTGTCTTCGGTTAGTCGTGATAGCGCATCCGCTTTTTTATTTTTGTCTGCAGGCGTATAGGTCACTAAGAAATTAAATCTTAAAAAGAATAATGACCATCGTACCTGCCGGTGGGAAAGAGTCTTGTTAGTCTGGAGGTATTGAAGGTTTTTATGATCTGTATATATGAGTATTGGTAACTGGGTACCTTCGAGCAGATGTCGCCAATTCTCCAGTGCCAATTTTATGGCAAGCAACTCCTTTTCACCCACTGGGTAATTCACCTCTGGGCTGCTTAGTGATTTTGAAAAGAAAGCAACTGGGTGGAGTGATGAAGTGTTTGTTGGTCGTTGGGAGAGAACTGCTCCTACTGCCATATTTGACGCATCTACCTCTAGAATATATTGGAGGGATGGGTCTGGATGGCGTAGTATGGGAGCAGAAGTGAAGCTTGATTTTAACAAGCAGAAAGCTTTATTTGCTTCTTCTGACCATTTGAATGGTTTTTTTATACTTGTCAGTTGTGTGAGAGGTCTCACAATGGCGGAAAAGTTCTTGATGAACTTCCTATAGAAGTTCGAGAATCCTGGGAATCGCTGTAGGGCCTTACGAGTTGTTGGTATAGGCCAGTCTAGAATACAGGATATCTTACTCATATCCATCTTAATTCCAGTTTTGGATATGAAGTATCCTAGAAATAATATTTCTTCTTTATGAAATAGGCATTTTTTTAATTTCACGTATAGACTGTGTGAGAGCAGTCTGGACAACACAAGTCTTACATGTTTTATGTGTTCAGGCATAGATCGAGAATAGATAAGTATATCGTCTAGGTATACTACAACACAGACATCAAGTAAGTCTCTAAAGATGTCGTTTATGAATCTTTGGAAAGCAACGGGAGCATTACATAGCCCGAATGGCATCACAAGGTATTCGAATAGTCCGTATCTAGTTCTGAATGCTGTTTTCCACTCATCCCCGTCACGGATTCGGATTAGGTTGTATGCCCCTTTCAGGTCTAATTTGGTGAAATAAGTAGCCCCACGCACTTGTTCAATAAGTTCAGGGATAAGCGGCAAAGGATATCGATCCTTTATCGTAATCGTGTTTAATTGCCTATAATCGATAATAGGCCTGAGACTGGAATCCTTATTGCGGACAAAGAAAAGTCCTGCAGCAGTGGAAGAAGTAGAGGGTCTAATGAACCCTTTTGTCAAATTCTCATCCAAGTATTCCTTGAGGTGAGAAAGTTCATCCTGTGACAGGGGATAAACATGACCGAAAGGCAATTTGCTGTTAGGGAGTAGATCGATAGTGCAATCGTAATCCCTATGGGGAGGCAACACTTGAGCATTTTTCTCAAGGAACACTTCGGACAGATCCTGATAGCATAGTGGTGCAATTTCATCTGACACCACAGACAGAATCTTCCCATAAGATGGGAGGTTACACGTATTCTCACAATAGTGAGAAGGGAAAACCAAAGTCCGTTTTTTCCAATCTATGATTGGTTGGTGTGTGTGTAACCAGGGAAGTCCCAAAATAATAGGAAAATGGGGTGAGGATAGTATATCAAAAGTGATGGTCTCCACATGTGACTCGTTGGTAGTGGCAAGGAGTGCCTGTGTCTGGTTGGTGATTGGACCAGAAGACAGTGGAATACCATTAATGAAACTAACAGAAACAGGCTTAGATTTTGAAATAAAAGGTATTTTATTTAAGGTAACAAAGCGTGTATCAATATAATTTCCACAAGATCCAGTGTCGACCATAGCCTTGGTGGTGATCCTAGTTTGGTCCCACTGTAATATTAAATGAACAAAAAGATAGGGGTTAGAAAAGGAAGTCGTTAATCCTCCCAGCAAGACATGTGAACACTCACCCTCGTTTTTGCGAACAAGGGGACAGGTGCTTATCAAATGATCCGGGATGCGCAATACATGCAGAGATTTCTGGATGTTCTTCTAGCTCGTTCAGTAGTCGTTAAAGGTGGGCGTATGGTTCCTACATCCATGGGAGTAGGGTCAACGGCCGAAATCCGAGAAGGACTAGACAATGGCATTCCCATCTTTTCAGCCCTTCTTTCTCGCAGTCGTCTGTCGATGTTGATACTAAGTTGTATCAAGGCCTCCAAGGTGCCAGGTAAATCCGCTCGGGCGAGCTCGTCTTTAACAGCTTCCGATAACCCGAGTCTAAATTGAGTTCGCAAAGATGTGTCATTCCACCCCGAATCAAGGGTCCATCTTTTGAACTCAGATACAAAGTCTTCTACAGGTCTCCTTCCTTGTTTCAAGGCCCTCAACTGCATATCAGCAGTACTCTGCCTATTGGGGTCATCGTATAAGCTGGTGAGTTCCGCTAGGAATAAAGAATAGGTGTTGAGAATCTGATCATTATTCTCAAAGAGAGAGTCTGCCCAGGCCCGTGGATCACCCGTCAAGTATGAAATAACGGTACAGACTTTTATTTGATCAGTGGGCTATGTACGAGGCTTTAACAAAAAAAGCAATTGACATGCGTTTTTGAATTCCCGAAATTTTTTCCGGTCGCCTGTAAACACTAGAGGGGGGTATATTTTAGGTTCAGGAGGCTGAACAGCAGTAAGTCGTGAGAGCTGGGTTACCTGCTGTGTTAAAGTCTGATTCTTTTCTTGTACGTCAGTCAGAGCAAGTATTAACGCTTTTACTTGTTGTGTTAATTGTGTCACTTGAGTGGGTAATTCTGCTGAATCCATTTTTAGGGTTCGTTCAATCTGTAACGCTCCTGCGTTTTTGTTATAGGCTGGATTTACAGCTGCAAAATCTCCACTCAGTAGTCATGTAGAGATGTGTTGAATACCAGATCCAACTCTCCAGGACTCATCACCGTGGGCCTGTCAGCTTCAACATACAGATATATACACACTCAATGAGATGTTCCTGGAGTGATAGGATGTATACGATAGTATGAAGGTGATGTGCTGAAGGGACAGGTGTGAACAGTGACAAGGATAGTAAGCACTTGATAGGTTTGTACAGGAGAGTTCAAGATGGTATTTAGGAATGCAGATAGGTTAGTATCGAGTATGCTAACAGGTGGTGAGGACCGCAGATGACAAATACAGGATAGACTAACCCAGTGCAAGGATAGATAGTAGTAGACAGGAGAGCTAGCAATCTATGCAGCAGTGCAGATGATAGATGGTAGTAGACAGGAGAGCTAGCAATCTATGCAGCAGTGCAGATGATAGATGGTAGTAGTCTCAAGAGCTAGCAATCTATGTAACAGTGCAGATGATAGGATAGTATGGATAGGTAGTAACAGTCCTTAATGCAATAGTAGTAGTGTAAGTTATGGAGGTTTCCCCTGCGGGGTACTTATCACTATAGTATAGTAGTAGAAGGGTCCGGTGATGAGGAAGTGATCCAGTAGCGAGATACAGGGATCAGTAGCGAGGTTCGGGTCTGAGGAAGTGATCCTGGTAGCGAGATACAGGAATCTGTAGCGAGGTTCCACAGCGAGACACGCTTGTAAGCATAGATGCAAGGCAGGTTGAACGAACATGTGAGTGAGAACGCCGGCGGTTGAAATAGCCGCTCTGCGGCGCTCAGTGATGACAGCATCGGTCTTAAAGGTGTATGCGCACCTACCAGAAGAGAATGGTGGGACGCATACACGGAATGGAAAGTGGAATAAGGGTACCAGAGGTACCAGAACATTACAATAGCATTTGATTTCAGATAGTCCTGAAATTCCTGAGAAGTAAATTGGGCACCATTATCACTCACAATCCGTTTAGGCAACCCATGAGACGCAAAAATGCTCTCCAACCCCTCAATTACAGTTGATGATGTAGCTTTAGTGAGAACTACCACCTCTTGCCACCTTGAATAATAGTCCACAACAACTAAAAGATGGTGTCCAGATGGAATGTCACACAGATCAATGGCTAAATCTTCCCATGGTCCCTCAGGTAGAACAGTGTGAGTTACTGGTTCTGGTTTAGGTTTGCTGCCCACCAACTGACATGCTCGACATGAAGAAACCAAACGTTCCACATCCTTGTCAATTCCTGGCCACCAGACTTTCTCACGTAATCTTTGTTTGGTGCGTACAATGCCTTGATGGCCCTCATGGGCTAAATGTAATGTACGTTTCCGTAAGTCTCTAGGCATCACAATACGATTGCCACGTAAAACTAGTTGTCCAGCAATACTCAGCTCTTGTTTGATTCTGTGATAGCTTGGGTCACAATCCACCCAAATCCCTTGTCTTACACATTTTCTCAATCGAGCAATGTCCGGATCCACAGATGACAATTCTTCAACCTCCCGCGGTGTCAATGCCTGAGGCATGGCGTTAGTAGCCACAAAACGAATGTACTCTTCTGCTAGGTTATGAACAGGTGCTGAAGACTGAGGCAATCTGGAAAGTGCATCTGCCGCATTAGTCGGTCCAGGTCTGTACCGCACTGTAAATCGGTACGGTAACAATCTGAGAACCCATCTTTCAATCCTGGCGGATGGTTTTGAGCGTGGCGAATATATCACTTCCAGAGGCTTGTGGTCTGTGATGATTTCAAAATCAAGGCCGTAGAGATAGGTGTGAAACCTTTCACATCCCCAAACAACAGCCAAAGCTTCTTTCTCGGTCTGAGAATAACGTCTCTCTACATCAGTAAGGGATCTGCTCGCATACTGAATAGGCCTGTAATCGCCTATAAAGTATAAATCTGTTTAGAGGTGTTACACAATTTAAGGTGGTTTTCTCTGCTATTAAGACTGTGCCAAGAAGCTAAGTCCATTACATTGCATGTAGCTCCAGAGTCAATCAACACTGACACATCTGTATTTCCAATCTTAATGGTTAATGTCCCAGCTTGCAGAGAACACAGGGAGAATATTAATTCACAGTCAGGAGCACTCCCTTTATCCTCAGCTATAACATTTACTTGTGCTGATGGTCCTTTGGTTTTGTTATCTCTGGTTGTACTTCTACACACAGCTGCAAAATGACCTGTCTTTCCACAAGCATAGCACATTTTATTCTGTACCACAGTGCAGTCCTGACTTGTGTGTCCCTCTCTGCCACATTTACTGCAGGTTATATGTAAAGTCCTCTTTGGAAAACTCTCTTTCCTACTCCAGATATTCCTATTATTTATTATAGGTAGGTTTGGAGACTGTATTGACAGATGCAGTGTCCTTGGTTTCAATATGCAGAGCCTGGAGCTCAGACAGTTCAATGGCTCTTGCAATCTCCTGCAGACTAGTAAGTGTGAGACTAGGTTCTCTCAATAATCTCCTCCTGAGGTGCACAGATGTGCATTTCTCTATGACCTGATCTCTGATTATCTCCTCAGTTACAGTCCCCAAAATCACAAGACTTTGCCAGATATTTCAGCCTAGTCACATAACTGTCTGTGGTTTCTCCCGGTTCTTGCACAGCCTGTCTAATCTTATATCTTTCATAGGGAATATTTTTCTTTGGCTCAAAGTACTCACTCAGTCTATTCATAGCTGTCTCATAGTCTGAATCATCCCCTGTTGCTCCCAGGGTTTCAAAAATGTCCTGAACTTGAGGTCCAGCTAGATGCAGCAGCATGACTCTCTTCTGAGCAGGTGCAGTCACTCCTGTGGCTATAACATAGAGCTGAAATCCCTTCTTCCACTTGTCCCAGCGCTGTGAGAGACTAGTGTGGTCTCCAGACACATCAAACAGTCCGATAGCCGGTAAATCCAGAAAGCTAGCCATCCTCGTCGCCAAAATGTAGTGTATTAACACAGACCAGGCTGTACAGGTTGCTTCTTTATTCACTGAACATCACGCATGCAACTAAACTTCAGCCACACCCAGCTCCCAGACATATACATAATTGTAACATTTTGCAGACAGCAACTTAACCCGTTGCTTACCATACTACAATGATGGTATCAGATTGGCCTTAATAAGTGTGTGAAATAGACAACAGGGGTGGCAAATACTGGGGACTGAGAATGGGTAATATGGAAGGATGATGGAACAGGCAGGATTAAACACTGACTGGTCCTGGGTTAGTGGATCTAACAGTGCAGACAATGATATGGCTGTGATGGTACACGTAGTGAAATGGTTGTGATGTACTGGCACCAATATGGATGCGATAGTACAAATACTAATAAAGCTGTGATGGTACTAAAACTAATATGGATGTGATGGTATAACTGCTGATGTAAAATATTTGGTCTGAGCTGATCTTGTCTCTCCTCTTCCAGCACTGACACTCTGTCCTGTTGAAGCTCTCCGCTCACCTCTGTTGTCAATCTCAGCTTCACTCTGTATATACAGCAGGGATGACTCTGCTGATCCTCATCCTCCTATAGAGATGAGACCTCTCAGAAGGTCATAGGGCATAGTTGCCAACAGTCCCGGTTTGCCCCAGAAAATATGCCTCCTGGGCCACTCTGATTCCCCTTGAAAAGGCAGCAGCTTCTGCTGTGGACAGCGGCTGCCCAAAACATCATGGCCATGGGTTGACTTTGGAACTGCACATGTGCTGCTTGGGCAAGCTCGGCCATTGAGGCTCAGGTGGGGGGTGCATGCACAATGACATTATGGTGCCCCCCTTTCTTGAATGAAGTGGGCACACCCCCCAGAGCCACCGGTAAATGGAGCGGCCGGGATGGGAGCGAAGTCCAGGGACCGACCAGGACAGGACTGAAGGTGATTATCACCCCATCTTCTGTACACAAGTCCTCCTCATCTGTGTGTGTACTGAGCAAACCGCAGTGATCTGTGTAGTGTCCTTACCTCACTGACATCCCTCCCTTCCCCATACACAGAACATTGTAACAATTATGGCCTGTGTGAGAATGATGGCCTCTGTTGTCAGTTGTGTCCCTAGTCTCTAATCATCTCTATCATGTCCACAATCTCTGACCCCATCTCTTTTAGTAGGTCTTCAATCTCTGGTATCATGTCTGCAGTCTCTGACCATCTCCTGTATCATGTCCACAGTCTCTGACCATCTCCTGTATCATGTTCACAGTCTCTGACCATCTCCTATATCATGTGCACAGTCTTTGACCCTCTCCTGTATTATGTCTGCAGTCTCTGACCACCTCCTGTATCACTTCCGCAGTCTCTGACCATCTCTTTTATCATGTCTGAAGTCTCTGACCATCTCCTATATCATATTCGCAGTCTCTGACCCTCTCTTGACCTACGTCCTGCAGTCTCTGACCCTCTTGTACTACGCCCTGCAGTCTCTGATCCTCTCTTGTACTACACCCTGCAGTCTCTGACCCTCTCTTGTACTATGCCCTGCAGTCTCTAACCCTCTTCTGTCATACACCGCGACCTCTGCACCATGTCTGCAGTCTTTGACCGTCTATTGTACTAACTGCAGTAATCGCTAGCAACCAATCAAAGAGTAGTAATGATGTACTGTAAACTCTACCAGTCAATCAGTGAGGACCAGTTGTTCATGTTTACATTAGTTTTTTTGACACAAGTCTATATGTGTATTGATTTGTTGGGATGGAGAGCAAAATTTCATGGGGGGGGCCCAAGAAAGTCTCAGACTCTATTTAATTAAACACCCTTTAAGCTGCGCCCAATGTTTTACAAAATGTATGCTAAGCCCATTTTTTGCCGCTATTTTCTCCCTGACTATGCCCACAAAATGGCCGCCACACCCCTAATTTGCATACGGTTCAGCCTATGCTGATTTTCTGGAAAATAGTGTCCCTAAAAAAGTTTGGGGAATGTTCGCAACTATGCTGTAGCTAGGTAATAATCCTCAAACTCAGCTCTAAAAGGTTCCTAGTTGCTGTTCCAATCCCCACTGATTCTCATCCCCTCTGGGGAAGGAATATAATTTATGGCAGCCATATAGTCGATAAGTCTCAAAATTCTAAATTATCAGAAATGCACGAAGAACAATTTTACACTGTAACTCACAAAACAGCTGTATCGCAAAGCTGCTGCATTCCAAACAAGAGGTTTAGTCCTGATTTCAGCAACTTCTGACACCCTGTTTCAAGTATAGAAATGAAGACACCGCAAGCTGTTAGTTTTTAGGAGTCGTGTTGAACTGTATAACTACATCCAGGTCAAAGGTAACAGGACACAGGAAACAGGAAGTATAAGCAATGCAATGTTACCATACAAATATAGAGTCACTGTATTTGTATAATAACTCCATAATAGCAACCTGCTGTTCTCTTTCAGGATCTGAATCCTAAGCTATACAGAGCTGACAACAACCACGTAGGTGTTGACTGCCTTGAGTCATTTTCAAAGTTTCTATGCTACAGCTGCAAGGCCAAGCTCTTTCCTCGGTTACCACAGTTTGGCATGACAGGAAGATTTTGGCACAGCTGGCTTTTTCTGATAATATGGAAGCTTCTATATTATGGAAGTTTGTAAATGTACCATTTGGAATGAGGTCCTTTTCTGAACAAAATAAAACACTTTAGACTTGTCCAGCTAGGCCTACAGGTATAAATATCTGCTCACTCTCCAATCTGATCTTAGCGACATCCAGAATGAGAGATCCATTTTAACCTCTCTGATAAATGTCACCTGCTGTAAATCATACAATTTCCCTGGGAGGCACATTACCAGCCTGCCTTAGTTCTACTTTTCTTCACTAGATTAAAACATTTATGATTGTTGCAGCTCATGCATACATGGAGTACTGATTCCTGTGGGCTGGCAGTAGCCTGTCCCACACAAAAGTGCTGTTCCACTCTGTTACCTTGGTCTCTGTTTCTTCAACAAAGCTGGCTTGCACATGCATATTCATACCCATGTAGGCCTTTCACCTTCTCCATTATCATCCTTTGGATTCTGGAAAGTCAGGTTAGACACAGTATATCTTTATACCCAGCTAGAACCCTGGCAGAACATGCCTCAATGTAATCAATTTCTCCCAATGGACCCTTCTCAGGAATCAAGATTTGAATGAACATAGTAACAACCAGCATAAGGGACACTTCAGGCAATGTAAGTACCATCCCTGGTGCTGTTTAAAAAAAATAATAATCAAAGTTAAGCTTTAAGTCAAACCCATAAAAGTAATTACAAAATAGTACAACTATGTATATTATTACCTGCTGATGTCACCAGGTTTGTGTTAAGGATCAGTAGAAGAAAAAGCTTCAAGAGGAATTGACTAGTTCCAGGGGTCTTCATTTTCACTAGCTTCACATCTGGAATTGAAAGACATGACACTTGTTTACTGCTTGCATGGTTCTTGTATTCCTATTATCTTGTTTGACCTTTCTATCCATGCAGGATATTGAAAGAATAGACCTATAGGAACCATTCAGTAGGAGGATGCAAACACAGACACAGTTCAAGCCAAGCGACTGGATAGGTTTGCAGGATGTAAAACATACAATCATAAAACCACAAATTAAGAAGCTGCCAGAAGCTGATGGTGGAGATAGTTGTATAATATATACACCATAACCCTGCCAGGACTTGAGAACAGAAGATAAATTAGATTTATATTCAAAATAAACAATTTTCTGACATATATCAATGGACTAGGTACATTTAATAGCCCGTACACAGGATCAGAAAATCGTACGAAAAATTCCGCTTTGGGAGCAATCGTTTTGAAGCAAACTTCAGTAAACTCTTCATTTTTAATATGAGACTAGCATGCAAAAAAAAAAAATGGACGTACATTTGTCCAAAAATCTCATTGTGTGTACCAGGCATTAGATACATTAATTTAAATTAAATTATTGTGTTTTATCTAATTGATGGCTGAAGGTATTTGTGCTTTTTTTCCATATCTGTCTAGGAGTCTTGTTTTTTCCCATATTTTATTTATTGAAAAAATTTGCTGTATTTTTAACATATACTGTATATCCACAGACTAGTTGAATGTAAAAATACATTAATGTGTTTTTATCTAATACATGTTCATCTATTTTCACATAATTTATTTTCTTAAAAGGTTTTTTCTCTTACGTCCTCCGACAGTCGCCGCCCCTTCATATTCGTCACTATGGGGTTATTGACCTTTGCTCCGTAGGAGTAGCTAGGCAACAGAATATGTTAATATCAAAGCTTTTAGCATATCCCACCCCCAGGGGGTGGTCCTCTCAGTCAATACCCTCATGCTTCCTGCATTCCTACCTCAGTTTCAATTGTCTAGCTCAGGAGATAGTTAGGCTGTTCCTGTGCTGGGGCTTTTAGGTCTCAGCTTCTTTTTCTCTTTTTGATTTTATTTGGAGTTTTTTCTCTTCTTTACTTAGCTGTTCTTTTTCAGCTCTAGTTAGTTCTTCTGATGAAGATGATCGTGCGGTGCTGGGTCTCGGGCTGGCCTCCCTGGTTATCCGGGTTTTCAGGGCCAGTGGCTTCCCAGCCTGCCATCGAGCGTTCAGCTAGGTCTCCCTGGCAAATATGAACGACCCATCCCTGTTCGCTGCAGGGATGCTGCGGTGAGGTGGCTACCTCACTGGACGCCATACGGTTTCGCACCGCAGTTCCATTGCGTCCTGGCTGCGACTCTCCCTGTCCTTAGTGCAGCGGTTTGATCGCTTGTGCGGGCTCCCCACGCCATCCAGATGGTAAGTGTATTTCTGTGTGGGGACCTGTCTGTTTTGGATACATTGTGGGACCCTGCATGTCTGTGCATAATGTGAGCTCCCTGTCAGTATAGCTGCTTCTCTGTGGGCTGCAAGGGGGGGGGGGGGGGCTCTCCTGCTCTGCTCTGTGTAACAGGCTGTGTGACATGCTGTGTGCTGTGGATGACATGATTGTGAGACATGTTGTGGGCATACTGTGCGGCGACCGCTGCTGCGGTCCGCCATTTTTTCTGTGACAAGTTTGTGGTGACCGATCCTGTGTGGTGAGAGCGCCGTTTTGGCGCCAAACGCCGCCATTTTGGCGGCGATCAAGCGGGCCACATGTCAGTGTTTTCTGCCTCTACAGCCTCGGCCGGCGGCCATGTTTGTGTAGCCTTACATAGGCTTTATAGGGGCGGTCAGTCTCGCATCACTTCCTTTGCCCTGAGGACAGCGATCAGTGCAGCAGCCTGTGTGACCTCTCCAGGTTTTACCTTCCATTCCTGTATTCCTTGCCTAGTATTTCTTGTCCCTGTGGGGGTCAGTGTATTCAGTGGGTGCGGTGGGCCACGCTCGCCGCGATCTTAAAGGGGCAGTACTCCCTTTTTTCTTACAACTGCTGGGGCATGGATTCTCAGGAAAGCAAGTTTCCTACCACTCTGGTGGGGGGCCAAGGGGCTGCTGCTTCCCCCGAGGGGGCTGATTTGGCTACCATTGTGGCTAACCTAGCTGCTCAGGTGCAGATGCTAGTGGCTGATCGATCCACAAAACGGGCCAGAGTGTCGATTTCCTCTGATTCAGAGGGCGATGGGGCTGCTGTGGCTGGGGTACCCTTCTCGGGGTCCCATGCATCCCTGGACCTTGTGGGGTCTGAGGGGGAGGCTGAGGTAGAAATGGTTGATAATTCACCCCCTGGCTCGTCTGAAGAGCTTGCACTCATGGATGAGCTGGTTGCTTCTATCAAGCAAACGCTGCATTTGCAGGATGAACCATGTCCTCCTGCTTTGCTGGCTTCCTATGGGACGCAGAGAAAACGCAAAACATCGCAGGTTTTTCCCTGCTCTGCTGAGTTCCAGCGCGCTGTTGATGATCAATGGCGCAATTTAAAAAAGCCTTTTGCGGTGCCGAGTAGGTTCAAGCTGCGTTATCCCTCTACGCCTGCTACTGATGAGCGTTGGTGTGTGCCGCCTCCGGTGGATCACGCGGTAGCAGTTTTGAATAAGTCTACTGCAATCCCGGCGGAGGATACCCCGGTGTTCCGGGACCCTACGGACAGGAGAATTGAGTCTCTTGCCCGCCATACTTATACGGTTACTGGTTCAATGCTGAAACCTATTTTTGCTTCCCTTATGGCAGCCCAGGCTGTCGTGGATTGGACGCAGGTGCTCAGGCGCATCCTGGTGGCTGACTCTGCACCGCCGACGACGTTGGCTATGGTGGATCAAATTCATCAGGGTGTCATGTATTTGTGTGATGCGGACTTAGACTTAGTCCCTTTGGCTGCGCGTGTCCAAAGCGTGGCGGTGTTAACACGCCTTCTGATTTGGCTGAAATGTTGGTCTGTTGACCAAGCTTCTTGAAAGACTTTGGCTAATTTACCCTATGCGGTTTCTCGCCTTTTTGGCGACTCCTTTTATACTCTGATAAAGGGTATTTCCGGGGGTAAGAGCACGCTCTTGCCCCAGACTCACAAATCTAAGATTGCTCGTGGTAAAAAGAATACCTCGTTTAGACCCTCTCAGGGGTCCTTTCGTGCCTTTTGGTCATACTACAAGGGCAAGCCCTTCAAAGGCCAAGGCTCCCAGAAGAAGCCGTGGTCAGGTAAGCAGAAGTCCGGCCAGTCCGGGTCCGCTGCCCATAACAATGCGGCCTGAAGGGGCGCCCTCACCCAGCTCTGGGGTGGGGGAATGTTTGCTCGGTTTTCTTCAACCCTGGCTGGCCCGCGTTCGGGACAGGTGGGTTCAGGAAATCGTTCGATCCGGATACAAGATCGAGTTTCTCTCTCGGCCTGCGAGCAGATTTTTTCCCTCAAATCTTCAGCTGTCTCCGGAGCGCTTGCGGGATCTGCACCTGGCGGTTCGGGACTTGCGGGCTCAGGGAGTGGTGGTTCCGGTGCCTCATCGGGACAGATTTCGGGGGTTCTATTCCAATCTGTTCACTATGCCCAGAAAGGAGGGCAAGGTACGTCCGATTCTGGACTTGAAGGCTCTGAATCGCTTTGTGCGGGTTCGCAAGTTCCGCATGGAATCCCTGCGATCAGTGGTGGCTGCTCTGGTTCCGAGAGAATTCATGGCGTCCATCGATTTGAAGGATGCGTACCTTCACATCCCCATTTTCGAGGGTCACCAGAGGTACCTTCGATTCGCCATTGCGGAGGATCATTACCAATTCGTGGCGTTACCCTTTGGTCTCGCTTCGGCTCCGCGGGTGTTCACCAAGGTGCTTGCACCAGTTCTGGCCTTGTTGAGAGCCCAGGGCATCTCTGTCCTGGGGTATCTGGACGACATTCTGGTGCGGTCTGCGACCAGTTGGGGTCTGTTGAACGACCTGGCCGTCACAAACTCTACAGGAGTTTGGTTGGACGATAAATTTTCCAAAGTCGACGCTGTGTCCGTCGGTTCGTCTTCACTACCTGGGAATTGTTTTGGACTCAGGCGAAGGTCTTCCTGCCGGAAGACAAGCTCAGGACGCTTCAGGAAGAAGTCAGGTCCCTCAGGGACAATCAGTGCTCGTCACTCCGGACGTGCATGAAGTGTCTGGGATTGATGGTCTCGGCTTTCGAGGCGATTCCCTTCGCCCAGTTTCACACGCGGGGTCTCCAAGCGGAGATTCTGTCCAGGTGGGATGGGCGACCACAATCTCTGGATCTCCAGATCGCATTGAGCCGTCGCACCAGAAGGGATCTTCTGTGGTGGCTCCAGTCCCCGACGGTGTCAGGGGGCAAGTCTTTTCGTCCTTTCTCGTGGACGGTGATCACCACGGATGTCAGCCTGTCGGGCTGGGGTGGTGTTCTGGGCGTTCTGTCCGCCCAGGGTACTTGGTCGGAGGAGGAATCCTCCCTTCCGATCAACATTCTGGAATTGCGAGCGATAAATCTCTGTCTTCTGCGTTGGACGGACAGGCTGCAGGGCCGTCCGGTTCGGGTGCAGACAGACAATGCCACAGCGGTGGCCTACATTAACCACCAAGGGGGCACCAGGAGTGCCCGAGCGGCTCGGGAAGTGGCCGCCATTCTGTCTTGGGCCGAGACGCACGTCCTGGCGATAACAACGGTTCACATCCCGGGGGTGGAGAACTGGCAGGCGGATTATCTGAGTCGCCAGACCCTGGACCAGGGGGAATGGTCACTTCACCCGGAAGTCTTCCAGATGTTGTGCGCGAAGTGGGGTTCACCAGATGTGGACCTGTTCGCGTCTCGTCTGAACAACAAGGTGGGAAGGTTCGTGGCAAGGACGCGCAATCCTCGGGCGGACGGGTCAGACGCGTTAGTGGCCCCGTGGCATCAGTATCATCTGATGTATGCCTTTCCGCCGATTCAGCTGCTGTCCAGGTTCCTTCGCAGGTTGACCTCGGAACCGCACACGGTGATTCTGGTGGCACCGGACTGGCCTCGCCGGTCTTGGTACGCGGACCTCGTGAATCTGGCGGTCGACGCTCCGTGGCGTCTGCCTCTTCGAGAAGATCTTCTGTCTCAAGGACCGATATTCCATCCTGCTTTACAGTCGCTGGCTTTGACGGCCTGGCTGTTGAAACCGAGGTCCTGAAGGGTAGGGGTCTCTCCCCTGAGGTCATTCACACTTTGATCAACGCTAGAAAGACCTCTTCAGGGAAGGTTTACTACCGTACTTGGAAGGCGTATTTTGCCTGGTGTGAGTCCAGGGGGTATTCCCCTCGTTCATACTCGGTATCTAGAGTGTTGGCCTTCCTTCAAACGGGCGTGGACCAGCGTTTGGCGTTGGCCACGATTAAGGGCCAGATTTCTGCGCTGGCCGTTCTCTTTCAACGCCCTGTGGCGTCTAATTCCTTGGTTAGCACCTTTGTTCAAGGGGTGCGACATCTGGTCCCTCCTAGGAGGGAGCCTTTACCTCCATGGGACTTGAACCTTGTTCTGTCCGTGTTGCAACACGCTCCTTTTGAAAAGATCAGGGAGATCTCGTTGTCTATGTTGTCCAAGAAGGTCGCCTTTTTGGTGGCGATCACTTCAGCTCGCCGAGTGTCGGAGCTGGCAGCTTTGTCCTGCAGGTCTCCGTATTTGGTGATTCACTTGGATAAGGTGGTCTTGCGACCTAACCCGCCTTTTCTTCCGAAGAGGATTTCGGAATTTCACCTCAATGAGGACATTGTCTTGCCTTCGCTTTGCGCGAAGCCTAAGCATCCGAAGGAGGTGACCTTGCATTCCTTGGATGTTGTTCGGGCGATCAGGGTTTACCTGTCATCGACTAAATCCTTTCGCAAGACGGATTCTCTGTTTGTCCTTCCAGAGGGACCTCGGAAGGTCATGGCGGCGTCGGCCTCTACCATCGACAAATGGATCAGACAGACCATTGAACAGGCCTATGCTTTGAAGGGGAAAGTTCCCCCTATGCCTGTGAAGGCGCACTCTACCAGATCTCTGAGTACGTCTTGGGCCTGTCATCATCGGTCTTCTGTGGCCCAGGTGTGTAAGGCGGCGACTTGGTCGTCCGTTCACACCTTCTCAAAATTCTACAAGGTGGATGTTCAGGCATCAGCAGAGGCTTCCTTTGGCCGCAAGGTTCTTAGTGTGGCAGTGCCTTAAGGGTCCCTCTTTTTTGGGCCCTTGCCTGTTGGGATGTTTTTATCCCTAGGTTATTTGTTTTTCCTGGGTTGTTGCTCCTGTTGAGCAAGTTTTTCATGTTGCCCAGCTGGTTTCCTTCCTTTGGTAAGGTTCCTTTTTTTCTGATGTGGGTTCTGCGTTGCCTTTGGCGCGGCTGCGATTTTTTTCTCCCACCCCTCATGTCTACACTGCTTTGGGACGTCCCTATAGTAGTGACGAATATGAAGGGGCGGCGACTGTCGGAGGACGTAAGAGAAAACAGAATTTTTGTAAAATCTTACCTGTAAAATTCCTTTCTCTGAGTCCTCCGACAGTCGCCGCCCCCGCCCCTCTTTTGGGGTTTGTTTATGTACTCTACTGCTATACTACTGAAACTGAGGTAGGAATGCAGGAAGCATGAGGGTATTGACTGAGAGGACCACCCCCTGGGGGTGGGATATGCTAAAAGCTTTGATATTAACATATTCTGTTGCCTAGCTACTCCTACGGAGCAAAGGTCAATAACCCCATAGTGACGAATATGAAGGGGCGGCGACTGTCGGAGGACTCAGAGAAAGGAATTTTACAGGTAAGATTTTACAAAAATTCAGTTTTTTCTGCATATACCATAGAAAAAACATCTCAATACAAAACAAACCAAATCCAAACATTAATCAAAATGTCAGATTAGCCACAGCATTACAGATTTAATACACTACACATTTTAGGCTTCTGTAAAAGCCCCTCTGAACACCAGAACGCCTGAAAGGAAAATACCACTTAAAAATGTGCTAAAAGCCACGTATTGCATGCATTACCACTCAAGCGCTAGACTCATCTAGCGTTTGTGAGTGTTTAGATGCATTTAGACATGTTCTGCTTTTTTCTGCTATTCAGCTCCTATTCTGAATGTGCCTTTTTGTGTTTTTTTTTTTTCCAACCTGTAAACGCTTCTCTTCTAATTTGCCTGTAAACGCCTATGTGTGCATAAACACATAGGATTACACAGAGGTGCTTTTACAGGCAGAAAAAAAGTTTAACCACTTTACGTCTAGCCACGTAGACCTACGTCGGCTGACTTTGCGTGGTTGTACCGGGGTGATGCCTCTAGCTAGAGGCATTGTCCCGGTACCGTTTTTTAGAGCCGGCGGGCAACTTTCCGGCGGTAACGACCATTGCGGCTCGGGAGCCGCTCGATCGTTACCCCGGCGAGCAGGAGGGGACGTCCCCCCCCTCCCGCCGCCTTCCGCGGCTTTGCCCGGGTCTCCCGTCCCTCCGGGAGGCCTGAGCACCCAGCCGGCAAGTCCGCCGGCTGGATGGAGTCCCGGTCAAAGCCGGAAGTGGCTTCGATCGGGTCTCCGATGACGTAGCCTGGAAGCGGCGTCCATGACGTCACGTCCGGGTTACTCTGCTGCTAAAGGCGGCAGATTCAAAAAGTGGCAGTATTCAAAAATGCAGTTTTCGGCATTTTGAATACATGTAAGTGTAGTGGAGGGGTCTAGAGTCTTTTAGACCCTTGATCCCTCCATAAAGAGTACCTGTCACTGCATATTTTTTACATTGCTTGTGACAGCAATAAAAGTGATCAGATTTTTTTTTTTAAAAAAACCTGTGTTAAAATGAAAAAAATAAATAAAATAGGTAAAAAAAAAAAAATTAGCTGCCCCCGTCGCCGTTAGCTCGCGCATGAAAGAAAATGTATATGGAAGTCACACCGCAAATTAAATCGCTGTTCAAACCACACATGTCAGGTATCGCCCCGTTCGCCAGAGTGTGAGCAATAATTTCAAAAAAAGAGCTACACTCTAACTCTAAACTGGTAACCGTTAAAAAATTTTAAAGCGTTGCCTATGGAATTTTTTATTGACCGTAGTTTTCCGTGGGTGTGCGCAATTTTAAACCGTAACATGTTGGGTATCTATTTACTTGGCGTGACATCATCTTTCACAATATCCAAAAATGTGATTTTTTGTAATTTTTCCAAAAAAATGGCGTTTGAAAGACCGCTGCGCAAATACTGCATGACAAAAAATATTGCAATGACCGCCATTGTATTCTCCAGAGTCTTTGCTAAAAAAAATATATATAATATTTGGGGGTTTTAAGTCGTTTTCTAGCAAAAAATACTGATTTAAACTTGTGAACAAAAAGTGTCAAAAATAGGCTTAGTGGTAAAGTGTCACGAGCTCTTAATCTTTCCCGTCCCTATGGCCAGGCAAAAAGGTTGAAGAAATAAAAATCAAATCCTATTGTGCTGCCTTCGCACTATATTTCATGTGCTCGGCACTCAGCAGTGTCTGTCCCTTTAAGACCCTCCATTTTCTTGTAGCCTAGGGGCGGGTCTTCTCCCTTCTGCTATGGGCAAGTCTAAACTTGTCTATCCATTCCAGCGTGAGACACCAAAGGGAACAGACATAGGACCTCTCAAGCTAATCTATTGCAAGACTGATGAACACCAAAAGCCTGTAAGTAAAGGATTTGCTAGTTCAGCCTGTATAGAGAGATGTTAGATCTTTGTATAGATAATATGTGTTCCAGTATGTAGTAAGCACATGTTAGTTAGTCCCTATCTTCTGCATAATTATGTATAATGTATGATGTTGAATAACCATACTTATACCTGTCTTTTATATGTTTGTTTTACAGTTTTACTACTTTCACTATCATATCCACTCTCATGTCCACCACATATCTGCTTATTCATATGTAAAGGCACATGTATGGATTATATCTCAGTAAAGGTTGCATCAAAGAAACCAGCGCTTCTTTCATTGAGATTTGGTTATTACTTGATGTGAAGCTGTGTACCTCAGGCAACACACAGCCGAGACATTACACCTATACAAAGTATTATTCCAACATTCCCGAGCTTGTATTCCTTTTAATTATCTAACCAATTAGGTACGAATCAGTTACCGTAAAGCCATGCAGCCCAATTTTTTAAATTGTATTTAAAGTTCCCCTATGCTGAAAAGTCAATTGCTCTTTTCAAATTCAGATTGCCTGCCAATATTCATCCCTCACTGTCAATGGATGTGGCAAAATCCACTTGCATCCATTAAATTTTCAGATTTTATCCTGAATTCATCAATTACTGTTAGTACAACTACAAGGGGTACTTTAAATTTTTTCACACTTTTACATACGCAGTGAAACCTTGGTTTACGAGTAACGTGGTTTACAAGCGTTTTAAAAGACAAGCAAAGTTTTTTAAAATGTTGCCTTGATTTGTGAGCACTGTCTTGATATACGAGAAACATATGAGCATTAGTTTTAATGTTAAAAAAAAGAATTACACTCACAAGGAGTATGGTGCAAATCCAAAGTCGCTGCTGTACAGTATACAGTACTGTACATAGCCAGAGGTCCAGAAGCACTGGTGGCTCCCAGCACTTCCTGCAGAACTTGGAGACACCCTGAGACACTCCCAGCTGGGTGGGCTGAAGTAACGCGAATTCGGAGCACCCAGAAGTGACGTCGGAGTGTCTCCGAGTTCTGCAGGAAATGCTAGGAGCCACCAGCACCCCCCTGACCTCTGGCCATATACAGAACTGTATACTGTTCACCAGTGGCTTTACTATACAGTACATATACACCAGTGGCTTTGGAACTGCACCAGACTCCTTAACATTTTGAGTGTACTGTAATTTTTTTTTTTTGTGGAACAAATCATCTGAGTTTCCATTATTTCTTATGGTGAAATTTGCTTTGATATGCGAGTGCTTTGGATTACAAGCATGCTTTGGATTACAAGACACCCTGAGACACTCCCAGCTGGGTGGGCTGAAGTAACGCGAATTCGGAGCACCCAGAAGTGACATCGGAGTGTCTCCGAGTTCTGCAGGAAATGCTAGGAGCCACCAGCACCCCCCTGACCTCTGGCCATATACAGAACTGTATACTGTTCACCAGTGGCTTTACTATACAGTACATATACACCAGTGGCTTTGGAACTGCACCAGACTCCTTAACATTTTGAGTGTACTGTAATTTTTTTTTTTTGTGGAACAAATCATCTGAGTTTCCATTATTTCTTATGGTGAAATTTGCTTTGATATGCGAGTGCTTTGGATTACAAGCATGCTTCTTGAACGCATTATGCTCGCAAACCAAGGTATTGCTGTATATAATACAGTTTTAAAAAAGTGCGGAAACTTTTTGAAGAAGCCTCGTACAATACTAACTGACAATTCTTAGTGAATAAGGCTGTAAATGCCCAGACTCTTCCTCTTTCATTATAGTTAACTTATGATAACAGATATATAGGCATTCTCATAGCTGATTTGATTTGTTAAGTTGCAGGCTGCCGGGATGTTATATTGATTTCGGCTTCACTACCTTGAGAGTCAATGACCTGGAGCATGCATGATGCAAGTGCAGGCTGTAAACTCTTAACAACTACCCTGCATGATTGTTCTAGCCTAGTGACTTACAGGGTATGCCAGGATCAGGATGACAGTCTTGGAGCCAACAACTCAGTAACAGTCAAGAGTAAAGAAGAGATGTCTGGATGACCGCACTCCAATAAAATCACCTTTATTTGAATCCAAAAAAGCATAAAAAAACGACAGTCCATACAGCAAGCAAGGAAATAAGATACAGCAGGCAATACAGCTAACGCATTTCACACTTTTCTTGATGCTTAATCATAGCTATGATCAAACTGCAGTACACACAGGCCGAATGTGGGCTGGTTTCTATTGAACTGGCCTGTGCCGCCTAACATTCGGCTTGTGTGTACTAGGCTTTAGGTAATCTCATCCACTAGTCTATTTGTTTATGTACTTATATATGCAAGCTCAGTGCAATGTCCAGACCTACTCACAGGGAAATGTGCTTTCAGCAAATCTGTTTCAGACTGATATTTAAAAGCTAAGTTCACCATTCTGAAAAAATATTGAATGCAGATACATTTGCAGGAAATAAAATGTGCATTTATTTTTTTCCCAGGAGCCTGCAGAGCATTCAAAAGGTTCCTGCAGACAAGCCCTACAGCGTACAGCCTGTACCTCTGTATGGGCTGGCAGTTTAAAGCTACAGGGCTTGTGAATGAACTACAAGAGCGACCATCTGCCCCCCCCCCCCCCCGAAGTTCATTGAAAACCAAAAGCCGCCTGGAGCAGTGGTAGTTTTTTAATTCACTGATCTCTGTGAATGATTGACGCGGCTGTGCGGGTGGAGCCCCACACAGCTGCAATATTTTTAGAATGTGACAGCAGCTGTGGGGAGAGGAACCCCTGCCCACTGTAACAGGGGGAGGGTTCTGGCAGCAGAAGTCATGTGAATGTAGCAGGTTTTCCAGGCATTGGGCCTGATGTGGGTCTGCCATTGTTACCGGTTACCTCTCCAGCCCATGTGAGCCGCAACCCTGGGTGTGAGAACTGGAACATTGACAACTCCGGCATCTTTGTTTGGTTGTTTTATTGTATTTTTAGGGGATGGGAGAAAGGAAATGAGTGGGATACTCCTTTGGCTCGACTATGTACAATTCTGGGACTTCTATAGCAAAAATGCCCGTTAGCGCTGTCTTGACGCCAGCCGACGCTAGCCAACGCTTACTGTCACTTTGAACACATTGTATCTCTGAAAGCTGTGCTGGAACTCCGACTTGAGTCCAGAAGATCCAGGACTGTAGAACATTGAACTTCTGACACTGCTGGCACTCAACAGTCACTATCTACTCCCTCCTGCCTCGCACCGGCTTGAGGTAGCATGTTGTGAATTCCTGTATGGCTGCAACTCTTAACTGATGCACTTCACACTGTGCACTGACTCTTCAGAGCCCAAACTGCAGGCGCCCACTTTAACTTTTCAGGGCCCCCTGACTAGGCACCCCCCTCTGTCACTTCAGGGTCCTCAACCTAGACACCCCCTATACAGCTAGCTTACTCCTGGATCCTAGAACCTTCTCCGTAGTGGTCCCCACTGACACTAGGCAGACCCCCAGGGGCAATCCTCAGTACTCACGACCTGTGTAGGCTTTCCTGGAACTGGACCCCTCTTTCCTTCGCTGGTTCTCGCACACCGGATCCCCGCAGCTCAACTCAGCATCCTCTGGATTCTCAGACAGCACCCTGAGACATCCACTTCCTCAAACAGGAGGAAAGACAGCCGTTCTCTCCCTCCTGGGACTCTGCTCCCGCCAAAGACGCTGAGTCACGCACTCCCCTCAGACGTATACCCACTCCCAGAATCCTTTGCAGAATCTGCCTTCTGGGGTAGTTACAAACCTGAATGTGTCCCTGATTGGGTTTCCTCCAATGCCCTCACAGAGCCAGTGGGGAGACTCCCCTCTCAGCAGACACACCTGGAAGCCATAACACCCTAACCAAAAAGCAATCATGGCCCTGCTGTTAGGCAGACAAGGCCCACTATGCATTTACCTAGCACCTACCTGTAGGGTGCTTCATGAATAAGAGCATGTTATATGTTAAACCCCAAGAATGGGTGTAACATGTGTAGCACTACCCCATGTGGAGCAGCTAAAAGGATACCCACGGTTCTTTTGCCCAATGGTTGCCCCGCAGCCATGTACATGGTCAAAGTCACTCTTTTTGCTCAACAGGTTTTTTTATTTTTGGGTAACTTGGATAGGGATAGGGAATTGAGTGTAATACTACAAATCTATGTACAACAGGAGGACACTTTCTCTTCTGTAGAACTATGAGCCAATTCCTTGCACAAGTAAAGGGATGGACTAAGTGTTGTAGCAGCAACATGAGGAGATTAATATTTCTCTCTGGAAAGTCCAAGCAAAGTCCTTTCCTTTAACTACTAAGAATTAAATAGACTGATATCTTCAGGAAACTGGACATTGTGTCCCCTCCCCTTTAAACTCACAGCTGACTTTCCAACATCAGGGGTGTGGCAACAGCACACAATTTATAGGATCTGTTACAACTGCCTGTACTCACAAGTGTCTTCAGACAATTGCCTGCTTCATTTCAATGCCTTCTAGAGACTTTTTTCCTCTGATACTCAGCCCCAGCAACTTCCAGCAAAACTCAGCCCCCCCAGTTTGTCTAGCCAGCACTGCGATGATCAGAAAATGCATGGCAGGTGAGCCTAGGGGGCAAAAAATCCCCCTAGGCTGTGATCTCCTCCCCAGGGACACACCATTCTGTTGAAGGTCTCAGGCTATTTATACATTTTCTCAGCAACCATCTGTGCCCTCTTCCCACATGGATTGGCTGAGACAGTACAAATAATCATGCTGCTCATTTGCCCTACTCCACACCTATGGTCCAGAACCACCCAGAGAGTTATAGATTGTAGGAGGAGTAACCAAACCTGCAGCCTGTGAAAAACAGAACAGACCTAAACAATCACAAACAGCCACTCTGATTACAGTGAGCCAAACTAAATTTACCTAACAAGAATACAGCTCCACTGAATACAGTGAGCCAGAACTAAATTGACCTAATCCTAGCACCTATCTAGGAGGGTGCTACACATGTAACATGCTCCTAAAAGTGAACCTATCCTTTAACTTTAAGGCTAAATTCACACCGCAAAGGAGACCTGCCAGAGCGATTAACTTCTCCAGCAGGTCTTCATTGCCGACTCTGGTAGGGGGCAGTGTGGTGTGCGATTTAGCATATCAGATTCCCCCATCCACACAAATGAGGTGGATGAAGGAATCCTCCCCACTGCTCTTTTGTAATCTGACTTTTTTTTTTTTTTGGTGCCGAAACCCGGGACCGAACGGTCCGAACCAGGGATAATCTGACTTTTTAATTGCAAGAAAACACTGATCAGCACTGCAGGTGGTTCACTGCACGTACTGATCAAACACAAATTTTCCAACAGTCCCATTCAAGAGGAGTTGACTACCAGATTGACTCAACTCGAATGGAAACTGCCATAGATGGTTCAAAATTCGGGCCAGTTCCTCCTGAACTGATCGAATTTAGATCCATATATGGCTAGCTTAACATGTGTAGGAAGGATCATTATACTTACCTATGTTCCTGCTGCTCTGGTTTGGTCTGGTTCCTCTTTATCAGCCAACGTGGCTGCAGGGGAGAGGAGGGAGCTCCAACAATAAACAAACTGACTGACAAAAGGGAGACTACACGACCCCACAGCTGCCTGAAAACAGGTAAGTTTACAGGACATTTTTAAGATTAGTAAAGTGGTACTTGGAATTCCACTTTAATCTCAATCTCTTTAATCTCAATCTCCAAGCCAATTACTCTAGTAGCACAGAACAAATGACAGAAAAATTAAACATGCAATTATTTGACTCAAATGTATTTGCCAAATACTATTGCTAATTGCAAAAATCATTGTATAACCAGACAGTGCTGGACTTTTTCTGGCTCTGGACCCCATATCGGCTTGCTATGGCTACAAATACACCGCGGAACCCACGCAAATCTTTCATCTTCTATGAATACCCATGGCAGGTCTGCTTATGCCTAGCCAGCATATGACTTGGAGAAGACGTAGAATGTCTGGATAATGTATCTTTAGAGCAGGGGTGGGAAACCTATGGTTCGGGGGGGCGTATGCGGCTCGCAAAGTCATTTGGTCAGGCCTCCTGTGCAGCTGAGTCTGTGTCTCTCTCAGCTGATCTGTCAGAACGGAGCCAATGCTTCCTGTATAGTTCCTGCTCCGTTATGACAGTCTGAGTGAGTCACAGGCGGAGTGATATCAAATGCACTCCGCCTGTGACCAATACAAGAAACATCACCTCTTCCTCCAGCATGGCGCTGCTACAGTTCTTCTAGCCAGCATTTCCCTCCAGCAGCACACACAGCAGTACCAGCCAGAACCAGCAGTACCAGCCAGAGCCAGCAGTACTCACAGCGATAGCAGCCAGAACTAGCAGTACCCACAGCAGTACCAGCCAGATCCAGCAGTACCAGCCAGAGCCAGAAGTACCAGCCAGAACCAGAAGTATTTACAGCAGTACCAGCCAGAGCCAGCAGTACTCATAGCAGAACCAGCAGTACCAGTCAGAGCCAGCAGTACTCAAAGCAGTATACCAGCCAGAGCCAGCAGTACCAGCCAGAATCAGCAGTACCCACAGCGGTACCAGCCAGAGCCAGCAGAACTCACAACAGTACCAGCCAGAACAAGCAGTACCCACAGCAGTACCAGCCAGAGCTAGTAGTACAAGCCAGAGCCAGCAGTACCCACAGCAGAACCAGCAGTACCCACAGCAGAACCAGCCAGAACAAGCAGTACCCACAGCAGAACCAGCCAGAACAAGCAGTACCCACAGCAGTACCAACCAGAGCCAGCAATACCCACAGCAGAACCAGCAGTCCCCACAGCAGTACCAGCCAGAGCCAGAAGTATCAGCCAGAGCCAGCAGTACCCACAGCGGTACCAGCCAGAGCCAGCAGTACTCACAACAGTACCAGCCAGAGCCAGCAGTACTCACAACAGTACCAGCCAGAGCCAGCAGTACCCACAGCAGTACCAGCCAGAGCCAGCAGTACCCACAGCAGAACCAGCCAGAGCCAGCAGTACCTACAGCAGTACCAGCCAGAGCAAGCAGTACCCACAGCAGAACCAGCAGTACCCACAGCAGTACCAGCCAGAGCCAGCAGTACCAGCCAGAGCCAGCAGTACCCACAGCAGAACCAGAAGTACCCACAGCAGAACCAGAAGTACCCACAGCAGTACCCACAGCACAGTACAAGCCAGCAGTACCCACAGCGGTACCAGCCAGAGCCAGCAGAACTCACAACAGTACCAGCCAGAACAAGCAGTACCCACAGCAGTATCAGCCAGAGCCAGTAGTACAAGCCAGAGCCAGCAGTAACCACAGCAGAACCAGCAGTACCCACAGCAGAACCAGCCAGAACAAGCAGTACCCACAGCAGTACCAACCAGAGCCAGCAATACCCACAGCAGAACCAGCAGTCCCCACAGCAGAATCAGCCAGAACAAGCAGTACCCACAGCAGTACCAACCAGAGCCAGCAATACCCACAGCAGTACCAGCAGTCCCCACAGCAGTACCAGCCAGAGCCAGAAGTATCAGCCAGAGCCAGCAGTACCCACAGCGGTACCAGCCAGAGCCAGCAATACTCACAACAGTACCAGCCAGAGCCAGCAGTATTCACAACAGTACCAGCCAGAGCCAGCAGTACCCACAGCAGTACCAGCCAGAGCAAGCAGTACCTACAGCAGAACCAGCCAGAGCCAGCAGTACCTACAGCAGTACCAGCCAGAGCCAGCAGTACCCACAGCAGAACCAGCAGTACCCACAGCAGTACCAGCCAGAGCCAGCAGTACCAGCCAGAGCCAGCAGTACCCACAGCAGAACCAGAAGTACCCACAGCAGAACCAGAAGTACCCACAGCAGTACCCACAGCACAGTACAAGCCAGCAGTACCCACAGCGGTACCAGCCAGAGCCAGCAGAACTCACAACAGTACCAGCCAGAACAAGCAGTACCAGCCAGAGCCAGTAGTACAAGCCAGAGCCAGCAGTACCCACAGCAGAACCAGCAGTACCCACAGCAGAACCAGCCAGAACAAGCAGTACCCACAGCAGTACCAACCAGAGCCAGCAATACCCACAGCAGTACCAGCAGTCCCCACAGCAGTACCAGCCAGAGCCAGAAGTATCAGCCAGAGCCAGCAGTACCCACAGCGGTACCAGCCAGAGCCAGCAAACTCACAACAGTACCAGCCAGAGCCAGCAGTATTCACAACAGTACCAGCCAGAGCCAGCAGTACCCACAGCAGTACCAGCCAGAGCAAGCAGTACCCACAGCAGAACCAGCCAGAGCCAGCAGTACCTACAGCAGTACCAGCCAGAGCCAGCAGTACCCACAGCAGAACCAGCAGTACCCACAGCAATACCAGCCAGAGCCAGCAGTACCAGCCAGAGCCAGCAGTACCCACAGCAGAACCAGAAGTACCCACAGCAGAACCAGAAGTACCCACAGCAGTACCCACAGCACAGTACAAGCCAGCAGTACCCACAGCAGTACCAGCCAGCTGTACCCACCAGCAGTACCAGTCAGCTATACCCACCAGCATTACCAACCAGCAGTACCTGCCAGCAGTTCTTTTCAAGACTTACCACCACACAAAGTCGACTGCGCTCCAGACTGACCAACGCAAACCTAGAAAACCAGTTGCGAGTAGCAACATCATCAATACCAGCTAACATCACACACCTCACCAAAGAGAAGCAGTTGCAGCCATCACATTTGGGGTGAGTTAATTAAATGTTTGACCAAATATAACAGGCTAATTTTTAAGTTGATAATTTTGTATGGCCCCCGAATGATTTTATAAATACCCGAATGGCCCTTGGCAGAAAAAAGGTTCCCCACCCCTGCTTTAGAGTATGTCAAGCTAAAACTTTTTTTGTTTTCGATGGAATGGGGTCAGGATTAGAATGGGCTCAGGATCCTGCTGAGTTTTTACTGCTGGACAGGACTCCATTAGAAATTTTCCCCTCAAATACTATCTGGTGATAAGAGCAAATAAGGGAAAATTTCTAACAGAGCCCCCCGATACTTGTAAAAGCCCAACAGGGCTTCAAATCTTTCATCACACTTTTCAAAACCTAAAAAAAAAAAAAATGGTTTGGCTGGACATACACTATAAAATGAACTGCTTGTCTAACCATACCACAAAGGCAAATACTGCCATATTTAGCTATATATCATACTGTATTAGTAACATTTTAGATCTTACCTCCTGTATTTCAATCAAGTCTATTCCAAGGGTTTTAACAAAAACAAATGACCAGGATTATAGCTAGGAAGTCTACAGTTGGAATCCATTAAATTTGTGTCCCCAAGGTCAGACGAGATTGTGTCCCATCAGTGTGAAATCTTCGCCTCCGAACATACAGAATATTAGACGTCATCCTGTATCTACAATGGGAAACTGCACATAGGACAAGTGCGAAGCACTGCTATTCTCATATGTCAACTATCCTCTGATTAGTTGAGTGCCTTTTTCTTTCTTTATTTACACATAGCAGATGTGTCATTATTTATTCTCGGAGTTGCTAAATATAGTTTGGGCTCAATGTATGAATACTGGCATCTGTAGGTTTATTTATCATTCGGTTCTATGCATTTAACCATTGCTTCTAATAAATGTGTTGTTAATGCATCTGGTGTGTATTTGATTGTCTAAGTGCTGCTTTTAAAGAACTAAGCTCAGTGGCTTCAGTCTGTAATATATTGTAGAAGACAGGTAATAAATCGTATGTATCGAGCAACTAATACCTTGCTGAATGATTATTCATTTTTTCAACTACACTATATTGTCAAAAGTATTGGGACATCTGCCTTTACACGCACATGAACTTTAATTGCAACCTAGTCTTAGTCCATAGGGTTTAATATCGAGTTGGCCCACCCGTTGCAGCTTTAACAGCTTCAAGTCTTCTGGGAAGGCTGTTCACAAAGTTTAGGAGTGTGTCTATGGGAATGTTTGACCATTCTTACAGAAGGGCATTTGTGAGGTCAGGCACTGATGTTCGATGAGAAGGCCTGGCTCGCAGTCTCCGCTCTAATTCCTCGCAAAGGTGTTCTATCAGGTTGAGGTCAGGGCTCTGTGCAGGCCAGTTAAGTTCCTCCACCCCAAACTCGCTCGTCCATTTCTTTAGGGACCTTGCTTTGTGCCCTAGTGTGCAATCATGTTGGAACAGGAAAGGACCATCCCAAACTGTTCCCACAAAGTTGGGAGCATAAAAATTGTCCAAAATGTCTTGGTATGCTGACGACTTAAGAGTTTCCTTCACTGGAACTAAGGGGCCAAGCCCAACCCCTGAAAAACAACCCCACACCATAATCCCCCCTCCACCAAATGATTTGGACCAGTGCACAAAGCAAGGTCCATAAAGACATGAATGAGCGAGTTTGGGGTGGAGGAACATGACTTGCCTGTGCAGAGTCCTGACCTTAAACCAATAGAACGCCTTTGGGATGAATTCGAGCTGAGACTGCGAGCAAGGCCTTCTCGTCCAACATCAGTGTCTGACCTCACAAACGCGCTTTTGGAAGAATGGTCAAACATTCCCATAGACACACTCGTTAACTTTGTTGACAGCCTTCCCAGAAGAGTTAAAGCTGTCATAGCTGCAAAGGGTGGGCCAACTCAATGTTGAACCCTACGGAATAAGACTGGGATGCCATTAAAGTACATGTGCGTGTAAAGGCAGGTGTCCCAGTACTTTTGACAGCATAGTGTATGTTGATTATGCTAGTTGAGTTAATCATTTAGATCATGCTTCATGCTTTAATGATTTCAGGTCCACAACTGTGTTACACCAAAAAAGTCTTGTATTAGTGCTGTTGTGCAAGCTTCCTATTCTAGGAGTTTATCCAGTAAAAAGTCCAGAGGATGAGAAAAGCATGAAGGCATGCAATTGATGAAAGCAAGAAAACTCATTTCACAATATAATGCCGTGCTACTAGTGCTCAAAAAGCCTCTACAATCAAAGATATATCTATTGGTATGAATCACACGTATAAAAAAACAAAAAAAGTGTCTAAAAATAATCAAACACTTAAACACCAAATATTGTGCAAAATAGCAATAATATAGTGAGACAAACAAAAGTGTGCCAAAATAATCAAACACTTAAAACACAAATGTTGTGCAAAATAGCAAAAAATATAGTGATATATATATCTAGTGCGCTTACAATATATACAGTATCTCACAAAAGTGAGCACGCCCCTCACATTTTTGTAAATATTTTATTCTATCTTTTCATGTGACAACACTGAAGAGATGACACTTTGCTACAATGTAAAGTAGTGAGTGTACAACTTGTATAACAGTGTAAATTTGCTGTCCCCTCAAAATAACTCAACACACAGCCATTAATGTCTCAACCGATTGCAACAAAAGTGAATACACCCCTAAGTCAAAATGTCTAAATTGGGCCCAATTAGCCATTTTCCCTCCCCGGTGTCAAGTGACTCAGTGTTACAAGGTCTCAGGTGTGAATGGGGAGCAGGTGTGTTAAATTTGGTATTATCGCTCTCACTCTTTCATACTGGTCACTGGAAGTTCAACATATCACCTCATGGCAAAGAACTCTCTGAGGATCTGAAAAAAAGAATTGTTGCTCTAAATAAAGATGGCCTAGGCCAGTGACGGCAAACCATGGCACCCCAGATGTTTTGGAACTACATATCCCATGATGCCCAGCTACACTGCAGAGTGCATGAGCATCATGGGAAATGTAGTTCCAAAACATCTGGGGTGCCAAGGTTCGCCATCACTGGCCTAGGCTATAAGAAGAATGCCAAGACCCTGAAACTGAGTTGCAGCATGGTGGCCAAGGTCATACAGCAGTTTAACAAGACAGGTTCTACTCAGATCAGGCCTTGCCATGGTGGACAAAGGAAGTTTTTGTTTAATATGTTTTTATTGAAAAATATATATATAATTATACAAACACGAGAGGACCTCCGTAGGCAAAAGAAATACAGGTACACAATCCCTACACAAATTTACAAACATAGAAACCAAACAACTAGGTGTTCGTGAGAAATCGATATTTCAGGAGTTATAAAACACATCGGACCAAGTGTTTGAACGGAAGCGCTCGAAGATAGCAGAAAAGAAAGGGCAGAAAGAAGGAGAAAATGGGAAAAGAGGGGGAGACGGCAGATAGAAGAGGGAAGGGGGGAGGAGGGGGGTCCCTTAGTGTTACACCAGCCTTAACATACTAACCTAAAGAGGCGTCAACCATATACGAAGCATATGTACTAGAGTAAGTAAATGTTAGCCAACATGACCAAATCTTACGGGCCAGGGGTGCCTGACCACGGAAGTCCATGGTCATGTCTTCCAAATGGTAGATACGATCAACCGCGCGCAGCCATTGAGGTATCGAGGGAACAGCTGACTGCTTCCAATATTTCGGAATTAAAGCTTTAGCTGCGTTTAAAAGGTGGGGGGTGATAGATTTACGGTACTGTGCAGGGTGGAGTTTGGTGTCGTGAAACAAAACCGACCACGGATCCATAGCAATCGGTGAACCCTGAATTAATTCAATTAGAGATAGTACAGTAGTCCAGAAGGGGCGGATCACGGGCCAGGACCACCAAATGTGTGCATGTGTGGCTCTGAGCCCGCATCTTCTCCAACATTCGGCCCGAAAGAGATGGCAACATCCTCTGTAACTTGGCAGGGGAGTAATGCCATCTAGTGAGAAGCTTATAGTTAGCTTCTGCCGCCCTAGCGGAAATTGCTGAACTATGAGACAGTTGAAGAATAACCTTCTCCTGTGTCGGGGAAAGAGTACACTTGAGGTCTAACTCCCACTGTTTCAGGAAAGATGGAGTGGGGCTGGGAAGTAATGCGTCTAAGGCTTTGTAGAACAAAGGAAGTTGAGTGCACATGCTCAGCATCATATCCAGAGGTTGTCTTTGGGAAATAAACCTATGAGTGCTGAGGAAGACACTTGACGCTGTGTCGGCATGCGTAGGGGAGAGGCCAGGATAGTGACAGCACCAGGTACCAGCATGGAGCTGGAAACCAGAGAGTGTCTGAAGGCTGCTTGCTTACACAAAAGTAATCTGCTCAGAAACAAAATGTATTTCTCTTACGTCCTCCGACAGTCGCCGCCTCTTCATATTCGTCACATATGGGGTATTAGACTTTGCTCCGAAGGAGTAGCTAGGCAACAGAATATGTTAACAATAAAGCTTTAACATATCCCACCCTCAAGGGGTGGTCCCCTCAGTCAATACCCTCCTACTTCCTGCAACCATATCTCAGTTTTAATGTCTAGCTTGTCAGGAGTGGCTGGCTCTCTCTGTGCTGGGACTTTTTGTCCCAGACTCTTTCTTCTTTTTAATATTTTATTTGAGTTTTTTCTCTACCTTTACTTAGCTGTTGTTTTTGTCAGCATTAGTTAGTTCTTCGGACGAAGAGGATCATGCGGACTGGGTCTCGGGCTGATCCCCCTGATCGCAGGTCGTGGGTCAGTGGCTTCCCAGTCTGCCATCGAGCGTTCAGCCAGGTAACGCTCCTGGCACGGTGAACGACCCATCCCTGTTCGGTGCAGGGATGTTTGGTGAGGTGGCTACCTCACCGGACGCTGTGCGGTTTCTTAACCGCCATTGTGTGCGTCTTGAATTGCGACTCTCCCTGCCTCATGTGCAGCGGCTTGTTCGCCTGTGCGGGTTCCCCACGCCATATGAGGTAAGTGTGTCTATGTGGGGACCTGTCTGTCTGGGGGGGGTCTCAGTCTGGGACTGTGTAACCTGCCTTTAAATCACACTGCTTGTCTCCCTATCTCTCGGCTGCATGCTGTGGGCTGCAAGGGGGGGGGGGAGCTGTATGACACTGTGTGTGTCAGGCTGGGCAGTGTGGGAAGCTGTGTGCTGTGGGGCATGTTTTTAATGGCATGTTGGGGCATATACAGCGATCGCTGCGGCGATCTAACATGTATCCATATAATGGGATGAAATTGTGTGTGTTTTTATGCACTGTGGAGCGGCGGTTTCGGCGCCAAACGACGCCATTTTACCGGCGCCCGCTCCGGCCGCATGGTTTACATGCACGGCGGCCATTTTCTTGTAGCCTCCATAGGCTTACATAGAGCGCCCTGGCAGCATCACTTCCTTTTTCCTGGAACACCGGTCGAGGCAGCAGCAGCAGCGGGGTCTCCTCAGGTTTTATCCTTCTATTCCTGTTGTCCATTGCCTGTATTCAGTCTGTATATTCCCTGTGGGGGTCTCATTGTGCCTGAGTGTGTGCGGTGGGCTGCGCTTACCGCGCTTGCTGAAAGGGGGCAGTTAACCCTTGGTTGTCTGGCGTACAGGGGCAATGGATTCTCAGGAGGGCAAGTTTCCCACAGTATTGGTGGAAAGCCAGAGGACCGCTGTTTCCCCCCCAGGGGGGGATTTAGCCACTATTGTGGCTGGCCTTGCTGCCCAGGTGCAAATGCTGGTGGCTGCTCAATCTACTAAACGGCCCAGAGTTGCTCTGTCCTCCGATTCTGAGGGTGAAGGTGATGGGGCTGTTCTGGCAGGGACCCCCCTATCGGGGTCCCGCTCCTCTCTTGATCTAGTGGGGTCTGAGGTGGAGGCTGAGGTTGAGGGGGTTGATAATTCTCCCCCTGGCTCGCCTGAAGAGCTTGCAATCATGGATGAGTTGATTGCTTCCATTAAGCAGACGCTACGTTTGCAGGACGAAGTGTGTTCCCCCGCTGCCTTGGCGGCTTATGGGACGCAGAGAAAACGCAGGACGCCGCAGGTTTTTCCCTGCAATGCTGATTTTCAGCGCGCTGTAAAGGATCAATGGCGCGATCTGCGCAAGCCTTTTGCGGTACCAAGTAAATTCAAGCTGCGTTATCCTTTCTCCCCTGCCACTGATGAACGGTGGTGTGTGCCTCCACCAGTAGATCATGCAATTGCGGTTTTGAACAAAGCCACTGCGATTTCTGCAGAGGGATCCCCTGTTTTCCGTGATGCCACGGATAGGAGACTGGAGTCTCTTGCCCGTCATACTTATTCTGTTACGGGTTCTATGCTTAAGGCTCTATTTGCTTCTCTCATGGCGGCCCAGGCGATCGCAAGTTGGACGCAGATGCTTAGGCGCGTCCTAGTGGCCGATTCGGCCTCGGCGGCGACCCTGGACATGGTGGATCAGATCCACCAGGGTGTCATGTATCTGTGTGATGCGGACCTGGACCTGATTCCGTTGGCTGCACGTGTGCACAGCGTGGCGGTGTTGTCTCGCCGCCTGGTTTGGTTGAAATGTTGGTCGGTGGACCAATCTTCACGTAAAACCTTAGCCAATCTGCCTTATGATGGGTCTCGCCTTTTTGGGGAGTCCCTGGATGTGTTGATTAAGGGGATCACCGGGGGTAAGAGCACTCTCTTGCCCCATTTCCCCAAGGCTAAGGGGGCTTCTGGGAAGAAGCATGCGAATTTTCGGCCCCCTCAGGGGTCCTTTCGTGCCTTTCGGCCGCACTACAAGGGCAAACCGTTCAAAGGCCAGGGCTCTCAGAAGAAACCCTGGTCTGGGAAACAGAAGTCCGGCCAATCCGGACCTGCGGCCCATAACAGTTCGGCCTGAAGGGGCGCCCTCACCCAGTTTTGGGGTGGGGGGACGCTTGCTCGGTTTTCTTCAGCCCTGGTTGGCCCGTGTGCGGGACAGATGGGTTCTGGAAATCGTTCGATCTGGTTACAAGATCGAGTTTCTCTCTCGGCCAGAGAGCAGATTTTTTCCCTCAAATCTACAACTGTCTCCAGAGCGCCTGCGGGATCTGCACCTGGCGGTGCGGGACCTGAGGGCTCAGGGAGTGGTGGTTCCGGTGCCTCATCGGGACAGATTTCGGGGGTTTTATTCCAATCTGTTCACCGTGCCCAGAAAGGAGGGCAAGGTTCGTCCGATTCTGGACTTGAAAGCTCTGAACCGCTCTGTGCGGGTTCGCAAGTTCCGCATGGAATCCCTGCGCTCGGTGGTGGCTGCCCTGGTTCCGGGGGAATTCATGGCCTCCATCGATTTGAAGGATGCGTATCTTCACATCCCCATATTCGAGGGTCATCAGAGATACCTTCGATTTGCCATTGCGGAGGATCACTACCAGTTCGTGGCGTTGCCCTTTGGGCTCGCCTCGGCTCCGCGGGTCTTCACCAAGGTGCTTGCACCGGTTCTGGCATTATTGAGGGCCCAGGGCATTTCTGTCCTGGGGTATCTGGACGACATTCTGATTCGGTCTGCGACCAGTCAGGGTCTGGAGAAGGACCTGTCTGCCACGATGCAAACTCTGCAGGAGTTCGGTTGGACGATAAATGTTTCAAGTCGACACTGAGTCCGTCGGTTCGTCTTCCCTATCTGGGAATGATACTGGACTCGGTGCAGGCGAAGGTCTTCCTGCCGAAAGACAAACTCAGGACTCTTCAGGAGGAAGTCAGGTCCCTCAGGGACGTTCCGAACTCGTCTCTGCGGACGTGTATGAGATGTCTGGGATTGATGGTCTCGGCTTTCGAGGCGATTCCTTTCGCGCAGTTTCACACGCGGGGTCTCCAGGCGGAGATCTTGTCCAAGTGGGACGGGCGACCTCAATCTCTGGATCTTCAGATCTCGTTGAGTCATCGCACCAGGGAAAACCTTCTGTGGTGGCTCCAGTCCCCGTTGGTGTCCGGGGGCAAGTCGTTTCGTCCGATCTCGTGGACGATAATCACCACGGATGCCAGCCTGTCGGGCTGGGGTGGTGTTCTGGGCGTTCTGTCCGCCCAGGGGACCTGGTCGGAGGGGGAGTCTTCCCTCCCGATCAACATTCTGGAATTGCGTGCGATAAGGCTCTGTCTTCATCGCTGGACGGACCGGCTGCAGGGCTGCCCGGCTCGGGTGCAGACGGACAATGCCACGGCGGTGGCCTACATCAACCACCAAGGGGGCACCAGGAGTGCCCGAGCGGCTCGAGAAGTGGCCGACATTCTGTCTTGGGCCGAGACTCATGTCCCGGCGATAACGGCGGTTCACATTCCGGGAGTGGAGAACTGGCAGGCGGACTATCTGAGTCGCCAGACCCTGGATCAGGGGGAATGGTCTCTCCATCCGGCTGTCTTCCAGATGTTATGCGCAAAGTGGGGTCTTCCAGATGTGGACCTGTTCGCGTCTCGCCTCAACTACAAGGTGAAGAGGTTCGTGGCAAGGACGCGCGACCCTCGGGCAGACGCGTCGGACGCGTTAGTGGCCCCGTGGCATCAGTACAGGCTGATGTACGCGTTTCCACCGATTCAGTTGCTGTCCCGGTTCCTTCGCAGGTTACACTCGGAACGCAGCACGGTGATTCTTGTGGCACCGGACTGGCCTCGCCGGTCCTGGTACGCAGACCTCGTGAATCTGGCGGTCGACGCCCCCTGGCGTCTGCCTCTTCGGGACGATCTACTGTCTCAAGGACCGATTTACCATCCTGCTTTACAGTCGCTGGCTTTGACGGCCTGGCTGTTGAGACCGAGGTCCTGAAGGAGAAGGGTCTCTCTCCAGAGGTTGTTCATACCTTGATCAACGCGAGGAAGTCTTCCTCGGGAAAGGTTTATTACCGTACTTGGAAGGCCTATTTTGCCTGGTGTGAGTCCAGGGGGTTTTCACCCCGCACGTACTCGGTTTCCCGTGTGCTGTCTTTCCTTCAGACGGGTGTCGATCAGCGTTTGGCGCTGGCTACGATAAAGGGTCAGGTGTCTGCGCTGGCCGTTCTGTTTCTACGTCCCGTGGCTTCCAACTCCTTGGTTGGCACTTTTATTCAGGGTGTGCGGCATCTGGTTCCTCCTAGGAGGGATCCTTTGCCCCCTTGGGACTTGAATCTAGTCCTATCTGTGTTACAACGTGCTCCTTTTGAACAGATCAGGGAGATCTCGTTGTCTATGTTGTCCAAAAAGGTCGCCTTTTTGGTGGCGATCACTTCGGCTCGCAGAGTGTCGGAACTGGCGGCTTTGTCCTGCAAGTCTCCGTACCTGGTTGTTCATTTGGATAAGGTGGTCTTGCGACCTAATCCTTCTTTTCTGCCGAAACGAGTTTCGGAATTCCATCTTAACGAGGATATTGTTTTGCCTTCGTTGTGCACGAAGCCTAAACATCCAAAGGAGGTGAGATTGCATTCTCTGGATGTTGTTCGGGCGATTAGGGTTTACCTTAAATCGACTGAGTCTTTTCGAAAGACGGACTCCTTGTTTGTTCTTCCAGAGGGTCCTCGGAAGGGCATGGCGGCTTCCGCCTCTACCATTGCCAAATGGATCAGGCAGACCATTGAACAGGCCTATGCCTTGCAGGGGAAGGTTCCCCCTGTGCCTGTGAAGGCGCACTCTACTAGATCTCTGAGTACGTCTTGGGCCTGTCGTCATGGGGCTTCTGTAGCCCAGGTGTGTAAGGCGGCGACTTGGTCGACCGTACACACTTTCACAAAATTCTACAAAGTATATGTTCAGGCATCGGCGGATGCTTCCTTTGGCCGCAAGGTTCTTAGTGCGGCTGTTCCCTAGGGTCCCTTGTTGGGGACTCCTGGCTGTTGGGATAAGTTTTGTATCCCCTGGTTTTTTGTCTTTTCCTGGGTTGTTGCTCCTGTTGAGCACTTATTTTTGCTGTTGCCCAGCTGGTTTCCTTCCTTTGGTAAGGTTCCTTTCTTTGATGTGGAGACTGCGTTGCCTTTCGGCGCGGATGCGTTTCCCACCCCTCATGTTTGCACTGCTTTGGGACGTCCCCATATGTGACGAATATGAAGAGGCGGCGACTGTCGGAGGACGTAAGAGAAAACGGAATTTTTGTAAAATCTTACCTGTAAAATTCCTTTCTCTGAGTCCTCCGACAGTCGCCGCCCCCGCCCCTTTTTGGGGTTTGAATGTATACTCTACTGCTATTCCACTAAAACTGAGATATGGTTGCAGGAAGTAGGAGGGTATTGACTGAGGGGACCACCCCTTGAGGGTGGGATATGTTAAAGCTTTATTGTTAACATATTCTGTTGCCTAGCTACTCCTTCGGAGCAAAGTCTAATACCCCATATGTGACGAATATGAAGAGGCGGCGACTGTCGGAGGACTCAGAGAAAGGAATTTTACAGGTAAGATTTTACAAAAATTCCGTTTTCTTTGCTTCAATAGTCTGAAGAAAGGGGGAGACAGACTCGTAGAGGTAATAAAGGGACCTTTTTGAATCGTATGAAGGTAGTATATCTTGAATTTTGTCACTTGCTACCGATGGAGTCGCCCTATTCCATCGGGTGACTCCCCCTACACACTTTACAGGGGTTTATATTTTCCTGCATTCATTCAAGGTTCCACCAAGGACTCAGGTTTAAGTTTCCAATCACCATAATTGAGACTATGATGGGTTTAATATACCCTTTATTTTACCCTATGTAGTCTGCATACTATGTTATATTTTTGTCTAATTTATTTTATAGGTGGCACAGGTAGGAACCTTTTTGGTTTATCCTCCATACCTGTCGGTTCTATTATATTCTTGCCCGACCCTGCCCATATACAGTCTTTTGGGAGCAATTTGGGTAAGACCATTGTAAAGCTATCTATGTCTAAGCAGGCACCTGAATAAACCGGTATATGGGATTTAAAGCCCTATACGATACCAACACATTTGAGATGCGTCTCGTTATTTTTTTCGAGACACATATTGTCATGGTTTTATCCTCATACAATTTCTTTTACTTTTAGATATTTAAGACATCAGCCTTGCAGTGTGGCCCTCCTCTTTGGCTACGCTCCCGTGTCTGCCCCGGGGGGGTCTTCCCCCTACCTTGTGGTCCGGATATTATACCATCCTGGTGACCGACCATATACCAGACAGGTGTGATAATTGATTACACTATTTTTTCATATTTGATTGATCTATTTCAGTGGACATGATTGTAAGAGATATTAAATGTCATATCATAACATGCTAGTATATGTACTAATGATATTATGAGATTCTTTCTTAATAATGTAAAAGATGGTTATACTCATGTTTTTTTCTCTTCTCTTCTTTCCACTTTAGTGTTCTTACCTAAATTTTGTGTAGAAAGTACCCCTTTTGTGTAAAAAAAAGACCCCTGAGGAAGCGGCTATTGCCGTGAAACATGTCGGGTTGAATCTGTGGGTATCTCCACTTTTCCGCACAGACATCAGTATTTAATGGTAAAGGGTAAATCATATCACGGTTTAGCCCTGTGTAGGATTTGTTGTACACAATATGGTCTATACTCTATGCATAAGAACATGGTCTATTATGGCTAATTGCGTTTTTTATTAATGTGTTTACACTATCTTTGTATCTGTTAATATACAGTATACAGTTTTTAATTGTCTTCTTTTTCTAATAAAATAAATAATTTGTTTGATATTTCATCTCTCTATTATCTCATATTTATCAGCACCCCTATTTGAAAGTCCCCCGCTTCATGAGCCCTACCCTTCTTCCCTCTTCTGCTTCAATAGTCTGGTGTGCTGGAAGCACCAGCAAAGAGTGAGTACCCTGAGTTTGTTTTGTTATTAAATTGTTTTAATAGGGTATAAGCACTATTGGTCTCTTTGTATATATGATATCTGGATGTCATAACCCCTATTGAGGAGATCACAGAGGAGATTGGGGAGCTGGATGTAGCCACTAGTAGGCTAAAAATCGTTTTTTGACCCTACTTAAGGGTGGTGGTTGCATTGCCCCAGGTGCGAATACTCCTGGTGAGGTGAAACACTAGCTTTGTGTACAGAAAAAGAAGTTGCACCAACACTGTCTATGGATTATCACTTGGAAATTTTGCGTACATTTATTTCATGTGCATGGACATTTTGATATATAGATGTATGGTGATTGCACTAGCTATATATATGTCGCTATATTTTTGCTATTTCGCATAATATTCGGTGTTTAAGTGTTTGATTATTTTTAGACACTTTTTTGTTTTTTATATATGTGATTTATACCAATAGATATATCTTTGATTGTAGAGGCTTTTTGAGCGCTAGTAGCTTGGCGTTATACTGTATTATGAATTGAGTAATTCTAGCACAGATTTGGGCTTGTGACCATTGTCAGCGGCTCAGCTCATTTATTTAGGGAAATGAGCAGCTCGCAGGATTACTACATTTTGAAAGCAAGAAAACTGTTGGGGAGATTTACTAAAACTTGAGCACCCAGAATCTGGTGCAGCTGTGCATGGCAGCCAGCTTTAAATGTCAGTTTGTTCAGCCTGGACGTTGATTCGTTACTGTGCACAGATTTTGCATGCTCCAGTTTTAGTAAATCTCCTCCCACTGAGTCAGCTGGGTTTTGGCTTTGTCTGTAAACATTTACTACCATTTCAAATAAAAACATTTCTTAAAATTAAAAAAAAAAACAATATATATATATATATATATATATATATGTAGCATCCTCCTAGATAGTTGCTAGGAAGGAGAATATAGTTTGCTCTGCCTGCTTAACAGGGGAGCAGCAGGCAAATCATAGTCTGCTTCATCTGCTTATCAGGGGAGCCTGATCAGTAATTATGCCTGTTGCGTGTGTCCATGTGTGATTCATCTGGGCTGAGGGAGTGTCCCCACTGTATCCAATAGGGGAGCCTGTTGGACAGTGGAGGAAACACAGCCAGTGACACACAGACTTTGTAACTATTCCAGTGGGTTGGCACAAACAGTGGTGCATCCTGGGATATGTTATAAAGCCAAGGGCACATGTGACGGGTGTCTGGTCAGGAAGTCAGGTCCCAGGAGGAGGGTGATGGCTGTCTCTCCTCCTGTCTGATGTGGAAGGTGGTCCAACCAACTTTAACACACCTGCTCCCCATTCACTCTTGAGACCTTGTAATACTAACGAGTCACATGACACCAGGGAGGAAAAATGGCTAATTGGGCCCAATTTGGGGGTGTGTACTCACTTTTGTTGACAGCAAATTTACACTGTTATACAAGCTGTACACTCACTGCTTTACATTGAAGCAAAGTGTAATTTCTACAGTGTTGTCACATGAAAAGATATAATAAAATATTTAAAAAAATGTGAGGGCTGTACTTACTTTTGTGAGATACTGTGTATATATATATATATATATATATATATATATATATATATATATATATATACATACACAATATGTGTGCGTGTGTGTGTGTGTGTTTGATATGTTTTGATGTCATCAGTTCATCAAGCTTTATTATACTGGTATAACCAGGGCTTTTTTTTCTCAGTAAATAGGAGCAGGTACTCCCTCCTTCTGAGCCACCCCTTGTATCCACCCCCTACCCACCTCTGAGCACCGTCCTTTAAATCCACCCCCTACCCATCTCCCAGTATCGTCCTGTTTAACCACTTGCCAACTACGCTATAGCCATATGACGGCTACAGCATAGCCTGCTAGTTCTTGGACGCCGTCATATGACAGCGTGCCATAATCTCGTTCGCCCGCTGCTGGGCACGGGCGGTGCACTCTATGACTGCTGTGCCCGGGGGAAAACAATGCTGATCACAGATTGAGGTAAAGTGTCAATCAGCGGTTATTTACCACACGATCAGCTGTGTCCAGCTGACAGCATGAGGAGAGAAGAGAGCCGATAAAAGCGTCTTTAAAAGGCACATGTACACTTGTAAAAAAGCTTGGAAAAATGGTACTGAAATAGGGCTTTTTTTTAGTGGAAACATAGGGGAACGGAGTTTCAGCACCATTACATAAATATGTAGCCTGGTCGCACGGCTAGTATTGTTCAGACTGTTGTTTGTTATTAAAGTTCTGCAAAGACAGTGACCTTTGAATTATTGGAGATATAGTTCCGGGAGGAGCCAGGACCATAGACCGCTATGCGAAAGGACTCTTCTCCCAGGGAGCGATGTGACTCGCGGAGCCTGCTGGGAGTGTCTTTTATAAAGGGGACGGGATCAACTTTCGCTCTCTTGCCTCGAGGACAGCATGCAGTGTAGAAGGGGAAGAGCTGCTGCGGATCGCAGAGGAGTAGGCTGGAGGCCTAGTAGTAGACACCAGAGCTGAGACGAGTGGTGTGTGTAGAAGAATCTCAATAGTGTGACCGAGTGGAAGGACGCCTGACAGGCCGAGAGAGAGTTGCTGAGCAGAGCAGGGCCTGGTTGCAGCATGGAGCGGAGCTCCCGGTATTGTGTGAGAGACATCCAGCATCTACATCTGCATTTATCACATATCTAGACTGAGTCAGGGCAGAACTGCTGAACTGTTTGAGTAGCAGGCCATACTGAGTTCTAAAATCTCCACTGGACACTGCAGTTATACATAGTGCGTGGTGAGCGAAAAAGGCCTTAAGCCCTTTTATAGTACCAGGTTGTTTGCCTATTGGAAAGCATCAAGATCTGTTACTCGTTCATCTTTGTGGATTACAATTACTAACTACCTTGAGGATTACAGTTATTGATCACCTTTACTTGGATTACAATTACTTTCCTTGGATTGCCTGAGGATTTCTTGCCGGTGAAGACTAGTGAGGCCTCAATCTCCAGGAGACTCTTGCAATTTAGTGTAAAGGGGGCCCCCGTTAGTACACAGAGAGCACTCTGATATGTAGTTAGTATTGTTATACTGTTTATTCTACAGTTATTCTCTAAGTACGGTTAACCTTAATCTGTGGTCACTCTACATCTACTTAAAAATCCAGTGTGTTTATATTATTACAATCAAATCAAAGAGCAGTAAACTTGATCTTTTATTGCAATCTCTTGTGGTCTTGATCATTTAACATGACCGAACGAATAGTGTCAGTTGGGTTGGAGCAGGTTCAGGGCAACCGAAGTGAAGAGGATACATCAGCATTAAGCCACTCCCCTGGGAGCAGGGCTACAAATATAAGTAATGGCAGTGGGTGGTAGGGTGTGCTGGAGAGTCTTTTGATCCTGGCTGCTGGGAAATATTTTGTTGCTGGAGGGGATCTATTTTTTGTGATGGTCTATTGTTGCTAGGGATGGTCTATTGCTTCTGGTGTGGGATCTATTTTTGCTGGGGGGAGGGCCTTATGTTGCTGGGGAGTCAGTTGTTTGGCTGGAATAAATATACTGTTGAGAGAGAGATCTGTTGTTACTGGCTGCTGGGAGATCTGTTGTTGCTGCCAGGGCTCTTTTGTTGCTTGAATTGTATTTTGTTTTGGAGGTCCATTGTTGCTAGGGGAATCTACTGTTTCTGGTGGGGAGTTTATTGCTACTGACTGCAGGGGGGATTTTTCTGCTTTTCTTTTTATCATAAATAAATTCCATACGGATTACTTATTACCACAAAATGATACTTGGCTCTGTATTCTCTAAAGGGGGGAAGTACTGGGAGATGGGTTGGTGGTGGAACCAAAGGACGGTGATTGGAGGTGGGTAGGGGATTGGAGACAAGAAATGACTCAGAAGGGGGGGAGTTCCTGCACCTATTCTCTGAGAAAAAAAGCATTGTACAGAAAGCATTTAAAATGTAAGTTACCTAAAGATCACAGCACCTTAACCACCTCCTTCCCAAGCCTATTTTGCTTCGCTCCTACAAAACATTTTATATTAGAAGAGACCCTATAGAAGAAAACGGTGTGTGTTGCAACTTTTTATGTCACGCTATTTGCACAGCGGTTTCTCAAACACATTCATGAAAAACTAAACAAAACATTAAAGTTATCCCGAATATTTTGTATAATGTGAAGGATGATTCTACACCGAGTAAATAGATACCTAACATGTCATGCTTTAAAATTGTGTCTGCCCGTGGAATGGCGGCAAACTACGGTGCTTAAAATTCTCCATAGGCGATGCTTTAAACGCCTTTACAGGTTACCAGTTTAGATTTGTACAGGAGGTCTGGTACTAGAATTATTGCTCTCGCTCGGACGTTCACAACAATACTTTACGTGTTTACATATGCCTGCGGGAGTAACGTATGCTTTCGCATTTGTGCGTAAGGACGGTGGGACGGGGGGCTTAAAAAAAAAATTTTTTAGACAAAATTGTTGGTTTTTTGATTTTTTTTTTTTTGTAAAAACTTTTTTACTATCACAAAGGATGAACAACATCCCTTGTGACAGCATGGGCTGTGACATGTCCTCCTTTGGAGAGATTTGGGGTCTGTTAGACCCCAAATCTTTCCTCTGGCCCCCCATGCAGTTGTTCAGACCTGAACAACTGAACGAATACTCGTCACTCCCAGTTTACAGAGAGAGGGGAACAACGTCAGTTCCATTCGCCGGCGGCTGAATCGCTCCCAGCCTCCGCGATGGGACCATAGAGCCCAGGAGAAGCGGTGGCAGGAAGGGGATGGGACCCCCTTCTGCCACCCGCAGAAGTGATCAATTGGCTAATTAGGCACTCAGGTGACTTCTGCCAAAAATAGAATCGCTGGCTGGAAAAAATGATACCAGAAGGATGCTTGTAGGTGCAGGCATCATCCCGGTAATACCAATGAATGAACCCCAAGGACGTAAGGGTACGTCCATTTGAGGGAAGTGGGGTAAAGTGATTGTAAACCTCAGAAATTAAATATGAACAAAGCATATCCTTCTATAGTGTATACTTGTCTCAATTAAGAGCATTAAGTGTGATTTCTTTCCTTTGATTCATTGCTCTGCTATCAGCATGAATCATGTCTGACAAAATTTCCTGACACCAAGAGTAAAATGGTGACAGGGGAGGAAGATCCAGCTGATTGAAAGCCTCGGCTCTGTTCCTGTGCTGTGGGGGGGGGGGGGTCACTTCCGTCTAATTAGCTCTCAGAGCTCCCTTTACTGAGCTGCAGAGTGTAATTTCAGCTCTCCACTCCCTTTCTTCTGACAGCTCAGACAAGCTTTATAAATTCTGGACTTGAGTGGATGTAGGGAAAAAGAAGACTGTAAACAGGTAACTTATGTTGGAGAATTGCTTTAATTTCTGTGTATCACCTGAAGTCAGTCACTTCACTGGGTATATGTGTAGCTGTCCATATATTATACAATTTTCTTGTTCAATTGCCTTTAGATTTACCTTCAACTATGTAGTACAAGGGCCTGCCTGATTGCATACAAAATTGAAAGTGTTTAGGTGTGACCTCATATTATATGGTTTTGGTAAATCTAAAGGAAAGTTGTAGAAGAAAATTGTATAATGTATGGCTAGCCTAAGGGTTTACAACCACTTTATGGATCAGTTCACACCAGAACTTGGTGTGGGAAACCCACACTCTGCCTATTTCTTGGACCGCATTCAAAACCCACTGCACTTGTGATCTGCAGGCAGTGTCAGTGTTAAATTAACAACACCCCAAATGCAGGTCGCAAACACAGTGCATTTGCCTGCACTGCATCGCATGGAACAGCGGTGCCATGCAATCCTGTTGCTGTATGCTTATGAACTAATACATGCATCTCTTTTGGTGTGGTCTGGTGGGATTTCAGCCTTTTCAAAAGAATGGGCTGAAATCACACTGCACCTGGATCGCATGTAAATTGCAGAGGAACACACAGCACATTTCTGTATGATTCCTGACGTGAACCGGTCCTAAATAAAGACTACAAGCAGAGCTTTAATGTTGTCTCCTTGTGAGGTTTCCTTGTGATCTGTCATTGACTACAGAAAAAGTTCAGTGTAGAAAAGCTTATCTCTTCTGTTCAGAGAATCATTTATAAAGTTCAAGCGCATAACCTACTATAACAAGCTTTTACAGTATTCCCCTAGTTAATCTTTTTGACTAATTCCAGGGACTTATTTCTCTTAGCGTTCAAAGCTGAATCATTGCATAATAAAGATTAGTATGCCAATTGTTGAGTTCAGTGTAATCATTAAGCAATAACTGAGCAATTCTTATCAGTAAAGAGCTAGAAAGAGATGTATGCAATACATATATGCATTGCGTACAGTGATAAATAAATATGTTTTTTAATACAGTATATATAGTATCTCACAAAAGTGAGTACACCCCTCACATTTTTGTAAATATTTATTATATATTTTCATGTGACAACACTAAAGAAATGACACTTTGATACAATGTAAAGTAGTGAGTGTACAGCTTGTATAACAGTGTAAATTTGCTGCCCCTCAAAATAACTCAACACACAGCCTTTAATGTCTAAACCGCTGGCAACAAAAGTGAGTACACCCCTAAGTGGAAATGTCCAAATTGGGCCCAAAGTGTCAATATTTTGTGTGGCCACCATTATTTCCAGCACTGCCTTAACCCTCTTGGGCATGGAGTTCAGCAGAGCTTCACAGGTTGCCACTGGAGTCCTCTTCCACTCCATGACGACATCACAGAGCTGGTGGATATTAAAGACCTTGCGCTCCTCCACCTTCCTTTTGAGGATGCCCCACAGATGCTCAATAGGCTTTATGTGTGGATACATGCTTGACCAGTCCATCACCTTTACCCTCAGCTTCTTTAGCAAGGCAGTGGTCGTCTTGGAGGTGTGTTTGGGGTCATTATCATGTTGCAATACTGCCCTGCGGCCCAGTCTCAGAAGGGAGGGGATCATGCTTTGCTTCAGCAGCCCCAGACCATGACACTCCCTCCACCATGCTTGATTGTAGGCAAGACACACTTGTACTCCTCACCTGGTTGCCGTCACACACGCCTAATCTAAACCAAATAAGTTTATCTTGGTCTCATCAGACCAAAGGACATGGTTCCAGTAATCCATGTCCTTAGTCATCTTGTCTTTAGCAAACTGTTTGCGGGCTTGCTTGTGCATCATCTTTAGAAGACGCTTCCTTCTGGGAAAACAGCCATGCAGAACAATTTGATGCAGTGTGCGGCATGTGGTCTGAGCACTGACAAGCTGACCCCCCACCCCTTCAACCTCTGCAGCAATGCTGGTATCAAGTACCTGATCAGAGGCCGAGGTGCTGAGAGGGCTTCCCTTGTGGCTAAGTGCAAGACACCACTGGAGGTGGAGACAGGGAGTGCTGTGCCCAAAGGAACAGGGGTCGCCGGCTGCGGCAGGCTCCTGTAAAGAGGTTATGGTATAAAACAGCTGCGCTATGCACCACTTATTAAAAATCAGCTGACACTCAATAATTCACATTGATCAACTAAATGAATAAATAAAAAAGCAGCTACACAAGAAATGACCCTGAAAAGTCATAAAACATGAACACACATAGATTTGTAGTGCTTAAAACCTAAGTAAAAAAGTCCTTAGTTTAAAAGGAACAGTCTTTAAGATCATCCAAGTGTTGGAGAACCACGTGCAAAATGGAAAAATATATGAGCAATCCTTTCCTTCCTTTAAAGGCCACGTGACACAAACCACCACCAAGATAGGTATTATAAATACCCTTACCGGATATCACCGTATGTTAGGCAATGAAATGGTATGGACCTCAAAACCATGGGATCAATCCTGATAGATATCCTGGGCACACTGAAGTTACAAGCACCGGAATCCTCTCACAATTGGGCTCAAAGATAAAATAAACCTCTCATGGTGCAGTATGCTTTTAAAAGTTTTAATACTCAAAATCAAAAGACATTGCACTCACATTTTTGCAGAGTAACAGCAGCGTTTGGAAGCGTGCATCCCGGGATGTTTCTAACCATAAAGATGGCCGCCGCCGTCGTCCACTGCACATGCGCCCGCCTCCGCCAATGGGAACGCCCGACGTACGTTTCGTCACACGGAATGACGTCGTCAGGGGCGTGGCCACACGGCGGAGGGACGCAGTATATGTAGGGACCAGACGAGGCGGATTGGCTGAGAATATTAACCGGAAATAGGGGGCTATGCGCTCCACCGACCGGAAATGTTTGTACAGAAACCCGGCAATAGCCAGTAGGCCGCTTAAAATTAATAAAGCATGCCGGGAAAAGAAGGGAATATAAATCCAAATGACCGCTTGTTATTAAAATAAAAACTTAATGGCCATAATTGATAATATAATTCAATAATAGACGCACATATACAGAGTCGAGACGGCGCCATCTAGTGGTCAAATAGAACATCCTCATGTCAGCAATCCATAACACTGCCATTTATCATCAGTACAGCAATTCAACACAATCAAAAAAGACAAATAACACGAAAAAAAGGCATGGAATATTAAAGTACAATAATCCCTAAAATACAGTGCAGCTAATAACATACAAATAATAAAACCTACATGAGTTTTAACCCCTCATAGTCAAATAAGAAGTAAAATTCATATTGAATATTAAAAAACAGGAAAAAGCCTTATGACAAAAAAGAAGATAATGAATGGGGGAATGGGTATATCAAGCGTTATTTATAAACGCATTCAAGTCCCACTCTACGTTAAGTCCATGGGGTGCATAGGCCTTAACACGATAAATCCAGGATGTTTCCAACCTGGAAACACCCCTCGTAAGATTGCTTCCCCGCCAATTCCCCACATATCTGTCTATTCCTAGGAAAAGCGTGCCCGCAGGGTTCCTATTGTGATGAGTATCATAGTGGCGGGAAACACTATGTTTAGGAAACCCATTGCAGATATTGGTAATGTGCTCATTGAGGCGGACCCTAAGCATCCTCGTGGTCCGCTCAATGTATTCCAGACCGCATGGGCACCTAATGAGGTACACCACGTGTGTGGAAGCACAGGTAATAAAGGTATTAATTTTATGTACCTCCTTCGTAAACCTGGCCTCAAATTCCTCACATTTTTTCCTGCCTCCCGTGTTAACCTTACATACGCTACAGCGCCTGCAAGGAAAAAACCCCACTTTATCTTGAAAAAAGGGTACCCTTTTGGGCGGGTTAATAACATTGGGGGCTATTTGTAACCTCAAGGGAGGTGCACCTCTGTATACTACCTGGGGTATGTGCGGCAAGACTGGACCCAGAACCCCATCATTCTTTAATATCGGCCAATGTTTTTTCAAAATCTGTTTGATAGAAAAATGCTGCGTGGAGAATGATGAAAAGAAAGCATGTGAAAAAGAGTCATCTGTCTGCTTAACTCTAGGTTGAAGCAACTCTTCCCTATCCTTTTGAGACGCCCTCAATATGGCAGAATCAAGGTCTTTCTCGGCATAACCTTTCTCCAAAAATGTTCTCTTTAAGGAGGATGCCTCTGTTAAAAAGTCCTCCTTTTTGGAGCAGTTGCGCCTGAGCCTCAGGAATTGACTGACAGGAACGGATTTCAGCCAAGCTGGATGATGACAGCTGGTATTGTCAATAAATCCGTTCCTGTCAATCTCCTTAAAGTATGTGGAGGTCATAATCTGACCCTCAATGATTTTGATGTTTAAATCCAAAAAGTGGATAGCGCTCTTACTCCACTCGAAGGTCAAAATGATCCCCCTATCATTCGTGTTCAATCTTGTCATGAAAGATTCAAGGGACGCAAAGTCACCATCCCATAGGAGGAGGATGTCATCGATGTACCGCCTCCAGAGAACCAACTCCGGCTGGGGAAGACCGCCAATGACATCCTCCTCCCACTTGGCCATGAATAAATTGGCCATACTTGGCGCAAACTTTGCTCCCATAGCCACTCCCTGACTCTGCCGATAGTAGGTATTGTCAAACCAGAAATAGTTCCGACTCATTGCGAAGTCGAGGAGTGTGGCAGGCTCCGGTGAAGAGGTAACTGCTGAGGTGGCAGGCACGTGGTGCATGCTGCAATTCAGGTTGCCTTGAAGGAGGAGGTAGCCAGGCGTGAGACAGGAGCAAGGTCAAGCCAAGGGGTCAAATACAGTTTATCAAGCAGTAGAGAAGTCCGAAGGAGCAAGCCAGGAGTCATACAGCAGACTGGAGCAGAGTAGGTAAACAAACCGGTGGTCGGAGCCAGGAGGAGAGACAAGACAGGTGAGGCAAGCCGGATCGGTAACAGGTAATCCAAATAAACAGGAACACAGGAACTCATAGGAAAGCTGAATTATGGGGAACATGGGGAAATATAGAATATCAAATTTCAGGAATTCTTGATGGCCAGAATCAGTTATGGTAAGAATAGGTACAGTCTCGTGAGTGACAGACCTGGATCGAGGAGTGGTACTGTCGGCCAACTGAAACTTGAGTTTAAGTTTTTTAGTTTGAAGAGGAATCCGGGAGTAATCCATGAAGCAACTACATGCCCCAGAGTCAATTATTGCCAGGAGTCGGACCTCCCCTTCCGCTACCTGTAGGGAAACATGGAGAACAAGATGAGCAAGGGAAGATCCAGAGACTTATTGATACATGGAGTTGTGTGGGGAAGACTTACTGGGCCTCACAGGGCAGTTGCGGAGAAAGTGTCTGGCCTCCCCACAGTAGAGGCAGAGGTTAGCCCGCCGGTGGTGGAGTCTCTCATCAGAGGTCAGGGCAGAACGAACCATGCCAATTTGCATAGGTTCTCCTTCAGAGGTGACCTGTGTGGAAGGCATAGGTGCAGGGGCAACTGGGACCTTGGGCAGCATCCAGGAAGGCTGGTAGGCGTCTGTCCAGTTGGATGGCGAGCTGAATGAGGCCTTCCAAATTGGCGGGGCTTTCTACTCGTGCCAGTTCATCTTTGAGGGACTCAGATAGGCCAAGTCGGCACTGGTACCTGAGGGCGATATCGTTCCACTCAGTATCCGCTGACCATTTGCAGAACTCCACTGTGTAGTCTTCAGCAGGGCGCCTCCCCTGCTGTAACGTATGGAGAGTGGCTTCTGCAGTGGCCCTGCCTTGCGGGTCATCATATAGTTGGGCCATAGCTTCAAAAAATGTGTCCAATGAATTGATGACAGGACTCTTTTGTTCCAACAGGTGATGAGCCCAGGACTGCGGTTCATCAGAGAGCAGAGAGATGACAAATCCCACTTTGACTGAGCCCTTGGTTGCAGAGCCAGGTAATGTGAACAGGCATTCTTGAAGGCCCTGAACTTCCTCTGATCGCTGGAAAAGCACTCTGGAGTGGGCACCCCGGGTTCAGGAGGAGGAGCCATCATTATAGGAGCGGGTGAGGGACACTCCGGAGTCAGCGAGGCTGAGACAGAACCTGCAGTAGGGGGAGCTGTAGTTGCGGAAGATACTGCCAAGTTCTGTAAACGACCCTCCAACTGGAAGTACCCGTCCTGTAGGTTGGTTACTGCTTGAGTGACGGCTGCAACCTGCTGGCACAGAGCCTCGAGCTGGGAAGCACCTCTGTCGGCCTCTGACATATTGGCTGAATAATACTATCAAGTACCTGATCAGAGGCCGAGGTGCTGAGAGGGCTTCCCTTGTGGCTAAGTACAAGGCACCCCTGGAGGTGGAGACAGGGAGTGCTGTGCCCAAAGGAACAGGGGTCGTCGGCTGTGGCAGGCTCCGGTGAAGAGGTGACTGCTGAGGTGGCAGGCACGTGCTGCAATGCAGGTTGCCTTGAAGGTGTCCGGAGGAGGTAGCCAGGCATGAGACAGGAGCGAGGTCAAAGTCAAGCCAAGGGGTCAAACACAGTTTATCAAGCAGTAGAGAAGTCAGAAGGAGCAAGCCAGGGGTCATACATGGGAACAGCAGACTGGAGCAAAGTAGGTAAACAAGCCGGTGGTCGGAGCCAGGAGGAGAGACAAGACAGGTGAGGCAAGCCAGGTCGGTTATGGGAAATCCAAGTAAACAGGAACACAGGAACTCACAGGAAAGCTGAAGATCATCCAGCAACTAATGGCGGGAGCAGGCTGGTTTAAATAGGCCACTGGGCACCAGCAATCATCACGTTTTGCATGTGCCTAGGCCAGTGATGGCGAACCTTGGCACCCCAGATGTTTCGGGACTACATTTCCCATGATGCTCCTGTACTCTGCAGTGTAGTTGAGCATCATGGGAAATGTAGTTCCAAAACATCTGGGGTGCCAAGGTTCGCCATCACTGGCCTAGGCATTTGCGCATGCGCACTAGCGCACGAATCTTCGCCAAGGATGTACATTCGCGCATGCGCCCTGGCGCATGAAACTTCTCCAAGGATGTGCGCCATGCACATGCGCCATAGCTCTCACGAACTTCTATGCGTCATTGCATTAGTCTGAAGAGTGTAGGCAACAGATCCAGTCATCTTGTGAGAAGATCCCTGAGAGCTGGCAGCACTCAAATGTCTATTTCCCAAAGACAAGCTCTGGAAATGAGGCTGAGCACATGCACTCAACTTCTTTGGTTGACCATGGCGAGGCCTGTTCTGAGTGGAACCTGTCCTGTTTAACCACTGTATGGTCTCCGCCACCATGCTGCAGCTCAGTTTCAGGGTTTTGGCAACCTTCTTATAGCCTAGGCCATCTTTATGTAGAACAACAATTCTTTTTTCAGATCCTCAGGGAGTTCTTTGCCATGAGGTGCCATGTTGAACTTCCAGTGACCAGTATGAGAGAGTGAGAGCAATAACACCAAATTTAACACACCTGCTCCCCATTCACACCTGAGACCTTGTAACACTAATGAGTCACATGACACCGGGGGAAAATGGCTAATCGGGGACCAATTTGGACGATTTCACTTAGGGGTGTATTCACTTTAGTTGCCAATGGTTTAGACAATAATGGCCTTCTCGTTCACATCAGTGCCTGACCTAACAAATGCGCTTCTTAAAGAATGGTCAAACATTCCCATTGACACACTCCAAAACCTTGTGGACAGCCTCCCCTGAAGACTTGAAGCTGTTATAGCTGCAGAGGGTGGGCAAACTCAATATTGAACCCTATGGACCAAGACTGGGATGCTTTTAAAGTTCATGTGCATGTAAAGGCAGGCGCCCCAGTACTTTTAAAAAACAAAGGGGTATTGGCGCAAACAGATAGCCAGTAATGCTCAGGCAGTCTTTAATGAGATGGAGAGGGCAGGAAAGTTCCAATAAAGTTCCAATGAGGGATCTGTACACTGAGATGGCTGCTGGCAGTGAAGAGAGAAGCGGCTCTGTCATCAAAACACAAGGGGAGAGAACCACAAGGGCCAATCTAAGTGTAGTATGAACACACTTTATTACAAGGTAAAAACAATGTTACTCACAAGAGTAGCGTGTAAACAGGCGTGAATAATGAATAAGATGGTCCTGGGCATCAGGCATCAAGGGGGTCCCTCTGGTACTTTTGACAATATAGTGTATATATATTTAAAATACAGTTGAGAATAATTTTTTTAAGCATCACAATATCTAGACAAAACAGAGCATGCTAAAACAGAAACATTATAATAAAACTGTAATATGTCAATCCTTATTTTTGCTAGCAGCCTTTTTGCACCACAATGTGAATACGTGTTTTACATAAAACAGAAACATTACTTTTAAATACTTGCTTTCTTAAAGTTATAAGATACAGCATGATATGTTGGATAACCCTGAGCAGATGCTGAATAATTACTAATGTCATATGACAAATAGAGCTACAACTTACGCTTGCTTTTTATATCTGATATTTTTGTGAAAACTGTATGTTTTCCATTAACAACGCTGCAAGAAATAACATATTTTGCAGAATAGCCAGATATAAAAAAATAAATAAAATGCTGCAGCAATACCAATATGCATTTCTTTTCATTTTGAAAAGTATTTATAGTAAATAATAATTTACAGTATGTAAAAGCAGCCAGTCCTATATCCTTAACCACCCCCCATCCGCGCTACAGCCTATATACGGCTGCAGCGCGGACTCGAATTTTCGGGAGGCCGTTTTTAAACGGCCTCCAGTGACACGCCCCCCCGCGCACTCCTGCGAGCGCTCATCGGGGAGAATCTGTGTCGGCCGTGTCCATCACAGATCGTGGTGAATGGCCAATCACAGCGGCCATTCACCACGTGATCAAGCCGTCCAATGAGAGATGATCTCATATGTAAACATATGAGATCATCTCTCATCGCCGGCGCTCCTTCCTCACACAGACACTGCAGTGTGAGGAAGGAGGGGGAGCCGACAGCCGCTGGGGACACAGAGACATGTAATCAGGGCACTGATCACCAGTGCCCTGATTACTGAAGGTAAAAAAACCACACACATTGCCCCCCCATCAGTGCCCACAGTGCCCCCATCAGTGCCCCCATCAATGCCCACAATCAGTGCCCATAGTGCTGCCAGTCAGTGACCATCAGTGCCTGCTCATCTAGGCACTGATTAGCACTGACTGGCAGCACTATGGGCACTGAGTGTGGGCACTGATGGTGCTGCCCATCAGTGCTCATCAGTGCCGCCCATCAGTGCTCATCAGTGCCACCCGTCAGTGTCCATCAGTGCCACCCGTTAGTGTCCATCAGTGCCGCCTATCAGTGCCCATCAGTGCCGCCCGTCAGTGCCACCTCTCAGTGCCAAGCAGTGCCACCTCTCAGTACCCAGCAGTGCCACCTCTCAGTGCCGCCTATCAGTGCCGCCTATCAGTGCCGCCTATCAATGCCGCCCATCAGTGCTCATCAGTGCGGCATATTAGTACCTCCTCATCAGTGCCCATAAGTGCCACCTCATCAGTGCCCATAAGTGCCACCTCATCAGTGCCCATAAGTGCAGCCTATCAGTGCCCATAAGTGCAGCCTATCAGTGCCCATCAGTGCCGCCTCATCAGCGCACATCAGTGAGGGAGAAAAAATTATTTTCAAAATTTACTCGCAGAAAGTAAGAAAAACTTTTTTTTTTTTTTTCAAAATTTTCTGTCTTTTTTCTTTTTTTTTGTAAAAAATAAAAAAACCCAGAGATGATTACATACCACCAAAAGAAAGCTCTGTTTGTGTGAAAAAAGTGATAAAAATTTCATATGGGTACAGTGTAGCATGACCGCGCAATTGTCATTCAAAGTGTGAGAGCGCTGAAAGCTGAAAATTGGCCTGGATGGGAAGGGTGTTTAAGTGCACAGAAGGCAAGTGGTTAAAAGCCCCAAATTAGTAGTGGGAATTTTACATTACTTTATATTCTTTAGTTTACCTTTTTCAAACTTATGGCTCACATTTACTGGTCACATTTGCTACAGTTATGTTGCAGCTAATGTACTTTTGGCAAATGTTACCATGTTAGGCCTAATAGTAGTAATGTCATAGTCAACCACAACAAGGCTCCTCTGCAAAGCTATCTGTGCACTTGAAAGGTCACACCCCCAGATCCTTCTTGCTTTTTTTTACGGAAGGCGAAGGGTTCCAGATTGCAAAGAAGACATATGTGCAGATGTGCATGCTTATATTAAACACAGGGGCTACGTTTATTACATAATATACCTAAATATTGACTTACTGTATATTTTGCATATGTAGCAATATTTCCAGGCATTGGGCCTGAGGTGGGTCTGCCATTGTTACCGGAAACACTTCCAACACATTTAAGTTGAAAACCCAAGTGTGAGAACTGAGACAATGACCATTCCGGCATCTTTGCTTTGTGTTGTTTATTTTATAATGGGTATGGGAGAAGGGAATGAGTGGGATACTCCTCTGGCTCAACTAGGTTTAACCACTTGCCGACTGCCGCACGACTATTTACTGCGGCGGTCAGCCCCTCACAGGCAAAGCGACTTAGTACTGCGTCGCTAGCCTGTGAGGGTCTCGGGAGCGAATGCACGCCGCCGGAGGCGCGCTCCCGCGCGTTCACGGTCCCCACCACGCGTGTGACCGGCGGACCCGATCGTCCGCCGGTCACTCGCGATCGTCAGTGGAGAGGGAGAAAGGCAGGCGGCTGATGTAAACAAGCCGCCTGTCATTCTCCCCTGTGTAGGAATAGTGATCATACGGTTCTACTATGTAGGACCGTTGATCACTGTTCCTACACCTCAAGCCACAGCCAATCACAGTTAGAATCACGCCCCTAGGGACACACATAACCCCTCCCTCTCAAAAAAGGTTAACACCTTCACTGCCAGTGTAATTTTACAGTAACAGTGCATATTTATAGCACTGATTACTGTAATAATGTCACTGGTAACCCCAAAAGTGTCAAAAATGTCAGTCAAGGGTCCGATCTGTCCGTCGCAGTACCGCAAAAAAAATCGCAGATCGCCGCCATTACGCGTTTAAAAAAAAACAACAAAAATTACAAAAATCTTTCCCTTTGTAAGTAAACGCGATAACTTTTGCGCAAACAAATCAAAATACGCTTTTTGTGATTTTTTTTACCAAACATATGTAGCATAAAACAAATTGTCCGAAAATGTTAAAAAAATTTGATTTTTACATTTTTTTGGGGGGGGAATTTCATATAAAAAAAATGTGAAAAATATTGTTATTTTTGCAAAATTGATGCTCTTTTTTTGTTTATAGCGCATGATCAAAAAATCGCACAGGTGATCAAATACCACCAAAAGAAAGCTCTGTTTGTGGGGAAAAAAAGGACGTCAAATTCGTTTAGGTACAGCGTCGCAGGACCGCGCAATTGTCCATTAAATTCACGCAGTGCTGAATCGCAAAATAGGCCCTGGTCAGGAAGGGGGTAAAATCTTCCAGGGCTTAAGTGGTTAACTGGGACACTGTACAGAAAAATGCCTGTTGGCGCTGTCCTGACGCCAGCTGAATAGAAGAAGATCCAGGACTGTAATGATCCTTGACTCTTGACACTCTCTGTCTAGCTCAAAAGTCCTGTGTATGACTCCCTCCAGCCCTTCACTGACTGAGGTGGCTGCTTGTAACTGCTTGTACTGCTGCAACCCTTAACACTGCACACTTGACTCTTCAGGGCCCAACCGCTGGCGCCCCCTCTACACTACCAGGGTCCTCTCACTAGGCAACCCCCTTAACACTTCAGGGTCCTTTCACTAGGCAACCCCCTTTACACTTTAGGGTCCTTTTACTAGGCAACCCCCTTTACACTTGCAGGCTCTAGGATCCCTGGGACCTTCACCAGAGTGGTCCCCTCTACACTAGGCAGACCCCAGGGGCAGTTCACAGTACTCAGGACCTTGGAAGGCTTTCCTGGAACTGAACCCCTCTTTCTCCACTGGTCCTCGGTACACCGGATCCTCTCTGCAGCTCAGCTCTCCCTTCTGGATACTCAGGCAGCCACCCAAGACACCCGATCCTTCTGACAGGAGGAGAGACAGCCGTACTCTCCCTCCTGGGACTCTGCTTCCCACCAAAGACGCTGTGTCATGCGTTCCCCTCACACTTATACCCACTCCCAGAATCCTCTGTGGCAGAATCTGCCTTCTGGGGGAGATACAAGCCCGAATGGGCCACTGATTGGATTTCCTCCACTGCCCAATGAGAATCCTCTCACAAAACCAGTGGGGAGACTCCACACTCAGTAACCACACCTGGGAGACATGACAGCCCAGCTGAAATCATGGCCCTGCTGTTAGGCAGCCAAGGCCCATTATACTTTTACCTAGCACCTACCTCTAGGGTGCTACACATATATAAGACAGTGAGGGCTCTACAGAGCACAGATAACTCTGCAGAGGAACCTTGTTGTGGTTCACTCTGCCATTACTACTATTAGACCAATATGGTAAATGATCTCAAATAAAAATTCAAGTGATTATTTAGTGTTTTTGTATACAGTACATTTTCTGCTAATGCCCAGGATGAAAATAGTAGAATTTCTAAATATTTTTCAGTCAATCACTTTTAGTTTGGCAGGACATTTCAACGCTGCTCTGTAGAGGGTTGCTGGGATCAACTTTTTATTATCTACTGATGTAATATTTGAGATATAGTGTAAAAATCCACAAAGAGTAGATCAGTAATAAATAAAGTAAATTAAATCCAAAAATATGGCATATGACTCTCTAAATATACACACATCATTACATCACTAATTGCCAATAAACAAATCATGGCAGTAACATGCTCTCTGACCGTACATTCACACTTATGCATTTTTTGGTGCGTTTTGCAGTTGTCAGAGACACACTACAGTCAATCTAACATGGTTTCCTATAGTACACATTCACATCTATGCGTTTTGCAGCCGGTGCATTTTTGGAAAGGGTCGGGGACTTTTTGCATGTAATAGACCTCAATGGAGTCGCATCAGAAACGCAAGTGTTGCATTTATGATGCGATTTTTGATGCTTTTTTCCCCCCCCCATTAAAAACACTGTATATAGCTGGTTGCTAAGGAGTGGGACAGAAGGCTGGGTGCCATGTCCTTAAAAACTGATGAGTCATCAGCTGTCAGCTGGGTTCCCCGCTGACAGCTAAATGAAAAAAAATAAGCCGGCAAAAAAAAGTGAAAAACAGTGTGGGGCCCCCCTCCAGGTCCATACAAGTGCCTTCAGGTCTGTTATTGATTTGGAGGGGACCCCCCCCCAAACATTTTTAAAAAATGGCATAGAGCCCCCCCCCCCCCCCAAAAAAAATCCATACCAGGCCCTTATCCGAGCATGCAGCCCGACAGGTCAGGAAAGGGAGGGGATGAGCAAGCGGCCTGCCCCAACCCCCCCCCCCCCTCCCCTCCTGTACCAAACCAGGCCGCATGCTCTTAACATGCGAGGGTGCTCTTGTTTACAAAAAGCAAGAGACTTTTTTTTATTAAAAATATAGCATGTCCACCGTCAAAGCTCCAATGTGTCTTCTTTCAGTCTTCCCCCTCTTGTGGTTTCTTTTCCCTCCGCTGTCTTCTCCCTCCAGTGGTTTCTGCTCCCTCTGGTTATGTCTTCTTCCTCCAACGCTGGCTGACCCTGTTGTGTCAGCTCCGCTGTCTTCCATTTCCTATATAGCCATGGGACTTGGCTATCCGGTGATGTCACCCATAGAACCCGCCCCTTGCACCAAAGTACCCCCCCCCTATGTCGACGGTATGTAGCCTGGTATAGTTCAGGAGGGGAGGGAGGTGCTCACTCATCCCCCTTTTTTCTGACCTGCAAGGCTGTATGCTCGAATAAGGGTCTGGCAAAGATTTGGGGGGGGGGGTCCCACACCATTTCCCATTTTTTTCAAAATTTTGGCGTGAGACGGTCCCCTCTAAATCCATACCAGACTCGAAGGGCCTGGTATGGACCTGTGGGGGACCCCATGTGTTTTTTTTTCAAAACTTTTTTTTTTGCCTCCAACTCTTTTTTCTTTTTTACATTCAGCTGTCAGCGGGGAACTCAGCTGAGAGCTGATGACCCAGCAACAAACTATATACAGTGTGCTTACAGTGTGTTTTAAAGAGGAAAAAAAAACGGAAAAACACAAAATGCATTAAAAAATGCATGCAAAAACGCATAAAAAAATGAGGGTTTGAAAACGCAACGTGCATCGTAAAGCGTGCCTAAAAAAGCGCATCAAACGCAGCCAACGTAGATGTAAACCCAGATTGAATGTCCCTTTGATATTACCAGATGCACACTACAAGTTTGGCTCAATACACTGAAACATTACCTAAGAATTAATGTTCTCGCTACATTGTGCTAATAATTGAAGTGTTACTTTTTTAGTTTTGGATACAGTGGAGAGGGATTAGAACACCTGTCAGTTTTTATTGCTGTCTGTGCCCCCGTTAGGGAGGTTCGTCCTCTCTATGTGTCCTCTTTACCATTATTATCGAAACTTAAAGTAAAGGAAAATTCCAAATTTTGGGTTGGCATCAGAACACTAACAAGGCCCCTTTCACACAGGCGGACCTTTCAGATCCGCCTGTCAGTTTTTTTGGCAGGTCTGAACGGTCACCCCATGCATCTCTATGGGACATCGGATGTCAGCGGAGACATGTCTGCTGACATCCGATCCGTCAAATCTGGACGGATGGAAACCCTATTTTCCATCTGTCCAGCGGATCGGATGAGAACGGACAGACGGTCCGTTCCCATCCGATTCCCCCATAGAGATGCATGGGGACCTGACAGCTGTGTCTCCGCACACAGCACGGAGAACAGCTGTCATCCTCCTGCTCAGCGGGGGATCGGCGGATCCACTGAGAAAAATGGAGTCCGTCCGATGGACTCCATGTGTGAAAGAGCCCTAAAGGAAAAATCTTCCAATGGGGAAAATAGTTCCGGTGACCCTGGTGGCATGCCAGGATTGTCTCACTTTCAATAGATTTCCTCTTGCTTCCCGTATGGCGCTATGGGACCAAAAGTGAAAGGAAATCTCCCTAATGGGACACAGATGGCAAAAAAACCTGATAGGGTTTATAATCCTCTCTTATTCTATCCAAAGCAGGAAAAAAAAGTTATGCCTTTAGTTACACTATAATATTGCCATCACCATGGTTGTTTCTAACCCTAGTTTGTCCTTTAGATATTATTTGATTGTCTTCCATCTTTCATTCCTTTGTTTTACATGACTCTAACCTCTACTGGTGCCATGGCCTCGTTTAAATGCCAGCTGCCCTGACCGCTGCATTTTGGTCCTGTAAGGAGCAGCTCCTGCCTCTGGACAGTAAAGTTGATCGAAGGGGCGATTCTTCAACTGTATCTTAACAGGATCTGACACTGGTTTAGAAAACTCTGACAGTTGCTTGGCTTGCCATTGCATTGTGGTGGTGGCGGTATGTGTACTGAAATGGAATACATAAGGACCAGTAGCTGTAAGAGCTGGAATAATGAGAGCAAACAGTGATGAGGAAGAATAAGTTGCCAGGAAGGCTTTAAAATGATCCAAAAGAATAAACAAACCTTGGAGTGCCTGGATTTTACAATCTTGCTTAGCTTCCTGACACTATAGTCAGCAGTATAGAGGTGTTGCAAATGATAGCAGGCTCCAAGGCCTAAGTGACTTGTCAAGGGTTAGCATACAGTTCATATAGGCAAAAGAAAAAGTAGACCCCACTGAACCACAAAGCCTAAAGAAAGGGGGGAAGCCTGGAGATGGATGCACAGCAGTAAGCGGAAGGCTGGACATGACTGGGGTTTGCAGGGAAGGTTGCTACCCAGTGGGGGTTAACTTTTTTAAGGAAGAATTAAAGCAGGTGATTGGTTTTTGGGAAGGTGGGGCAGGGTGGGGCAAGGTGGGGTTAGCAGGGGCTAGTTTAGGGTGGGACCAGGGGTCCGGTCAGTTGGAGACCAGACAGCAATAGGAGAACTTCTGTACCCCCCCCCTTGTCTATCGGTATGGCGGATTTGGACTCTATGCTGGCCCAGTTACGCAGCGCGGCCATGGCGAATGGTCCGCAATGGCTTCAGGCCAATATGGATGGATTACTACAGGGGTCGGGGCAGGTACCAGCTTCGCCTGCCCCAACTTTATCACGGCCTAGGAGGTCAAGGCCTCCTGAGCGCCTCAGCCCAGAAACGACCCCTAGGGTCCGCCGTCGCTTAGGGAGCCCCCCTAGGGACCCTTCGACCTCGGCTGTCAGTGGGAAGCCTCCTACAGGTACAGCGGGGGTCGGGAGGAATCCTCGACAAAGACGGGGCCCTGGCAAAGTGAGCGCAGCCCCCTCCAGCTCCGTTGCCCCCTCACCTGCAGCTCTGGAGCATCCGACTGGCTCCCCCCGGTGGTAGCGCGGTCCGGCGTGGGAGTGAAGTGCGGGGTCCGGGTGCGGGCCTTCTTCCGGGTACGGCCGTGGCCTCTCGTGGACGAAGCCGAGGCTCCAGGAGGGTCCCCTGCGTCCCATCGGTGGTTCCGGACCGGATCTCGGCGCCCGCCGCTGTCCCATTGCGGCGGGGCGTTCGGCGGGAAGAAGAGGAGGCGGGAACGAGTGGCGGTGCTCGGTCGGAGGCGCCCGTCTATGACGTCACGGGCATGCGACCTTCGGATGGAAGCCTGCTGAGGACAAGTGCTACAGCGTCGCAGGGCAGTGACGTCACCGCCCAGCGCCAGAACTACGGAGGCCGCTCTGTTCCCTGCAGAGTGGCAGCTCCCAGCGAAGGAGTCTTCAGCCTGTCCGGCTGCAGCGGTGGCTCTTCAGGGACTGGCCAGGTGTCCCACTCGGCGGAGGTGGAAGAGCGCTCTGAAGGGGAACTGTCGGCATCGGATGAAGAGGATACTCTGGACGTCGGGGCGGCTCCTCATTCGGGACACGGACGAACGGCTGAGCGGAGGCTTTCACCGGGTCAGCCAGGTAAGTCAGTGTCCTTTGCCTCTCCTTCCCTTCTGTTTACTTCTCCTTCTGTGCCTGCCTCTCCTCCTGTTGGGTCTTCTGTGGTATATTCCTCTGGTGTGTCTGCTCTGCCTGCTGTCCAGGCTCCATCTACGCTGTCTGCACTGCTTAGTTCGTCTTCTCTTCCAGCAAGGGGGCCCTCTTCGCCTGTTATTGGCGCGGGGGTCCTAGGTAGCGGTGGGGGGACGCATGTTTCAGGGGGTCTGGGTGCACAGGCAGTCCCGGACGGCATAGGGGGAGTGTCTTTGCTGCATACTCTTTTGTCCGGGTTTAAGGATTTGTTGTCCAGGTGCGAGCCGGCTTTAGCGGCTGCACCCGCGGGGGCGCCGATACATGCGTGGGCTGCTGCAACAGGGGGGGTTACAGAATCAGTGGGGTCGGCAGCGGGATGTTCTTCTGTTTCACGGCCGCTGGCGGAATCAACTGGATCAAAAGAGGTGAGTTCGGTGACGCCGGTACCAGCTCCTTCGGTCCAGGCCGCAGGTGGGTCGGCTGATGCAGTGGAGGTAAGTTCTGTGGTGCCGTCGTCTTCTCCTGGGGTGACGCCGGTGACAAAAGGGTCGGGTTCAGCAGATGGGGACAAGGAGCTTGTGCGCATGGCGGACTCTGCGAAGTGCGAAGTTTATGTCTGCTTCGAGGGACCTCTGGGCGCTCATTTGAAAACGGAAGTGAGGGAAAAAATTTGGCGTGGTGAGTATGTTGAGATTTTTTCTCTACTACCGTTAGAAAAATTCAACTTGGACAGGGTCAAGCCTGATGAATCAAAAAAGGAGGAGGAAGAAAAGCGCCGGTATCGTTTGATTCCGCGGTCGTTTACCAACTGGTTGCCGGCGTTCACAATTCTGGCCAGTGTAATTGGGGAAAAACATTCAGATCAGTGTTCCCCCCTATTTTGTTATTTGGATTCCATTGGGGAAGCTTATCGGGTCTACGGAGGTACGGCCTGGTTACGATACGACGAACATTTTCGTCAACGCAAGGCCGTCAGGCCATCTTTGCGCTGGGATCATAAGGACATCAGTCTTTGGATGCGCCTCATGACCCAGGCTAGATCCACTGGTCACCCCTTTCAGGGCAGGGTCGGGGGGGGGCGGCTTCCTCGCCTTCTCCGGCCGCAAACGTAAAGGCTTATGTTTGCAGTTTAACGAGGCCACTTGCAAGTTTGGAACCTCCTGTCGCTTCAAGCATGAGTGTTCCAACTGCGGCGGAAATCACTCGTCGGCACGATGCTTTAAGCATGGGGGAGCAAAACATGCCGACGCTGGTAAGAGGGCGGACGCCGGTGAAAGTGGAAAGGTTGGCCAGGTTCCTAAGTAGGTACCCTGATCGGGAAGCAGCCGCTCTTTTGCTGGGGGGGTTTTCGCAAGGCTTTCGCATTCCTTGTTCTTTGTCGGTGGTTCCTCGTCCCGGGGGCAATTTAAGTTCCGCTAGGGCGCATTCGTCGGTGGTCTCAGCGAAGCTTATGAAGGAAGTGAGGTTGGGCAGGATGGCGGGCCCTTTCTCGTCTCCGCCTTTGCCGAATCTGGTGCTTTCCCCTCTGGGTGTGGTTCCAAAAAAGGAACCTAATAAGTTTCGACTCATTCACCACCTGTCTTATCCCCCTGGGGGTTCGGTGAATGACGCTATAGCGGAAGACTTATGCTCGGTTTCATACGTTTCGTTCGATAAAGCGGTGGCCTGGGTGCGTCGTTTTGGGCGGGGGGCCCTTATGGCGAAAACTGACATTGAAGCTGCGTTTAGGTTGTTACCGGTGCACGCGGACAGCCTGCATCTTTTGGGTTGTGAATGGCAGGGTGGAATTTTCGTTGACCAATGTTTGCCTATGGGCTGCGCCATTTCTTGTTCGCTGTTTGAAACATTCAGTTCCTTTTTGGAATGGGTTGTTAGGGATGTTTCTGGGTTGTCTTCCATAATTCATTATTTAGACGATTTTCTGGTGATAGGTCCTCCGGGGGAGGTGATGTGTGCAACGCTTTTGGCTACGGTCCAACAGCTGTTTGATTATTTTGGAGTCCCATTAGCCCCTGACAAGACTGAGGGGCCGTGCACGGAACTGCGATTTCTGGGTATTGTCATTGATACGATGGCAATAGAATGCAGGCTTCCGGTCGACAAGCTATTGGACCTACGCGGAGTTATTGCAGGGACCTTGGACACACGAAAAATTCAGCTGCGTGCCCTGCAGTCTCTGCTGGGAAAATTGAATTTTGCCTGCCGCATCATGCCCATGGGGCGGGTGTTTTGCCGGAGGTTGGCGGCTGCCACGGCGGGAGTCAGGGCGCCGCATCATTACATTCGCCTATCAAAAGAGCATCGTGATGACTTGCGGGTTTGGGATTTGTTCTTGAGCTCCTTTAACGGCCGTTCGGTTTGGTTGGAAGCTCCGGTGTCGAACTTTGACCTGGAGCTGTTTACTGACGCGGCAGGCTCGGGGGGTTTTGCGGCCTATTTCCAGGGGCAATGGTGTGCGGGGGAATGGCCGGCCTCCTGGCGGGATTCTGACTTCATTCGTAACTTGGTTCTGTTGGAATTATTTCCCATTGTGTTGGCCATGGAGTTATGGGGTCAGGATTTCAAAAATAAGAGGGTCCGTTTTCATTGTGATAACCTGGGGGTAGTTCAGTCGATAAACAGCATTACTGCTTCTTCACCACCGGTTATTAGGTTGCTTCGCCACCTGGTGCTCAAATGTTTGCTTCTGAATTCTTTTTTCTATGCTGTGCATGTTCCGGGTGTTGACAATTCGGTGGCTGATGCTCTTTCTCGCTTCCAGTGGGACAGGTTTCGGAGGTTGGCACCGGATGCGGAGCAGCAAGGCCTGATGTGTCCCGGGGAGCTGTGGAACATCGTCTCGCCGCAGTAATGGATTTGGTTCGAGCGTCGGTTTGTCCTTCCACTTGGACGGCCTACGAAAGGGTGTGGGCGACATGGCATCAGATGGTGAGTGAGGTGGGGGGTCTTTCTGGTGATCGGGATCGGTTGTTCCTCCTCCTATATTTTGTGAGCCTGAATTTTGAACAGCGTGTGTCTATTTCTACGTTACGCCGCAAAATGGCGGCCTTGGCCTTCTACTTTCAGTTGTGGGGGGTTGCCGATGTAACCAAACATTTCCTTGTTCAAAAGGCCTTGAAGGGTTATGCGAGGGGTACTCGTTCGATTGATTCCAGGCGCCCGGTTTCCTTTGATGTGTTGTCCCGGTTGGTGGACTGCTTGCCGGGTGTGTGTTCTGCGGACCAGGAGGTGGAACTCTTCAGGACGGCGTTTATCTTGGCGTTCTTTGGAGCTTTTCGGATTAGCGAATTGGTGAGTATTTCCAGACGGGGGAATGGGGGATTGCAGTTGGGGGATGTTTGTTTGCATCCGGACAAGCTTCTAATCCGGATACAAAGGTCAAAAACGGACCAGCTGGGCCGAGGGGCTTGTGTTGAGCTAGGGGTGGTTCCTGGGTCCTCGCTTTGCCCCGTAGCTGCGGTGCGGCATTGGTTACAGGTGCGCTCCGCTCAACAGGGTCCTCTGTTTTTACGGGCTGATGGCACGGCCCTCTCACGTTTTCAATTTACGGCTGTCTTCCGGAAGTGCTTGGGGGCAGCCGGTTTTCAGGGGACGGATTTCTCCTCTCACTCTTTCCGCATTGGAGCCGCCACGGAAGCGGCTCGGTGGGGCCTTGGGGATCGGGCCCTTCGGAAAATTGGGCGTTAGGAGTCCAGGCGATTTCGCTCGTATGTCCGTCCGCATCTGTTGTGATGCGGCAGATGGGATCTGTTCTGTTCTGGTCGGGGCCCAGGGGAGGTCATTTAGTGAATGTTCGTTACGTGTATGCTGGTGTTTTTTCTTTGTTTTTCTCTGTGGGTTTTTGTGTATGTACTCAGGACGTATGTTGGTATGTACCCCTCCTTATGTTTTACAGGAGCCACGGAAGTCTTGGTCTGGATATTAGGACATTCTTATGTGGTCTGGGGTGCTCGGAGGGCAGCTGTTAGGCCAGAGGGGCGCCAATTGGGTTTCAGCAGGGAGGAGGTAAAGGTTAGATGGATCGGGGTCTCAGGCATGCTGTGGTCCCGTGTCCTCCCTGAAGTCCATCGTTGCGCCCGTCTTGAGCGGCCGCCCGACATACTTTTGTTGCATGCGGGCGGCAATGATCTGGGCCTCCGTTCCTCCAGGGAGCTGTTTAGGGATGTCAAACTGGACTTCCTGAGGCTGCGGACGCTTTTTCCGCGGACTGTGGTGGTGTGGTCGGACATTGTCGCCCGCACTTCTTGGCGCCTGGCTCGTTCGGTGACTAGCCTGAACAAAGCCAGGATTAAGGTGAATAAGGCGGTGGCCAAGTTTGTTGTGCGTAACGGGGGACTGGCGGTCCGGCATCTTGAGCTGGAGCAGGACCCGGCCCTTTATCTTAGAGGTGACGGGGTTCATTTGAACGCGGTGGGCATCGACCTGTGGACTTTAGGTCTGCAGGAAGGTATTCAGAGGGCGCTGTGGGTTTGGAGGGCTACACGGCCATAAGGGGTCATGCCCGTGTGCTGTGGCTGGGGTTTTAGGGTCTTGGAGGGCTGTGACTACTTGGAAAGGGAATATGGAGGGGTAGGGCCCATCTTAGGTATGGGTGGACCTACCCCTGGCAACGTCAGTAGGCGGTATCAAGGGATCCCAATGGTTCATAGTCCTTGAGCTGGTGCAGTGGCGGCTGAGGGCCTGGAGGTCTATTGGGGTCAGGGATACAGCCAGGGGGGAAGTCAAGTTGCCTTCCAAGATCCTAAATGGTCATTCGCTTTTAAATTTTGGTATTGGATTGTTTTTGTTGAATAATGGTAATTCTTTGCTAGCTAGTGTTTTACTAGTTAGTTCTAATAAAGTTGGCTGCTATGGCCTTTTAAACCCAAAAAAATGACTGTAGTGTCCTTTTTTCTTTAGACAAGTAAAGGGGGGGTTTGTTGGTAAGTTTGGGTTGTATGGGGCAAGGAGCAGCCGCAGCGTCGGCAATACCACAGTCAAGGGGGGAAGCCTGGAGATGGATGCACAGCAGTAAGCGGAAGGCTGAACATGACTGGGGTTTGCAGGGAAGGTTGCTACCCAGTGGGGGTTAACTTTTTTAAGGAAGAATTAAAGCAGGTGATTGGTTTTTGGGAAGGTGGGGCAGGGTGGGGCAAGGTGGGGTTAGCAGGGGCTAGTTTAGGGTGGGACCAGGGGTCCGGTCAGTTGGAGACCAGACAGCAATAGGAGAACTTCTCCCGCCCGCCCATCCCTTTGTCATTTCGGAGTGTGCAAAAAATAAAAAAAAAATAAAAAAAGGATATGGTTATACTCAGTTAAAAAAAAAAAAAAAAAGGAAAATACAAAAAAAAAAAAAAATAAAAAAATAACTTATCGAACAAACAAGTTTAGAAAACATGGCAAACAAAAAAAAAAAATAAATAAAATTAACTTAATTTTTTACTGATGATGGAATTTGTAATATTTCTTGGCTGCGTTTGTTGTATGATGAACGTTGCACGCATACTGCGAATGTCAATTTGTGTTTCGGATTTTGCTGTTCATCTAGGTTTTAGCTGGGGCACGGTTCGTGTGTTTTTCTTTGTCATGGCAGTGGCTGGGGTTTTAGGGTCTTGGAGGGCTGTGACTACTTGGAAAGGGAATATGGAGGGGTAGGGCCCATCTTAGGTATGGGTGGACCTACCCCTGGCAACGTCAGTAGGCGGTATCAAGGGATCCCAATGGTTCATAGTCCTTGAGCTGGTGCAGTGGCGGCTGAGGGCCTGGAGGTCTATTGGGGTCAGGGATACAGCCAGGGGGGAAGTCAAGTTGCCTTCCAAGATCCTAAATGGTCATTCACTTTTAAATTTTGGTATTGGATTGTTTTTGTTGAATAATGGTAATTCTTTGCTAGCTAGTGTTTTACTAGTTAGTTCTAATAAAGTTGGCTGCTATGGCCTTTTAAACCCAAAAAAATGACTGTAGTGTCCTTTTTTCTTTAGACAAGTAAAGGGGGGGTCTGTTGGTAAGTTTGGGTTGTATGGGGCAAGGAGCAGCCGCAGCGTCGGCAATACCACAGTCATGTTTACTACAGTATTCCCCAGGAACTCCTATAGGAAAGTATTGGTTTATGCTGTTTGATGTTCTTATTTGTGGCCTGACTCACTGACATAGCCGATGTGTGGGAGGAAGCAGGGAACCAGTTTGGTAGGCAACAGCAAACATTTTAAGGCCTAACTCCATGTTTTTCTTTAGTTTTAAAAAGAGTGGGGAAGAGTGGAGTTTTCTTTTTCATCTGTACACCTTTTGAGAAGATTTCCCCATTCATTCTGTCACTGTAATGACAGTTAAATAGGGATATAGTTGTCACCAGGATAGGAAAGCACAGACAGTTCCCCACTCTATTAAAAATGTTTTTGTTTCTGTTCCCATTGGAAAGATTTCCCATATCTTCATAGGCATGCGCACAGGGTGTGCCAGGTGTGCCTGGGCACACCCTAATCACCCCTTGTTATACAGATTCCCCCAGTTTAGACCCCTAATATTTCACCAAAGCTCCCTAACTAGGCTAACAAAAAAAATAAAATTGTAAAAAAAGAGTAAAAAAATAACAATAAAACTACATACACCGATTTCTAACCTACTGACACCATCAGTATATACACCTGGATATGTGTTTGAGCTTTGGGGTGCACACCCTAATGCTATAGGCTGCGCACACCTATGCATATCTTCCATTCCTGACAGCAGGAACTTTTCCTAACAGGGACAGAAACATGATATGAATAAAAATATGATCCCGACTTTAACCCTTTCTTGATCTATCCAAAACTAAAACAAAGGAACTCAAAGAACCAGAAATAACTTTTTCTAACGTAGGCACTACTGTGATACACATCCTAGAATGTTTACTGTATCTCAGACTTGCTTAACCTCCTAGGCGGTAATCCCGAGCGTGACTCGGGGTTGATTTTTCATATCAGGAGCGGTAACCCCGAGTCACGCTCGGGGTGGATTGCAGAGAGCGCAGCGGTGTTCTCTTACCTTATCCTGGCGATCCAGCGATGATCTCTCATTGCTGAGATCGCCAGCCTAGACTCCCGCCGCTCCTCCGTCCCTCCGTCGGTCTGATCACTTCCTAGTTCCGTTCCCTGCAGCAGCAATGTTGCATGGGAGCGGAACTAGGGAGGGAAATTAAAAAAAAAAAAAAAAACGTTGCACAAAACACATTTTATATTATATATATATATATATATATATATATATATATATATGCACATATATATATATATATATATATATATATATATATGCATATATATATATATATATATATATATATGTGCGCATATATATATATATAAATATACCGGTATATATATATGTATATATATATACCGGTATATATATATATGTATATATATATATATATATATGCATACACACACATATATATATATATAAAATTATATTAGTGATTCAATTATAATTCATGCGTTATATATTATATATATATATATATATATATATATACACACATATATCTATATATAATATATAATGCATGAATTATAATCTAATCAATAATATAATTTTATTATATATATTATATATTAAATAATAAAATAATATTATTGATTCGATTATAATTCACGTGTTTGTGTTTCAAATTTATCACATCTGGGATGTCTACTAGAGTCTTGTTTTGGTCAGGTTTAAGTCAGTAATTACTAAGAATTGTAGGCCTATAATACATAACGCCAAATTTCCATGAAAACAATTGTACCGCTTTTGGTATGTAATTCCTGACATAATCATACCGCCAGGGAGGTTAACCTGGAATAAAATCCACTGCCAATAAATGTTAACAGACAGTGCAGGCTTGTGCATAGAAATTTCACCCTGCCACAGCAAATAGGTGACAGCAAAGGAGCCCTGTCTGGGAAAGGACAAATGGCAGCAATCCCTCAGAAGTGAGCAGGAATGTCTATACCACATTTGTCAAACACAAGTCCCTCCAGGCCATTTCATGTGGCCCACGCACCTCTCCTGAAGCTGCAGCAACCCCTTTGTTTCTACCTCCACTTTGTCTCAGCTGTCAGCAGCAGAGAGGAGGACAGAACTCCTCCACCAGATCCTGTGCTTCTTGGTTCAGCCGCGGAGCAGCTCATCTCTGCCCCCCTCTTCTCCGTCTCATCAATCGGAAGCAGAGAGGAGGACAGAACTCCACATTACAGATCCTGCACCTTTCTTTTCAGCTGAAGCACCCTGCCTCCCTTGGTCTCGGCAATCAGCAGACTCCAGCCCTCCTCTGGTCCTACTACCTAAGGGTGGTTCACTATGACGTAAGGGAGGGTGGGGGACTCTTGACTATTGATGGAGGGGTTGACATCTGATGTAAGGGAGGGTAGGTTGCTCTGGACATCTAGTCTTACAGATAGGATACAACTGGCCCTTTGACAGCAACCATAATGCTGATGCGGCCCACAATGAAATTAAGTTTGACACCCCTGGTCTACACTATCTAAGCAGCAAAGTCTACACCAGTGTTTCTCAACTCCGGTCCTCAGGGCACACTAATATACCAGGTTTGCAAGAAAACTGAAATACATCACAGGTGATATAATTTGCTGCTCAGTGATTGCAGTATTCTAATCTGCTTCTCCCCAAGGTAATACCTGAAATCTGGCCTGTTAGTGTGCCTGGGACAAGAGTTGAGAAACACTGGTCTACACTATCTAAGCAAAAAAGCCTAAACTATCTACTGCTGGTTGCAAAAAAAGCTCACACATTACATTATTCCCATGTTATCTATACAGTAAACTGAGGAGTATTTCTTACCTAGAAATCAACCCCCCTATATGCCTATGATTTCCTAAAAAAAAAAGCCTATCTCACTTAATAACAGTAATTTAAAACTTGAACCTGTGATGAATATATGTGACATGCAAACAAATGTACAATTCCTTTAATACTTTTTTAATAAATTAATCTCACATAAACAAAACTTCATCTTGGTGCTTTTTGTTTACATTACACAATAATCTACTCTCCCATAGTCATAAATTGCTTTCATGATTGTCAAAAACACATGTTCACACCCAACTTCAACAGCCGTTACAAAGCTTTTAATATCCCCCCAAAAAAATAAAATTAAAATTTTTATATATACCTGGATGGCTCTTCAGGTTATCATGGTCGATGAAAAGTTTAATGCGGCGTACCAACCCTCTGGACAGAATATTGGACCCCGTAAGGCTTCGATGTAACTCTATGAGAATGCAGGACGGTGAACACTAAGTGCACTTTGAACTCTAAACCTGACTGATATGTTGAGTGTAGAATTATTACCTAGCACAGGTAATAAAACACACATCTTCGTCTAAGCTATGTTCAATAATAAGCAGGAGGCAAGTCAAGATTAGCAATGAAAGCCCTAAAACCTCATCAATGGTAGTACATGGAACAAAGACCCAAACCTTCCTCATCCATAACTTCTCAAGTAGGTCAGTCTGCAATGTACCATGTTAGACCTTTTTTTTATACTTCTGAACACAGCTCTATTTTTAGTCAGTGTGTCCATGCTCATTGTGGTGTTTAGATTTGTATTACAAACTGGGAACACACGTGCCAAATGTCGGAAAACATTGGCGTGTTAAAAAAAAAAACAACAGCCAACATTCGGCCCGTTTGTATGTTGGTCTGTCTGACAGAAGGCAGCCGAATGGCCGACCGACTCTTGATCAGCACACTCAGGCAACCGTAGAGAAAGCTGATTGGAGTGTTCTGGCTGAGGGGGGCGGGGGCGTCCCCCTGTCAGAACACAAAGGATTGCTGCACTAATGTCGGATCATTAGTACAGCGTCTCTGTCTGGAGCTGACAGTTTTTTGTAGTGTGTAGTGTACTGTTTAACAGGTTTTAGAGCAGCATTTATGGGCCTTAAAAAGAAATGCCTCAACCTGCATTTAGAGGGGCAGTTACTGACAAACGTTACACACATAAACCGACATGAATGCCTTCTAGTTGCTAGAATAAATTAATATCCTAGTCAACAGAATAACAGAATATACACTGTCCCTTCTATTTCTGTATATGGATGGTGGCACTGTAATTATTTTAAGTAAAAAAAGTACCCTTTTCCTAATCGATATACAGCTATCAGATGACCCAGATTTTTCCCAGCCTGTCTGCAAGGAAACATAAGCAGAAAAAGGAGGTTCTAGTCCTGCTGATCACATGTTCAAAATAAAAAAACAGCCTTTGGAATACAGAGTAAAAATAAATAATCAATATCAATAAACTGTTTGAAAATTGCTATACAAATATATATTGAAATCAAATCTTTATTATTTTTTGGCAATAACATTGTGTGAGCGGATTTTTGCCAGTCACAGGCTGTGTCACACCCCTCCAGCCTGTGACTTAGAATAAGAGAGAGGTAAAGCATCCATCAATCTACATGTAATATCCCACCCCTATTGTGGTTAGCTGGTTAGTAGTCAAACAAAAATAACCGTGAGGTTGGCCCAAGCCCCAAAGGGTAAATATATCACAAAGTAGAGAAAGTATGGGTTAGTCGTCATGGAGGAGGCGGGAGGGTGTTGGCTGTCAATTACCACTGTGTATACGCCCACATGTGTGACTCTATAGCCACATGGGCTGCTCAAATGTGATAGGGACAAAATGCTCAGCATAGAAACTCACTGAAAACTGAGCATGTGCAGAGTTGCCACCGCAGCTGCAAAATCCCTAGCTGAATTGGGGACATAAACAGAAGGTGCACATAGAGAGCAGGCAGGATATTTGCAGAATACAGAAAAATAATCTTATAGTGATCGAGTGAGTATGAACAGCATGGAATTCAGCATTTATTGATAGTTTTTTCTGATGTGGCTTTAGTGTCACTTTAACCACTTAAGCCCCGGAGGATTTGGCTGCTAAACGACCAGAGGGCATTTTGCGATTCGGCACTGCGTGACTTTAACGGACAATTGCGCGGTCGTGCGACGCTGTACCAAAACAAATTTGGCGTCCTTTTTTTCCCACAAACAGAGCTTTCTTTTGGTGGTATTTGATCACCTGTGCGATTTTTTGATCACGCGCTATAAACAAAAAAAGAGCGTAAATTTTGCAAAAATAGCAATATTTTTCCCTTTTTTTTATATGAAATTCCCCCCAAAAAAAATGTAAAAATCAAAATTTTTTAATATTTTCGGCCAATTTGTTTTATGCTACCTATGTTTGGTAAAAAAAATCGCAAAAAGCGTATTTTGATTGGTTTGCGCAAAAGTTATTGCGTTTACTAACAAAGGGAAAGATTTTTGTCATTTTTGTTGTTTTTTTTTTTAACGCGTAATGGCGGCTATCTGCGATTTTTTTTGCGGTACTGCGACATTGCGGCGGACAGATCGGACCCTTGACTGACATTTTTGACACTTTTGGGGTTACCAGTGACATTTCTACAGTAATCAGTGCTATACATATGCACTGTTACTGTAAAAATGCACTGGTAGTGAAGGGGTTAACTTTATTTGAGAGGGAGGGGCTGTGTGTGTCCCTAGGGGCGTGATTCTAACTGTGATTGGCTGTGGCTTCAACTGTATGCAGAGTGATCAATGGATCTACATAGTAGATCCATGTGATCAGCTTTCATACAGAGAGGAGAATGACAGGCAGCTTGTTTACACAAGCTGCCTGACTATCTCCCTCTCCCCCGCCGATCGCAGAGTGGCCGGCGGCGATCGGGTCCGCCGGTCACGCGCGCGGGGGGGTCCGTGACCACGCGGGAGCGGGAGCGCGCCTCCGGCGGCGCGCGCTCGCTCCCTAAACCCTCACAGGCGAGCGACGTAGACCTACGTCACTTTGCCTGTGAGGGGCTGACCGCCCACGTAGATAGTCGTGCGGCGGTCGGCAAGTGGTTAATCAGGATCAACAAGAGTTTTGCCTTTAGAAGGTCAAAAGATACTGTAGGGGACTTCCATGCTCTGGCAATAGTAATTCTTGCCGCTATAAAGATGGATACTATCAAATGTTGCATAGGCCTCGGGGTTCGCTGCACAGGGAGCAAGCAGCATCTGCTGTGGAGACTTAGTTAGGTTCATCCCTGTAAGAGAGTAGATGAAATTAAATGTGCAGATCCAAAATCTACGGACCCTTGAGCACCTCCACCAAACATAGAAAGCTGTACCCACATGACCACAGCCTCTGAAACATGCGGGGATACTCAAGGCACCCACTGGGCCACATGGCAGGGACCAAGTACCATCTTCACAGTACCTCATAATTGGCTTTGATGAAGGAAGTTTTAGCATTACCCTAAGCCAGCTTAGACCATCCAACATTGTAGGTTTCTCCCACCCAAGTCCCTTTCCCATCTTTCCATGTAAGCGAGGCTTAGTGTCGGTAGAGGATAAAATGCCATAAAGTGTAGAAATATAGCCAGAGTGCTTCTCAATGCCCTTACAACGATATTCCACAGGTGTAGTTGTGGAGAGGTCAGAGGCCCTTTTTAGGGAGTTTATGAAGTGTGCTATCTGAGCATAGTGGTAATATTCTGTTGGCGGTAAATAATATTTCTATTTTTAAAATCACATTGATAAAACACCACTGCGATCATGAAAGTCCACGATATGTAAAAACCATTATTAGTCCACCATAAAAAGTGTTGGTGAGTGAGGCCTCGGGTGAGTTTCGGATTCTCTAACCGAAGGGCAAAGAGAGTATGAGCCGACTTAAATTTGTATTTTGTTGAAAATCTGTCCCACAAGCCCAAGGAGAAAGTGAGCATGAGGCAAAGGATCATGGGACAATCCTCAGACTGTAGCCATAACAAGTGGTTGATTGGGCTCCTGGTTAAGATAGATGTTTCCAGCTGCATCCAAATCGGATGACTGTGTTGAGTATGAAACATAATCGATGAAGACAATTGGGCAGCCTGGAAATATTTAAGCAGGTCTGAGACACCCAGTCCTCCTCCAGCCTAGGGGTATAGAGGGAGTGTTTATTCATCTAAGGCCTCTTATCACCCCAAATGTAATGATGCATCATTATCTGTTGGAACTTCTTAAGGTCTGACATATTAGAAGACATAGGAAGTATACGAAAAAAATACACCAACTGTGGTAAGACGGTCATCTTAAAAGTGGTTGTAAACCCCAGTCATAAAATTTGAACAAAGCACATACTCAATATCTGTAGTGTTTACTTGTCTCTCTCTCTAAAGCTGTAAGTGCTGTTTCTTTCTGGTGCTTTGTTCCTCTGTTATCAGCATAAGTCACTTCTGAGAAGTTTTCCCAACACATGAGATAAAATTTGTGACTGGGAGAGAGATAAGCACACAGCTTGTCTATTTAGAATATAGCTCTGCATGTTCCTCCGTTCCTCTGCCTTTGTGGGGAGAGGTATGTAACTTTCTTTCAATCAGCTCTCACACAGTGTATAAGAGCAGTAAGCGCAACTCTCCACCCATTTCTCTGTACTCCTCACAGATGCAGAAGGATTTTTATCACAGTTGTGCTCTTTTGAAAGGTTGTAGAAAAGAGAAGACTGCAGATAAACAAGTATAAGTTATATAGGAGGATTTGCTTCATCTCTGTGTATCACCTGAGGCACACTTCACTGGGTATACGAGAGGGTTTACAACCACTTTAAGTGAGTGCAGCCTACCAAACTAGGATAGAGGGGTTGGTTTAGCCCATCTATTCAGGTCAGCAGTAAGTGTTTTGTAGAGCAGAGGGTAATTTCTTTGGTACAGAATTTGAAGTGTCGGGGTCAAACAGATGCCCAAATTTGGAAGGCCAGCAGGATGCCATGTAATTGGAAAGGTATTTTGAAAGGCTTGGACAGTACGCTGTTCCAAGGATATGTTCATAGCCTGTGAATTGGCATGATTTACTCTGATTCCAGAAATGAAGGAAAAAAATTGTAAATCTGAATAGAGATTAGGGATTGTCTCTATATGCGGACAATGCATTACTGTATTTTAATGATGCTTGCCCATCGCTCCTGTCTGCCCTGCTGATCTTGGATACCTTTGGTACCTTCTCGGGGATTAGATCAAATTGGTCCAAATCACTTAACTTTCCTATAGATACGAATGCGACTAGATCTGCAAGTCCTTCACCCCTGTGGTGGGTGGATGAGTTCAGATTCTTAGGGGTTCAGGTGACCAAACACACTTCCAATTACCTTGATAAGAACCTTCTCCCCTTAGTATCGACCCTAAAGGCACAATGTTCCTGTTGGGGTGGTCTTCCCTTGAATTTATTAGGGCATAATAATCTAATTAAAATGATGATTTTACCAAAGTTCAATTACATTTTTCAAAATTGCCCAATCTGGATCCCTAGCTCGTTTTTTAGAAACATTGACAAATATGTTTGATCTTTTTTTTTGAACCGTGCACTCCCTAGGTTGGTGAGATCTACCCTCTGGCATCCCACTTACCTGGGGGGGACTAGCTCTTCCTAACTTCTAATTTCAGTTTTGGGCGGCAATGCTAGTAACTGTTCTTTGGGGGTTTAAAGGTTCCAGGTCCAAAGTAGTGGCGTGCCTGGAAGCTGCCTTCTTGGACTCCTTGGCAGATTTACGTAACGTCACCTATTAGGGGGCCGAGGGTGTATGAGGAGGTTCCTGGTCCAATGCATGCCACGTGGAGAATTTGGGTGGCTGCTCGGAAACGATTTTTGCATCCAAACCAGTGGTCACTGGCTCAGCCCTTGTGAGGGAATCCTACCCTGTCACAGTTCCGTACTATCCCGGATACCCAGGTCTGGGCACGATATGGAATTTGATCCCTAGTAGATGTTATGCCTTCGGGAGTACTGCTATTGTTCCCTGAGCTTTTCAGAAAATGTAATCTGCCTACCTGTATGCAATTCTGGCTTTTGCAACTACAACATGCTGCCAGATCCCAGTTTCCTCAGTTGCCTCTCCTACAAGCTGATCGTTCGACTTTATATGGAGCACTTTTGGGAGCTGACTGGGAGGACTATCTCGAACAAGGTCCTAAATTAGTTATCTCTTCTCTGGAAAAGTTAATCCAAAGTTTATTATACTCTCCAAAAATTCCAACATATTTACCCAGATAAAGACCCCACATGTTAGAGATGTAGGATGCATGTAGAATCGTTTCTCCATATGTTCTGGGATTGCCCAATAATTACAACATATTGGTCAGCAATATTCTCAGAAGTAAATCTTAGGTTGCAGGTGTTCCTACCTTTATCACTGGAGTTAGCCCCCCCCCCCCCATCCTGTCTTCCCCCCCCTATTGCATCTGTCCCCATCCCTGGGAGCAGTCTATCAACTGATCCATCCTCTATCTTACGTATACCTTGGGCATAAATATTGTTTTTCTTGCATAAATTCATATTATTGTTTTATTTGCTGTAAGATACACCAGGCATTGTACCATGTCAATATGTATGCTTTGATATTGTTCTACTTTTAATACCAATTAAGCACTCCTGTTTGTTAAAAAAACAAAAAAAAAAAATAAAAAGAGATTAGGGATAGAGGTGATTGGGGAAGAAAGGAACAGTAGTATGTCGACCGCAAACAGGGCACACTTATAGTCAAGCCCCCCCCCCCACAGGGCACTCCTTGTATATCAGGGTTTCAGCGAAATGCTACAATAAATAAAATAGTGGATAGGACACACCCCTGGTGAGTGCCTTTGCAAATCAATATGTGTGAACAGCTGTAATCTTTAACCAAGAGGCTAACTGTAGGTGTGCTATACAGAATCTGTAGCAAGGTCAAAAAGTTGGCCCAAAATTGTATTTGCCTAAGACAAAAAAAGTAATCCCAGAGAGTCAAGAGACAGTCAAAATCTTTAATGTCGAGGGACTGTAACGCTCTTGCGTTTTTTGTTAGTGAATGGATTTGCAGCTGCAGAATTATTACACTCAGTAGTCATGTAGAGATGTGTTGAACAAACATATCCAACTCTCAGGACTCATCACCGTGCACAGCCTGTTTTATGCAAATATACATACACTCAATATGATGTTCCTGGAGTGATAGGATGTATATGATAGTATAGAGGTGAGAGACAGGCGTTAGAAATGGTGAGCACTCAGTAGTAATATTCAGGAGAGTGGTAGGTGATGATAGGTAGTATGCAGATAGGTTTAGCAATCATGTATAGTAACAGGTGGTAGGGGACAGCAGATGAAGTATACAAGAGAGAGTAACCTAGTGCAATGATGTAGATGATGGTAGGCTCAAGAGCTAGCAATCTATGAAGTTATGCAGATGATAGGAATAGTGCTTACATAGTAACAGTCCTTAGTATGCAGAGGTAGATAGTGTAAGTTAGTTAGGAAGAAATCCCCTGTGGGGTACTTATCACAAGTTGGGTTAGTAGTAGCAAGGTCCAGTAGCAAGAGAGTGATCCGGTAGCGAGATACGGGATCGGTAGCGAGGTTCCGGTTTTGTTCAGGCAAAGGAATAGCTAGAAGCTCCGGCAGCATAGGACAAGACTGGTCAAGCATGCGGTTTGAACGAGCAATGAGTGAGAGAAAACCGGCGATTGAAATAGCCGCTCATAGCGGCGCTCGGCGATGATGTCATCGTTCTTAAAGGTGTATGCGTTCCACCTAGTTAGCAAGGTGGGACGCAATATTAAGGTAGAAATGGGAAATAAGGGTACCAAAGGTACCAGAATCTTACAGGGACAAGAGCATTCCTCATCTCTGTCCCTGTTTATCCCAGTCAGAACGGATCGCAGAGATGATGTCAAACAGGTACCGAGTTTGGTCTGGAGTCTCATGGGGACAAACCCAACCTGATCAGGGTGGATGTACAGTATGGTGATAGAAAGAAGTTTAGTCTGTTGGCTAGTACCTTTGTCATAATTTTGAGGTCCACATTAATGAGCGAAATAGGACGATAGTTAGCGCAATTCACGTGATTCTTGCCCGGCTTTGGAATTACATGAATAGTGACATGTTTTTCTGTGTGGCGGTATTTGAGTGCAGTTGCGCAACGCATTGTAGTATGAGCATAGTAGAGGTGGTAAAACTTCAACATATTTTTTTAATAGAGTCCGAAAAAAACGTCAGGTCCTCGTGCTTTCGATGAATTCAAGGATTTTATTGCCACTATGATTTCATTATCTGTGAATTTCGATTTCATTAAATCTCTGTGAGTTTGTGATAGGCGAGGTAGTGGGAGGCCTTGAAAAAAACTCTCAGCTAGGAGCTCTGGGAATGGATCGGATAGCGAAAAAATCAAAACATTCTCCAATTATTATTTGTGGGTTCTGGGTGGGAATTGTGTTGCAAGTGCGTAATTTTGACAAAGTTGGTTGATAGGGTCTGGGAACCAGTTTCTGCGCTATTAAAGTATTGGGTTTTTCCTCTAGCGTGAAGAAATTTATGTCTAGATCACCAAGTGTGTTTTTTGTCGTAACTCTAAGATTAAGTGCGAGATGGGTGGCATCAATATGTTGTCTAAAATCAGTTTGGGGAGTACTTTTTTGAGCCCGTAGCAAACTCCGTAGCTTCTCCTCTTTTTTAAGCTGAATTTATTAGTCAGCTCCTGGCAGAAAGATCCAGCATACATGTGGCCTTAAAATGTGCATTATGATATGGAAAGCCCTAGATGCTTTATATAAACAAGGTCAATGCTTCAGCAACATACAAAAACACTAAGCTAAAATAAACTGTCTTCTTTGCAAGATGATAATAACAAACCAGTCTAGGTTGCCATTGTACCAAAAGCATAATTGTTTCTAAAGTCTGAGTGGAGGATATAGGTTTCTGATTCAAATCATCTACAATAAGACGTTTTGGATATGTAGCACCCTCCTAGGTAGGTGCTAGTGAGAGAGTATAGTTTTGAGCTCTGTCTGCTTACCAGAGGGGCTGCAGGAAAATCTATATTGCTTTCTGCTTACCAAAGGGCAGGATCTGTTAGTGAGGTCTGCTCATTGTGCTCAGCATGCAATTCATTCAGTATAGAGAGTGTTTCACAATGGTCCAATAGGGAGGCATGTTGGACAGTGGGAAAAAAACTGACGAATGGGTGCATAGGCTTTTGGTACAGTCCTGGTGATTGGCAGAGGGCAGGTCGCCTCAGTGCATTCTGGGATACTGTATAAAAGCTAGGAGCACATGTGCTACGAGGTCTGTTTCGTTGGAGAGCGGAGTCCCGGAGGGAGAGGGCGGCTGCCTCCTCCTCCTCTGTAGAGGTGCCATGTGGTCGCAGTAAGTCATTCTGAGGGCCAGATGAGTGATGGAGAGGAGCTGAACCCAGAGGTCCAGGGGGGCTGACTGAGAGGGGAGAAACTGGAGACCCTGGGACTACAGTATCGTGAGTACAGGGACTCGTGTCAAGGAGCCTGACCTGGGGGGAAGGCACCCCTACTAGTAGGACAGTCAGTGGATGGGTGTCAGCTGAAGAAGAGAGAGAGGATACTAGGGAGCGTGTCCTAAAGATAACTAGTTGCTCACCAAGTCATCTTAAGGATAAGAGGCTTAATCCACATGCATCCGAAGTGGCAGGATGAATCAACAGCCTAGCTGTTCCAAATCTATAGTAAAGCAGAGAAGATAGGAGTCCTCAATCACTGTGAATAGTTAAAATTGGAGTATCCCACTATTTCCTTCTCCTATCCCTCATTTTTCAATAAACCACAAAAACAACCAAATACCCCTGGACTGATTATTGGAGTGTGAGCCAAGGAGAATTAAGGAATTGTCTTTGCTTATGGCGTGTACTGGTAACCAGGGGGAACCCACAGAGTGAATATCAAGCAGTCCTTGCGGGAGCAGTGCTACAGATAGAGTAGGGAAGAGTTACATTTTTTTCAGGTTTTTATTTCTGTCCATGACAACATAGGGAAATTTTCTGTATGTTCTGCCTGTCATCTCAGACAACCGATAAACCAGTTTCTTGTCAAACAGGGTAGTGAGTCACATACAGCAATAGAAATCAAATTTTAAACCTATTCCCACTATACCTAAAATGTGTTTTTGTCGGTGTCCCCATTAAAGAGAGTTCCAGAGGGGAAATTTTCCTAATAAGGCTTAATTAAAGCTTCTTGGTTCAGAAAATTTAATGGTATGTGAGTGAAAATGTCAGTGATTTCCCCTTCACTTTATGTTAGGTAAGGTTACCAGATTTTCAAAATAAAATCTGGAAATGCTTTACAGACCACACCCACTTTTAACCATAGCCACAACCCTTATGCACACTTTGTAGCCACACCCACAAAACAAATTCCCCATTTTCAGATCACCCCCATTATTCACACTTTTGGAACAAGAGGCCGAACAACAGAATAAACCGAGTTCAAATAATAGGCACTAAAATACACATGCATATTTAGGAGAGATACTCTAAAGGTATCAAGAAGAAAAATGCAACACACTATGCGTGCCGCTTGCTGAAAATCTGTAGGCATGGCCTATAAATTGGGTGTCGATTCACAGTGTTTCCTTGCCACAAATGGTAGTAACTGCGGGAGTATGGCTATTTTTAAAAGACTCTTGGACGTACATCTCAAGGACCGAAACATTCAGGGGTATGAGAAATTAATACGTCCACACACACCTACACAGGTTGAACTGGATGGACTTTTGTCTTTATTCAACCTCAACTACTATGTAACTACCCGTAACTACTGTATGTGTTATGGCTTGTAGTGAAGGAGTAAAAAAGACCTCAACACTGGTTTCATTGGTAACTCCCAGCACTGGTTTAAAAATCTCCTATCATACACCCTGTACCCTCCAGAGTCTCCACAATTCCCCTTTACACCCTGCACCTGGGCCAGAATTGACCACCATAAACCGGCATCCTCCAGAATCCACTCATATGCCCTGCATCCTCCAGATTCCCCCACAACAGACTCTGAACCCTTGGAAATCTCCCACCATACACCCTGCACTGTCAAGAATCCCTCACTATTCACCCCGCACCCTCTAGTATTCCCCACCATACACCCCCCCCCCATCCTTCAGAATTCACCACATATACCCTGCATGCTCCAGAATCCTTCCATACACCCTGCACCCACCATATGCCCTGCATCATCCAGGATCTCCATAAATATCCTGCTTCCTCCAGAAACCCCCATACATTCTGCACCCTCCAGAATCTCCCCCATACACCCTGCACCCCTTAGAATCTCCCCATACACCCTGCATCCTCTATTATTTCCCAATTCACTTCGCACTACCCAGAATCCTCTCCATACACCCTGCATCTTCCAGAATACCTCCATGAACCCGGCACTCTCCAGGATCTCACCATAATCCCTGCATCCTCCAAATTCTCTCCTCCCTATCCATCATGCATTTTCCAGGGTCCCCCCATTTACCCTGCATCCTCCATTATTCCCCCCCACCATAAACACTGCACCCTCCAGGAACCCTGCATCCCCCATATACCCTGCATCTTCCAGGATCCCACCATATCCTGCAGAATCCTCCACCATATGCCTTTTCCCTCTGGAATTCCCCACCATACACTACACAGCAGCTAGGCAAGTCTCCTTTAATTGGAGCTGTCCTGTTTATTCCCCTATGGCTGGGACTTGTAGTTGCACACCAGCTGCATTTGCCCCATTCATGCAACCTGTTTCCCCATACATACAACCTGTGCTTCCCAGCCTATACTTGCAGTCTACCTGAGCAGAGCTCTCTTGTCAGCTCCTTGATATTTCCCACACAGCCTGCTCTTTCCTCCTCTTAAGTTTAAAGACCTGCCCTGTGCACAATGTCACCCAATCCCTATTAGGTTTTTTTCAAATTTCAGCTAGCTTTATTAGAGGATTGTGACAGTGCAGTGACTCCAAGAACAAGATATTTTGTGTGTTCGTTTAACATCTTTGATGTAAAGGACTCATGACTTTGTCCCTCCCTATCACTGTATGATAATTCCAGTGATGGCTCAATGCACTGATAAATTACATAGCGTATGGTCAATCAAACTGAAGTGCTGGAGTGATTTACTTAGAAAGTCTTTAAACCATTAAGCACGTGGACGTGGTGCTGTAAATGTGGAGTGTGCCTTGAAATAGCTCAGTTAAGAGACTCAGGGATATGTAACAGATGTCCCCTCCTGTACAGTGCCTTGATGCGCCGATGAAAAGTCTTTCTGGGAAGAATCTGTGTCAGTTTAATTAGAAAACTACTAATTGCCATCCTCCGCTGACTGTAGGAAGCTCTTCCAATGCCACCTGCTAATTGCCAAATTAGTGTTTTACTATGAAGGAAGCTACAATATGACTAATTTAATTAAATGTTATATCTTTGTTTAAAGAACAACTCCATGAAACTTTAAAAAAGGATACATTGAGAATATACAGTAAGGCAGTGATCTACTGTACCAACATTCCCAAATATGGTATTAAACAAAAATGGGGGTTTTATAGTACCAAAAACATATCAGCCATCAGCCAATATGTTTATAAATTATTAAAATATTTATTCCAACAATCTTAAAAGAACAAAATTAAAAAAATATTCATATACCATAGGATATTGGTATTCAATGGATAATTAAGATAAAACCTTCTAACCAATAACTATCAACATATTACATTATTAGATGTTCTAAAACTAAGCTATTTTATTTAATATTTCTTACCCAATCAAATATGACTTAATGATGGAATATCCAGCACTCTACATGTTTCTTGAACAAGTGGTCTACTTTTAAGGGGATTTGGAGGTTAACAAATCTGAAATATATACATTTTATTATATGTACATATGCATATTACATTTATACAAATAATCTGTAATCTTTGTGAATTCTCTGTAATTAACCAATTATGTTGCATTTAAAACAATACCACTATGGACAGAGAAGGGTAAATATACCACTGATTTGAGTTATTTGTGCTAAAGAAATGTAGCAGACTATATTTTGGCCTAAATTTATGGAGGAAGATTTTTTTCCAAATTTTCAGTATTTTTTTGTTTATATAGCAAACAGCTAAAAAACACAGTAGTGATTAAATGCCACCAAAAGAAAGCTCTATTTGTGTGAAAAAATTATATCAATTTAATTTGGGTAACAGTTGTATGAGCAATTGCCAGTTAAAGTAGCACAGTACTGAATGGCTAAAAATGCCCTGGTCATGAAGGGAGTAAAACCTTCCCGAGGTCAAGTGGTTAAAGGCAAAAATGCATATGAGCAATACATAGACCTGCTGCAGGCCTACTCCTGCAGATGCCAGGTGCTTGGTGGTCATGATAACTTGCTGGTTTTGATATTTTTTGTAATGCTGCATTAGAATAGTTATGCATAAAGTGATATAGAAGATATGCAAACTTGTTATGGCCCAGTAATGTAGAAAGTATTACAACCAGAAAATAGGCATACGTACTATCCTGACAACTAGCATACCCCCAAGGTGGCCAGCATTGACAGCACACATATGTCTCTTATTACAGGTTTCCTTAAAAAAAAAAAAAAAAAAACTGGCAAACCTCAGTTGTGTAGCTAAGGAAACAGACATAATACATTGTTTTTCACTGTGCTGTGCTATTAATATAAAGACCCTTTTCAAGAAAATGTTTTTTACCAGTTCCTATTTTTTCTGACAGAAAGGTGCATTGCAATTTCAGATCATTAAACTGTCAGTATTGCTGCACAATTAATAGTGAGATGCTCCTTGATGTATCCATAGCAATACTTTCTTCCTAATGTCATTCTTGGTAGCAGAATACGTTTACTAAACCAGCAGTAAAACTTGATAATTGCTTCCATATATTTTTCAGAATAAAAAACCCTCTGGTCTTATATATCAAAGCCTCTAAGGCCTCGTTCATACAGGAAATATGCATCTGTGCCCTGTGTCAGGGCCATGTATACTTACATTCAGGGGCTGACTGGCAACCTTCAGCCCGGGGGGCAAGTACAAACCAGAAGCCCATGGTGCAGCAAATCGGCATCGCTCCCACTATCTCTCTTCCCGGCCTCCTCCTGCCCCATTCCAGGCTGAAGCCCTGCTCCAAATCTGGGTTCCTGACCTGGCCACCAAGGGGCGGTTGGGGGGAGCTGGGACAGCTCAATTGAGCTTGGCCGAGGAAGGAGAGTCTCCAGTGGTGCATGGAACTGGACTCTGTTCAGACAAAGTTTACACCATACATGCTGGGGGAGGCCTGTGCTCTTTTCTTTATGCTCCTTGTCTTTATCCCGCACTCAGTAGGTCAGCAGTGGGGAATTTTTACTTCTCTTCACCAGGAATCCTTTCGACATGTCTGTGGCAGAAGACGTGCAGCCTTTTTATGGGGCATCAGAGTAGCCCGGGGGGCAATTTCCCCCTGCCCCCTGGCCCAGTCCTCCCCTGCTTACATTGTTTTAAAGTTACATAGTTAATCTGGCTGTAAAAAGACACAGCTGATCCAGAAGAAGGCAAAAAAACCCTAATAAAGCAATATGCTCCGGGGGGGGGGGGGGATTCCTTCCTGATCCCCCAACAGGCGATCGGATATTCCCTGGATCAATTTTACCTATAAATGTTAGTATTTGGTTATATTATGTACATTTAGGAAAGGCTAAATCTATTTATAGAGCTGGCCAGAACCAGCTCATGAGGGAGTCAATTCCACATTTTTACAGCTCTTACTGTGAAAAAGCCTTTTTGTACATACAACCTAATCCTGCTATAGCTCTTTTGACTCTAAAACCAGACGGAATTACACGGAATCAATTTCGCCTTCTTTTACAGCTTTTAACAGCTGCAAAACAAACCATAGCTAAGACATGGAAAACTCAAAATCTGATTGTAGCCGAAACCATGCACAGAACCAATAGAGTCCTTGTCCATGCTAAAATGAAAGCAATTGAGAGTAATTGGATCTGAAAATCTGAAAAACTTTGGTTACATGGGGTTAAACATAGTTTACCTCCAGACTTTGATGACACTTTACTATTGCCATGGTAATAATACTTCATTTACCCTTTTATCACCCTTTACTCAGTTGAAGCCACACTACCTCTATCAATTTTACCCTTTACTCCCATTGTATTTTTTCCCTTTTTTTTACTTCTTCTATTCTCTTACTCCTTTTTCATGACCCTCTCCCTTTTATCAGTTCTTATGTGGTACTCACAGGGTTGTTCTCTAGCATTGTTGCCAACCCCCCTGAAGTGAAATTTACTGACAGGGCACCAAATTTTTACTGTAAAAAATCCAAAAATGTATTTACAGAGCAACATATTTTACTGACACTGCAAAAAAAGTACCCAAAATGTCAGTTTTCAGTGCTAAACATGTAGCTAGTGCTATTAGCAATGTGTTTAAGGTAAACAAAAGTAAAAAAGAAAAAAAAAATGTCTCCATTTACATGTAGGTCAGATTAACATAACCAAGCCAGCACAGAGTTCCCCCATATATCAGAATCTGCAGGATTCCACCTTACAGTGCAAGGGAACTCTGACATAAAGCAGAATGCTCCAGATCAGGATTTAAGGGGGAACTCTGATGTAAGATGGGGCTCTGGTGACCAGAAACCACCTTATGTTAGAGTCCACTGCGTTCCCCTTTACATCATATTTCCCACTTACATCAGGGTCTGCAGCATTGCTCTTTACATCAGAGTTTCCTTTTACATCAGAGTCCGCAGAGTTCCCTCTTGCACTGTAAGGGGGAAATTCTGCAGACTTTGATGTAGAGAGGAATGTCAGGAACTCTGATGTGGGGGGGGGAGTGGGAACTCTGGGGACCAGAGACCACCTTCCGCAGAGTAATTACACTAAGGTAAGGGGGGATTCCCTGCTATAAGGGGCAAAACCTTTATATCAGTGACCCCTTACATTATTGTATTCACTCCCCCTTACATCAGTGACGCCTTCTGACCTTCTCTCAGGTGCACTGTGCAGGCTCAGTCAGACGGCTCCAGCTTGGTTGGTTTTATCCCATAGTCTCCTCTCCACAGTCTACACACGTCTAACTCCTCCTGTGACCCCCATCCCGGCGGCACTCCCACTCTTGACTCCTCTCCAGACCCTCTCAGAGACTGCAGACATGATAAAAGACAAGAGATAGTCAGAGGCTGCAGACATGATACAATAGATGGTTAGAGGCAGCTAAATATGATATGGGAGGAGGTTAGAGGATGTGGACATGATACGTGAGGTGGTCAGAGGCTGCGGACATCATACAAGAGGTGGTCAAAGCCTGTGGACATGATGCAGGAGGTGGTCAGAGGCTTCAGACATCATACAGGAGGTGGTCAGAGGCTGCGAACATGGTAAAGGAGATGGTCAGAGGCTGCGGACATGATACAGGAGGTGGTCAGAGGCTGCGGACATCATACAGGAGGTGGGCAGAGGCTGCGAACATGGTACAGGAGGTGGTCAGAGGCTGCGAACATCATACAGGAGGTTGTCAGAGGCTGTGAACATGGTACAGGAGATGGTCAGAGGATGTGGCCATGGTACAGGAGGTGGTCAGAGGCTGTGGACACAGTACAGGAGGTGGTCAGAAGCTGTGGACATGGTACAGGAGGTGGTTAGAGGATGCGGACGTGGTACAGGAGGTGGTCAGACATGGTACAGGAGGTGGTAAGAAGCTGCCGACATGGTACAGAAGGTGGTCAGAGACTGTGGACATGGTACAGGAGGTAGTCAGAGGATGCAGACATAGTACAGAAGGTGGTCAGAGATTGCGGAAACCCCAGCAACAGTAGTGTCCTAATCTGCCCCCTTCACCCTCCACATCAGTGTCCTCCTCTGCCCACCTTCAAATACCCCCCACAGCACTGTCCATCTCTGCCCCCTTCAGCCCCCAAAGCACTCTCCTTACCTGCCTCTGCTTTTAGCTCCCACAGCACTGTCCTTCTCTGCCCTCTTCAGCCCCCACAGCACTGTCCTTCTCTGCCCCCTGCCTTCAGCCCCCAAAAGCACTGTTGTCCTCCTCTGCCCCCTTCTGTCACTGTCTTCCATTGAAAAATGACACCAACCGGCGCCAGTACGTCTCTGCGCAGGCAAAAATGGGCGACCTTGTACGAGCTTTTCTGAGCCAGACAGGCTTCGGAACAGCGCATGCGCAGTTACACGTCGGCCCGCAGCCATAGTTTTTACGGGCGTAACGCGCATTCACGGACAGCCCGAAAATGGGCTAAAATTTACGGGCTTCCTGTAAATTAATGGGTGGTTGGCAACACTGTTCCCCAGACCCATTGAAATATACTTTTGCTTTACTGATTTATTAATCACTATGTTTTTAAACTAGACCGACAGTCAACATTTCTCTTTCTTTTCAATTACATGACATTTGACTTTGACGTTCTATTTGATGCTTATATAGTGCGATATTGCATTTGAAGTATTATTTGTCTCTTTCCAATTGAAGTAATTAGTTTGTTACCCTTTGAATATGTACCACAATCAGTGGCAGCTGGTGCTCCATGGGTCGGGGGGGGGGGCGGCAGACGGACCATACCATACCCCCCCCCCGACCACACCAGCCCGCTCACCATACCCCCCTCCCCCCGGTCGCCGGCTCACTCACCCTGAACATGTGTAGGGCAGGCAGGCAGCAGCGGCGGCGGCGGCTTCTCCTCAGTCTCCTGCATCTCCTCCATCCTCCTCCTCCTCCTTGGCCAATGGCATGGCTTTTCCTTTCGGCCAATCGGGAAACGGGTCTCAGGACCCGCTTCCTGATTGGCCAGGAGGAGGATCCGTATGACAATAGCGAATATTCTATTTTTTTTTTTAAGCCTATTAGAGCCTCTGGCTCTAATCACATGCTTCCATAAAAAAAAAAAAAAACATTGGAATCCATGTGTCCGGCGCCCTGCGTGTAGATTAGGGGGCTGGACACATGGATAGGTGGGGCGGCGCCCCTGCGCCCCCCATGGACGGGCCGCCGCTGACCACAATCTATGTAAAATTCAGACTGTTCTCCTTTATTTTATTAAAAACACTAAACAAACTTGACAAGGAAAAAGCCTTTCTGTATGTAGAGATGGTATCTCTTTTCCACCAGACATACAGGTGCATCTCATAAAATTAGAGTGAATTTATTTCAGTAATTCTATTAAAAAATTGAAACTCATATATTTCATATAAATGTGTTACACACAAAGTGATATATTTCAAGCATTTCTTTCTTTTAATTTTGATGATTATGGCATACAGGTAGTGAAAACCCAAAATTCAGTATCTCAGGAAATTAGAATAATACATAAGACCAATAAAAACAAAAAGGTTTTTAATACAGAAATGTTGGCTTACTGAATAATATGTCCATGTTCAGTACAATATGCACTCAATACTTGGTCAGGGCTCCTTTCGCATGAATTACTGCATCAATGCGGCATGGCATGGAGACGATCAGCCTGTGGCATTGCTGAGGTGTTATGGAAGCCCTGGTTTCTTTGATAGCGGCTTTCAGCTCGTCTGCATTGTTGAGTCTGGTGTCTCTCATCTTCCTCTTGACAATATCCCACAGACTCTCTATGGGGTTTACGTCAGGCTAGTTTGCTGGCCAATCAAGCACAGTGATACCATGATCATTAAACCAGGTATTGGTACTTTTGGCAGTGTGGGCAGGTGCCAAGTCCTGCTGAAAAATGAAATCAGTATCTCCATAAAGCTGGTACCAACACCAGCAGTAAAAATATATATTTTGTTTTGAATTTCTCCAGAAAAATAGTAGAACACTTCCTGGTATGTGAGGTTGTCTTGCAGCTGTATACAGTATATGCAAAATGAGATCTAGGGCACTGCTGCTTCCGACAGCTAGTCTCAGGAGGTTTAAAGTACGATTTGCAGATGCCATTGCTGTGCTGCTCATAGTTCTCTTTGCTGGAGGCTTGGACTCTAGGAAACAAAGCCCTACTTCTACCAAGATGGCCCTCTCCATATAGTGACACAGTGTAGAACAAAGCATGGAAGGACAGTAATAGGGGAAGATCAACAGCACACAGACCACAGGCAATACTAGTGAATAGTCCTTTGCCCTTTAGGCACAGTTTTCAGAGTTCAATTCCTCTTTAAAATGGCAAGCTCTCTCCAGTTCCAGCACATTTTCCTGAGGACTTGTCAACCGTCCTCAGGAAGGATGTGCTTGAACTGGACAGAGTACAACATGGGGCAACAAAGCTAATAAGAAGGCTGGAGGACCTCAATACTCCTATTATAAGTGCCCTGTTTTGTCCACTAGGTTCAGGAAAATGGGCAGAGTCATTCTTGGACTTGTTTGTAGGGAATAATGGCAAGCTTGAGCTGGACTAAAGACCTGAGATGATGTAGCAGATAGTGGCAATACAGATATAGCTGTTCCAGTAACACTGGATTTGATCCACCGCATTTCCATCCATTGAAAAGGTAAGTATCCACTTTTTTCTTTCACACGATACTGCAGGCTCAAAATTTGTCAACATGGTGACAGGAATCCTTTAATATCTTAATGCTTATATGAGATTGTTGTGATTGGATTGACGTAAACTTTAACCAACTGCTTAATTACAAGACACGCTCAGCAATGACATCAATATCCTGTTATTTAGCTGACTCATTTCCCTGTTATGTGTGCCATTCTGCCTGTTTATGGTCAGCTATTTCCTTCAGCATTGTAAACACTAAAAAAAATTAGTCATGTTTTGTTACTATATCACATACTATAAAAGTAACAAAAGCATTTTTGATCTTAAAGTGGATTTATGGTCACAATTTTAAATCATATATTCATTCCCACGTCATATTTCAGTTATTTCTAGCCTATTTTTAGTCATCTGAACGATCTTGAATTTTGTAAACTTACTTTGTAAAGATTCCCCATACTTTTATTTGCTTGAATTGTGTGACATATTCACTGTGTCTTGTGAGTAGGCACTGCTGAGTCACAAATTTCACAGAGCCTGTCTTCTGAACTACAGAGGTGCTGAGAGGAGGAGTTACCGGAGGCGGAAATTCCTGAAGTAGAGGAATCACAGCTTGCAGGCAGCAAGGTACCATGGGATATGTAGTCCTTAGAAGTTGAAAGTAAAGAGCCGAGGAGAAGCTGCAAAGTATGAAATGAATCCAGGAGGTTGTGGAAAGATGGCCAACAGATAGGCAGAACTCACAACATGAAAGAGAATTTTTCAACTAAGCTTATATTGGATTGTCAAAAATACCTATTGCTTGTATTGTTAGTACAATGCTAATCTTAAAATGAAAGCATATGCTGTTACCATATAACTAATTTAATCCTTGGTAGACTTATATAGAACCAACAAAAATATACCGTACAGTATTAATAAAAAGGCAAAGGCACAAGCCTGTAGAAGGATGATACTAGGTCAAATTCAGGTACTTACACCACTTACGTTGTAAAAAAAAATTTAATGAAGTAAAATAGATGTGTACAATTCATTTCGGTCCAAATACAAATTCAGATAAATTTTTGGTTATTCGGAGATTCGGACGTATCTGAATCTCCGAACCAAATAGTAATGAAATGTTGAAATTCAGTAAAATTCGTTTCATTTATTAGTTTTGTAATGAATTGCAAATTTTCGGAATGTTTCGAATTCGGATCGGTCGAAAAATGATTGACCGTTTTGAAGAATAGCTGATTGTTAAGCAGCTGGCCAGGAAGCTGGCTGTCACGTCCTTAACAACCAATGACTCATCAGTGTGCCCCCCCCCCTCCATGGATTTTAAAGAGGAAACCCTATGCCAAAATAATAAAAGACATGGGGTCCCACCAAAATCCATACCAGACCTTTACCTGAGTTTTCAGCCTGGCAGGTCAGGAGAGGGGGGGACGAGCGACATGGGGGGGTGCTTTTGGGGCTTTGCCCCCCCACTCCAAAGCACCTTGTCTCCATGTTGATGGGGCCTCTTCCCCACAACCCTGGGCTGTGGTTGTGGGGGTCTGCGGGCGGAGGGCTTATCGATATCTGGGCCCCCAGATCCCCGCTCCCCTATGTAAATGAGTATGGGGTACATAGTACCCGTACCCATTTCACCAAAAAAGGTGTAAAAAGTGAACAAAGACAGTAAAGGAGTTTTTGACAATTCCTTTATTAAAAAGTAAAAAAACAATGTCCCCCCCATGTAGATCAATCGTCAATCACTCGCTGCCACCGCCAGACTCGAAAAAAAAAAAAACCTTCGGCCTCATCAAAAGCTCCCCGCCGACCTACTGCTCTTCCATCTGACATTTCTTAAATAGCTAAGGGGCGGAATCACCCAATGATGTCAGCGGGTGACCCCGCCACCTTGCGACATCATTACCCAGCATGTCGCAGTCTGTGACATTACAAGGGGGTGGGGTTACCCACCGACATTATTGGTTGACTCCGCCCCTTAGCTATTTAGGAAATGTCAGATGGAGGAGCAGGCAGTTGTCGTTTGAGGAGGCCAGAGGTTTTTTTGTTTTTTCCCGCAGTGGCGGCAGGCAGTGTGATTGATGATAAATCCGCATTTGGGGACATTGTTTTTATTTTTTCATAAAGGAATGTCAAAAACCTATGTATTGTCTTTATTCATGTTATACACTTTTTTGGTGAATGGGTATGGGTACTATGTACCCCATACTCATTCACATGGGGGGGCGGAATCTGGGGGCCCCCTTGTTAAAGGGGGCTTCAATCCCCACAACCACAGCCCAGGGTTGAGGAGAGGAGGCCCTTGTCCCCATCAACATTTGGACAAGGTGCTTTAAGGTGGGGAGGCTGAGCCCCAAAACAACCCCCCTCCCATGTTGAGGGCATGTGGCCTGGTATGGTTCAGGAGGGGGGGTGCTCGCTCGTTCTCCCCCTCTTTCATAGAAACATAGAAACATAGAATGTGTTGGCAGATAAGAACCATTTGGCCCATCTAGTCTGCCCAATATATCTGAATCCTATGAATAGTCCCTGGCCCTATCTTATATGAAGGATAGCCTTATGCCTATCCCATGCATGCTTAAACTCCTTCACTGTATTTGCAGCTACCACTTCTGCAGGAAGGTTATTCCATGCATCCACTACTCTCTCAGTAAAGTAATACTTCCTCATATTACTTTTAAACCTTTGCCCCTCTAATTTAAAACTATGTCCTCTTGTAGTAGTTTTTCTTCTTTTAAATATGCTCTCCTCCTTTACCGAGTTGATTCCTAGGCTTTCCTAGCTTTCCTAGCCTGCCAGGCTGCATGCTCGGATAAGGGTCTGGTATGAATTTTGGCGCGGGGTTCCCCTTAAAATCCATACCAGACTCGAAGGGCCTGAAAAGGATTTGGGAGACCCCACGCTGTTTTTCTTTCATAATTTTCCTGCATTCTTTTTTTCACATTTCAGCCGTCAGTGCGGAAGCCCGCTGACAGCTTATGAGTCATTAGTTGATAACGACACGGCAGCCAGCTTCCTGGTCCACTGCTTAACAACCGGTTATTCTCCAAAAAAAAAAAAAGGCATGGGTTTCCTCCCAAAATCCATACCAGACCCTTATCTGAGTATGCAGCCCGACAGGCCAGAAAAGGGGGGACAAACAAGCGCCCCACTCCTCCTGAGCCATACCAGGCCACGTGACCTCAACATGAGGGGGTACTTTGGGGCAGGAGGGGCTCTGGCCCCACCCCAAAACCTCTTGTTCCCATGTTGATGGGGACAAGGACCTCTTACCCACAACCCTGGGCTGTGGTTGTGAGGGTCTGCCAGTGGAGGGGCTTATCGGAATCTGGAAGCCCCCTTTCAAAAAGTGGGCCCCCAGATCCCGACCCCCTATGTGATTGAGTATGGGGTACATAATACCCCTACCTATTCACCAAAAAAGACAGGACATGAGGTTTTGAAGATTCCTTTCTTTAAAATAAAAAACAATGTCCCCCCGATGTACATCCATCTTCAATCATGCCACTCACCGCCACCACTGGACCCAAAAAAAAAAAACTCCGGCCTCATTGAACGCTCCCCGCAGACTGCCTGCCCCTTTGCCTGACATTTCTTAAATAGCTAAGGGACGGAGACCCCCCAAGACATCAGCCAGTGGCCCCGCCCCTTTGTGATGCCATCGCCAGCATATCCCGGGTTGGTGACATCACAAGGGGTGGGGTCACCCACTGACATCAGTGACTCCACCCGTTAGCTATTTGAGAAATGTCAAATGGAGAAGCAGGCAGTCGGCGGCAGCGTTCGAGGAGGCCAGAGGTTTTTTTTTTCCACAGTGGTGACAGGCAGTGTGATTGACGATAGATCTACATCGGGGGACATTGTTTTTATTTTTTAATAAAGGAATTGTTAAAAACTTGTGTACTGTCTTTCTTCACTTTTTAAGCTTTTTTGATGAATGGGTAGGGGTACCACAGCCCAGAGTTTGGGTGGAAGAGGGCCTTGTCCCCATCAACATTTTGGAAAAATGGTACTATGACTGTGATTTTTAGCTACACCCTTCATATACTGTGTAAAAAATGTACCATTGTCAATTTTATATGGGCTATCATACAAAATGAAAATGAAAATTATGGAATGATATTGATGAGTGTGATGTAAAGTAAATCTACCAGGAGACAGGGTGACTTGAAAAGAACCCAGAACAAGCACTGGCGTGCGCTACCTATGGCATTAGGGTGTGCACCTCAAACCAAAGCTCAAACACAAGTGTGTGTGTGTGTATACTATTATATATATTATATATACACACACTTTTATAAATAAATGTAAACTAAAATATAATAATAAATGTGAACTAAAATATAATCTATGGGGACACTTCTCTAAGGGGGGAATCTATGGGGACCCTGCTCTAAAGGGGTATCTATGGGGACCCTGCTCTAAAGGGGTATCTATGGGGACCCTGGCCTGCTCTAAAGGGGATCTATGGGGACCCTGGCCTGCTCTAAATGGGATCTGGGGACCCTGCTCTAAAGGAAGATCTATGGGGATCCTGCTCTAAAGGGGGATCGATGCCATAGATCCCCTTTAGAGCAGGGTCCCCATAGATCCCCCTTTAGAGCAGGCCAGGGCAGGTCCCCCATAGATCCTCCTTTACAGCAGGCCAGGGTGAGGTGATTTCCCCATATAGATCCCCCCTTACAGCAGGCCAGGGTGAGGTGAGGTCCTCCATATAGATCCCCCCTTACAGCAGGCCAGGGTAAGGTGAGGTCCTCCATATAGATCCCCCCTTACAGCAGGCCAGGGTGAGGTGAGGTCCCCCATATAGATCCCCCCTTACAGTAGGCCAGGGTGAGGTGAGGTGAGGTCCGCCATATGGATCCCCCTTAAAGCAGGCCAGGGTGAGGTGAGGTCCCCCATATAGATCCCCCCTTACAGCAGGGTGAGGTCCCCCATATAGATCCCCCTTACAGCAGGCCAGGGTGAGGTGAGGTCCCTCATATAGATCCCCCTTACAGCAGACCAGGGTGAGGTGAGGTCCCCTATATAGATCCCCCTTACAGCAAGCCAGGGTGAGGTGAGGTCCCCCATATAGATCTCCCTTTACAGCAGGCCAGGGTGAGGTGAGATCCCCCATATACATCCCCCCTTACAGCAGGCCAGGGTGAGGTGAGGTCACCCATATAGATCCCCCTTACAGCAGGCCAGGGTGAGGTCCCCCATATAGATCTCCCCTTACAGCAAGCCAGGGTGAGGTGAGGTCCCCCATATAGATCCACCTTACAGCAGGCCATGGTGAGGTGAGGTCCCCTATATAGATCCCCCTTACAGCAGGCCAGGGTGAGCTGAGGTCCCTCATATAGATCCCCCCTTACAGCAGGCCAGGGTGAGGTGAGGTCCCCCATATAGATCTCCTCTTACAGCAGGCCAGGGTGAGGTGAGGTCCCCCATATAGATCCCCCTTACAGCAGGTCTATATGGGGGACCTCACCTCACCCTGGCCTGCTGTAAGGGGGGATCTATATGGGGGACCTCACCTCATCCTGGCCTGCTGTAAGGGGGATCTATATGGGGGACCAGGGGCAGAGAGCAGACTCAGCGGCGGCGGCCATGGCGGAGGCACGAGGGTGATTAGGGTGTGCCTGGGCACACCCGGCACAGCCCCGTGCGCACGCCTATGAGAACAAGAGTGATACAAGCAGACAATTTGCATTGGGGACACTCAACATACAAGGCATTCATGTGGGATTTTAGGTGAAAAACAAAGTTCCATATGGTTCCAAGAAGCCATTATATTTTGAAGTGGACCTGAATTTCAATCAGAAGAATCATATTTTCATATTGGCAAGAATTGGCAGTGTGTACCTGTTGTTCCATTACTCTTATGGAACTGATTTCTGAGCCAGTTTCTGATGGGGAGGAGGCTTGTTTCTCTTTACAGAATCTAAAGATTAACTCACTAGTAGCATTTAAATAGAAAAGTAGGGAGGCAAGGTCATTGAGGTCTTGAATACAAAATTGTTTAAACTGCAAAGAGGAAAAGCCTTTTTTTTTTTTTTTTTTTTTGCAACTTGAAAAATCATTTTTAAAAATATTTTTAAGGTAACAATATAAAAGGCTGTTCAGAGTGCAGGGCGATTATATTCTACAAAATACATGTTAATGTTCAAGGTACAATCAGAAGTACAGACTGATCCAAAGCCTCTATTCACACCTTGCTTTGTTGAGCAGTTGCCAAACTGCGACGTAGCTCAAAGATGTAGAATATACAGTAATTATTTTTAATGGGCTTGAGTGTTGTGTTGCTTGTTGCTCATTTTGTAAAGCTCGAAAATTATCCTTTTTGGGACAGAGTTGCACATTTTTGAATATAGAATTTATTAGGAGCTCTCGAAAAATGGTTGAAAAACATGTGTTCATGCACGTTTTTCATACACTCTCATTTAAAAGTCTATGGGGCCAAAAACATACAATTCTGTTACTTTGTAAAGGGGACTTAAAGGGGTTGTTAAGTCTCATGGTTTTTCTCTGCATGAGCATTCTATGCATTAAGGTGAAAAACCTTCTGCGCTTTAGCTGCCCCCCAGATCCCCCCCTCCCCTCCTTTTTCTTACCTGAACCCGATCGTTCCAGCGACAAGCACAAGTCCAGTGGCTCAGCCGCTGTCTCGGGTCTTCATTGGATAGATTGATAGCTCCCTCTACTGTCAGCCAAATTCAGTGCCCCCATGGAAAGCAGCTCCCTGTGGGGGCACCCAATGAAGAGGAGGAGCCAGGAGCACTGCTGGGGCACCCCAGAATAGGAGGATCCAGGCTGCTCTGTGCAAAACCCTAGCACAGAGCAGGTAAGTATAACATGTTATTTAAAAAAAGAAAAACAAACCTTTACAATCACTTTAATCTGTTTGAGTCACATAAAAATATCATGGAAAAAGATCTTTCACATTTATTTTGATAAAGACTTATTGCAAAATTTTGTCAAATCATCTGCAAATATTTAAAAAAAAAAAAAAAAAATCAGCCCATAAATGATGAAACTAGAGGACCCCCGAGGTCTCTGACTATCCATTGGCTCAGCTACATTAGTTTCTATTTAGAGGGAAGATAGGTTTCTTCAGGGACTAATAGGCAGGTTATTGCTCATCTGGTTCAGACTGGAAATACCAACCATAAATCTGTTCCTATTCTTTACTAGTGCAGTTTGTACAGCTAGTGCAAGCCAGCAATTACTTTGATTTTTATGACCTACAATAAGGACCAAGAACAAACATTTACAGATACAATACATTTGGCATTAATATAGACAGATATATACATTACAGTAAAGTACTAAAGTCTGAAAGGTATAAAAGTACAATCACATTCCAGAGCTGTATATTGTGCAAATAGCCCAGACTGTAAATTCATCCAATTGCTAGCTTTTAAAGGTAATCTCCAGGCATGATGCAAATCAATGCCGGGACAAGGTCATCCAGTGCCCAGGACAAAGATGCCAAACTGCTCCCCTCTCCCTTATTCATTATGTGCAAGCTTAGGGGATCCTACAACCAGCAATCATTCATTTGTTAAAATCACTGCCTCTGTTACTACTCACTACACTACTGACACTACAGTAAACCATTGCGCCCAGGGCAGCCATTCCTCCCGCCCACTCCTTGTCCCGCCCTGATGCAAACATTCTTCCAAAACTCCCTCTCCCCTGGAATCCTGGAGTGTACTCCAGGCAGTGTTGGTAGTAACTGCGTTTAAGTAAACGGCGTTACTTAACGCAGTTACTTTTCAGGGTAACGAGTAATCTATCTGATTACTAGTCCTCTCCCTGTAACGCCGTTGCCGCTACTTTCGGCTGTGTTACTGCAATTACATCTACCGCCACTAGATGGCAGTAGATGTAATTGTATTCCCCCTCTCCTCTATGACCGCTGTCCGTGGTACTGGAGAGAGAAGAGGAGGAGACTCAGTCGAGTGAGTCACGATCGTCTCGTCGGAAAGCAACAGCACAGTGCGCCATAGAGGGCAGGGCATAGAGTCTGGCGGGTGGCGGATCGGCGACCCGACCCAGCCAAGCCATTGTTGCATTGCCAATTTACTCAGAATCAGTGACTTTTGCCAGCCTGGCTGTTAAATATATAAAACAACATAGTCCAGGTCTCCACCACCACTCACAGGGCAGCAAGAAGTCCACCACCACCGACTCCACCAAAGCACACAGCCCAGAAGAGGAGAGAGGCACAGGCAGGCAGGCCTGAGGCCTGGAGGAGGACGGAGCCAGAGGGACCCGGACAACAGTGTGCCAATGCCTGCCAGGCGACACCACCACCACCAGCAAGCCCAGCACAGCAGGTACCAAAAAAAAAAAACTCACAGACTCAGTCAGTCACAGACAGTCAGGACCCCCACCAGCCACCACCCACCATCAGTGTGCCACAGACACCACCAGCAGCAGCCAGCCAGTCTAGAGACAGCAGCAGCCAGCAGGTACCAAAAAAAAAGTTACTTAAGTCAGGTCAGGAGGACTCAGACCCCCACCACCAGTGTGCCACGCCACCACCAGTGTAAAATACTGTATATAGTGTTTTTATTCTTCAATCAGTTAATATAAACATCTTTGCTATTAAAGATGTTATAGAATGTAATTGCATTATAGAATATTAAAAAAAAAGTCACAGTTACTTTGCTGAGTAACTAATTACTTTTTCAATGTGGTAACTGAGTCAGTAACTCAATTACTTTTTGGGAGAAGTAATTTGTAACTGTAACTAATTACTTTTTTAAACTAAGATGAGCAACACTGATTCCAGGATTCATTTTTTTATTTTACTTGTTCCTATATTAGGAAAATGCTTCCTGGGGCAGCTACTGGAAACAGGAAACAGGGTGCTTTATGTCAGTTTCTACAGACATAGGCATACCCCCAGAACTACATCTTCCAAGTGCTCTTTCCCTTTTACAGTGTGTAGGTTGACTCTTGGTAGTCAAGGCAGCAGAATTTTTCCTACAATTGCTTTGGGACCACACTGTAATATTTCCCAGAATACACAACAATTTCCTTATGAAAGTAGGATTGTACAAAAGATGCACAATGTCTTCAAATCCATTTTGTTGTTGTTGGTTCACCTGATTTACCTTTCAACTCCCCCCATCCAATTTGTAATGGAATAATGTTTGCAAAAATATTAGGGGCTTTCATATAGTTCAACTGTTTTTTCTTTTTTTGAGCAACTGTGTTCAAGACAAAGACTTACCAGAGAATATCCATTGGCTCAATATGGATTACCTTGGAAAAGCTAAAAGATACTCTACTTTGGCACCCAATCAGAATAAGAAATCGCTATCACTCCCTTATCCATGTACACTGTGAAAATAGTAACTTCATAGCCCACAAAGCCTCCTTTGCAATTAGATTTCAAAAGTAAGATTACAGACCTTTAATTGCTTCCAGCCCTTAGGACGTATCTGTATGTCCTCGTCATGTAAGCGGCTATACCAGCATCATGGGTGCACCCATGATCCTGGTATTGATTTCTACATGTAAAAGTGACCAGTTCTACAGCCACCGGATCACTTTTACTGGGCTTGAAAGGGGGCCCCCTTCCACTGCCGCCTACCACTGTTCCCGGGTTCTCCTGTTCTACCAGAGTGCCTGCGGCTCCTGCAACCTATTAGACTGGCTGCTGACAGAGGAGAGAGAGGAGAATCCATTTCTACCCTTCCTCTGTGACAAATTTAAACGGAAGCAGCGATGATTTTATGACTTTCGATTTTGGTTCTTTATTTACTAGTCATTACCAGATATTTTAAAACCTCTCTCCTTACGCAGACTAAATTAATCAATTCAATAAATATCAAAATCATTTTTTTCAAAGATATTTAGTAAAATCCTTATTCATACAGATTGATTGCCTGCCTCTTTTACCACAACTAATACAAAAGTTATATACTGTAGAATGTATAGGAAAGTCATTTAATGCACAGTAGATGGCAGTATTGCAGCAAATGAGAATATAAGCAATTTGACTCCCACCTCTCCATACCAGTATGTGCATACGTTGCTAATCATTTTTTGTTTAGTTTTTATCAGTCTTGTGGTGTTAAGTTAGCACTATCGTGCTTCCCACAGTAATTACTTTCTACATTTTAGAACAGGTCCTTTAAATTTATGATAAAACACTGAAATATCTGTGGTCGGACCTTCTCCCAGAATCTTCAAAAAAAACCACAAAACCTAAGAACCATTCTTGCCTTTTAAAGACATGAAAGGCTTTTTCAGGATCTCACAAGTATTTCAATTCTGGTTCAGCAGGACAAAATAAAACACAGCAATAGTAAGGTTAACTTTTAGGCTCCATTCACATGTTAGCGTATGGATCACGGGCAGAACCGCCGCGGTTCCGCCCGCGATCCGGAGATTATTGCAAATCGCGGGACGCCTGTGCGTTGCCCGTTGATTTGCAATAGACCCCCAAACGCTGAGCGATGTTGCCGCGATTTCCACCTGCCGAATCGCGGCAACATCGCGCAAAAAAAAATTGCGGGACGCATTACGACCAAAAAAGTACAAGAGCTTTTTTGGATCGTATTGCGTCCCGCGATTTGTTTTTGCGCGATGTTACCGCGATTCGGCAGGCGGAAATCGCGGCAACATCGCTCGGCGTTTAGGGGGCTATTGCAAATCAACGGGCAACGCTAGGCATCCCGCGATTTGCAATAATCTCCGGATCGCGGGCGGAACCGCGGCGGTTCTGCCCGCGATCCAAACGCTGACATGTGAATGCAGCCTAACATGTGAACGGAGCCTTAGGCTTGGTTCACACTAGCCTGACTCCAAAGTCACCTGACTTTTAGTGCAACTTTGGAGTCAGACTTTGATACGACTTTGATGTGATTTTTTTTATACTCTATGTATAACAACAACGTATTGAAGTTGTATCAAACTACCAAAGTAGTGCAGGAACCTTTTCTTAAGTCAGACAGACTTGTGTAGTATCAGTTAAGACAGCTCTCGTGGAAAAACTTTGAATTTCACATGTCATCCGACTTGGGGGTCTCAAAAGATGGATCCTATGACGCATCAGTGTGAACCAGATTAGGTAGAACCTATCACTCAATACCCAGTGTGAGTGGCCATCATCCCGATTAATAGGAAAAGGAAAATCCCCCAATGGTGTGGGACTTTATATGCCCCATGCACACTGAACAAGAATACGAAAATTGTATGGGTACAAAACAATTTTATTACACAAAACACAAAAATTATACAACGTATATGTCTAAAAAGGATAGACACACAATTAAAAAACCTTGCAAGTGTTGACAGACCAGTATCCGTACAGAAGACCCTTGGGTGTCATTGGTAGGATGAACCGGACAAGAACCTACGCGTTTCGGGTTACAAACCCTTCATCAGGGGTCAACCAGAGTTCAGTACACAATGTCAACCTATTTGTGAGTATAAGTTGTATATTAGTATGTGTCAAATTCATGAATCTTATGACATGCAAAGATTAAACAGTATATAATATGTATTTATAACAAATTGCATATCAATATAGTCCAATTCATGAATCTTATGACATCAAAAATTAAACAGTATACAATGTGCATTTAAAGAGAATATAACACTCTTTGTAGATTTTTGAAGGTTGATACCTACCACAAGGGGAACTTCTTAGTATGGGCAACTGGGCTGTCAATTAAAATCGGTGTCAACCGATGAGAGGATGTCAGGGGCTACAAGAACAATATTCATTGGAAAGATAGCAACAGGATAGGCCAATGTTGGCGGAAGATGACCGGATCGAGGGCACCGCAGTGATCCGTAACTGGTCCAAGTAACTTGGAGGTAATAATGTCACTCAAACGAATCCCAAAATATCACTGAAATAATGATAGAGTGAGGGGAAGTGAGTAAAAACTCAGATATGCATAATATGGAGCAAATTGGAGTTGTTAAACAGAGAGGGAAATACTTCTCACATACCTCTGTAAAGTACATTATATTCATGGCAGAAGGTAAATATGGTGTAAAGAGTAGGGTAATTGTCTGACGTGGATATTCTCCTGGAGGGGAAAAAGTATAAGTGGGCAAATATGGGCAATGAGGGGGAAGAAGGGAGAGGGGAAGTGAGGTGATTGGTGGTAATGAAAGGAGGGGTCGAAGGACCATAAGTGATTAATAAGATAAGCAAAGCATACGTGTCATAAAGAAAACAGCATGTATGAACGTGATGATTAGGAAAGGACGAGTGAAGATAAAGTGGGATGCCATAGGATGGATAACCATAGAAAGTGCAAAGTAGTCAATCTGTATATCACCTGAGCAGATATGGCAGCAATATGGGTAAAATGGTTGTCTAAGAAAAATTGATACAATCAATATTGCTGATATTAAACCTTATGGGTGTCCATATCATAAAACCACAGGTGGAACAGAACAGGACTTACATTATTGCAGTCAAAGCAGTTGGCATGATAAAAGAACCGGTGAATAAGGAAAAGGCGATGATAGAATTCATGCAGTGTAAAATACAGTAAGGATTAAAACAAAAAGGCAACCTAGAAGGCAACAGCATGCACCATCAACCGATGTACACATCACATGCATAAGTATCCAGTGTGCAAATATGAAAACCCCTCAAATTACAGCCATGCTGGGTGTATTGGGAGTGGAGATAAATACTTACCTTCGTCTTGTTCACCTCGGCGTGGACATCCTCTGCGAGTGAAACCTCGTGAGCCGTCTGCTATAAGGCGTCCCGGATGACGCCGGCGGCTGCGCAGTAGGATGAGGTCCTTTGACCTCTGAAAAGGGGCCAATCGTAACCACTTAGTCGGCGGAGCCCGCCCACAACCAGCAGGAAGTGAAGAGGAGAGCGCCGCGTTACCGCGGCAACCAGCGATGGAAGGGAAGTGCGTCACCACACAAGCAGAGAGGGTGAGTTTCCCAATACAGGGGACGACTATCCGAAGAGCGCCCCCTACCTGCGCCAGGGGTAACCACAACACCCGGCCAGCAAGCGCCACATTGGGAAAAGACATTGAAAGAAAGATCAGAAAAAGAAAAAAGAAAAGAAAGAAGATGTAGAATGAGGGAAAAGGAGACTAGAGCTCCTATAGGGAAATAAGGGAATCATATAAATTAATCCATTGATATTAATGCTGGAGTTTGTATTTACTGTAAAGATATATTCCAAACAATGTCCCAAGGGTCTAATGTATCACAAAGCGATAAGATATATACATCGAACAGTAAAGAGGACCATACAAAAGGTTATATCGACATTGAGAAGAATCAGTAATATAATTTGCAGCTAAAGAACAGGCAAGACATGTCCTAGTAGGATTATGGTAAATACAATATTTTGATATAAACATAATGATGACCGTATAAATTAACAAATTATGTTATAAAATATGTCATATATGCAGGTGTTACCTTTAGCTTGCAAATTTTTTATTTATATATTTTTCAAGCGATTTCTGAGGGGGGTCAACATCACGGGATAGGAGCAGCCAACAATGTATACATTCAAGTAAACCAGCAGTTCTATCTAGCTCTAGTCGAGCGAACATCTACAAAGAAAAGCTCCCATTACCTGCAAGCCAAGGGCTTGTCATATATGGATCACTTGTAGCGATAGCGCCAAAATGTATATATTGGTAGGGAGAAAAGTTATTACCGAAATGATAATGTATAACCCTATTATTGTTCCCATCCCCCCGATGAGAACCCCTCCAAAAATGGCTTGAAACTCACCATATCGTTTAACCCTGGAGGTTTAGTTGCCTCCAGGTGCAGAATCCATCTAGTTTCTCTTTGTAGTAACACCTTATTCCAATCCCCTCCGCGGGGATTGGGGTGCACTCTGTCTAAGACAAAGAATTTTGGGCCAGGGAATTGGCCTGCATGTCTATCACGTAGATGTCTTCCCAGAGGAAGGTCTGGGTCACATTTACGCATACTTGTGATGTGTCTTGAGATGCGTTTGTGCAATGCCAACTTGGTTTTCCCAATATAATAACTGCCACATGGGCATGAGAGAAAGTAAACCACTCCTACCGTTTTGCAATTAGCAAAATGGGTGGGTTTGAATGGTTTGCCATTTGGGAGTTTGATATTATTAGAAGTGTTCATATGTTGGCAATGATTACAACCACCGCAAGAGAATGTGCCAAACCTCTTGCAGGGATCTTTCCTGAATTTTCCAACAAATTGGCTCTGGGTTAGATGGTCTCTCAGAGACTTAGATTTTCTGTACGTTATGGACGGTTTCTCTGATACAAAGGGACTAATATTGGGATCAATGAGTAAGAGATGCCAATATTTTTCGATTGTCTTCCGAATTTTTTGATGTTGTTCCGTATACTGAAGTATTATCCTTGGTGATGTAAACTCTTTTTTAGATACATTTGTAACGGTTTTATTATGAAAGATTAGATTTTGTCTAGTATGGGAGATAGCACGGTTGTAAGTTTTTTTGAGGCAGGACTTAGTATAGCCTCGAAAGAGGAGCCGCTGTCGAAGATTATCGGCCTCTATTTTGAACTGGGAATCTGCTGAGCAATTTCTTCGAATGCGAAGATATTGACTATACGGTATTGAACGGATGAGAGGTTGCAGAGCTGGTCGCATGGAGGATCATGTTAGCAGCTGTGGGTTTACGGTATAGTGAAGTTTGAAAATTACCAAGAGAATCCTTCTTGATAGTTATATCTAGGAAATTGATAGCATACTGGTCGAATGTCATGGTAAATTTCAGGTTAAAGGTGTTATTATTTAAGCGTATCATGAATTCTCCTAGTTGATCTTCCGAACCGCTCCATACTATGAATACATCGTCGATGTAACGGTACCAAGACATGACATGTCTGGTCCATGAACTCAATAGCTCTTCTGAAAAGATATGGCGTTCCCACTCCCCCAGGTACAGATTGGCGTAGGATGGGGCACAAGAGGTCCCCATCGCTACGCCCTGTACCTGGAGGTAGTGGGAACCATCAAAAGAAAAAATGTTGTGGGTCAAAAAGTCATTCATATCGTCATGAGTACGGTCTGATTGTGACAGAATGTGGTCAATGATGCGGATGCCCTGTTGGTGTGGTATCGAGCTGTAGAGGGCTTCCACATCGATAGCCACCAACAGGGCATCCGGAGGAACCGAAAGAGATTCCAAAATAGTCAAAAGATGAATAGTATCTTTGACATAAGACGGCAGATTTTCAACAAAAGGTCTCAACTTAGAATCTATTAGTTTACTCAAATTTTCTGAGATGCTTCCACATCCTGACACAATGGGGCGACCGGGTGTTTTTTTTTGCATTTTTGTGAATTTTTGGTAAGCTATAGAAAGTGGGGACCATAGGATGTTGAGTCCGTAGAAAATTCCACGTTGGTTTATCTAAGGTGTTTTGTAGATACGCATGATCGACCATTGTATAAAATTCTAGATTGAATTTATTTACAAGTTCTTTGGGTACAGGTTTGTACCATTCCCTATTGCGCAGGATGTTATTGCACATTTCCCTGTACTGTGAATTTGAAAGAATGACAATATTCCCTCCTTTGTCTGATGATTTGAGGGTTAGATCGTATTGTTTAATCAGGGATTTTAATGCAATTTCTTCCGAGGAAGACAAGTTTGAAGAAGTCAAAGGTAATTTCAATTTCTGAATTTCTTGCGCCGTTAAGGTGACGAATGCGGCTAAGTTAGCATTCAGACTCAAGGAGGGAAACTTGTCGGATTTTTTATGAAACCTCGTGTGTTGATTGGGAATCGGGGATTTGGTTGTTGTGTCTACAAGGTTCAAAAGGGAATCAAGGTCGATGTTATCTATGAGGTCCCCGCTTTCTTGTTCCTCCAATAATGTTAGTAAGCTGTCTAAGGCCTAATCCTGTGCAGTTTTGCATGTTGACGGTGGAGAGGGGCTATTTGTTTTAGTGCCCTGGGCATATTGTGATTGTAATAATACTTTTCTTGCAAACAAGTGCAAATCTTTAATGATGGAGAATTTGTCCGTTTTAGAATATGGGCAGAAACTCAGGCCTTTTGATAAAAGAGACAGTTCACTGGAAGTAAGAGGATAGTCTGTCAAATTTATAACGTCACCTGATGTGGACATATTGTCAATCTGAGTGGAGAAACCGTTTTCCTGTCTTGTGTCAGGGTGTGGGGCTAACGAGGGAGTTGTATATATTATTCCGGATCGGTTTGCCCTAAAAATCATCAATCATCAGTGTAAACCAAACCTTACTGCAATGTTTACACTTTTTAGAATGATGTTTAAATCGGTTGTAAACCACTGCACCATTTTTTTTTCTTACCTGCAAGACAAAGGCATAATGTGCTAGCATACTAGCACATTCTCTGAAAATTAACAGAAAGCGAAGCCTTACAGCGAAGCGATGTCATCACTGGAGACTGCTTCCATCTTTACCCGTCTTGCTTCCAGGTTTGCGGACTCTGGCTCTGTGACTGGCCGGAGCCGCAATGACGTCACTTAAACGGCCTCTGAAGGAACAGTATGGGCTGCCGTTCCTTCAGAGCGCATGCACCAGCGATGTCACTGGCTGCATGTACAGTAAATATCTCCTAAACAGTGCACATTTAGGAGATATTTACACTACCTATAGGTAATCCTTATTATAGGCTTACCTATAGGTAAAATTTAAAAATGGAAGTTTACTTCCTCTTTAAGCTTAGCAGACTGTAGTATCACAAGAATTATAACTACAGACCATGTCACCTAGTGCTCTCTGAAGCAAAACTTGGCAGCAGGATATAATATATAATACATTGCTGTACAACAGGCTATTGAACTGGTGTGAATGACTCAACAGTTAAAAAAAACTAGACTGCTGTAGGATATTGCACAGCGTGCAAACTAGGATATGCCGGTACCTTTACATCCTCCTCATTAGCAGAAGTAGTTGTTTATTGTCTCAGATAGTATCTATAACTCTTGAAATCTGTTCCTTCTACAATAAAATATGAATTGATTTGTCACCTTAATTTTTTTGGGAGGCTCCTAAAAAATGCTTCACAAATATCTCAACATTGTTGCAAGAGTTAAAAATATTTCTTATAATGTTTGTACCATGTGTAATAGTTTCCTTGTTGCCTTTTGCAGAAATGAAAAAAAATGCAAAATAAAAATGAAAAACCAATTAAAAAAAAACATTTTCCATTTTTTTTCCTTTTTTACTTTGAACCTGTATATTTACATCTTTAGCATACTTACAGTAAATTTTGCAAGGTTTTGTTGTTATGACGCCACACATGGAAATCCTGAATGTGGTTGTTTGTAGAGGCATACATTATGACCTACACAGAGCGCTTTTCTATTTACTTTCTTCTTCAAATACTTTTGGTGTGGTTCATTTACGTAATTGTGTGAGGGGGCTCATGATGGTATATAACTCCTCTGCCACTGGGATACCCCCACCACCATGATTAAACCCTGGGGACGGGGTGAAATGTGTTGGGGGCATGGCTTGGATGGAATGAGCTGAGGCTGCTTTTACATTTTAATCACTTTGCTGGGAAAGGTGTGCGGCTGCCGAAACATTCCCTTACTTCCACAGCATGAGAGGTAATAAGCTAAGAATATTTGACCAGTAGGGGACATTAAAAAGGGGAACTTTTGCATTGTGTGCGGTCTATGGAGAATCTTGCGCAAACAGCCAAACAAATGGGTGCACAGCTGAACAAACCTCCAGCTGCAGAGTGAAAGTGGAGTTCGGCCCCCCTTAAAAAAATTAAAAGTCAGCACCTACAAATACTGTAGCTACTGACTTTTAAATAGTAAAACTTACCTGTCCAGGGAGCCCGCGATGTCGGCACCCGAAGCCGATTTACGTATTGGCTCTCGGGTGCCGCCGCCGCCATCCAGGGTAAGGGAAACCGGCAGTGAACCTTTTCGGCTTCACTGCTGGTTCCCTACTGCGCATGCGCAAAACGCAGCGCGCTTTGTAATTGGCCCAGCGGCGGAGGAAAAAGGAAGGGGTCGAACTTCCGAGGGACAGCGCCGCGGCGCTGTCTTCCAGGAAGTGGGAAGGGTACCTGTCAAAAGGGGGGAAGCAGATCAGCGGAGCTCCACTTTTGAGTGGAACTCCGCTTTAAGCAAAACATTTACAGTGGTATTATTACCACTGATAAATGTGACATCTTTCTCCTGGTTGTTCGAAAGCTAGCGCTCTCTGGCTTCCTAACGACCAGTGGCTCATCCCTAGTGTAAAAAAAATAAAAATAAAACAGCATTATGCCCCCCCAAAAAAAAAATTCATACCAGGCCCTTTGGGTCTGGTATAGATTTTAAGGGGGGCTCCATGAAAAAAAAAAATGGCATTGGTCCGGTATGGATTTTAAGGGGGAACTTCACACAAAAAAAATGTGTGAGGTCCCCCCAAAATCAATACCAGACCCTTATCTGAGCATACAGCCTGGGTGGCCAGGAAAGGGGAGTCAAGCATGCAACTTTAATCACATCAGGCCACATGACCCCGACAGTGGATAGGTTACCTTGCTGGGGAACCCCCGGCAAAGCACCTTGTCTTCATGTTGATGAGAACAAGAGCCTCTTCCCCACAACCTTGGCCCGGTGGTTGTGGGAGTCTACGGGCGGGGGGCCCAAGATGCCAGCCCCTTCATATAAAAGAGTAAGAGGTACATAGTACCTCTACTTATTCTCAAATAAAAAAAAAGACATAAAAAAAAAAGACATAAAGGATATACTTCCTATTTTTCTGAGATGGGAAAGAGGGGCACCTATTAGCAAAAAAATATCTAGACAAAGGACACACTCACACTTACACAGGGCTCACATAGCCTTTCCCTTTACAACCCTCCCCTCTCATTCCTCCTTTTTAATGTTTTTAATATTACCTTAATTTTTATTTTATATTGTATGGCTTACGGTGTCACTACTATTTTTTAGTCCTATGAGGTTGCGTACCTTCATCACTTCCCTACAGGTCAATTCTCATTAGTTTTTTTGTTATATTCTTAGTAGATCCAACAGCCTCAATTTTATTTTGGGGGGGGGGTGAATTTAGGTGTACACAAACCTTTGTGGGTGGATGGTTACACGGGAGCTTATAGTGATTGTATCAGTTGTGGATATTTTTTTCCTGATTCATGACAAATGTTTCCATACATGTGTAATATCTCTCACCCACAGACGGTTTAGTGAGATGTGACGTTGTGTGTAAAGATGGCTGCCGCATATCCAATTGACCATGTGGTTTTGGGGAAAGTGCAACCATATCTTGCTGACATCACTCACAAAACGACCTGTGAGTGGTCAAAAGGAATGACCACATTGTACGTGGTCTTGGGTATACAGGACTATAAATAGAGTCACTAGGATGGGGGAGAGAGGTTCGTTTGGGGGGGGGGGGTTATGTTTTTAGGAGCTGCGCTAAGACCAAGCATGCAGCCAGGATTTCCTATTGTCCTGTTCCTCCAGCTATCTAGTGTAAGCTGTTGACATTCAACTACCAGAGAAGTATTATTTGATATTTTGGGATATTGGGAAAAGAAGTGTATGTTTAAGTCATGGTATTTTGTGTAATGTTTATGGTAAATTTTATGTATAAGGAACTTTATGTATTTTGATGTCCAGTAAAGTTTGGTTTTATGCTTTTTATTAAAACTGCTCTTGGTATGTCTGTTCATTTTAAATATTTACTTGATATTTCTGTGGCTGTCCAGTATCCCTTCATTATAAATGTTCTTGTTCCCACATTTGATACAGTGATACACCTACAGGTCTGCTTTCTATTAGCTTTCTCTGTTCAACAGTCATTGCAGTTCATTCATTTTTTTTTCTAGGCGCAAGAGTGAATTTTCATGTTTTCCCATGGTATCCCTTTGTCATGGTCAGATGTCAGGCAGACCAGTACCTATAGCAGTAGGGAGGCTCCCACTAATCAGCAGGATAAGTATACAACCATGTCACCCTAGCAGATGGATGGTGCAGGCTCACCCAAGGTTCAGGGTCTAAACACTAATTGGTATTCACCATAGCTCCTGGCGGTGAAGATTGGTTTTGCTGCATGTTAGTATTAGCTCATTGTCCTCAGGATCACCCCACCAGCAGGAAGTGAGCAAGCTGGGGTCCAGTAGCAGAAGCTTAGTTAATACACAAGCCAAAGGTGGGTGACAAGTGTTGCAGGTTGGGATCAAGAAGAAGCGTGGTCAAAGAACAAATCAAAGGTTGGTAAAAAGTGGTAGTGAAGATACAGAAAGCAGCAGGAGTGACAAGAGCGAGATAGTGGCTGGAGAAAGTTCAATAATCTAGCAAACAGGAAGTACAAAGGCATGGCTTAAGTAGGAAGTTCATGGGAGGAGCCAAGGGTTTAGGAGAAACAAGATACAGGGCAAGTTTGTCTAAGAAATCAAGCAGCAAGCTGTCCAGTATCTCAGATGGCTTAGCAAGAAGAGATACTGCCAGACACAGTAGAGGTTGCAGATTCAGATCCTGGCACCCTGTCATGGACTTGCAATAGAGCTTGGCAAGCTTACCTGTACCTTCATGTCTGTATTAGAGGTCAGACTGCATTTCTGGATCCTTTTTATCACCTCTACTTCCTGTTCCTGCCCCGTCCAGGTCATCACAGGAAGTCTATATTAACCAATGCACTGCAGGTCTGCTTTGCTGTTCAACAGTATTAGTTTCCTGTTTGCCGTGTGCTTGAACTACTCTTCTGTGTACCGACTTTGGCTTGTCTCCGACCATTCCTGTTTGCCTGTTACCCTGACCCTTGGCCTGTCCCTTGACTACCCTTGTCTGCCTGTTACCCTGACCTCGGCTTACCCATCACCATTCTGTGTGTCCTGAGTGACTACTTCCCTTCTCTCCCTACGGAGCGTGACCTGGGGGACCCCAGGGGCCGCGACCTGGGCCCAGCTGCGGTGATGTCCATCCTCACCACTAGAGGCTCTGGTGAACACCTGCTGGGTCTTAGACTCCGCGCCCTGCGGAATCTTGGGCTCACGTTCCAGTCCGTCCGGAGCAGTCTGCTATTGGGTTCACTACCTTGCGCTGCGCCCCTGCCTCCAACAGGGTGCAGTTGTCACCTGGCCACAGGTGACCTGACACACCCTTACCAAATCAGGGGTTTAGTGGTGTGATTTCAGTATTTGTTTGTTTCATTTTTTCCATCATTCTTTTCATACAATGATTATGTTTCATATGAATTCCTCAAATATTTTTGCTTTTTGCTATATATATTAACGTTTTGTCATGTTTTTCTCTCGGTTAAAGCGGACTTCCACCCAACTCCGCTTTAACTGTGTCCCTAGGGGGTGTTTTCTAACTGTGTGAGCGATGGGCTTATGGAATGAACACAGAGACCTGTGTTCCTAAATAGGAGGAACACAGGAGCCCTGTATTCATTGCTGACAGAACAGCGGTTTTCTGTGTTTACAACCGCAGACCGCTGTTCTGTCTCCACGTGGAGTGATCGCGGGTGCCCGGCGCCAATCGTGGCCACTAGCCCCACAGATCAGCTTCCGCCTCTCGCGTGCCCCGCGAAGCAATGTACTGGTTCGTAATTTTGTGGGAAAGAGTCGACCTGACGCAGTATATGGTCGGCAAGTGGTTAAAAGGGGTCCGGTGCTGTTTTGATCACCTTTTTTTAGGTGCAAATTTTTACTTGAAATTGCAACAGGACCAAACTGCCATTGAAAGGTGTAAGGTTCACGTTATGCAAATTGGATGTGGTTCAAAACCCATCCAATTCACATATATGTGAACCGAGCCAATGGCTCTATTCACACCAATGCGTTTTTTTTATGCTTTTTGCAGAAACGCAGGACATTTTTTTTAACATGCGTTCTTATGAATCATGTTTACAACAATGCATTTTTGTGCCCCTGTGCGTTTGGAAAGGGTCAGGGACTTTTTTAAATGCAAAACAGTGCTTTTTTTTTTTGGTTCAATATACTTCAATAGAGAAGCTGCAGAAAAGCATGTAGTGCGTTTTTACAGCGTTTTGTGCCACAATTTGCCTTTTTTATTCTGCCCAACAACAAATTTGCCAAAGAAAGCATTAAAAACACGACTCGTTGTAAAAATGCAGCAAATTGCAGTAAAATTGTAGTTAAAAAATGCAAAAAAGTACAGCCAAAAGCACTGTAGAAACGCTCAGCAGCAAACTGCTTAGGTGTGAATGGAGCCTTAGGTGAATTGTTTTCCTCCTTTGTCCAGCAATTCTTGTGTCTGTGTGATATATATTAGCTTGGTAGAGTATAAAGAGTGGCACATTGGACTTTCTTTTATGCGGTGACTGTGCATAACCATTTTCAGGACTACACTCAAAAAACGTTGTACTACAAGGACTTTGTGTCATATTTATATATATATTTATCCAATAAACTTCTATTGATTTATTGTTATTTATTATTTGCAAATTCAATATTTTTTTTGTGGGGGGGGGGGTCATTTGTGCTGTTTCTTATTTTTCTTTTAGCAGCAGGAGCCAATGGCTCACTCTGCTCTGTGAGATAATGAGGAGAGAGATTACCCGGGAGAGCCGCTGCTCTCATTCACATCACTGGATCGAGATTGGGCTCAGGTAAGTATAAGGGGGGCTGTTGGGGGGGGGGGCTGTACCCAGAAGGTTTTTTACCTTAATGCATAGACTGGATTAAGGTAAACAAACCTTCTGCCTTTAGAACCACTTTAACTCTGTAAATAACAGGCTTTTTCAATAGGGGATAAGAAGAAACTTGTGAACATATACCGATCAGCCATAACATTATGATCACCCACCTAATATTGAGAATGGCCCCCTTTTGCTAAAACAACATTGACCCATTGAGGCATGGACACCAAAGTAACATCCACATGAATGGTAGGACCCAAGGTTTCCTAGCAGAGCATTGTCCAAAGAATCACGCTGCCTCTGCCGACTTGCCTTTTTATACCGCATCTTGGTGCCTTAAATTCTCCCACTCTACAAGAGTCTGGTCTGGCCGCATCTGGAGTATGTTGTCCAGTTCTGGGCACCGGTCCTCAGGAAGGATTTACTAGAACTGGAGAGAGTCCAGAGAAGGGCAAAAAAGCTAATAAAGGGACTGGAGGATCTCAGCTATGAGGAAAGACTACAAGCACTGAACTTATTCTCTCTGGAAAGGAGATGCTTGAGAGGGTATATGATATCAATATACAAATACCGTACTGGTGACCCTAACACAGGGAACAAAAAATATAAGCACTCACGGCCATATGCTAAAATTAAAAGAAAAGCGGTTTCACCTTTAACTGCGTAAAGGGTTTTATACCGTCAGAGCGGTAAGGATGTGGAATTCTCTTCCACAAGCAGTGGTATCAGCGAGGAGCATCGATAGTTTAAAAAAACTATTAGATGGGCACCTTAACAACCCCAACATACAGGGGTATACAATTTACTATTGACATAAACACTTATTATACACACACTTATCATAGGTTGAACTGGATGGACTGGTGTCATTTTTCAACCTCACTAACTATGTAACTATGTAATACACGCACACCCAGCCATCAACATGATGTGAAAGAAAATGTGATTCATCAGACCAGGCCACCTTCTTTCATTGCTCCATAGTCCAGATCTGATGTTCATGTAACCATTGTTGAAGCTTTTGGCTGTGGACATTGGTCAGCATGGGCTTTAAAGCCCCATATACAACAACCTGTGATGCCCATTTTTTTCTGCTTTCACTACATCAACTTCATGGACAACATGTTCCCTTGCTGCCTAATATATCCCATAAATTTTCAGATGCCATTGCAGGCATCCCAACCCGCAAAAACGAATTTCAGGGAGGTGGCACTCTGTGGGTAATGTTGGTGGTTACTGCTGGTGGGTACTGCTGGTGGGTAGTGCTGGTGGTTACTGCTGGCAGGTAGTGCTGGCGGTTACTGATGGTGGTTACTGCTGGTGGGTAATGCTGGTGGTTACTGATGGCGATTACTGCTGGCGATTGCTGCTGGCGGGTACTGCTGGTGGGTAGTGTTGGTGGGTAATGTTGGCGGGTACTGCTGGCGGTTACTGCTGGCGGTTACTGCTGGCGGGTAATGCTGGTGGGTAATGCTGGTGGTTACTGCTGGCGGGTAATGCTGATGGGTAAGGCTGGGGGGTATTGCTGGCAATGCTGGCGGGTAATGCTGGTCATGCGGGTACTGCTGGAGGAAGCAGCGGCTGCAGTAGTGAGCAGAGCTTCCTGTATGGCTCCTGTCAAAGGCGGAGTGCATTTCATATCACTCCGCCTGTGACAGAGCCAATACTATACAGGAAGCAGCGGCTCTGTCACTGACTGCAGACATCCTAAATCTCCCGAAGCAGCCAGGAGATCGCACGGCACTTTCGGGTGTCCGTGAGCTGACGGCCAAAGACAGGAGACTCCCGCAAGTGGCGGGAGACTTGGGATGTCTGCCATTGTAGTGAGATATCACTTTCCCTTTCAGTGGTCATAATGTAATGGCTGATCTGTGTATGTTGAAAGTAAGAGCTCCCTCTGTTGACTTGATATGAGATTGTAGCTGCTGACTTTTAATTTTTTTTTTTTTTTTTTTACCAGCTGGCTGATGTTCCTCTCTACATAATAAACCAGGAAATAAGGCAATAGCTTCCACGTTTATAAAGTATATCTGAGCTGTCCATAACAAAGTTCTTCCCTATCTTGCTGACGGTATCATAATCCCTACAAAACAGTTCCAAGCAATTTCTGACTAACACTGTGATAATGAAAAATCGTTTGACCTCCCTTTTCATTCAGCTCATGCGTGTCAAGTTACTGCTGGTAGAATGCAAGACTGCTTTTCCTGTCAGCTGTTTTGGCCTGTTCTGCACAGAGGACCTCTGCTGATCTTTGCTAGAATCTTTGTCTGCACTGCAGAGAATCTTAGCTATGATTCCTGGCAGGGTCAAACTGGAGCAGGAAGGGCTTTGATGAACTAAGTTTCAGAATAGAAACGACATTATTATATAAAAATAGAAAACTCCAGTGTACTTTAACCGCTTGCCGACTGCCCTATAGCAGTTTTACTGTTACAGGGTGGCATGGGTGCGCAGGATCTCATATATTTGCGTGATCCTGCACCTCTGAGTAACGGACGCAAATGTCCGCTGCCGGCGGCTCGCTTCTGCCGTGATTACACAGAGCGGGAGCCGATGTCTACCAGCATCCACCGATCATCCTACAGAGAGACAAAACAGCGATCTGCCTATGTACATGTAGCGCTACCCCCTCAGGAGCCGCTGGTGAATGAGGGTATCTCCCACCCTGCACGGCCTGACACACAGAATCTTCCACATACACTGGAGACAAGAATCAGTCCTTGCAGCTTTGTTTTGTATTTTATCAGAGGTATTGAACTTAGATTGGGCTGAGGGTATTATGGGATGCCCACTTGATCAAGGTAATAGCAAATGCTTCAGGATACAACTATATACAGCCTGTATACACTCTTCTCCTTCTACCTCCAGCACAATCTTGCTTGCAGACTTACATCTCCCAGGAGCAGCTGGCACCATTTGGAGGATTTAACAAAGGCTCAGTCAGATCTGTATCAACTGCCCTTTAAGGGCAGGGACTGCGTGCCCCCTCTAGCAGTGTAGCAAAAAGCCTAGTGCCCAGCTGGCCTCTTCCTGTGGCTACTGATCCCAGCACCACCTTTTCAAGCACCGCCAGCCTACTTGGCTGCAGTTGCCATTTTCACTAGCGTTCTTGGCCAAAACTCCACAGTCCTCCCAGACTCATTCTGCATCCACTCTACACTGCTCTCACCCAGTCCTCTCAGGTGTGCCTCTCAGTCCTCTTGACTGTAAAACTCACCAGTCAACTTGGCTGTCTCCTTTCCTGGAGATTTGCCTGGCAGTGATCTCCTGCTGTCTTCCACATGCTTCCATGCCTCTGGACAGGACACCCTTATGCACCGTAAAGAAGGTTCCTTCTGCACTTGAGCCCAGGCCTAAGGTCACCCCCCCCCCCTCTCCCCAGACTAGAGGGCACCCCTCAAGGGCCACCGACAGCCTAACACTTCATCTCCATCTTCCACCCGAACTCCACTCTGCCCCCCCACTGGGCTGATCCAGAGTATTTGAGGGGGTCTGCCCCCTGCCATCCCATCTGTTGGGGATTGGTCAGGGCCCTTATGAATACTCTAAACAGCTTCTCCTCACCTCCACTGCCATTCTTCTAGAATCTTCCATCAGTTTCTAGAAATAAGGGAAGGCCTTAGAGATGTTGCCCATGAGTCATACCAGCCTTCCTAAGTCACTCAACCAATTAAGATAAATCGAAACAACACAGGCTTGGCTGCCAGCCAAGCCTTACAATTTACCTACACTTAAAGTGGATGTAAACCCCATTAATGAATTTTGACCTGAGCACATATATATGTAGTGTTTACTTATCTCTGCCCTAAGTCCTAAAGCACATGTCTTTCTGCTGCTCCATTCCTCTGTTATCAGCATGATAACTTCTGACAAGTTCTCTGACACAGGAGATAAAAGCAGCTGAAAATTTGTGTCTGGGTGGGTGCCTAATGCCTATTGGGATTTTTTTAAACAAAAATATGTAGCAGAATACATATTGGCCTAAATTTATAAAGATTTTTTTTTTCAATTTTGTTATTGGATATGTTTTATAGCAGAAAGTAAAACATTTTTTTTTCCAAAATTGTCAGTCTTTCTTATTTTACAGAGAAAAAAATAAAAACCACAGAGGTGATCGAATACCACCAAAAGAAAGCTATATTTGTGGGAAAAAAAATGGACATCAATTTTATTTGGGTACAGTGTCACAGAACCACAAAATTGTCAGTTAACGTAACCGTTACTTTAACTGACAATTTTGTGGTTCTGTGACACTGTACCCAAATAAAATGATGTCCATTTTTTTCACAAATATAGCTTTCTTTTGGTAGTATTTGATCACCTCTGTGGTTTTTAACGTAGTGCTGTATCGCAAAAAATGGCTTGGTCAGGAAGAGGGGCAAATCTTCCGGAGGTCAAGTGGTTAAAGTGTATGTAATCCCAACATTTCATATTCCTGATATGTGCCTGCTGAACCATGTACTTGTATTAAAAAAAAAAAAAAAACTGTTCTCTTTGTATTGCTTTTATTGTGTGAAATCCCTGGTGTTCCTGCTAGTCTGTCTGTCTGTTTTCCTATTAAACAGGAGAACACACAGTAGTCAGTTCTGCAGCTATGCCCAGCCTACTCTCCTCCAATTATCAGATGTGTCCGGAAACGCCCCCCCCCCCCCCCCGCCCTTTCACAGCCTTTCACTGGGAATCTCAGTGTAATTTTGTTTCTCCTCCCCCCAGCTCTTATGCAGGGTTTGTGATCACTTAACCACTTTAGTCCCGAAAGATTTTGCTGCTCAATGACCAGGCCACTTTTTTCAACTTGGCACTGCGCGACTTTAACCACTTTCCGACCGCCGCACGACTATTTACGGCGGCGGTCAGCCCCTCACAGGCAAAGCGACGTAGGTCTACGTCGCTAGCCTGTGAGGCTCTAGGGAGAGAGCTCGCGCCGCCAGAGGTGCGTTCCCACTCCCACTCGCTCACGGAACCCCCGCGCGTGTGCCCGGCGGACCCAATGTCCGCCGGGCACTCGCGATCGTCCGTTACAGCGGGAGAAAGGCAGGCGGCTAATGTAAACACAGCCACCTGTCATTCTCCCCTGTGTAAGAATGGAGATCATACGGTTCTGCTATGTAGGACCGTTGATCTCTGTTCTTACACATCAAGCCACATCCAATCACAGTTAGAAACACGCCCCTAGGGACACACTTAACCCCTCCCTCTCAAATAAAGTTAACCCCTTCCCTGCCAGTGTCATTTTTACAGTAACGGTGCATATGTATAGCACTGATTACTGTAGTAATGTCACTGGTAACCCCAAAAGTGTCAAAAATGTCAGTCAAGGGTCCGATCTGTCCACCGCAATGTCGCAGTCCTGCAAAAAAAATCGCAGATCGCCGACATTACTCGTTAAAAAAAAACAACAAAAATGACAAAAATCTTTCCCTCAGTTAGTAAACGCAATAACTTTTGCGCAAACCAATCAAAAATCAAAAATGTTTGTGATTTTTTTTACCAAACATATGTAGCATAAAACAAATTGGCCTAAAATGTTAAAAAATTTAGATTTTTACATTTTTTTGTTTGGGAATTTCATATAAAACAATGTGAAAAATATTCTTATTTTTGCAAAATTGACGCACTTTTTTTTTTATAGCGCATGATCAAAAAATCGCACAGGTGATCAAATACCACCAAAAGAAAGCTCTGTTTGTGGGGAAAAAAGGACGTCAAATTTGTTTAGGTACAGCTTCGCACGACCGCGCAATTGTCCGTTAATCGCGCAAAATAGGCCCTGGTCAGGAAGGGGGTAAAATCTTCCGGGGCTTTAGTGGTTAACTGACAATTACGCGGTCATGCAATGCTGTATCCAAACAAAATTTACGTCCTTTTTTTCCCACAAACAGAGCTTTCTTTTTTTTGGTATTTGATCACCTCTGCGTTTTTTATTTTTTGCGATATTAATAAAAAAAGAGCAAAAATTTTGCAAAAAATTTACCTTTTCCACATTGACTGTTAAAAAATATCCAATATATTCAATTTTTGTCATATATTTAGGCCAAAATGTAATTAGCTACATGTCTTTGACAAACAAATTCTCAATGAGCATATTTTTATCCACTTTAAGACCGGAAGATTTTACTCCCCACCTGACCAGGCCATATTTTGCGATTCGGCACTGCGTTATTTTAACAGATAATTGCGCGGTCGTGCGATGCTGTACCCAAATTAAATTTATGTCCTTTTTTCCCCACAAATAGAGCTTTCTTTTGGTGGTATTTGATCACCTGTGCGATTTTTAATTTTTGAAAAAAAGAGCGACAATTTTGAAAAAGAAAAACAATATTTATAACATTCCCAAAAAAAAAAAGATAAAAATCAAAATTTGTTAACATTTTTTGCCAATTTGTTTTCTTCTAAATGTTTTTAGTACAAAAAATCGCAATAAGCGTATTTTGATTGGTTTGCGCAAAAGTTATCGAGTTTACTAACTACTGGAAAGATTTATGTAATTTTTATAGTTTTGTTTTTTACTAGTAGTGGCGGCGATCTGCAATCTTTTTGCGGGACTGTGATATTGCGGCGGACAGATCCGACCCCTAACTGAAATTTTTGACACTTTTGGGGGGACCAGTGACATTACTACAGTAATCAGTGCTATAAATATGCACTGTTACTGTAATAATGACACTGGCAGGGAAGGAGTTAACACTGTTGGTGATCAAGGGGTTAAATGTATGCCTCATGCTTACTGACGTGTGTGGGGGGAGGGGGTTCTGTCACACAGACAGAGATCACAGGTTCAGCTATGCTGAATCCTGTGACCTCTCCCTGTGTGTCACAAAGAAGATCGGCCTGCTTTGTTTACACAAGCGGGCGGATCTTCTCACACTTTCCCCGGCGATCGGGGAAGAGAGACGGTGTAACGTGAGAAAACCATACCTCGTGAAAATTCCATACCCACGTCACTTCCTGTCAGAAACAGCTGAGCAGCGTAGCAGTGCGCATGCTCACAGCTCCGGTTACGTCATTGAACAGCTGATGAGCTTAGCATTTGCGCATGCTCGGAGAGTATGGTATGTTCACGGTAGTGTGTTATAACGTAACACCGCCTCAGCTGTTGCGGCGGTTACATTAAAACAGCTCGGCTGCAACATGAGTCATCTCCGCTCCTACCACTGTCACTTCCCTGATCTCGGCTAGTAAATGTAAAAGCAGCGGCGGGTGTATGAAATCAAAATCACGGAGATGTCGGCTCCGTGATCCGCTTTTACATTTAGTAGCCAAGATCAGGGAAGTGACAGGGGTAGGAGCGGAGATGACTCATGTTGCAGCGGAGATGTTTTAATGTGGTGACGCGGTGTAATGTTATAACACACTACCGTGAACATTCCATACCCTCCGAGCATGCGCACTAGTAAGCTCCTCAGCTGTTGACCTAGGTGCACCGGAAGTGACGAGGGTATGGAATTTTTATGGGTATGGTTTTTTCACGGAACACCGGCAATCGCCGCCTCTCCTCCTCCAGCCCGACTCCCGCTGTGTCTAAACACAGCGGGAGCGAGCCTCCGGTGGCCCGCACGCGCCCCTGAGACCACTAGGAGTCCGGCGACGTAGGTCTACGTCGCTGGACCCAGGGAAGCCACAGTGCCGCAGTAGCAGCACAATGAGCGGTCCTAAATTGGTTAAAAAAGGGGGGAAAAGTGTAATGATTTATTTTTATTTCAATACACAAATGTTTTGCCTTTCATTTCTATTTTAAACGTATTGGGTTGTTTAACATGGTGAGTGTTTACATACACTTTAAACATGGGATATTGTTTTAAACACTGAATGGATCAACTATTTTGTCTTGAATTGTCTCATAAGAACTAATTTGTTATTCCTATTGTAGCCCTGACTTCTTAGGGAGCTGTTTAAATGTTTTTGGTCCACCTGCCACTACCAGGGACTCACTCACTACCTGGACCTGACAATCACTGACACCCCATTGGTAATGCAACAGTTTTATTAGGAACAGAACAAACAATGTGGTGAAAAAACGGTTTAACAGACTTAGCAATGACAGTGTTGAACAATAAACAAATATTGAACAGTACATACAGCTTGTTAAATACTATTCCTTTCCCCTGCCTCTGACGGGCCTTGCTAAACACACAGAGCAGATGAGAACTGAACTACACAGCTAACAATGATGCAATGAACACACAACAGAAGATATGGTAAACAGTGGTGTAACTAGCATATCTGCCATTTTGCAACCCTTCCTTCTCCCCCCACCTGCACACACAAGCTGAATTGTAGGCATGGCAAATTTATGACAGCAGTAGGAGGGGCTAAATGAAACCTGCGTAGACAAATGCCACCGTACCTGTACCTACACTCACAGTGTTAACTAGAGTGGTGCAAAATTTCTGGAAAACTCAGATGAGCATTGAATGTGACCACCCAAACTCTTCATGAAGACAATCATATTGCTAAAATAGGTTGCTTGACCCAGGACTGGTATCTAGCAACCTTATGAATGTGAGTATTCACTTACTACACTTTTTGCCATATTTTTCCCATACTGTATGTACAACTGAATATTACCATTAGATGGATCTCTCTTGTGGCTTTTTATTCCTATTTTTCTCCTGGTCTCTGCTCATCTGGAGGACCACTGATTTATCTTGATCAGTGTAATAATACGTTTGCCATCACTGGGGCCCTTTAACTCCCAATAGAGTGCTCACTCTCAAATGAGTATACTTGTAATCCACAGAAATAAAAGTGATCCCCTTCTACAGAATCATGTTAGTGGCAGTAAACTCTAAAGGCAGTAACAAACAAGCTTTACGCATATAAGGTGGCAAAAGGCCTCTCACAACCCTGGTACAGTGTGGATGCCATCTGATTGTCAGTCTGTATCCTGATAATAAGTTCTTTAAAAGTTGCAGCTCAATTGCTTGCTATCTGGGTAGCAACTGGGGCAAGTTACTAGGTTCCTGTGATCTTTCCGATTCTCTCAGTTGCCCAACAACAGCTAAAGCTAAAGACTGTCCGGTACGAAATCCTGCTCAAATCAATGGGTCATGTGATACACCCTTTGCTGTTGCCGTATCAACTACCACAGGGCACCACTACTATCAACACCCACTGATTCTTCAGTTTTTTTGCCGTGACCTGCCAGTGGTCATTTTTGAGGTGGCTGTATCCAGCCTACTCCCAAATAGATTGGAGCCTTCGTATGGTATCTGACATCTGTTGATTTTGAGGCGTGACCTGCCAATTAGCCATGTGCAATTTGTTTCGGTTCGAATACAAATTTGGACAAATTTTTGGTTATTCAGAGATTCAGATGTATCCAAACCTCCTAATGAAATTGTAACCAAAAGTAACAAATTTGGAACGGAATTCGGATCAGTCAAAAAATGATCAACCAATTGGAATTCTGTGTGAAGAATAGCTGATTGTTAAGCAGTGAGCCGGCAAGCCGGTCATCCTTAACAACCAATAAATCACTAGCTGTCAGCGGACTTCCCCGGCAATACAAAAATGTATCCCGCCCCCCTATGTGAATGAGTATGGGGTACATTGTACCCCTACTCAATCACCAATGTGTCAAAAATAAATAAAACTGCACACAGGTTTTTGACAATTCCTTTATTAAAAAAATAAAAAAACAATGTTCCCATTGTAGATCCATCATCAATCACTATGCCAGCTGCACCGCCGGACCCCAAAAAAAAGAGCTCCACCCGTGAGGACAGCTCACCGCCGAATGGCTGCTCTGCCGTTTAACAGTTCTTAAAGCAGAGTTCCAGTCCTTTATGGGTTTATTAAAAGCCAGCAGCTACAAAAAGCATAAACACACACTCACCTGTCCCACAATCCAGCGATGTGGCCTAGGCGACCAGACTGGAAGTGGGAGTGGGTACCGGTCAAAACTAGGTACCTGCCCCCCCAAAAAAGACATGCCAAATGTGGCATAGAAGGGAGGAGGGAGGAAGGAGGAGAAGTGCCTTCTGGGTGGAGCTCCGCTTTAAATAGGTAAGAGACGTGGCCACCTGGTGATGTCACCTGATGGCCCTGCCCCCATGTGACTTCACTGACCCAGCATGCCCCAGTCGGTGATGTTACAAAGGGGCAAGGTCACCCGCTAATGTCATCAGGTGACTCCGCCCCTTAGCTATGTGAGAAATGTCAGGTGGAGGAGCAGGCATTCCGTGGGCAGCGTTTGATGAGACTATGTCTATGGACACTAGAACTCTAGTGGACTGACCATCGTGTGGAAACTCGAGGTGTGTAGGGACCCTAGGTAGGTTGATGTCTGTTGACTTTCCAGGCATAAAGCAACTTTGGTTAATATCTACTAGGAATGGGTTGACTTTAGCTAATCTGGTGGCTAAAACTTTGGTTTACTTTGGTAAGTAGGGCTATTGGTGTATAAGAGGAGCAATCAGTGAGGTCTTTACCGGGCTTAGGCAAAAAGATCATATGTGCTCCAAACAATGAGAAAGGGAGGATCTGCTGGTCCCGGCAATGATCAAATAGAGCACAGAGTTGGGGGGTTAGTGTCTCAGCATAAGTCTTATAAAGGTCAACCAGTAACCCATCAGGGCCAGGTGCTTTGTGTGGGGGAAAAGCACTGATAGCAGTCTCAATTTCAAGGTGGAGTAATCTTGGCCTCCAGGGTGTCCCTGTCCGACTCAGAAAGTACTGGAAAAGTCACATCACTAAAGAGTTTACATAAAGAGTCTGTATCGTATGGTGGTATGGGAGAATGCAGTGATGTAAAATATAATATGGTGATTGCCTCATTAACTACCCTTGCAAAGGATTCTATTAAACAAAAGTCAAAGCCTGCAGCCCCTTTAATGTCTTTGTACTCTGACAAACTTTCCAATTCGGGAGCTTCCTGCTGCTACGAATTGAAGTGCTAGGTAATTCAGATGTTGACTTAGCAGTTGAGACTTCATGTATCGACTCTTCTGCTTCTTTGTCTGTTGCTTCCTCCAAGCAGACTTGACATACTAGCTTATCAGTTTCCTCCACAGATCCAGCAACTGCTAGGGCTGGTAGCTTGCAATGTTTTGTTGTAGACAAGGAGCAAGATAATGAGAGATGAGATAATGACCTTGGTCAACATTGCCTTGAATGTCTGCGCCTAGATGGTGACTTGTTTTGGCCTTTATAATGCCCAGTACACACAATCCGAAAATCGGACGACTCTCCGTCCCTTTTTGTTTGGTCGCTAGGAACTCTCAATTATATTCGCAAATGGGAGAGGTTACTTACGATACGAATTTTCTCGGACGATGATTCAAAAGCTTCCGGTATGCGTAACCACGCTGTAGCGTGTGAGGGGAAAATGATGTCTACTGCTCATGCGCTGTCTACTGCTCACCATTTTTTTCGGACGAACAACATACTGATAATACGATTATCGTACGATGTGCTATAATACGATCAAAATTTTTATGCTTGCACGACCGGATAATATCGGGCGAACTGTCGTGATCATCTCTCGTAAGCTGTGTACTAACGATCAGATTATCGTCCGATCCTTTCACAAGCGTTATTTTTCGTCCGATTTTCGGATCGTGTGTACGGGCCTTTAGAGGGATCCCTCCATCTTGAGGTCCCTGCAGGGCTGTAGGCTGCCTTGTCCAAGCAGACTTGACATACAAGCTATACATCAGGCAATTACTTTCCTTCACAAACCCAGCAACTGGCAGAGCTGGTAGCCTGCAATGTTTTGTAGACAGGGAGCAATGATAATGAGAGACAAGAGGATGACCTTAATCAACATTGCCTGGAGTATCTGTCCTAGATGGTGACTTGTTTTGGCCTTGAGAGTGCTTCTTTCCATCTTGAGGACCTTGCAGGGCTGTAGAGATGCTCTCTTTTTCTCGAAATCTTTACTACTTACCTTACAGGCAATGGGTGGTCTGACTGGACAGCGTTCCCCATAGGGGGTAAAGAAGCAGGATGAAATAAAACAGCATGACACAGTGATCCCAGAAGAAGCATAGAGAAGGAACCTAAGATAGCAATAGCCCAGGTAAATGCCATGAAGAGGGAACAAACACCTACTAATAGACAATGATCACATACAGTAAGTATCCAGCATGCATAAGTAGAAAACACCATCATGTACTGCCCAAAATAAAATTAAATTCATTTAAAATTCCCTCCCCTGGTCATCAGTGATAATATCACTGCCTGAGCATGCTCAGATTGCGGCGCCATCTTGGAAAAGGGTAAGCCTGGAAAAACTGCCAACATTGGCTGCATCACTTCCTGTCGTCCATACTCAGAGTGTATTTCCAATGCTACTGCCATCTTGGAAATGGCAAATGCCCACAACACAAACAGGTGCAGGAAAATCACTGATGAACGGAGTAAAGAAGGGAAAAACAAAGGGAAAATGCTGCCACTCTCTCCAAAGCTTGTTTAAGAGCTCTTTCACACAGGTATTGAAAATAGGTGATTGACTCATGTTTGTAATGCTTCCCAAATACCTATCAATGCCACTCAAAATTGTTAAATTAGGGAGCAGATGGAGGTGTTCATATTGCAGCGTTAGCATTGCCTCGCATTCTGGTGAGGCAAAAATAACGCTGCCTGCAGAGTTTGGCAGGTGTTGATGTTTTGCAAGTGCTTCCATTTACTTCACCTCAAGTGCACCATAAATGCAGCTATGGTGTTTACAGTGCATTTAAGGTGCAGTTGCAAACCGTCAAAAGGGGTAATTTTCCATTTTAGCCTTGTACAAAATAAAAAAACACATCTCACAGGGTGTTTGAGGAGTGTTGTCTGACACAACATGAATGCCGGTACAACACTTCCGAAATGCTCATTAACACTATATGTGCATTAATACGCTTTAAGGCTGCTTTACAATTCATCTCCTTTCTGAAAGAGCCCTTCAACTTTTTTGAAAGTCAATGCCCCCCAGACTTCCAAAATGGAGCTCCAACTATAAAGGTAATTTAGAGGCTGTACAGGAAGGACTTCCACCCAGGAGAGGATGAACCTGGCTGGGGTGACAAGCAGTAAAGGATACCTCGCAACTCTAGTCCTGATCAGGTGAGGACAAAAAAAGAGAATGAAGTAAGCCGGGTCTGTCTTTGATTTATAGTTAACCAGTACTATCAGGTTTCAGGGGTGGAGCCACAACACATTGTATGCTGCCATGGTGCACAAGGAAATACTCTTTTTAAATAAGGTGAAAATGTGCACTTTTAGAAAATGATAAACAAATGTTAGGTTTTAGAAGTTGTACTTACTAAATGGAACCAGTTACATGTTTGTCTACATTTTCTGTAGTTGGAGGACAGTTAGCTTGCAGTCCATTGTCTGTTCAAAAAAATGTAATAGTCATATACAGTATATACTGTATATGCACAGTGTACTTCTTCCAACAGATCACGTGGATTGATGGTGCAGTTTGCTTTTAGCATTGCATTTTAACAGCTGAATTTCATATTCTGGTCAAGTCATGTCCATCTTTGACCTGCTAGAAGGGGAAAAGAATACAAATATGACCCTTTAAACAGAGGCAAACAGACACAACAAGCAGTGATCTTCTTTTAAAGGACATTTTGGTTATATTATATAATATGAGGCCTTTTCTAACACAAATATAAGGGTTGTTTTTTACACTTAGTTATGTTCATTACTGTTTTAGAGGTCCAAGAAAATTACTGGGTCAGCCAGCAAAAGTAAAATAGTAAAACAAGAACTCAGAGCTGTGATAAAGTACCTGCGTAAAAAGAATCAGAGCCAAAGGATATTCAAGAACAGATTGTGGAGGATATCCTATCATATAGTAGTTTATAGAACTTGGTGGTGGAATTTAGGCATGGGAAAATGACTGGTGAAGATAGACTAAGGCTGGCCATACAAGGTTCTAATCTTGGCTGGTCCACGAGGAATTGGCCGAGATTTGAACCGTTGATGGGCAGGCTGAATGTTCCAAGTTGATTGATCGATCAACTTGGGTACAACCAGCCTGCCGGATTCGCTTGCGATTATCGCACACGAATGCTATAGCCGCTGACGATAATCACTCTCTTGTCCCCTGCCGGGAGGAGACAATTGCTAATTCCCCTGTCAGCCCTGTCTGTGTTGATGGGGGAATCCCGCCTTAGGCCAAGCAGCTAATCTAATGCCGCCACTCAAGAAAATGTGGACAATGCACACAGAACAATACTGTAAGACAGACATTTAATAAACAGATTGGAGAGACAATAGTTATGTCAAAAACACAGGCTAATTGCATTATGAAAAAACATTTGGCATTGACAAAGGCTGCTGCACGTTGGGTTCCAAAGAGTCCTGACACATAATTAAAAGCTGACCAGATGGAACGTATCAGGGAGCAATCCTGATCTATTCAGAAAAAAAATAACTACCACAATTTGTAACAGTGAGTGAGGTATGGAGACACCATACAGTATATCCCAAAGTGAGGAAACATCTCTGGATAAGAGAGGAATGTAAAGCAGCCCAAACATTAAGCAATTTTATTTTGGAAGGAAAGTAAATCTCTTGATTCCCTCATTAACACAGTCAGTGTTGATGAGGGAGTCATATGCAGCGCTGTTGTATTATGCTGGTAGTGAGCCTTCCCAGCTGGCATAACACAATGATTAATGCTTGCGGCTATAGCCGCTGGCAGTAATCACATGTAAAAAAAATCTGACAGGCTGGTTGTACCTTAGTCAATCAATGGATCATTTGCCTGTTTCTGATTGTTTGGTCAGAGACATTCACACCAGTGGCCTGCTGGAGTTCATTTTGTAGGGCTCTGGCAGTGCTCATCCTGTTCCTCCTTGCACAAAGGAGCGGATACCGGTCCTGCTGATGGGTTAAGGACCTTCTAGAGCCCTGTCCAGCTCTCCTAGAGTAACTGCCTGTCTCCTAGAATCCCCTTTATGCTCTTGAGACCTGCTGACAATGGCACAAACTGCATGTGCAACCTCTATAGGGTCCAGGTATCGCCCCATCTACCAGTAGTGACACTGGCCCTAGCCAAATGCAAAATTAGAGAAAAGCAGTCAGAAAAGATGAGTAGGGAAAAAATGTCAGTGGCCTTCACCTGTAAAACCACTCCTGTTTTGGAGGTTGTCTCATTGTTGCCCATCTAGTGTACCTGTTTTTAATTTCATTAACGCCAAAGCAGCTGAAACTGATTAACAACCCCCTCTGCTACTTAACTGACCAGATCAATATCCCAGAAGTTTAATTGACTTGGTGCTATACTCTGATTAAAAAGTGTTCCTTTAATTTTTTTGAGCAGTATATATACACTGTATATCTTTTGATTTCTAACATGCCTGCCTTTGTTCATCTCCATTACATGGGGGATTGGCAGGCTAGTATTTTACAGAGAAAAGATAACATTCTTTTTGCTCTCTGCCTATCCCAAGGGAATTGACAAGGACAATACTTTTCCTAAAGATCTACAGGTATTTTCTGTTAAGAAAAGGTGTAACAAATTCTAAAGCATAAATGAATTGATAACACTAGCAGCGCTAAAACTGTCTCTATAAATAAAGTGACATAAGTATCAGATGTTGATAATGAAACTGGGATAGAGCAGCATGCACTAAAAGTAAGTAGTGACTAAAGTCCAACGATGACCTGCAGGTGGATCTCAACAACCAGTGTGAAATGTCCTTAAAGCAGTGATAAAGTTGGAGAAAAAATCCTCTTATGCACCCATGTGCTTAGACATCCACCCTTGCCACCAGCTGTCAGACTGGACACTCACCACAAGGATGATAGATCAGCGCTTATCAAAGCAAAGTAAGTGCTCCTCCTCAGAAGATGTACACTGCAGATCTACTCTCCCAGGTCCGTGTCTTCAGTCAAAGTGCGCTCATAAGGTCACATGTGAATAAACACAATGACGGGGACTCATAGTGTAATTCCATTTTTATTAGACAAAACATCCAATACATGAATCCCCTTCCCCAATAAAATCTACCCACACATTAGTAAACTAAATACCAGCATTGTACAGTATCCAGCCGTGCGTCAGACGCTGCACCGATCAAAAAGCAACCGCTCGGTACCTGAGCCGTTGGAGGACTGCAGCGTGGCGTCCGGCGTCGTCAAGGTGACCGCGTACTCACGCCCTAACGCGTTTCGTCATCACAGACTTCAACTGAGGTATTTTCTGTACTTGCCAAAAAAGCTATGGTTTTACCTGCTTTTGCCTAATGTATCTGTGCTTCTTACAACAATAAGCCTTCCTACATTGCCTCCCTGCTCTGAAGGTTGTTTTCCATTATGGACTCTTACTGAAAATGTGCTTAGCCTGGAAAACAGAAACTAAAGCCTGGTACACACGGGCCGAATATCAACCAGTATCGGCTTGTTTAACAGACACCATCCGACATTCGGCACCCCTGTCCGATAAAAACAGCTGAACGGTCGGCTTCTATCTAATGGGCATGCTGGAAAACCAGCATCCTATCAGCATCTGATCAGCGCTGACAGCCAATGGCTGCAGGCGCTGACCAGTTAGTTTTGTCTGTGGGCAGTCCCCCTGTCAGAACACAATAGCTTAGTGGGGAGATTGCTTTACTAACATCGGAAAGTTAGTACAGCAAGCTTCTCCTGAGCTCCTCAGTTTTTTTTGTTCAGCCTGTTGATTTAAATGAAAAAACTGATAGTGTTTATCAGACATTATTCAGCCCCCACATCTAAGGACTGGTAGGCTGCTGCATGGTATATTTTTTATCTTGGGTTTAGTTCAACTTTAAAATCAGGAGTGGTCTGGATCATTTCATGAGTCTCCCTCAGTGAAGAAAGTAAAGCAGTAGGTAAAAGTGTTGCTCAAGAAAACACAAACCTTTGGAGAATATTCACTTGCAGAAGTTGCAATAGTTGTTCATGTGCACAGTCCATTCCTGGAAATAAATGGAACTGTCAGCTGCTCAGTGCTATAACGGGGTTCTCTGGGCTGTTTCATTATAAGTGTAAATTTAGCACATCACTCTTCGAACCGGTTCACACATATATGCAATGACAGACATTGCATGTGATTTGCAGTACACTGCTCTGCAAATCACATGCGATGTCTGTGCGATGCGAATTCAGCCATACAGATTGTATGGCTGAATTTGCATCGCATTCGGACACAACTCGCACAGGACCCTTTTTAGGGTCCGCACCAGAATCGGATTGCATGGGTGTTCACACCTATGCGATCCGATTCAAGTCTGAGCTGACAGTTCGCACTGCAATATACGAACTGATCTGGGGGTGTCGTTAATTTTGTATTGACACCCCCCACGATTCGCATATGGCAGTGTGAACTGCCTGCGAGTTGAATGCGGAGGCGGGAACCTGCAGTGGATTGGCAGGGTTCCCGCATCGCATAAGTGTGAACCGGAACTTAATGGACGGTTACATTTCTATAATTAAGGTGGCTGTAGCAGTCAATGAGCATTTTTAACTGTATGAAAAAATATTTATTAAACTCTCTTGTGCTTTTAACAGATTTACGGGGGCTGTTAACATTTCAAAATCCTGTTTTATAAATTGCATTTACTGCATGCTCCTTTCTCATGCGAATATGCTATGAGTACCTCCCCCCATTGGACTATATATACGGTATATTGCAGGGGTCTCCAAAATTTCTAAACAAAGGGCCAGTATGCAGTCCTTCAGACTGTGGGAGGGCTGGACTGAAGCCAGTGGGAGTAGAAAATGTCCTGGTGTCAGTGGGAGTAAACAATGCCCCATTGTTGGTGTCAGTGGAAGGAATTGTACCACATTGTTGGTGTCAGTGGTAGGAATAATTGGTGTCGTTAGGGGGAATTTTGTCCCTTCATTGGTGTCAGTGGGAGGACATATGCCCAGTTGTTGGTGTCAATGGAAGGACTAATGCCCCATTGTTGGTGTCAGTGGGAAGAATTGTACCCTGTCATTTGTGTCAGTGGGAGGACATACAGTATGCCCAATTGTTTGTTGAAAATTGGAGGACACATGCTCAATTGTTGGTATCAGTGGATGGAATAGTGCCCCAAGGGCCAGATAAAAGCAAACAAAGGGCCACATCTGGCTCCCATGCCGCAGTTTGGAGAACACTGGTATATTGTATTTATACATATAAGTCCCCCTTAAACTATAAGCTGCATCTAGGAATCACTGTTGCTCATCTAAACACTCTAATGATGCTCATAAAAAATGTATTGGACAGCACTGTTTGCCTACAATTCAATACTGTTCCAGTAAGCACTTTTCCTGTCCGTGAATCATATTACTGACAAGGGTGAACAGGATTTCAACTTTTCTTAGAGAAAATGTAACAGGATAAAATGTACTAGCTGTGACATCCAAATGCATATTCTATCAGCATGCAGTATATACTGTATAAACAGTAATGCAGCTGTTTATTTCCTTTTTTTTTTTATTTGCAATACATTTTCATGCTTGCTAATTAACAACAAACTAGCAGCAGTTCACTGACAAAATCCCTGGCTGGCTCCAGGATCAGCAAATATTGCCTAAATACACTTGTGTATTTCTTTCAGAATTGTTTAGTAATCTAGTGTGCAACTTTGTCTTTATTACAGTAATCAGGAGCTTCCTGTAATAAAGACTGGTCACTGCTTTTTTCTTCTTATGCAAGGGTGACTGGTCTTGTCTCTGCCCTTTCCAGTATTTTTCTAAAGTGGGTGGGACCTGCTGAGCCCCTCTCACAGCTCTGCTCTCTGCACAGGCTATGTACTGCACAGTGATAAGGTCACTGCTCCTTTTACAAGGTAATATATGGGTTTGCCAAGGCAATTTGTGCAAACAAAGTGGATTTATATCATTTTTGGTTATTAAGAAATATATTAAAATTAAAGTTTTTGAGCGTTAAACCCTAAATATATTGGAGCACATTTATCAAAGGTGGATACAGACAGCTGAATTGTTTTTTTTTTTTTTTTTTGTTTTGGACAAAACAGGGACAAATTAGAACCCTTGTCAGGTTTTAACTGCTATCTAGGGTTTTAGGTTTAGTGTGAGTTCACGTATATGCAAGAAAACATTTTGATTCGCATCACGTCGCACATCAATGTGTTTTGTGTTAAAGCAGCCTATTCATTTTGAATGGGTTGCATAGGTGTGCGCACAGGGTGTACCAGGTGTGCCTGGGCACACCCTAATCACCCTGTGTGGCACAGATTCACTCTGTTTAGGCCCCTGATGTTTCACAAAATGTAAAAAAAAATGCATAAAAAACAATAAAAACTGCCACCTGCCACTGCCCTACTGCCACTGCCCACTGCTCTGCTGATACATACTGATGGTACAGTATACATGTGTGTTTGAGCTTTGGGGTGCACACCCTAATGCAATAGGCTGCGCACACCTATGATGGGTTGCCAATGCACTTGACCTTTTTTCGAGACTGCAACACAAAGCAATGCACTGAGAGGGGGGCTGCAACATGCTGCACTGCGGGTGCACTGCCTGCAGTACATAGAGCTGCCCTTCAAAATGAATGTCACTGCAGCACTCCATAGCACATAACATGCATTGTAATGTAAACCTGGGCCTAAGAAAGGCTAGAACCTCTCTCTGCTTTCTCTCGCTGCCTTTGCACTATTGCAAATTTTCTCTCCCTTCCTGTCTGGTTATTAAACCGTTGTTACTGTGACAGTGTAAGGGAAAATATCTTTAAGGGCTGAATCACATGGTTGACAGGCTCTACCATAGGGTGACCAGATGTCCCTGGTTTCCGGGGACAGTCCCCGGATAGAGGACACTGTCCCCGGTCCAAGTCTGTCCCCGGTTTTGCCCCCTGCTTTAGGGCCGGAATAATGTAGACAGGTCATCCCAGGCTGGCTGAGAAACGGCCAACTGGCTCAGATGCAGACGCCCCCTGCTGGACGATCTCACTGCCGTTCCTGCTGCTGTTCAGTGGAGGAGAGGCAGAGCTATAAATTGACTGTGTGGAGGGCTGAGAATGGGAGATGAGTAGATTGGGGGGTGGGGGTCTGTTTGTACACAGGTAAGGGGAAGTGGGTGTCACGGAACCATGAACCAGACGTACAACAACAGATAAGTGAAAATAAGAAAGCTTTATTGAAAAACAAGCTATAAAGCAAAAGTCCAAACGGATGGCGAAACCGATGCAGAGTCTTTGCGAAGCCAGGGGTCAGGAACCAGCAGGGTAGTCAGACGAAGCCAGGATCAGGAACCAGCAGGGTAGTCAGACGAAGCCAGGATCAGGAACCAGCAGGGTAGTCAGACGAAGCCAGGATCAGGAACCAGCAGGGTAGTCAGACGAAGCCAGGAACAGGAACCAGAAGTAGCAGCAGTCTTAGTAGCATGTGAACACAGGAGGACCAAGCAGGGAACTGAAGCCACAGACCTCCTATATATATGAGCTAGGTATCCAGCTCCTCCCAGTGGGAAGGAGGAGCCGCAGGGTGGGAGGCTACAAGAAACCCAGAAACCAAGATGGCCGCCAGCACATGTCAAACGAAGGAGAACAGCAAGAAGGTAAGACCATGACAGTACCTCCCCCTCAAGGGCCCCTCCTCCGCGGAGTAAAGAACGGTTTCTGAGGGAAGCGTGCGTGGAAGGCTCGGAGCAAGGCAGGAGCATGGACATCTGCGGAGGGAACCCAGGAACGCTCCTCTGGACCATAACCACGCCAATGAACCAAAAACTGCACCCGACCGCGGACCAGGCGTGAGTCCAGGATATTGCTCACCTCATACTCCTCACGATTGCCCACTCGGACCGGACGAGGCCGAGGAACCGAGGAAGTGAAACGATTACACACCAGAGGCTTCAACAGGGAGACATGAAACACGTTGGAGATCCGCATGCCGGGAGGAAGCGCAAGGGCATAGGCTACCGGGTTTACCCTGCGAAGCACTCGGAAGGGACCAACAAAGCGAGGCGCCAGTTTGGGAGTGGGCACTCGAAGGTTGAGGTTGCGGGTGGACAACCATACACGGTCTCCGGCCTGGTAGGAAGGAGCAGGCGCTCGTCTGCGATCAGCCTGGAGTCTCTGGCGCTGCGCAGAGACCTCAAGGGACTTCTGGATCTGTACCCAAGAAGCACGTAGGACGGAAAGGTGATCCTCCACAGCCGGAATATCCTGGGGAGAGAATACCTCCGGTAACACGGCAGGTTGGAACCCATAGTTGGCCATGAAGGGAGACGTCCCAGAGGAAGAGTTCACCGCCGTGTTCCTGGCAAACTCAGCCCAAGGCAGGAGGTCAACCCAATTGTCTTGGTGATCGGAGACATAGCAACGAAGGAATTGCTCCAAGGCCTGATTGGAACGTTCTGCGGCCCCATTGGACTGAGGGTGGTAGGCCGAGGAGAAGGAGAGATGAATCCCCAACTGGGAGCAAAAGGCGCGCCAGAACCTGGACACAAACTGACTCCCCCGATCCGACACAATCTCCTTGGGCAAACCGTGCAACCGGAAGACCTCCCTGGCAAAAATCGTGGCCAACTCCTGTGCAGAGGGTAACTTCTTGAGAGGAACACAGTGACACATTTTGGAAAACCGATCCACAATCATGAGAATGACCGTATGGCCTCGGGATGCAGGGAGGTCCACAATGAAATCCATCCCCAGGTGTGACCATGGGCGCTCCCCGGTGGCTAAGGGTTGCAGAAGGCCCAACGGAAGGTGCCGAGGGGACTTACTCTGGGCACAAACGGAGCATGCCGCTACATATGCGGCGATGTCGGAACGTAGGGAAGGCCACCAGAACAGACGTGAAACAGCCCAGGACAGCTGATTCTTTCCAGGATGCCCCGCGGTCTTGGAGTTATGGTAGGTTCGCAACAACCGAGTGCGCAACTCCTCAGGCACAAAACATCTGCCGTTGGGTCTCCCAGAGGGAGCACCAGATTGAGCCGCCAAAATCTGCTCACCCAGGGGAGAGGTCAGGCTGGTGCGAATGGCAGCCAGGATCTGATTCGGAGGTATGACCGAAGTCGGAATCGACTCCTCCCTGGACAGGTCGGAGTACTGCCGTGATAAGGCATCAGCCCTGATGTTCTTGGAACCGGGTAGGTAGGAGACCACGTAATTAAAACGTGACAAGAACAGAGCCCATCTGGCCTGACGTGGTGTCAATCTCTTGGCCTCAGAGAGGTAGGTCAGATTCTTGTGGTCCGTCAGGATGAGGACCGGAACCACCGAACCCTCGAGCAAGTGCCTCCATTCTTTAAGAGCCTGCACGATGGCCAATAACTCCCTGTCACCAATCTGGTAGTTGCACTCCGCGGAAGACAGTTTCCGGGAGTAAAACCCACAAGGAAGCAGAGGACCCTCTGGTGTTCTACGCTGAGACAGAAGGGCGCCTACTCCCGTCTCAGACGCGTCCACCTCGAGGACAAAGGGCAACCCAGGGTTGGGATGCGACAGAATCGGAGCCGACACAAAGGCGGATTTTAGAGCCTCAAAAGCTCGGATGGCCTCGGGCGGCCAGACCTGGGAATTACTGCCCTTCCTGGTCAGATCCGTGAGAGGCTTGGCTAGCATGGAAAAGTCCCTGATGAACTTCCGATAATAATTGGCGAAGCCCAAAAAGCGCTGCAGGGAGCGAAGACCACTGGGCTGGGGCCACTGTAAGACAGCCGAAACCTTCTCAGGATCCATGGAGAACCCCTCAGCGGAAATGATGTAACCTAAGAAGGTTACCTGGGATCGGTGAAATTCGCATTTCTCAAGTTTACCGAACAGCTTGTTCTCTCGTAACCGTTGCAACACTCGTTTGACATCCAGAATGTGGGTCTCCATGGACTCAGAATATACCAAGATGTCATCCAGGTAGACCACCACACACTGCTGCAACAGGTCACGGAAAACATCGTTGATGAATTCCTGAAAGACTGCGGGCGCATTGCACAGCCCAAAGGGCATAACCAAGGATTCATAATGACCGGTCCTGGTGTTAAACGCGGTCCTCCACTCATCGCCCGCCTTGATCCTTACGAGGTTATATGCCGCCCTCAGGTCGAGTTTGGTAAAGACCATGGCCCCTTTAAGGCGATCGAACAGCTCGGATATCAAGGGTATCGGGTAAGCGTTCTTGATCGTGATGCGATTGAGACCCCTGTAATCGATGCAAGGCCTCAACTCACCGCCCTTCTTTTTCACAAAGAAAAATCCAGCCCCTGCCGGGGACGAGGATTTGCGAATGTGTCCACGTGAAAGCGCCTCCCTCACGTACTCCTCCATGGCCTCATTCTCCGCTACCGACAGTGGATAGACTTTGCCACGAGGAGGAACGGCACCAGATTGTAACTCGATGGCACAATCGTATGGGCGGTGCGGAGGTAGGGCAACCGCGCGCACCTTATCGAATACATCCCGGTACTCCTCGTATTCAGGGGGCAACAGAGAGTCCGAGGAAGTACACAGCAACTTGACAGGCCCATGGATGCAACTAGCCCCACACTGCGGTGACCACGAGAGGATCTCGGCCGATCTCCAATCGAAAATCGGATTATGCTTCTGGAGCCAGGGGTACCCCAAGACCACCGAGTAGTGTGGAGACGAAATAACCTGGAAGCAGACCGACTCTCTGTGGACGGCACCAATGGCTAACCCCACTGGAAGGGTCTCATGAGTCACGTGTGGCGGCAGAAGGGGTCTGCCGTCTATCGCCTCAAGAGCCAGAGGAGAACCTCGAGCCTGCAGAGGAATGGAATTGGCGGCAGCGAACACACTATCAATGAACAAACCACCAGCACCAGAGTCCACCAACGCCTGGGTCGTCACCGAGCCCCCGACCCAGGAAAGGACAACAGTGATCAGTGGTTTGTCAACACGGGAAACCGGGGACGAGGAGACTCCACCCAAGATCTGCCCCCGACAGGATCTCAGGTGCGAGCGTTTCCCTGGACGGTTCGGACATGCCAACCGAAAATGCCCACCGAGACCACAGTACATGCATCGGCCCTCGCGTCTCCGGAGTACCCTCTCCCCCTCGGACAGGCGAGCAAACCCCAGCTGCATGGGTTCACCCCCAGACAAGTCATCCCCAGGAGGCGTGGGAGGAGAGGGAGGCACGGGTGGGACAACAAAGGTAGGCGCCAATCTGTTAGGAGGCCTCCGCAGACTCTCCTTAAAGGAAGGTCTCTCCCTGAGTCTGGTGTCAATCAAAATCAGGAAAGAAATAAGAGACTCGAGCTCCACTGGTAGGTCCTTAGCTGCAACCTCATCCTTCAAGGCATCCGAGAGACCATGAGAGAAAGCAGCGACCAGAGCCTCATTATTCCAGCCCACCTCTGCTGCCAGGGTACGAAACTCAATGGCGTATTCAGCTACGGATCGTGAACCCTGTCTGATGGACATAAGGAGCTTCGCAGCAGAGGCAGCACGAGCCGGCACATCGAATACCTTCCGAAGAGAAGCAACAAAACCGGAAAACTCGGCAACCACCGGATTGTTGTTCTCCCATAAAGGGCTGGCCCAGGCCAAGGCCTTGTCCGAGAGCAGCGAGATTAAGAAGCCCACCTTTGATCTCTCAGTAGGAAAGGCATGTGGCAGCAACTCGAAATAAATGCCCACCTGGTTAAGGAAACCTCGGCACTGAGTTGGCTCTCCCCCAAAGCGCTGTGGAAGGGGGGCAGAACCGGACATACCCCGAAACACCGCAGGCGCAACAACAGGTGTCGGGGTAGACTCTGGCGCAACAACCGGAGCGGCAGTAGGAGCGGACCCAGGAGCGACAACCGACCCATCGGCAACGGGAGCGAAATGAACCGTGCGTTCAAGCAGGGTTTGCAACGCCACGGCGAACTGACCCAACAGGTGATCCTGCTGATCAAGTCTGGCAACCAGCGTGGGTAGTGAGGATGGCCCTGCACCGTCAGAATTCGTCGCCTGTGGTACCGTGCGTTCAAGCAGGGTTTGCAACACCACGGCGAACCGACCCAACAGGTGATCCTGCTGATCAAGTCTGGCAACCAGCGTGGGTAGCGAGGATGGCCCTTTACCGTCAGAATTCATGGCTTGGTCCTAATGTCACGGAACCATGAACCAGACGTACAACAACAGATAAGTGAAAATAAGAAAGCTTTATTGAAAAACAAGCTATAAAGCAAAAGTCCAAACGGATGGCGAAACCGATGCAGAGTCTTTGCGAAGCCAGGGGTCAGGAACCAGCAGGGTAGTCAGACGAAGCCAGGATCAGGAACCAGCAGGGTAGTCAGACGAAGCCAGGATCAGGAACCAGCAGGGTAGTCAGACGAAGCCAGGATCAGGAACCAGCAGGGTAGTCAGACGAAGCCAGGAACAGGAACCAGAAGTAGCAGCAGTCTTAGTAGCATGTGAACACAGGAGGACCAAGCAGGGAACTGAAGCCACAGACCTCCTATATATATGAGCTAGGTATCCAGCTCCTCCCAGTGGGAAGGAGGAGCCGCAGGGTGGGAGGCTACAAGAAACCCAGAAACCAAGATGGCCGCCAGCACATGTCAAACGAAGGAGAACAGCAAGAAGGTAAGACCATGACAGTGGGACAGCAGGGGTCAGAGCTGATGCAGCTGCATGGAGAGATGGAAAGTTTAACTGTTGTGGGGGAAGGCCTAAGAGGTGGCTGCAGAGATAATCTGTGAGAGAAGGGTGCAGAGGTGAGCTATAAATGTTGGGGCAGAATCCTGTACTCTATGCCTAACACCCTCCTGTATATTATACAGTTCTGTGCCCAGCGCTCAGTGTATTATGTAGTCCTGTGCCCAGCTCTCTGTGTATTATGCAGTCCTGTGCTTAGCGCTCTGTGTATTATGCAGTTCTGTGCCCAGCGCTCAGTGTATTATGTAGTCCTGTGCCCAGCTCTCTATGTATTATGCAGTCCTGTGCCCAGTGCTTTGTGCATATGCAGTCCTGTTAAAGCAATGAGAAGGGGAAAGCCGCTCAGGTGTATATTCCAAACCCGGTGCAGGTCAGATCCGTCATCCAAGAACTGAAGAAATCCAAAATTTGAGACCGCACTCAAGGTATATGATGAAATCAAAAGGTTTCTTTATTCCTCATGTATAAAGTAGACAGACAGTGTGCAAACAGACATGCCTGGTTGACGCGTTTCACGACGCTGTAGGTCGCTTACTCATAACCACACCGAGGTGTGGTTATGAGTATGCGACCTACAGCATTGTGAAACGCGCCAACCAGGCACGTCTGTTTGCACACTGTCTGTCTACTTTATACATGAGGAATAAAGAAACCTTTTGATTTCATCATATACCTTGAGTGCGGTCTCAAATTTTGGATTTCCCCATATGCAGTCCTGTGCCATTTGCCAATAAAAAAAAAAAAAAAATATGTCCCCCGGATTTCATTTTAAACATCTGGTCACCTAACTCTACCGCCCCTCTGAAAAGTGATCCACAGTGGATGCTTCTTTCAGGTGCAGTTTGGAATTGGTTTACAGGCTTCCAAGAGGTGCCTCCTGACTGCCATTTGGCACACAGTTGCAGGCATGGTCCCATTGATTTTAATGGTTGAGGTTGACAGGTGGTGACACTTGTCAGACTGGACATGATAAGTTAAAATTGCAGCACCACGAAGCATCATGGCTGTGGCAATGCAAACAGTTGGAACTGGCTGCCATGTCTGCCTGTAGGTAGAATATAAAAGGAAATGTACCTGTGTTCTTTTATGAGATCACTGGACAGGTGGTCACGTATGTTGGAAAATATTTTCTAATATAGTACCTACAGCATAAATATATTTAGTTTTGATATCCCATGAAGCTTTTTTTTACTGCTTTTTGCTGCACAAATGGTGGTAGGGGCATGGCTAAATAAAACAATTCTGCCCAGTATAATCCCCCCCCCCCCCAAGTTAATCTGTCCCCTAGTATAATCCCCCCTTGTCAGTCTGTTCAGTCTGTTTCCTAGTATATTACTTCCCCCTCCTCCCAGGTCAATCTGTCCCCCAATATAATTTCCCCCAGGTCAGTCTGTCACCCAGTATAATGCTTCTCACCTACAAGCCCAATTCCAAAAAAGTTGGGACACTGTACACATTTCTGAATAAAATATTGAAATTTGAAACTTCCACAATATTGGATTCTGTTTTTATTCACATATAACATAGATGACATATCAAATGTTTAAACTGAGAAAATGTATCATTCTAAGGGAAAATAAGTTGATTTTAAATTTCATGGCATCAACACATCTCAAAAAAGTTGGGACAAGGCCATGTTTACCACTGTGTGGCATCCCCTCTTCTTTTTATAACAGTCTGCAAATGTCTGGGGACTGAGGAGACAAGTTGCTCCAAGTTTAGGAATAGGAATGTTGTCCCATTCTTGTCTAATACAGGCTTCCAGTTGCTCAACTGTCTTAGGTCTTCTTTGTCACATCTTCCTCTTTGTGATGTGCCAAATGTTTTCTATGGGTGAAAGATCTGGACTGCAGGCTGACCATTTCAGTACCTGGATCCTTCTTCTACGCAGCCATGATGTTGTTGATGCAGTATGTGGTCTGGCATTGTCATGTTGGCAAATGCAAGGTCTTCCCTGAAAGAGACGACTTCTGGATGGGAGCATATGTTGTTCTAGAACTTGGATATACCTTTCATTATTGATGGTGCCTTTCCAGATGTGTAAGCTGCCCATGCCACACGCACTCATGCAACCCCATACCATCAGTGATGCAGGCTTCTGAACTGAGCGCTGATAACAACTTGGGTTGTCCTTGTCCTCTTTAGTCCGGATGACATGACGTCCCGGTTTTCCAAGAAGAACTTCAAATTTTGATTCGTCTGACCACAGAACAGTTTTCCACTTTGCCACAGTCCATTTTAAATGAACCTTGGCCCAGAGAAAATGCCTGCGCTTCTGGATGATGTTTAGATATGGCTTATTTTTTGGCCTATAGAGTTTTAGCCGGCAACGGCGAATGGCACGGTGGATTGTGTTCACCGACAATGTTTTCTGGAAGTATTCCTGAGCCCATGTTGTGATTTCCATTACAGTAGCATTCCTGTATGTGATGCAGTGCCGTCTAAGGGCCCGAAGATCACGGGCATCCAGTATGGTTTTCTGGCCTTGACCCTTACGCACAGAGATTGTTCCAGATTCTCGGAATCTTTAGATGATATTATGCACTGTAGATGATGATAACTTCAAACTCTTTGCAATTTTTCTCTAAGAAAATCCTTTCTGATATTGCTCCACTATTTTTCGCCGCAGCATTGGGGGAATTGATGCTCCTCTGCCCATCTTGATTTCTGAGAGACACTGCCACTCTGAGAGGCTCTTTTTATACCCAATCATGTTGCCAATTGACCTAATAAGTTGCAAATTGGTCCTCCAGCTGTTCCTTATATGTACATTTAATTTTTCCGGCCTCTTATTGCTACCTGTCCCAGCTTTTTTGGAATGTGTAGTTCCCATGAAATCCAAAATGAGCCAATCAATATTTGGCATGACATTTCAAAATGTATCACTTTCAACATTTGATATGTTATCTATATTATATTGTGAATAAAATATAAGTTTTTGTCCTCTGACAAGTCGCCTGACAAGTCGGAACAGTGTGAACCGGCACTTAATATTTTGAGTTTGTAAAAGTAACTAAAGCGTCTTCAGCAGATTAACATTTAAATAAATCCTAATTTGGCTACACTTTATTTATTTTTTAAAATGATTGTGTTGAGGTTTATGTGTGTCTGTGAGACACTTGCTTGTGGCACATTATTTAAAGCATTTTTTATGAGAACAAGGACTGAGGCGTAAGTGGGCTGTGTATAGAGTGAGTGGGCTCAGATTTTCTTTAACAATACTCCTTTAAGCTCCTCCCACTGAGCACAATTTGGCCACACCCACTATCTGTCACTACACATGCTGTAACATTACTTTTCCTAGGGTGACAAAGGCCTATCACAAATTATAGCAGCAAACTATAGTAAGTTTGCTGCTCACTACGCTGGGTAGGCTCAGGCTTCATTTAACCATGCTGCTTTAAGCCCCTCCCACTGTTAGCACAATTTAGCCACACCCACTATTTGGCACAGCTCTTTGCGTACCATCACATTCCTGTCCTTTGGATGTCCTTCGCAATCTTATCAATGCCCCTGACTGAGGGGAACATGCAGGCAGCTATTTCTGATCTCCTGAAAATACCATCAACTGTCAGACATGCTGAACCTTCTATAGTTTTAGGGCTTATTTATACCAGATGCAGTCAAATGCATTTTTAAATGAAGTACAAATGCATAAGGATGAAAGTGAGCCTAGTTTACACTGTAGCAGTTCTTTCATGTGCATTTACATCATGCTTCATTTTTATATACCAGAACGCATGTAAACTAATATGAACACACCGCAAACGCATTTAAATGCAACTCAGTAAATAAAAATTATAAATTATGTTCTGCAAGAAGAACAAAACTCACTGAAAACGCACCGCAAATGCATTACAAATGCATGTAAATGCACATGTGGAACTATATACTAAACGCAGGGAAGGTGGTGAAAACAAGCCCCTAGGTTTACCCCACCAACTCTGTATTCAGCTTGCTGTTCCACAAGCATGTTTACTGCTTTTGCTGTTCGCAGTTTTTGCGTTGCTTTGTTTTAGCCATTATTCTGGTCCAGTTCTGGTATGTTTACATACAAAAAATAAATCATTCTGTATTTTTTTAAAACGCACATGAAAGTACTGCAATGATGTAAGGCAGGGGTTGGGAACCTTTTTTCTGCCAAGGGCCATTTGGATTTTTGTAACATCATTCGGGGGCCGTACAAAATGATCAAATTAAAAATTAGCCTGTTATATTTGACCACAGCGTGCCCCCTTTCAATGCAGACTGACCACAGCGTGCCCCCTTTCAAAGCAGACTGACCACAGCGTGCCCCCTTACAATGCAGACTGACCACAGCGTGCCCCCTTACAATGCAGACTGACCACAGCGTGCCCACTTACAATGCAGACTGACCACAGTGTGCCCCCTTACAATGCAGACTGACCACAGCGTGCCCCCTTTCAATGCAGACTGACCACAGCGTACCCCCTTTCAATGCAGACTGACCAGAGCGTGCCCCCTTACAATGCAGACTGACCACAGCGTGCCCCCTTACAATGCAGACTGACCACAGCGTGCCCCCTTACAATGCAGACTGACCACAGTGTGCCCCCTTTCAATGCAGACTGACCACAGCGTGCCCCCCTTTCAATGCAGACTGACCACAGCATGCCCCCTTACAATGCAGACTGACCACAGCATGCCCCCTTACAATGCAGACTGACCAAAGCATGCCCCCTTTCAATGCAGACTGACCACAGCGTGCCCCCTTACAACGCAGACTGACCAAAGCATGCCCCCTTCAATGCAGACTGACCACAATGCAGAGATCATTGTGCCCCCTTACAATGCAGAGTGAAACAGCGTGCCAAGCCCCCCAGACCAATGCACTTGACTTAACTGTTGTAACGGCGGCTTCCTCTCTTCAGTCCCCGCGTCTCTTCGAGTCCTCCTGCGTCCCGCCTCCTCCTCAGCCAATGGCATTGGCCAAGGAGGAGGAAGATCCGTGAGACAATAGCGAATTTTCATTTGTCACACAAATGGGCGGGCTCGAGGCGCACTGCTCTGCGCCTCGGGTCCACCCTTTTCGGAGACTCACAGTGTCAGGACGGAGCCATCGTTTCCTTATGACACAGCAGCACGGGGAGGGGGGGCGGACGTAACGATTGTTCGAGCCTGACGTAACGATCCAGCACGCGGCCCGCAAGTTCCCCACCCTTGATGTAAGGGCTTGCTCACACCATAAAGGTGCATCTGAGTGTGTGTGCATTTCTTGCACGTTCCCAGCAGCTCATTCATTTCAAAGGACTGTCAAATGCATTGGAAAGCCCCGTACACATGTACCGATCGTCAGCCGACCGATCGGCCGTCTTTTGTCCCCGGGCTGTCGTGTCCGCTGAAAAGTGCAAAAGACTGCACACGAATTTTGTCCGCCAACTGCAGAAGTGATGTCATGTGATGGTTAACTTTCCGTGTGTTTTTTCTTTTCTGAGCATGCCCAGTCTTGCAAATCTGCTGTCTGTCGGCCGAAATCTGTACTGACTGGCGAACAATCGGCCGTTCTGGTGTTGGCCAACAAAAATTTTAATGCTTGCACGACCGATTCTGTTCGGCCGAAAGTGCGCTGTCGGCTGTCGGAAGCATCATACTAACAAGCCGAAAATCAGCCGATCGGTCGTCGGCCGAATCTTTTCGGCCGACAATCTGCACGTGTGTACGGGCCTGAAGACACAAAAAGTATGCCAGGCATGATTTTTAAAATCGCGACGCTTTAAAACCCATGGTCAGACCTAATTTGCACCTGAAACGGTGAACAGGAACGCTCTGAACACCTGCTGTGACCCGCAAGCGTGAACCCAGCCTAAAGGCCCGTACACACGATACGAAAATCTGAAGTAAAATTTCGTCCGATGAACGATCTGCTGATTTTCGGATTGATAGTACGGTGCTTTCGACAGCCGATTACGAATTTTTGGATGACAAAATCTAGATGTGCAGGCTATAAAATTTTTATCGAACGTCAACACAATGTCCGATTTTTCTTTAATTAGTACAGTTTTTGTCCAAAAAAAATCATAAGAGCAAGACTGGGCATGCTCAGAGACGAAAGAACACATACAAAATAATTGAACACATGACATCACTTCTGAAGTAGAATTCTGTCATAAGGGAATTTTCCTATGAAAGTAAACTCTTCACTTTCCACATCAGACTAGCATGCAACAAATATCGGACGCAAGATCTTTCGATAATCTGATTGTGTGTACCAGGCTTTAGACAGAGGCAATAGCTACTAATAGGGACATGGTTGTTAGGAAGGGCGAAAAATAATGGCCACCTTGTGTGTCTGCAGAGGGCATCGCTCTTCTATGTGGGGAAATGCACGTTCTCATGCGCATTCCTGCATTGCAAGGAACTGGCCCGATGTAGTCGATGCATTTTTATGCACCTCGACAGTGGCGGTTTTAGGCATGGGCGAACGGGGCATTGTTTCATGACACGTGGGGTTGCATGACAGTGTTCCCCAACCGCCGGGCCGTGGACCGGTACCGGTCCGTGGATCAAATGGTACCGGCCGCCCGAGGAGCTTTGAATAATTTCACTGTGGCAGCCGAGCCGAGGCGCAGAGCATTGCTCCCCCTGAGTCCGCCCATTGTGTGACAATAGCGAATGAAAATTTGCTATTGTCACACTGATCCTCCTCCTGGACAATCAGGGAGCGGGTCCTCCCGCTTCCTGATTGGCCGAAAAGGCAAACCCCACGCCATTGGCTGAGGAGGAGGCGCCGCGGGAGGACTGAGGAGACACGGGAATCCGGGGACTGAACTGAAGAGAAGTGAGGTAAGTGCACGGACGGGTCTCGCGGGGGGAACGCTGGCGCTCTGCATTGAAAGGTGGCATGCTGGCATCTCTACATTGAAAGGGGGCAATGCTGTGGCACTCTGCATTTATTGGGGGCATTGCTGTGGCACTCTGCATTTATTGGGGGCAATGCTGTGGCACTCTGCATTTATTGGGGGCAATGCTGTGGCACTCTGCATTTATTGGGGGCATTGTTGTGGCACTCTGCATTTATTGGGGGCAATGCTGCGGCACTCTGCATTTATTGGGGGCATTGTTGTGGCACTCTGCATTTATTGGGGGCAATTCTGTGGCACTCTGCATTTATTGGGGGCATTGCTGTGGCACTCTGCATTTATTGGGGGCATTGTTGTGGCACTCTGCATTTATTGGGGGCAATGCTGTGGCACTCTGCATTTATTGGGGGCAATTCTGTGGCACTCTGCATTTATTGGGGGCATTGCTGTGGTACTCTGCATTTATTGGGGGCAATGCTGTGGCACTCTGCATTTATTGGGGGCATTGCTGTGGCACTCTGCATTTATTGGGGGCAATGCTGTGGTACTCTGCATTTATTGGGGGCATTGCTGTGGTACTCTGCATTTATTGGGGGCAATGCTGTGGCACTCTGCATTTATTGGGGGCATTGCTGTGGTACTCTGCATTTATTGGGGGCATTGCTGTGGCACTCTGCATTTATTGGGGGCAATGCTGTGGTACTCTGCATTTATTGGGGGCAATGCTGTGGTACTCTGCATTTATTGGGGGCAATGCTGTGGCACTCTGCATTTATTGGGGGCATTGTTGTGGCACTCTGCATTTATTGGTGGGCAATGCTGTGGCACTCTGCATTTATTGTTATGTCATGTTATTTTTTTTGGGGGGGGGGGGGGGGGGGAGGGAGTCTTGCCCGGGGAGCAATTTAATGTAGAACCGCCACTGCACCTCAAATAGATTTGACAGAAAAATGAATGTATTTTATTGAGCCTCTTGTGATACTTTCATGTGCATAAAAAAAAAAAAGAAGTATAACTTGCTGCATTTTATGCATGTAAACGTACTGGAATGCACCGAAAACGCATGCAATGCAACGCGGTGCAACTCTAAAAAATGCACTCCATGTCGTGCATGTAGAACTGCACACTGAACGTGAGGAGTGCATGAGCTCTAAAGTAGGCTCTTACTGATCAGGGACAAGTATGCAGCCAGTGAAGGGAGATTTCCGTCCCGGATGAGTGATAAACCAGAGGCAGCGAACAGCTCGGGTCACGTGTCGGCACACAGCGCTCCCCTGTGGAATGACAGCTCGGGCGGGAAGGGGTTAAGCCCAATCACAGTCCTCCTTAGCAACTGCAGCAGCAACAGGAGCGGCGCGTGATTGCAGGAGGCGCATGCGCAGCCCAGGGCGGATAGAGAGAGCGGCAATACCGGGGAGGGGAAGATGGCGGACGGTAGCGGCAAACTGAAGGAGCTTCGGGAGCAGATGGGTGAGTGTAGACAGCGGCTATACCGGGGCTTGTGTGTGCGGCCTGTCCATAGGCAGCGGGTAGAGGCGGGGAGCAGGGAGAGTGGCTGTGCAGGGCTGAGGGGAGACGTGGCCTGTCATGGAGGAGAGAGAAGGGGGTCCGGTGTCTGTGAGGTGGCAGCACTCCGCCCCGGCCTGGAAACCTTCCAGCACTTCCTATGGGTAATGAGGAGAGGGGGGGCTGCACAACTCCCCCCAACTTCTGACAATGGAACACTTCAGGAGGGCAGGAAAGGTGGGTGTGGTTAAATTATGATGGATGGTGGGGTGGACAATCTGACACCCTTGGGTGACTCCATTACTACCCTCAACCGTTTCATGAATTAACACCCCTCCCCCCCCCCCCCCCCCCTGTCCTCTGTCCCACATCACCAATTAAAGTGAATGGTGGTGCTCAGCATTCTAGTCCGGGCATGAAGGGGTTAAAGCAGGCGGTGATACAGTCTGAATCTCGTTTGCTTTTCAGAGACAAAAGCAGCCATGAACAACACTTTTTTTTTCACAGTTTTTAGAATTGTATTTCTTTTTATCAGTCCTGTTGTGGGACTTTGCTGAAATATCAGGAGTCTAAACAGACCCCTGATGTCTCACTTTTGTCACAGAAAGAGAACTGAGGACAGCGATTCCCCACTCCTGGTCTCTGCAGTGCTGAGTAGCTTTCTATTCATTCATAAACCGAAGCATAGTAAACACACTTTACTATGCTTGAGTTGTGAGTGAACACAGGAGCAATCGGTACCGATCATTCACTGTGTTCATTCAGGAACAACGGAAAGGGGGCGGTATAACCACCTCAGCTCCTGAAGGTGTCACCCCTGTCATGACCAGGCTCTTTAACACTGTGCGACTTTAAGAGTCGGTCCACATTAGCGTGACTTGTCAGGCGACTTGTCAGCCTGACAAGTCGCGCTCCCTCGCGGTCCATTGACTACTATAGGACCCGTTCTAATAGGAGCGACACACTTAGAAAAAGGGTCCTGTACTACTTCGGGGCGACCTCGGAGCGACTTGCCTAGACTTCCATTATGTGAAGTCCTTGCAAGTCGCTCCGAAGTCGTGGTGCATGGGAATGCACAAGTCGCCCCCGAAGTAGTACAGAGTCGTGTTGTCCCAGTGTGAACCGACTCTAACACTGTGCTACTTTAACTGGTAATTAAATGGTCCTGCAACACTGTACACAAACAAAATCTATAGCTTTTTTTTTTTTTTTTTAACAAATAGAGCTTTTGTTTGGTGGTATTTGATCCCCACTGGGCTTTTTTTAATTATATAAACAAGAAAAGATTGACAATTTTGAACTTTAAAAAACACAATTTTTTACTTTCTGCTATAAAACCTATCCAATAAAAAATCAAATTTCTTCAATAATTTTGAGTAAAATGTATTCTCATATATAAATTTTATTGATTTTTTTTTGAATACTAATGGCGGTGGTCTGTGACTTATAATGGGACTGCAATAGTGCAGCGGTCAATCTGACACTTAAGCCCCGTACACACGTACCGATGGTCGGCTTACAAATGTTCCTCTTTTCTCCCCGGGATGTCGGTGTCTGCTGAAAAGTGCAAAGACAGCACAAGGACAGCACAAGAATTTTGTCCGCCGACTGCAGAAGTGATGTCATGTAATGGTTAACTTTCCCTGTGTTTTCTATTTTCTGAGCATGCCCAGTCTTGCAAATCTGCGGTCTGTCGGCCGAATTGTGTACTGACAGGCGAACAATCGTCCGTTCTGGTGTCGGCATACAAATATTTTCATGTTTGCACGAAAGACTTTTGTCCGCGGATTGTGCGCAGACATCTGTCGGAGGCACCATACTAACACGCGTACAATCGGCAGATCCTTCGTCCACCGACGTTTGTATGCCGACGATCGGTACGTGTGTACGGGCCTTTAGGCTCCATGTACACGGGACGCTGGAAATGGCCGTTTAGGAGCAGTTGGGCGTTTTTTTCGGAAGCCCCTGAACCTATCTACATTTTATCTTATCTGTCCATGTACACCAGGTCGTTTACAGTCATTTGCAGGCAGTTGCGTTCAGGGACTGTTTTTAGAACGCAATTATTTGCGTTCGAACGTGTGTTTCCCGGCGTTTCAGGCGTCCGAACGCGTCTGAACGCGATGACCCGCGTTTAGCGTTCGCGTTTTTCCATTTTAAAGGGGAATAATTTTTTTGACCTCTAGGAACGCTTCTAAACGCAAACGCTGCTAAACGCCCGCTAAACGCGGGTACAAACGCGACCGAACGGACGTTTCAAACGTCCTAAAAATTCCAGCATTCAAAGGGACTTTTAACAACGTCCCGTGTACATGGAGCCTTAATGGAAACTAACTGCCCCTGACTTAAGGCCCGTACACACGTACCGATCGTCGGCATACAAACGTCGGCGGACGAAAGATCTGCCGATTGTACGCGTGTTAGTATGGTGCCTCCGACAGCTGTCTGCGCACAATCCGCGGACAAAAGTCTTTCTTGCAAACATGAAAATTTTTGTCTGCGGACACCAGAACGGACGATTGTTCGCCTGTCAGTACAGAATTCGGCCGACAGACCGCAGATTTGCAAGACTGGGCATGCTCAGAAAATTAAAAACACAGGGAAAGTTAACCATTACATGACATCACTTCTGCAGTCAGCTGAAGTCTGCAGACAAAATTCTTGTGCTGTCCTTGTGCTGTCTTTGCACTTTTCAACAGACACCGACATCCCGGGGAGAAAAGACGAACATTTGTATGCCGACGATCGGTACGTGTGTACGGGGCTTAAAGCAGTGACAATTATACACTGTCACTGTTCTAATGACGCTGGCTGGGAAGCGGTAAACATCTTGGGTTATCAAGGAGTTAAATGTGTGCCTAAATATGTGTAATGTGCTGATTTTTTTTTTTTTCTAAAGATCTCTTGTTTCTTGTCCCTGTTTTTCAGGGGTAAGAAACTGAGAGATTGTTCCCTCTATAAAGAGTGTTGTGTTGATTGATTGTTGACACAGAGCTCTGGGCTGTGATTGCACACAGCTGATCAGCAGGTCCCTGTCATTAAAAAAATTGTCTGGGACCTGCTGACAAACTCCCATTGTGTATAATCTGAGTGGGTGTTGGGGGAGGGGGAGAAGATCATTTGTACTGCAGGCTGGTCCCAGTATAGGGTTTAGCCTGGACCTGCAGGATATCAGTGCAATCTCAGGGCAGTAAGGAGATATGGATCTGATCTTCCAGAAAGATGGCTGTTCTTCCAGCAAATAAGGAATGGTCCAGACTGTCTGCGACACAGGATATGTTCACAGTAAAGACACTGACCTAGGACTTGGGGAGCAAATAATAAACCACACTCCATGGTATATAATGGCCAGGGCCTCTTCATAGGGGTAATGTAGGGGTTCTGGCTGTAGAAATGAATGGAGGACACACCAGTTAGGGACACGGATCATATCATCCCTTTGGGTCCTTTCACACGGGCGGCTGTCAGTTTTTCATCCCATTTTTTTGCGGATGAAAAACGGACATAATGCATGTCAATGGCATTGTGGATGACCATCCTCTGACATCTGATTTGCGTCCTTTCCAATCAGTTCCGTTTTTTGGAACAGAAGAGAACCCTATTCTTCTGTTTGAAAAAACAAAACGGACGCAAAAACAGATGTCAGCGGTGTCATCTCCTGACATCCGCAATCCCATTGACATACATTATCACTGTTTATTATCCTCAAATGGATGGGATGATAAATGGAAATACGGACCGGATGACACAAGTGTCATCAGTGTCTGTAAATTAAAAAAAAAAACGGTCTGCTCCGTGTGAAAGGATCCTTTTTTCCATTTCTTTTAGCAGTTACATTGCAACACCTTTTCAACTTTATAACAAGGGTGTGAAATAAAAATGTATTGGGGGGGGGGGGGGGGCAGGCTGTGAAAAATGTTTCCTGCAGCACTCTGAATCTTCATGATTGTGCTTTGGCTCAGATAGGATATATGTAGTCATTATTTATTAGACCCCATCAGAGTGCTCTGTCATGTCCAGGTCGGGGTTCCTCTGCTTACCTTTCCCTTGTAGCACCACTGCAATTAGCAGAAATCTTTTGCTGGACCCTGCTGGGGAAATTGACATTTCCAGGAGTGTCAGTCTGTGGTCTACAATGAGTAGAAGTCAGCAGGAGTAACCGGGAAGTGATGTGGAGGACGCAGGAGATCCACACGCCTGGAAATGTTGATTTTTGTTTCTTCAAATTTCAGCAGAAGATTTCTACTGAACGGAGCAGTGGCCTAGAAATGTGGACATTGGGAAAGGATTCCTTCTCTTTTTTTTTTTTGTAGGTTCATTTTTTTTTTTGCCTGGAGGTTGGAAGCCATGAAAGTCACCTCAATGCTGCCTGGCAGATGGAAGGTGGAGGTATGTGCTGCCTTCTGGTCATTTCACACCATTCACTTCGCATCCACCATGGGCAGATGTATGTAAGTGGATGGTGCAGCCTTTTACATCTGATTACCTTTGAGTTTGTCTAGGTCCCAAAAAAAAAACCCAGAAAAATTCTGCTTCCTTTTCCATATTTCATAGTTAAATGTGGCGTGTCTGAGAATGTAAATGGATGTGCGTTCGTTTACATCCTCCTTCCCATAGGGTTCCTTGAGGTGAAATGTACTCAAATCCCCTGCAGATCCGAATGGACAGCCTGTGGTAAAAGGGCCTTAGGATGGTAGCCATAATTACTAGTTCTGTGGATTGGTGTCAGCCCTGCATATTTTTCTTTTTCCAGGCTATCTATGCCTTTGTCCACACAATTGCACAGTATAGTGTAACAGCTGAAGTCCTCTGTGGCAAATCAGGATAGCTTATTCATCTTTGCAACACTGCAATGAGAACAGGAGCTTAAAGTGGTAGTAAACCACCAAAAAAAAAAGTAATAAATGGGTACTCTGCAGATTGTTTATATGACTTGCCTGCAAATCGACTTACCTGCAAATCGAGCCCTACAGCACAGTTCCCCCCGTGCCTCCTATTTTTTAACCAGTCTTCCTTCCAGGTTCATGGGCTCTGGCTGTTTAAAGTGATTGTAAAGTCTGTTATTTAAAAAAAAAAACAAAAACATGTTATTCTTCCCTCCTCTGTGCAGTTGGTTTTGCACAGGGCAGCCTGGATCCTCTTCTTCTTGGGTCCCTCGTTGCTGCTCCTGGCCCCTCCCTCCTGTCGATTGCCCCCACAGCAAGCCGTCTGCTATGGGGGCACCCAAGCCGAGCTACAGCTCCGTGTGTCCATTCAGACATGGAGCTGCCATTCGGCCTTGCCCCTCTCTCCCATGATTGGCTAACTGACTTTGACTGCTGTCAGTGGCACCGTGGCTGTGTCCCAGCCAATCAGGAGGAAGAGTCCCCGAAGACCAAGGGACTCCTGGACAAAGAAGGACCTCAGGTAAGTATTAGGGGGTGCTGGGGGGCTGCTACACCCAGAGGGTTTTTTATCTTAATGCAAAGAATGCATTAAGATAAAAAACCTTCTGACTTTACAACTCCTTTAAATGACTGGGGCCGTACTGTAGAGCGTCACTGCGCATGCGTGGGTAATGTCATTGGCTTTTGCCAATGTGAATATTTCCTAAACGGTTTAGGAGATATACATTGTATCTACAGGTAAGCTTGATTGTAAGGTGAAAATAAAACAGACTTTACTACCACTTTAGCTAAAGTTTGTAGAATGGAGTTCTGTTTTTTTCTTGATGAAGAGCCACACTGTAGCCTAAAACAGGGCTAGACAAACCCCGGGCGCCAGGTCGCATTGGCAACTAGAATTAGTGGCCTGGCACCTGGGTTACACTGCCGGAGGGGTCTCCTGCCAGGTGCGGGAGTTTCCTGCCTGCGGGCTGCGTCTCTCTGACACCCACAAGTGCCGCGCCCGCATGGTGGAGACTCCCGCACCTCGTAGGAGACTTGGGATTTCTGGCGAAAGAGCGGTGTCTGTCAGCTGTGACAGAATGGAGCTGATGCTTCCTGTGTAGTTCCAGCTCTGTCCTGTCACAGGCGGAATGACATTAAATGCACTCCGCCTGTGACCAGAGAGCTACAGGAAGCATTGGCTCTGCAGGCTTCCTCCAGCTCCGCTCAGTAATCTCGGCCAGCATTTCCCGCCAGCAGTACCCACCAGCAGTAAGTCACATGTGTTTGGGGTGCAAACATAAATGTAAATATCCCAGCATGTGCAGTGTTTGACTCCTACCAGCATGACAACTTCAAATCACTCAAGTGGTCATGGTGGTTGGAGTGTTCCTTTAATATCTCTCCGAAGAAGAAAACAAGTACACACGGGTCGAATGCCGGGCAACATCAGCCGGTTCAATAAAAAAACTGGCCGCCATTGTAGCCTAGTGTGTATGGCAGCCAGTCCAACGGAAGCCGGCCATTTGACATGCGTGAAAAAAAAAATGGCTCCTAGATTTCAAACGAATTTGCCAAGCCCTGGCCTAAAATGTTTTGCATGTATTGCTTTTGGCTGATTATATTTGTAAAGCTTGGAATTTCATGACCCAAACGTTAGTCAAGCTCTTAATTTTTCTGTCCTGTTGCATTTATCAAATATCTGTCCTAGCTAACTGGTTTGTGGCCTGTGTTAGGCTTGTGGTAGTAATAGTTCTAGCAAAAGATCCACAGCTAGAGAATAGGTTCTCTACCTCACCATTGATGTACATGCACCCCTGCCAGTGTTTAAATGGTTTCTCTCAAACCTCTATCTGTCACTTTTTGCTGGACAGCTTGGTCTATTACAGGCACTTGATAAAATAACAGACCTAATCTTGTCATATGAAAATTCTCAATATATTCAATTGACAAATGTTCGAAAGCACTTCAATATTTCCTTTAACATTCGATTTTGAAATGACAGTAGTTTTCTGAAAGAACCACGTACTCTATTAGAAATTTCAGTTAAACGTTTTCCATTCTGCTTCGGCAAATTTTCTCATCACTATAATCAAAAAGGAATGATGAATTGACCCCATTAATGATTAAAAAATTAAACACAAAATTCTGATCGTATACAATGGGGAAACTAATTTTTTGATCCCCTGCAGATTTTGTAAGTTTGCCCCTTACAAAGAAATGAAGGGTCTATCATTTTTATCATAGGTGTATTTTAATGATAGAGACAGAATATCAACCAAAAATCTAGAAAAACACGATACAAATGTTATAAATTCAGTTGCAGTTGAGTGAGTAAAATAAGTATTTGATCCTCTACCAACCAACAATAATTCTGGCTCCCACAGACTGACTACAGTATGTGCTCATGTGGTACACAGATTAGTCCTGTCAATTTAAGAAGGTGCTCCTAACGACAACTTGTTATGTGTATAAAAAATACCTGTCCACAGAATCTTTCTTCTAGTCAAACCTCACGATCATGGGCAAGACCAAAGAGCTGTCAAAGGAAGTCTCGTACAAGACTGTAGACCTACACAAGGCTGGAATGGGCTACAAGACCATTGGCAAGAAGCTTGGTGAGAAGCAGACAACTGTTGAAGCAATTATTCACAAATTGAAGAAATCCAAAATAAACATCAATCGCCCTCGGTCTGGAGCTCCATGCAAGATTTTGCCTCATGGGGTAAGGATGATTATGAGAAAAGTGAGGGATCAGCTGAGAACTACACAGGAGGAGCTTGTGAATGATCTCTAGGCAGTCGGGACCACAGTCATCAAACACAATACGCTGCCATCAATTGAAATCTTGCAGTGCCCGCAAGGTCCCCCTCCTTAAGAAGGCACCTATACAGGCCAGTCTGAAGTTCTAAATGATTCAGAGAAGGATTGGGAGAAAGTGCTGTAGTCAGATGAGATCAAAATCGAGCTTTTTGGCATTAACTCGACTCGCCATATTTGGTGGAAGAATAATGCTGACTATGATCTTAAGAACACTATTCCTGCAGTCAAGCACGGGGGTGGAAACCTTATTCTTTGGAGCTGTTTCTCTGTTAAAGATACAAGCTGACTTTGCCGCATTGAGGGGCCAATGAATGTAATTTTACAAGGTATTATAAAATCTTGGATGAGAACCTTCTTCCCTCAGCCAGAACACTGAAGATGGGTCATGGATGGGTCTTCCAGCATGACAATGACCCAAAACATACCGCCAAGGCAACAAAGGGGTGGCTCAAGAAGAAGCACATTAAGGTCATGGAGTGGCCTAGCCAGTCTCCAGACCTTAATCCTATAGAAAATTTATGGAGGGAGCTGAAACGTTAAGTTGCCAAGCGACAGCCAAGAAATCTTAAAGAAGATCTGTATAGAAGAGTGGACCGAAATCCCTCCTGAGATGTTTGCAAACCTGGTAACCAACTACAAGAAATGTCTTTGCTTGCCAACAAGGATTTCTCCACCAAGTATAAAGTCCTGTTTTGCGTGGGGAATTAACCACTTCAATACAGGGCACTTTCAACCCTTTCCTGCCCAGGCCAATTTTCAGCTTTTAGCGCTGTTGCATTTTGAATGACAATCGCAACACTGTACCTAAACCAAATTTGTCATTTTTTTCCCCCCACAAATAGAGATTTCTTTTGGTGGTATTTGATCACAGCAAGGCTTATTTTTTATTTTATTTTTTTCCTGCTACACAAAAAAAAAAGACAGACAAGTTTGAAAAAAAAAAAATTTTTGTTATAAAATTTTGTAAATAGATAATTTTTTTTTCCTGCACTGATGGGATGGAACTGATGGGGAGGCACTCATATGCAGCACTGATATGCGGCACTGATAGATGGCAATCATGGGCAGCTCTGATGGGGAGGGCACTGAAAGGGTCCCTGAGCCCTGATTGCCATCCCTGGTGGCCATGGGTGGGTATCCCTGGTGGCTCTAGTGGCACCCCCCCCTTTGGCTCTAGTGGCACCCCTCCAAGAGTCTGCACTGGTAATCAGTGCTCCGATTACCAGCACAGACCCCCCCCCCCGTCAGGAGAGCCGCCGATCGTTCTTGTGAGGCACAAACTGAGGCAAGCCGATCAACGGCACTTCCTATTTACTATGTGACCGGCTGTGATTGGACACAGCTGGTCACATGGTAAAGAGCCTACGTCATTAGGCTCTTTACCGGGATCGGAGATGTGGTAAGTCAGTGACACACAGCAGCACCGAGGACGTGCAGAGCCGTCTATCCTGCTGGACGTCATATGACAGCCAGTTAGGATAGTGCAACCACCTTACCACTGTCAATCTGCTATAGGGCAGACGGCAAATGCTTAAATAGCTATTTTAGTCGTTGAACTGCAACTCAATGTATAACATTTGTATTTTTTTTTTTCTAGATTTTTGGTTAATATTCTGTCTCCATAATTTAAAATTCACCTATGATGATGATAAAAATTTTTTTTCCAAAAGATAAAAATTATAGACCCTGTAAGTAAGTGGGAAAACGTACAAAATCTGCAGGGGATCAAATAATTTCCCTACTGTATGACCAGCTTTACTGGCTGGATCAAGAGGTTAAAAAAAGTCAAAATGCCGGTTCACACTATTGTGATGACAGACATCGCATGTGATTCGGAGCACACTGCTCCTAAAATCACATGCGATGTCTGTGCTGTGCGAATTCAGCCATACAGTTTGTGTGGCTGAATTCGCACCGAAATCGCAGTGAACTCGTACAGGACCCTTTTTTTTTTTTTTTTGGTCCGCAGCAGAATCGGATCGCATGGTAGTTCACACCAGTGCGATCTGATTCCTCTGCGAACTGTCAGATTGCACTGCAATATGCGATCTGATCTGTGGGTGTTGCTAACTTTGAATTGACACCCCCAGCGTATCGCATATGGCAGTGTGAACTGCCTGTGCTGCGGATGCGATGCGGGAACACGCAGTAGATTCGCAGTGTTCCCGCATCGCTATAGTGTGAATCGGCACGAAAGAATAAAACTCCAATGCAGCCACCACATCGAAGGTAAGCTGCAATATAATTTGTTATTAATACCACTTTAAATGTTTTCAAAAGCCTGTGCAAAACTAACCCAAGTATGTACTGTTTGTTCACTATGCATATGGTCTTTAATTCAAATATTTATGTGCTGTGTATGGAAAATAAAAATGTTAAAATCCATTCTGGCAGAATTCACTGCTTGTCTCTTTGGTGGTAATGTTGTTGATTGCAGAATGTCTCTAGAGCTTCCTTCTACTGCTGTGAACTGGAACTCTGCTATTACTGTGACTGGTTTCCTTTCCGTCACCATGATTGTGAGCGGTTCTTAAATGTGACAGTCATTCCATTTCCGGGTATTTTATGAGTTTCCTATAGTGTGCATCTGAAGTTTGAGAGTTTTTTTTTTTCTTTTCTATTTATTTATTTTTTAAAGCTCCAGTCTAGTGAAGTGGGAGAGTTTTTTTAAGCCCTCCTTTTTTTTTATTTTTTTTGAATTTCATTTTTAAAACCTTTGCATGATATTTATTTGTTGGTGAAACTTGAACAGAATTTGTGAGCCAGAAGGGTGTTTGCGCACGTGTGTGTGTGTATGTAGATCTATAATCTCTTCAAAAGCTCTGAAAATCAGAATGTCAATACTTCCAGTGATAATTTTCGGCGCTTTTTGTGCTAAAAAAAACAGCGAGAAATAGGGGGGAATTGACTAAAACGGGAGCGTGCAGCTCTGCATAGAAACCAATCAGCTTCTAGGTTTTATTGATAAAGCCTAATTGAACAAGCTTAATTGGAAGCTGATTGGCTACCATGCACGGCTGCACCAGTTTTAGTAAATCTACACCATTGTGTCCCAAAATATTTTTGCCTTTTTTTTTGCCTTTTCCTGATTTACTAACCCTCAGGCTTGACCATATGTTTACAATTATAAAGTATAGTGTAAGTTTTTCTGACCGTTTCCGCTCTTGTGGGTCACAGGAGTGCACTTACTTTTGCTCTCCTGTGACACCGAGTCGGCTTTTAGCGGGCTAATACCCTTTGTCAGCTGACGTGGCAAAGCCGCTCCAGACTCTGGAAGGTTGCCAACAATATTATAGGGTTCCACCCAGTTGCCTGATTGACAGCTGGCTCCCCGCTCAGCTTGTGACTGAATACTGAACCCAGCTATGCCCGCCACCCTCTCTAGCCTGGTGCTCCAGTGAGTGCTGGAGGAGCAGAGAGTGGTGACCTGATAGTCACTACTCTCCGCTCCGAGCAGCCAGTGTATGAATTGCTTAGCGGTCTTGTGATCAGTGTAGGGTTGCTGCAGCATAGAGGGGAGTATAGATTTTTTTTTTTTGTATATATACCCCAAACTTCTCTTTTAACCCTTAGGCTGGCCATACATGTTCAATTTTCTTGTACAATTTTCTGTTTGAATTACCACAAACTACATAATATTAGGTCAAAGCTAAACACTTCCACTTGTATCCAATTAGGTAGGCCTTTGTACTACATAGCTGAAGGTAAATTTCAAGAAAATTGTATAATGTATGGCCAGCCTAACACTTAAAATGGTTGTATCCTCAAAAATAAAAAACCAAACCCTGCAGGACAAAGGCATAATGAGCTAGTATGCATTGCATACCAGCTCATTATGAAATACTTGCCTTTAGAAAGCAGCCCAGACACCGCTGAGGCAGCCGACATCTTCGCTCAGTGTCTCTTCCGGTTTCGGCGGCTCCGGTGCTGTGAGTGGCTGGAGCCGCGATGACGTCACGCCGGACCTTCAGAGCGCATGCGCCGTTGGTGTCAGCGGCTGCATGCAGGGCAAATATCTCCTAAACCGCGCAGGTTTAGGAGATCTTAATTTTACTAAGGCTTACCGGTAGGTAAACGTTAAAGAGGAGTATATTACCGCTTTTTTTTTTTTCTGTGTCCCTATTGAGGAATTTATCTTCACTTCCTGCCAGGACAGGAAGTGAGGGGAAATATACAATTTGGAAACAGACAAAAATGCAAAAAACTCATTTGTAACAGTGTGTGGAAGGCTAGGACGTCTCGCATTGTTTTTTTTTTTTTCTCAGTTCCACACAGGATAACATTTCCACCTTATGCTCTGCTGAGGCGTTGGGGAAGAGGAGGGGACAGTGCTTCCTCAGCCCGGCCTGCTTCTGGGGAAACCACAGAGACTAGCTAGGGTGGGAGAGGGATCGGCTGCCCAGGGCCCGGATCTGCATGTCCAGGGCGTCAGGCAATGAGAGTCAAGGTGGGTGGGCTGGTGACCTGGTGCCTGGCATTTGTTGAGCCCTGGTATATACATATTTACAGTGGTCCAAGCTGGACCCTTGTAACTATGTATAATCTAGCCATATGTCTAATGCTACTTTTTAATTTTTTTTTTTTTTTTTTAAATGTTCTGATTGGAATCATGTTGTGCCCATCACACCCACTTTGCGTTTTACTGAACCAAGTCAGAGCTGTCATTCAAAGTTTTATAATTCAATATTTACATAGCGCCAGCAGTTTGCTGAGCACTTTACAATATAAAGTGAGACAGTACAGTTACAGTACAATTCAGTACAAGAAGATTAGGAGGGGGAAGGGGGTGTTGCATGTGAGAGCTTACAATCGAATAGAAAATGAATATTGAATAACTGATGGCGATGGACAATACTGTGTTGTCATTGTTTTAGTAAGCGTCTTCCCTCTTGCCTGCTCTTTCTCCTGGAATGTTAGTATTCTGACACTGTCTTCACTGTACAAACAACTGCTGCTATTTGTACTGCAAATGCAGTTGTATATGTAAGAACTGAAGCTAAAATATTTGACTAGTTAGCAATATTATTTTACAAGACTTTTAAGTCTGAGCTGCTCCACTCCATGCTTGTGGATAAATGGTCACTTTTCAATTTCTGTGAGATCTTTGTAGCTGCTGTTAAATTACTTATTTGTATTGTAGGTTCATTTGCTTCAGGATCCAGCATGCAAGCGTCTTGTGTTCCAGCACTGAATTCAGTTTTGGACTGTTGTAAATGGAGCCTAAAGCCATTTTTTTTTTTTTTTTTTTTTACACATACCTGTTGATTTATTATCTTAATAGTTATTTTGTAATTCTTTTCTTTTAATTTAGAGAAGCTGTCACTTGTGTGCTATTTGTGTTTATTTTTTCATGTTGTGTCTTCTATAAGATATTTTATACAAAGTAGTCTCAATTTGTAAATAACAAGTATCTAAGACTCGCAGAGAATGAGGTTTCTGCCCTGAAGAGCTTCATTCCTTTGTATCCTGTTCAAGGCAACAAGGTGATTTGTAATGTGATTCTTTTTGAGCATTTTGCTAACTAGTGCTTACTGTAATTAGAACTGAGCTTAATATTTCATTTGGCTCAAAGGTAACTTACTGGAGAAGTATTGAGACTGTCCATTATGATCAATTTCAGAATGCTAGTTGCCATCCTTCTAGCTTTAGAGTTTTCTATGTCCCTAAACTGTACTGCTGAACAAGTATGCAGCAAGTGCTGTAAGAACCCTATAATCTGTTTTTATGTTAAGCTGTATCAAACATAAAAGCAAACCTTATTATATTGCAGCTTACCAATGCTTAGATGAGGTGAGGTGGCTGCATTCGTTTTCTTCTATTTATGCCTTCTTTGTTTTATTTTCACCTGGTAATCTGGCTAGTAAGTCCCCGTTCACACTGAGGCGACCTGTGAGGCGACCTGGTCGCCTCACAGGTCGCCATAGGTCGCCTTCCATAGGGAAGCTGCGGACCTGTTCTAATAGGAGCGACACAAGTCGCTCCGACTTGGAAAAAGGGTCCGGAGCTTCTTTGGGGCGACCCGGAGCGACCGTCATAGACTTCAATGTTATGAAGTCCGTGCCGGCCGCTCCGAGGTCGCGGCGCGCTGCTCGCACCGCGACCTCGGTCGCCCCGGGAAGTAGCGTCGCTTGTATGTGAACGGGGGCCTGTCTTTTTTTTTTTTTTTTTTTTTTTTTTTTTTTTTTTTGATCAAGCTGTCCTTCAAATGTACCGTGCCTTGAAAAAATATTCATACCCTTTGTTTTTTTGGGGGGGATTTTATGTGATAGACCAACACAAAGTGGCACATAATTGTGAAGTGGAAGGAAAATGATAAATAGTTTTTTTGAATTTTTTTTTTTTTTTTACAAATATCTGAAAAGTGTGGTGTGCATTTGTATTCAGCCCCCTTTACTCCGATGCCCCTAACTAAAATCTAGTGGAACCAATTGTCTTCAGCAGTCACCTAATTAGTGAATAGAGTCCACCTGTGTATAATTTAATCTCAGTATAAATACAGCTGTTCTGTGAAGCCCTCAGAGGTTTGTTAGAGAATCTTAGTGAGCAAACGGAGGCCAAGGAACACACCAGACTGGTCAAGGATAAAGTTGTGGAGAGGTTCCCCAAGCTTTGAACATCTCACGGAGCACTGTTCAATCCATCATCCGAAAATAGAGTTTGGCACAACTGCAACCTTACCAAGACATGGCCGTCCACCTAAAGTGACATGCCGGGCAAGAAGAGCATTAATCAGAGAATCAGCCCTTGGTAACTCTGAAGGAGCTTCAGAGATCCACAGCCCAGGTGGGAGAATCTGTCCACAGAACAACTATTAGGCTGGGTTCACACTATTGCAAATTAGATGCAGGTTTCCCTGCATCCAATTCGCATGACAGGAGATTGTGACTGGCTTTCTATGGAGCTTCACGCTCCGGAGCGAATTGCGCAGGAGTCCTGTGCGTCGTCTTGTCCCTTTTTTAGGTCCGAATTCAGCCACAAATTTGGACAGAAATCGGACCTGAAATGGTGAACAGGGATGCACCGGACCCCTGCTGTGAGCTGCTCCGTGTTGCAGTGTGAAACCAGCCTTAGGTATGCACTCATCAAATCTGGCCTTTATGAAAGCGTGGCAAGACATAGCCCCACCGAGCGGGGGCTGGCCTGCGAGTTAAATTCCTTGTGAGGTCGCATACGACCGGGTCTCGGCCTGAGTCGCAGCTTTCCTTCTGGGCCGACAGCCCCCCCCTCCATATAGATGGAAGAGGGGTTCTGTCTGGAGCGGTGCCCACCTGGTTCCTGGTATGGTAAGTATTTTTCCCCTTTCTCCCCCTGGAGGGTTTTGGGGTGGACATGGACCCCTCCTTGGGAAGGTCAGATCCCCCAGGTTCCTTTCCTTCCTGCAGGAACCCCCGCCAAGTCCCTCACCTGCCACCCCCCCCTCCCCTCCACATATGTTGGGGCTGTTTGGGTAGTCTGGCCACTATTCCTGGGGTGGTCCAGGGTGCTTACTAGCGATGGGGACCGGGAGGTGCTCCGCCGGTGACCGGACGATTGACTGTGGGGGGGGGGATCCTTCCTGGATCTGTCCCTGAGGCCTTGTCTCCCTCCTGAATCCCTGTATGCCTTGTGTTACTGTGCAGAGCCTCTGTGTTCCTATACACGGCAGCCATGTTTGTGTAGTCCGACGACCATTTTCTTGTTGTTTGCCATTGGAAATGGCAGAGGCCATGACAGTGGAGCCCTGTGGATGGCGATTTCGGCAGTGGGAGCCCCTCCTCATCCCCTGGTGCTGATTCCTGGTTAATTTTACTTCCTGATCACTGCATGTGTAGTTCATTATTCTGGTGGCTGCAGGCGCTTGTTTCTGCGGGTGATGAGTCTGGTGGGATCCTCTCTGCTGAGAATTGCTTGGTGCCTTGTGCCTGGCGACTGGGTGGTGCTGCCAGCGTGGTGGGGGTTGTCCCTTTTGTGGGGTCCCCCTGGTCTCATGGAGTCTTTTTGGAGCACATTTCCCCACCTGATCCCCTCTCTGAGGCTGCGGGTCCCAACCATCCATCCATGCACTGATGGCGGTTCTGGAGTCCCTTGTGTCAAGGGTGGAGGTGGCTTTCGGGGGACAGGCTAGAAAAAAGCTCCCCCCGCTTTCCCCTGCCTCATCTGTCTCATTAGATCCTGAATCTGATTTGGCCACCGCGGATGTGTCAACCTGCTGGGTCTGTAACCACGTGCCTGGAATCCTCTGATAGTGAGGATGATTCCTCCACGTCTGTGACCGTGCACGAAAAGGCGCTGATAGATGCACTGATTGTATCTGTGCATGAGACTCTAAAGATGGAGGACGCAACTGAAGCTGCGACGGAGGCGCAGGTAACCTTTGGCACACCCAAGCCATCCAGAGCGGCAAAGGTGTTTCCTTTCCCCGCTTATTTTGACAGAATTGTTGCAAAAGAGTGGGTACGACCAAAGCGCTTTACTAGGAGTTACCCCTATAAGGAGTCCCTTCTTAAGAAATGGACTGTGCCACCGGTGGTGGACCCTCTGGTTTTCAGATTGAACAAGGCATACATGATCCCGGTTGAAGAGTCCCCGGCCTTTAGGGATCCAGCTGACTGGAAGGCAGAGGCTTTGGCCCACAATTTGTACACTCTGGCTGGTTTGGCTATGAGGCTGCTATTCACCATTGCCCTAGTGTCGCAAACTCTGACCGAGTGGGCTAAGCTCTTACGCTGTGACCTCGAGGGGGAACAGCTCCCCCTAGCCTTTGCCGAGCTGGCGGACCAGCTGATTAAGGGGCTGCAGTTTCTGTGATGCCTCTTTGGATGCGGCTCCCCTGATGGCCTATCTCTCTCTGTTTTGGCAGTGGTCTGCGGATCAGACTTCAGAAAAGGCCTTGACTGATCTTCCTTTCCAACCCTAGATTAGATCATTAAAGGTCTCACAGGGGGGGGGGGGGAGTGTACTTTTTTTTTTTTGTGCAGGCTACTAAGGGCAAAGCACTTTGTTATAGACGTGGGCCTTCCTTCTCAGCTCATAAGACATTTTTTCGTCCCTCAGGGCCAACTGGCAAGGACTCAAAGCCTTTGAGGGCCTCTTCAGGGGGATCCAAACGAACCTGGTCTGGCAAGCCAAGATCGGGCTTCTCCAGACCTGTGGATAAGGCTCCTTCAACAAGTAGGTGCACCCTCACCCATATCGGGGGGAGGTCTTTGCTTGTTTCCAGGCTCATCGACTTCCCTGGTGCAGGACAGGTGGGTCTACGAAGTTATGTAGGTCCAGATACAAGAGAGAGTTTCATTCTTGTCCCCAGGCAAGGTTTTTTCCCAAACCACTTACAGGGCCTGTTTGGAGTGGTACAATACTTGTTCCTTCAATTGACCCGGTTCCGACTTCGGAGCATTTTCAAGGTTTTTACTCAAACCTGTTCAGTCCCCAGGAAGGAAGGCAAAGTGCGTCCAATCCTGGACCTCAAGAGGCTCAACTGCTTTGCGCGGGTACAGAAGTTCAGAATGGAATCCATTTGAACGGTGTAGGCATCCCTGCGTCAAGGAGATTTCCTCGCCTCCATCAATATCAAAGGTGCCTGCCTTCACATTCCAATATGTGCCAGTCACCAGCGTTTTCTCCGCTTTGGATCACACCTGATTTACTGACAGCCTATGTCATTTCTTGAGGCCCTGAAATGTCAGGACAGTACAAATGCCCCCCCCCCCCAAATTATTCTTTTTGGAAAGTAGGCATTTAGTAAGAGGCATGGTGAGTTTTTTTGAAGTTGTAGTTTTTTTCCCACAATTCTTGGGAAAATAGACTTTTTTTTTTTTACACAAAATTGTCTAAGTTATTTCTCGCACAGCATATGCATACTTCCAATGACATCCCAAAATAAATTTTGCCACTCCTCCTTAGCTTAGTGATACCACATGTGAGACTTTTACAGCCTAGCCACATAGTGGCCCAACATGCAAGGAGCACTGTCGGGTGTTCTTGGAGCATAAATTACACACCTAATTTCCTGATGACCTATCACACTTTTGAAGGCCCTGGAGCACAAGGACAGTGGAATTACCCACAAAATGATCCCATTATGGAAAGCAAACACCCCAACGTATCTTTTAAGAGGCATAATGAGTCTTTTGAAAATTTTTTTTCCAGAAGTGTTTGAAAAATGTGGAAAGAAAATGAAAACTTAAAGATTTTTTTTAATTTTTTATATATATAAATATATATAAAAAAATACACCCCAAAATACTCTGCTACTCCTGATTTTGGCGATACCATGTGTGATACTGTTACACAGCCTTGGCCACATAGAGGTCCAACATCCAAGTATCGCCTCCAGGCATTCTAGGAACATAAAATACATATCTAATTTCCTGACAACCTATCACACTTTTGAAGGCCCTGGAGTACCAGGAGAATGGAAAACGCCCACAAAATAACCCCATTTTGGAAAGCAAACGCCCCAACGTATATTCTATGAGGCATGGGCTGGAGACAGGGACTCGGTTACTCTGATGGGCTGGTGACAGGTTCTCTTTATTACTGGGGGGGACTCCACGCTGATGAGGAGTCATCGGTTGTTAGGACGCCAGCAGGTGCTGACTCCTTACAACAGATGCAGGAATGGACCCTTTTGTCCTTTGTCATCTGTTCAGGCCTGCTTTTTAAACGTAAAAAAAAAAAAAAAAAAAAAAAGGGCTTTCTTCCGTTTCAAAAAAACGGATGTTAAACGAAGGCGGATGTTAATGGATGATCATCTGCTTGCCCATGTGTGTTTCCGATTTTCATCCTTTTAAATGGATGGATGAAAAACGAACAAACGAAACGCACGTGTGAAAGGGGGTCTTAAGGTGTGTTTGGCTCGACTTCTCCGTCTGATGCCCTAAAAGACTTGATATCACCTACTGGTAATTCAGAGACTACACCGCTATAATACTGCCACAGCTTGGTCTGAAAGATTTGCTCAAGCTCTCTTCTTTCCTTTTCAAGGCCTTTTTGGGTAATTCCCTTTCCTTTTTTTCCTTTTTATTCTTTTTACTCCTTTTTCCTTTCCTTTTTTATGCTATCTTGCACATTAAAACTTTAATATACACTCGACATGTGATTGTACTTATATGAAAGATACCTACCCGCAATCGTATGACACATGCAATATCGTTGTAATCCTTGACCATTTTATTTTTTATTTTTTTACTAGTTGACGTTTGATGGGAGGGTGCCCCTCTATTTTTTTTACTTTGTTGTAAACAATAAAGATATACAGTCAGGTCCATAAAGGGACATCGACACAATTCTAATCTTTTTGGCTCTATACACCACCACAATGGATTTGAAATGAAACAAACAAGATGTGCTTTAACTGCAGACTTTCAGCTTTAATTTGAGGGTGTTTGTTTATATCCAAATCAATGGAACGGTGTAGGAATTACAACAGTTTGTATATGTGCCTCCCACTTTTTAAGGGACCAAAAGTAATGGGACAGATTAACAATCATAAATCAAACTTTCACTTTTTAATACTTGGTTGCAAATCCTTTGCAAGTCAATTACAGCCTGAAGTTGGGTTTCATCCCTGGTGATGCGCTGCCAGTTAAACGGCTTCTTTTATTTTCATAAATTGCTGCCACTTCACTAAAAACACACTCACTTGGTAGGGGGGTAGGAGGAGCAGAAATTATCTTCTAGCATGAGAAGCAAGTCTTTTGTAGCGTGCCTCATTTTCTTTCCACCACCGAAGAGGATCACTTCTTCTGTCAATTACTGGTTCCTTCAAATAGAGATGAAGTTCATCATCCAGGCTCATTATTGCCATGAATCCTCTGCATGAGGCCCAAATAAAACGCTGAACATTGCATCTATTTGACCACTATTAATTTTCTCTTCTGTCCGTTTTCTTTTGGGACATTTTTCTCCGGCATCCTGCTCTTCCACATCAGAAACCTTCTCTTCTTGTCCTTGACTTTTTTCTTTTCATCGGGAGGAAGCTACTGCACCTTGTGTTGACTATCTTCTGTCAGCCATTGCTTTGCCTTGGCCAATACATCATCAGAAGAGAAAGGATGGTTCTTGTATCGAGGATCCAAAAGACATGCAAGCACAACTGTTTTATTCTCAAACCTTTTGGCGAGGCTGTCCCTCATGGCCTGCCTACACGCTTTGATGCCACATTTGTTGGGTCCTTCATTCTGTTGAAGAAGCAGCTTCAGGACTCTCACACATGGGATCACAGAGGAAACAGATGAGTCTTAATGACTCACCTCCAGTGTCACTTCCTCAATGGGTACGAGCGTCTCTCTAATGTTGGCTACTATGTCCCACTGATCTGCAGTAGGACAAGAATGTCCTCCAAGTCCATATTTACCAGAATATATAGTAGGGGGTCGCTTCTGCTCCAGCATCCTTTGTAACATGTGTAGCCTTGAGTTCCATCGTGTTGAACAGCCTGTATCAGGTTGTTTTTGGGTAGGCCAAGGTCTTCCTGAATGCACCTCAGTCGCTGCTTGGCAAGAACAGAATGGTGGAAATGGCCTGCCCACTTCAGCATGGTAATCATGTCCAGCAAAGCTTTCTGGTTTGACAGACCATCATTTACCACCAGTTGGAGGGTGTGTGCCATGCAACTGAGGTCTGACACTTCAGCAAGTCTCATACCTTTTTAACCATGTTCGCACCACTGTCTTGCAGCACAAGCATCACTCGATCTTTGGTGATTCCCCATTCTTCTAGCATGCCTAGAAACATTTCTTTAACCACTTAAGCCCCAGCCCTATTTCGGACACTTGTTGTTCACAAGTTAAAATCAGTATTTTTTCCTAGAAAACTACTTAGAACCCGCAAACATTATATATATTATTTTAGCAAAGACTCTGGAGAATCAAATGGCAGTCATTGCAATATTTTTTTTGTCACGTGGTATTTGCGCAGCGGTCTTTAAAACGCCCTTTTTTTGGGAAAAATTTAGAAAAATCACATTTCACTGCATTTAAAAAATACTAAACAGTAAAGTTAGCCCATTTTTTTTTTTTTTTGTATATTGTGAAAGATGTCACGGCATCACGCCGAGTAAATAGATACCCAACATGTTATGGTTTAAAATTGCGCGCACCCGTGGAATGGCGACAAACTACAGTCAACAGAAATCTCAATAGGCGACGCTTTAAATTTTTATAACGGTTACCAGTTTAGAGTTAGAGCGTAGCTCTTTTTTTTTTTTTTTTAATTATTGCTCACGCTCTGGCGATCGCGGCGATACCTCACATGTGTGGTTTGAACAGCGATTTCATTCGACTTCCATATACGGTTTTTTTTTTTTGTACGCGAGCTAACGGTGACGGCGGCTAAAATTTTTTTATTTTATTTTTTTGTAACTTTTTATTAGACGCCGCCTCCGGGTTACATCATCGGAGACCCGATCTAAGCAGTTTCCGGCTTTTATCGGGACTCTATCCAGCCGGCGGACGTGCCGGCTGGGTGCTCGGGTCTCCCGGTGGGACGGGAGGCCCGTTGAAAGTTACGGATGGCAGCGGGAGGGGGCGTCCCATCCCGCTCACCCGGGTAATGATCGAGCGGCTCCCGAGCTGCATCGGTCGTTACCGATGGAAAGCCGACCGTTGGCTCTATACCACGGTACCGGGATGATGCCTCTAGCTAGAGGTATCATCCCAGTATAACCCCGCAAAGTCTGCCGACGTGTATATATACGTCAGTTTGCGGTAAGTGTTTAATATGCTCCCCAGTGTGAGATTCTTGCATGACTTTTGTATTCAACACCAAATGCCTTCTTGTCCATCCGCTGTCAATGAAGTGGAATGTAAGACTCATTAGTGATTCTGTTTGTCCTGGCCAGCAGTCCGTCGTGAATAAGTACGTTGCCAGCATTCTCTGGTTGCAGCGTAGTCTTTACTTTGTCAACAACCTTTTGGTGAATCTTTTGCAGCATTTTGGTTCGATAATACTTCTCACTGTTCATTGTGTACTTTGGCTCAACTATGGACATCAACCGCTTAAATCCAGAGTCGGACACTATTGTAAATGGCTGGTTATCAGTCACCATCATCTCTGTGATTACTCTGTCCAGCAGTTGGGATCTTCCATCTGATTTTAGCCACCTGTTTTTTTTCTGAAACATATCTTTTATTGTTACCTGGGATATTCACCTTGTGATACATTTTGTTTTTTCTGCGCTGCATTATACGATTCAACATGATGAACTCTTAGATGGGCCCAAAGATTAGACGTATTTTTGGTTTTTGCAGTTATTGATCCCATGCTCACATTGTTTTTGGAAGTGTTGCACAGTGCTGCTTATTTTCCTGGAGATGGAGAAGAGAAATAGTCCCAGACCACAATTTTTATTTTTCTATCTCCATCCATCTTCATTGAAACAAGAGAGTCAGACACTAATATAGGCTTAAACAAAATGGCTGGCTGGCACCCTGTGGTGGGTGGCTGGCTAGCACCCTGTGATAGGTTTGCACCCTGGCTGGCAGTGGCACCGCTTTGATGGCTGGCTGGCGCCCTTTCATGGCTGACTGGCACCGGGGTGGGTGGCACCCTTTGGTTGCTGGCTGGCAGTGAAACCCTGTGGTGGCTGGCTGGCACTGCTTTGATGGCTGGCTGGCAGGCACCCTTTCATGGCTGGCTGGCTGCACCGGGTGGGTGGGTGGCTGTGTCAACCTTTGGTGGCTGGCTGGCAACCTTTGGTGGGCGGGTGGCTGGCTGGCAACCTTTTGGTGGGCGGGTGGCTGGCTGGCAACCTTTTGGTGGGCGGCTGGCTGGTTGGCAACCTTTGGTGGCTGGCACGTACAGGCCCAGGGCCTGTGGCTGGTACACAGTGGGTGTGTGGGACTGGGTGGCTGGCTGGCACCGGGCAGCTGTGGGTGGTTAAAAGTTAAGTATTTGCAGCTGCAGAGGGAACCAGTTCAGTGAACCTGCATGGTACCCTATCCTTTTCTCTGTTTATGTATTTTGTTGGACAAATTGTAATGATCAAATCTTACCATGCCTTTTAAAGCAGAATTAAGCCCATCAATGAAACCGTTTCCTAAAGCGCTATATTCAAGACATGCATTCACATTTGCTTGTACTTGTAGTACTACCCCCACAAGAACTGCTGGTTGTATCTGGTCCTCTGCTCTTAACTCGACTCTGATAAAGTCCTCAGCCACACTGACGCCTCAGGTCGTACCACTTTAGCAGACGTGGGGGAGCAATTTCTCAATACCTTTTTTAGGATCACTTTTAAATTAGAATCAAGGCTTTATAGCAGCCAACAGAATGCTTTGGCAATTGAATATTAGATAATTTAGGGTATATTTATAAAACGATATACTGAGTTTTTTTTTTTTTGTTTTTTTAAGGTACTGAACTAAGCTTTAAGCTTTAATCCAATCAGCATAAACTAAAGCTCTCCCCACTAAGTGAGCAGCAACAAGCAACCAGAAATCAGTATCCACGCAGCTCAGGGACCAGGTTGCCTGTGGGGGCCTACAGTGCTCGTTTTTGTCTAGGGCATTTCGGAGTGGAGAGAGATACTTGCCTAACCATAAGCACAACATTTTGGCTCCTGTCACACAGGAACAGACATCCGTTGGAGCTTTTTAGCTGTCCATTCTCGGCTGTGCTAGGGGGCAGTGTGGTGCATGATTCAGCTATTCACAGGGCTCTTTTTTTACATTTTTTTTTTTTTTTTTTTTTTTAAACAAGGGTAAGGGGCCCAGATCTAATAGGTGGATGTTGCTTTTTACTGTTAAGTTTGCTTTATTAGCTCATTCAGCACAGGAAAAAGCTTGCATTAACACATACAATGCACGTTAAATGATACTCCCAAGTATAACTGTATAAGAGAAGCGTGAATACTAGGCCATTGGTTGCCTTACTTCATATGTCGCGCTCTCATATACTGTACAATAACTGCACCACTTTGCAGTTATGGAGCAATTATATTTATACCTCTAAATTGCTCTGGAGTGCCAAGAACTTGCTGTGCTGTTATAAAGTCACCAGGCCTGTATTGGTCTCAGCCAGAGGAATATTAAAGTGTAAAGTCCTTTTTCTCAAGTCGTCTTCCAGGACAGTCCATGAGACCTAGGGCTCCTCCTACCAGGACAGGAAACGCATTAAACCCAATCAATAAAAGGCGTTCAAATGTGAAGTAATCTGTTATTACAGGATTACCTATACGCTTGCTGGATAAATAATAAAGAAAAACAGTCCTAACACTGTTAAAAATATTCAAAATTATTAAAGTGCATAAAAAGGGTAAAAAAAAAAAACCCTGATCTATTTTAAGTGGTATATTAAGAGATACACTTTAAAATATAAATTCATATAAATACAAAAATTGTTATAAATTATAAACGGAAGAATACAAGTTCATAGACGGTGCATGAGGTATGTAGATATTCTCACAAAATTTCCATAAAGTTCATGTGCAAAAATTATAATGTGACTTCTTAGTGATGAGAGTTCAAAATAAAGTGCACAGTGAAAAGTGCTTGGTGCTCCGTAATGGGTTTTCCACTCTATCCCTGGTGTCACTCCTTGTGCTCCACTGTGACAAATAGAAGAATTTCACACTCACCAGATCACTTGGGTCCTATGTGCCTTACGACACTAAGACCATACGGGCTTTGGTGACCCCCAGGGCCGGTATACGTTCCCTCCAGATGGATACCTTCTCCTATAGCAACGCTTCTCCTGCCATCCACCGACCAAGGATGTATACAAAAGAAGGGGAAGGTCCAGATAGTGCAGTAACATTTTTCAACAGGTAATTTTATTGACACAATATCCAAATAAGCCATTACAGGGTCCAAATACAAATAAAAACGGATAAACGGCCGTCACATATGCGAGCTACGGTGTGGAGAGCGGCACTTCCGGCTTGCATTCCACCCAGCTCATGTGACGTCATGACGTGCGTTTCGTCATTGGCTAGACGTCTTCAGAGGTGGAGTCACACGTCCTACAAAGCCTTTATATACCGAAGTCACCGCTCTTCACTCCGCCCCACACTCTGCAGCCAGAAGTTAGTACACGATCGTGTCCCCACCACATTATTGGACACAGCCGAGGCCATAACTTCCGCCATACTTTGCAAGTTACTATGCATTGTAACAAAATTCCATCCAAATTATATACATATATCAACCTTTATGTATCATACTGGCAATCAAATACAATATATGGGTATTTTAAAGGATGTATTTTTTAATCTAATAAATAAATGAAGGCTGCTATTCATTATACCCAATGTTAAACATATGACAATAGTTATTGCTAATACATATGTAAAAGTTAAATAGAGATTAAAAGATTAAAATTATATTCATAATTATAAGTAATATGTTAATAGTCTACATAAATATTAATAAATTATTAAATAGAAATATTCCTAATTTTAATAGCTTATATATGGATGCTGGTCATATTTTATATGTGGACATATATTAATACCAATTATTTCAGCTTGGGGGGGCTCCAGGGTCCCATACTCCAAATTGAGCGTGCGTGAGCCCTATAACTTTGAGGCAGATTTATATCTCCCTAAATGGGTGATGTATAGGTAAATAAAATTTTATTTTATTAAAAATATAAATTAAATGGATGATATTAAAATTTTGCTAGGGGTTGGAAATAAAACAGTTAATGTCCATGTCAATGTTCATACCCCTAGGTTGTAAAGTGGACAATTCATAAATCCATCTGGATTCGTTTTGGGACACTGCTATTTTCATGTTCTTTCCCCTCCAATTTGGTTCAATCTTGTCTATACCACAGAAATATAGGAGTGTGGGGTCCCTAATGTGTGCTGTTCTAAAATGATTAGATACATTGTGGTTCTTGAATCCCCTTTTTTATATTAGTAATGTGTTTCCCTATACGTACCCTTAATTCTCTGGTAGTGCGGCCTACATATTGTAGCCCACACGGGCAAGTAAGTAGGTACGTTACATGTGTACTTTTACATGTAATCAGCTTTTTGATTTTATATACCCTTTTGGTTACATTAGATTGGAATTCCAGTGTCTTTCCTTTTCTTGATCTTACTGTTTTACATGATTTGCATCTTCCGCAGGTAAAGAAGCCTTTTTGGTCCAAAAATGTTATGAGCCGTTTCGGGGGGTCTGGTACATTTTTTAAAAATTTTTACAACAACCTAGGGGTATGAACATTGACATTAACTGTGTCCAATAATGTGGTGGGGACACGATCGTGTACTAACTTCCGGCTGCAGAGTGTGGGGCGGAGTGAAGAGCGGTGACTTCGGTATATAAAGGCTTTGTAGGACGTGTGACTCCACCTCTGAAGACGTCTAGCCAATGATGAAACACGTTGGTGGAACGCACGTCATGACGTTTCATGAGCTGGGTGGAACGCAAGCCGGAAGTGCCGCTCTCCACACCGTAGCTCGCATATGTGATGGCGGTTTATCCGTTTTTACTCGTTTTTATTTGTATTTGGACCCTGTAATGGCTTATTTGGATATTGTGCAATAAAATTACATGTTGAAAAATGTTACTGCACTATCTGGACCTTCCCCTTCTTTTTGTATACATCCTTGGTCGGAGGTGGATGACAGGAGGAGCGTTGCTATAGGAGAAGGTATCCATCTGGAGGGAACGTATCCCGGCCCTGGGGGTCACCAAAGCCCGTATGGTCTTAGTGGCGTAAGGCACATAGGACCCAAGTGATCTGGTGAGTGTGAAATTCTTCTATTTGTCACAGTGGAGCACAAGGAGTGACACCAGGGATAGAGTGGAAAACCCATTACGGAGCACCAAGCACTTTTCACTGTGCACTTTATTTTGAACTCTCATTACTAAGAAGTCACATAATTTTTGCACATGAACTTTATGGAAATTTTGTGAGAATATCTACCTCATGCACCGTCTATGAACTTGTATTCTTCCGTTTTATAATTTATAACAATTTTTGTATTTATATGAATTTATATTTTAAAGTGTATCATCTCTTAATATACCACTTAAAAAAGATCATGGGGGTTTTTTACACTTTTTATGCACTTTAATAATTTTGAATATTTTTAACAGTGTTAGGACTGTTTTTTCTTATTTATCCAGCAAGCGCTATAGGTAATCCTATAATAACGGATTACTTCACATTTGAGCACTCGCACTTTACTATAGCAGCTGCAAATCACTTTTCATCTACTTATATATTCAATATTTATTAAATTAATTAACTTATAAATTATAGGTTTCTCCATTTGGTGCGGAAAATATACCTAATATATTGTACCCTTCACAATAAAAGGCGTTGCCCTAGTCCTCACCTTCAGTATTAGGGTTTCCTCCGGACAGGGGGTAACATGTTCCTGGAACTGCTCCTGGTCTCATGGACTGTCCTTGAAGATCGGGATTAAAGATGCATCTTCTCCTGCCCAAGTGTGGCATCCCTTAGTGTTGCAATAGGGGCTGACCACTGTCTCCTGTTCTCGAGGTCCACAGAGGGCAGGACCGTGGATGTCATGAGTGGATCACAGGGGGAGTCCTCTTCCGTTCCTGGCGGCGTCCTTGGAGCAGCACAGGCTGTGTACCCGTGATGCCGCCAATTCAAGCAGTGGAGAGCGGCCTGCAAGTTTGAATTTGGCGCCAGGAACGGAGAGGGCGGAACTCTTGTGTTCCTTTCTGGCCCAAGGAAGTGACCGGGTCATTTCCGGCACAGTCCCGCACATCCACGGGCGCGGGAAGCAATAGTTCCGATTCCATGGCGCAAACAGGAGATATCTGGGCCACCGGTGTGAGGTGAGACCAAGCACTGGCTGCGGAACACCAAGCAGAGCAGGATGGATTCCACAGCAGCATCCGCTCAGGCGGTAGAGGCAGGCTCTGGCACCGGCACCTCCCAGGTAAGCGATGGGAGTTTTCCCTTTCAGCATATACCTGTGGTGGTCTTTTTCTTTCCCTTCCCTTTTAGTAGCAATATCGGGTCGGTAGAAGGGGGCACCATTTCTTTTAACCCTGTACACACTGTGTGGGAGGGGGAAAATGGGGAGTCATAACTGTTTTTTTGTTATAGACCAAGGCTCAGGACCAGGTCCAAACGCAGCCCCCCCAAAAAGAAATTGCAGTTTGTGGGCCTAGGCTAAAGTTCCACATGGAGCAAAAGTGTGCCGCACATGTATTGATTTTTTTTTTTTAAATCCCGTGGTGTGTGTGTGAACACACTCAAAGACTAACACCAGGTGCATAAAAAAAGTGCACACACGCAAACGTGGGAAACACAAAAAATGCACAGGGTGTGCGAAATGGTCCTACCTCCGAAGAGGTTGGACCCTGACCTTGATCCTCTGGGGCGCAAGACTCCTGACAGGGACTGAGGTACTTCCAAATGGTTTGCCCGGCCTAAACCAGGCAAACCCTGTTCTCCAGTCCACCCCAAGTACTAAGTGGTGCTCCCCCGAAGGAAGACCCCATGGGAGACGGCGAACTAAGCCAGAAGGCCATATCCACCCCCTCCCAAGACGTTCAAGGCAGGCCCGAGGACCCACACCGTACTTGTGCATTGGAAAAAAAAGGTGATAGTGAAGTGACACACGCCAAAGAAAACACACACAAACAAAAAGGTGGGGGAAGGGAAGTGGAGAAAGTGCTGAGGTGCCAATGTGAGATACAGCCGCACATGTATTGATAATCTTGTTAAAGATGACTCTACTGTATCCACCCAAAAGAATATTGACCTTTCAGTTAGGTCCCTACAGCTGTGTCTAAACCAACAGTGTATAGTGACGACACAAGGGAAGAATTGTAGTCCCTTCATTTTTCAGTTAGAGTCTGGATCAGGGGAGGAACCCAGGGAAAAAGAATCCTGTGAAGGTTCCAGATTCAAAATTTTCCCTTGAAGATGTGGATGAATTGCTTAAAGCAGTGGATGTTACACTAGAAATTGAAGAGCAGGTGCAAGCATAATCTTATGTATGCAATCCATAAGAAAAGTGCTAGAGTTTTTCCCTGTACACAGCTCCTTGCTAGATACAATCAAGCTGGAATGGGAAAATCCTGAAAGGTGGAGGAGGATGAGTGCTGATTACACCAAACCTCCCCCACCACTGTGAACAGACAACTCGGGGTGTGTGTGTGATTACCAATCATTGGCAATCAATCACTTAGCAGTAGCTTTTTTTGGCATGATCTTATGTTTGCAACACATAATAAAAAGGCTAGAGTTTTCCCTGTACACAGCTTTTTGCTAAAATACAATCAAGCTGGAATGGGAAAATCCTGAAAGGAAACCATTTTTCTCCAAATAAAAAAAGAGGTTTCCCTTTGGCAGCAAAGAACTATGGAATAAAATTCCAAAATAGTCAGTGAGGTTTATCCTTACCTGTTCCTCCTTATGGAAAAACAGAAATGATGAATGGAAGAGGATGAGTGTGGATTACACCGATCTAGCCCACCACCCTGAACAGACAACTCAGTGTGTGTGTGTGTGTGTGTGTGTGTGTGTGTGTGTGATCCTGTTACCAATCACTGGCAATCAATCTCTTAGCAGTGAGTTTTTTGGCTGGTTCATCCGCTGAATGACAGCCAGAACCTCAGCTTTGGCAGGAGAAGTTTCTGGCTCAAGTCATGGTCTGGTGACTACGTCCAAACTACGCCTCTGTGGTCTCCCCTTTACAGCTGACCATCTCATCAGGCCCCGGGCTGACAGAAGCTCTGGAATGTACTGCTGACAAAAAGAAGTAAACTCCAGAAAATCCCCATATACCCGAAAGTTCTTTCAGTGCAGGGGCAAACAGCAAGGGCCACGTGAGGTTCAGGCCATGTCCAAGAAACACTGGACTTGACACAAAGGTAGGGGGGTCATCCTGTTAACCCTCCTCGTCACCCCCCCACCTGCAAGGACTCCTTTCGCAGAGTGGGCAGAAGATTAAGGGCCTTCCTCCCACAGTAGAAGGAAATTACATCAATGCCTTTTAAATTTGGACCTTCCACAGGGTAAAGACTGGATGTCAATTCCTAGAGAAATTACCAGTCTCCCCAAGGATCAAGCCAAAGCAGCTGCTCTAAGTCTCCACGGAAACTTAGTAGATCAGAGGGTATTGATACCTGTTCCAAAGGAGGAACAGGGCAAAGGGTTTTACTCCCACAGTTTTGTGATTAGAAAACCTTCGGGGAAGTTATCGATTGACTTTAATCTATGCACTGTTAAAATCTCTCGATAAGGTACAAGCATTTTCACATGGAATTGGTGCATTCCATAGGAAGCCTGCTGTATCTGAAATGTTTCAGGACTACATTGGACTTAAAGGATGCTTATTTTCACATCCCCATTCACCTGGATAATGAAGCTAGGACCATAGGTCAGACACTATCAATTTCGGGCGCGGCCCTTTGGGTATCCTCAGCCCCTCGTATCTTCACCAAGGTCCTGGGGGAAGTTTTAGCCCCGATGAGACTGTCCATTAGGATCATCCCCTACCTGGACGACCTCCTGGTAGAGGCGGATTTAGATCAGAAACTGGAAAAAGACCTCCAAACAGTTCAGGAGTTCCTTGAGTCACTGGGATGGATGATCAACAAACCAACCAGTGGGTCTCACTCAGGTACATAACAAGATTCATAGGCCTCATGACCTCCTGTTTTCCAGCTGTCCCTTGTGCACGGTACCAACAGCGCCCCCTCCAATGGTTCCTGTTAAAGAACTGGGGCGGATTTCCAGATTCCTTGGAACTGAAGGTGAAAGTTCCCACCAGGGTAAAAAGAACCCTATGGTGGTGGAGATCACCTCTTCACCTTACAAAAGGACTAAAACTGGGTTATTCAAGTATCACAAAGAATAACCACAGACGCAGCACAGTCCTCGTCAAATCAGAAAGAACTCATGGCAGTACAAAAAGCCCTTAGAGGTCTTTTCAGATGGACATAAAGGGAAGTCATCTGCAGATTCGATTAGACAACATAGCTACGGTGGCGTACCTCAACAAACAGTGAGGTACACATAGTCGGGGGTTACAGTGCATAGCCCAGAAAATATTCTCTTGGGCCAAGCTGCATCTTGCCTCCATTTTAGCTATTCATCTGAAGGAGACTCAGAATGTCTTAGCAGACCACCTCAGCTGCCACCAGGTGTGTCTGGACAATCGGTCTCTCAACCCAAGGGACTTTGCAGAAACTGCGGCCAAGTGGGGCCTTCCAGAAGTGGACCTTTTTACAGCTCAAACAGCAAAACAAAAAGGTTTTTTCCCTGAACCAATGGGATCAGTCCCTGGGGATCAACGCCTTTTGCAATCCCCTGGTTTTTCCATCTCTGCTATGCCTTCCCTCCAGTCAGGCTAATCTCGGAGGTCCTCCGGAAATTCCTCCAAGTGGACACAGATCTGATTCTAATAGCTCCCTTTTGGCCCAAAAGGCCATGGTTTTCATGCCTACAGGCCCTAGCCTCCCAGGCCTCCAATAATTTTGCCCTGGAGACAGGACCTGTTGACTAAGGGTTCGGTGACCCATCCGCACATCAGGTCCTTGAACCTAACAGCTTGGTATCTGAAGAGCAGATACTAAGTTCCCAAGGGTTCTCAGACAAGGTAATAAAGACCTTGATTAACTGTCGAAATCCTGTCACAAGAGCTATATATTCCAAGGTGTGGAAAAAGTTTAATTCTTGGAAATGATAGGTCATCTCCAGATGTACCGTCTATTCTTGATTTTTTTTTTTTCAAGAGGGCAAAGATAAGGGCCTCTCCCTTAGTACTTTGAAAGTGTAGGCTGCTGCCCTTAGCAACTTTCTTCAGCTATTCCCTTCGGGAAAATCCCACAGTAGCCAGGTTCTTAAAGGCAATCGCTAGGGGCTGTAGTGTAGTCAAAGCATGTCCAACTTGGAACCTATCCCTGGTCCTTCAAGCCTTGGTAACAATCCCTTTTGAACCCTTGAAGGACTTAACAGAAAAACTACTCTCTCTGAAAACTGCATTCCTAATTGCAGTGCGGTCAGATAGAAGAGTTAGTGGATTACAGGCCCTTTCAATTAGAGAGCTTTTCTTATGATTTTTGAGGATAGAATAGTGTTAAAAACCGATCCAGGGTTTTTACCTAAGGTAGCTACTTCCTTCCATAGAGCACAGGATATTGTACTACCTATCTTTTTGTAGTTCCCCAAAAAATGAAAAAGAAAATTTTAGTTTTTTGGATGTCAGAAGAGCTCTTTTGGCTTACCTAGAGGTGACTAAAACCTTTAGGAAGTGTGATACCCCTTTGTGTGCCAGAAAACAGCACAAATAGGGTAATAGAGCTTCTAAAGCCACCATAGCTAGGTGGATAAAGCAGGCTATTACAGAAAGCCTATTAAGCGAAGAATGTGGTTCCACCATTTATCAACGCACATTCAACAAGGGCCTTGTCCACGTCTTGGGCCGAAAGGGGTTGGTGCCTCACCAGATCTGTAAGGCAGCTACCTGGTCTAACTTTTCGACCTTTGTTAGACATTATCGCCTGGACCTCCTCTCCTCTCAGGAACAGGCATTTTGGTCGAAAGGTGCTCCAGGCTGTAGTCCCTCCCTAGACTGGTAAGTTTCTGGCTCATCGTCTCATGGGCTTTCCTGGAAGACGACTTGAGAAAAAGTGAGTTAGACTTACCGGTAACTCCTTTTCTAGTAGTCTTCCAGGACAGCCGGATTCCCACCCGGTGTTGTCTTGTATTATGTGTGTGTGTATGTGTATGTGTATATATATATATATATATATATATATATATATATATATATATATATATATATATATATATATATATATATATATGTGTATGTGTATGTATGTATGTGTGTGTGTGTGATAGAGATATATATATATATATATATATTATATATATATATATATATATGTGTGTGTGTATGTATTAGGGATGCATCGAAATGAAAAATTTGGCCCGAAACCGAAAATGCAGGATGCCCTTGGCCGAAAACTGAAACCGAAAATGACTTTTTCCCCCCAAACATTTTTAAAATGGATAGAACAGGGGCATACACCAAAAACAGGTAGTGACGTACACCTGTCGCTGCCACCCTGTCACAGTATATGTACTGTGATGGGTTGGCAAGAGGTTAATTTAATTACCAATGGTATTTGTATTATGAAGCATGAGGGGTTAATGTATTGTCACTGCTGGTCACTCATCTATTAGTGACCGACCAGTGACAAGTAATTAACCCCTTTGTGCTGCATTAGTGCAACCAGTATTAGTGCAAACAGTGTTAATTAACACGGATACTGGTTGCACTAATGCAACACAAAGGGGTTAATTACCTGGTCACTAATAGATGAGTGACCAGCAGTGACAAAACATTAACCCCTCATGCTTCATAATACAAATACCATTGGTAAGCTGCCTCAGCTCCCCCCCCCCCCCCCCCAACTGCCTCAGCGTCCCCCTCCTCGGGTGTCCTTCATTCAAAAGTCCCGCCTCTGGCCGGCGGCACCGCCTCTCAATGATGTCCCTACTATGATCTGTGCATTAATGAATGTACATACCAGGCGGGGGTGGGGCGAGCGGCCGCTATAGAGAGAACTAATGTGATCCATCCCTGTCGGCTCAGCACGACTATGTGTGAATGAGAACAGAACAGAACTGACACCGGGCGGGGGGGGGGCGGCCGCTATTAGCTGTAACTATGTGAGAGCTTCATTTCCTTGACAGGCATGTAACTCCGCTGAGAGTGAAGTGAAACTCTCACATAGTTACAGCTAATAGCGGCCACTCCGCCCGCCCCCCCACCCGGTGTCAGTTCTGTTCTCATTCACACATAGTCGTGCTGAGCTGACAGGGATGGATCACATTAGTTCTCTCTCTAGCGGCCGCTCCCTCCTGGTGAGTGCCCCTACATCAAGCAGCTTGCTGAGGGGGCACCCAAGCTAAGTCACAGCTCAGTGTGCCCATTCAGTCCATTGGCTGACTAACTTTGACGGCAGCGGGAGCCAATGGCGCCACTGCTGTGTCTCAGCCAATCAGGAGGGAGATTCCCGGGGCGGGAGGCATTCGTGGATAGAGATGGGTTCAGGTAAGTTTTAGGGGGGCTGAGGGGGGACTGCTGCACACAGAAGGCTTTTTATCTTCATGCATCGAATGCATGAAGATAAAAAACCTTCTGACATTACCACCCCTTTAAGTACAACTTCTGTTAGTACAGGCATACCCCACTTTTAAGTACACAATGGGACCAGAGCATGTATGTAAAAAACGAAAGTGTACTTAAAGTGAAGCAAAACCTTTTTTCACTTAATGCATGTAAATACACTAGCTTTATAGGAAATCTTAGTCAGCTTGATATGGCACTGCTCTCAAAACCTAAATGACAAGGACACCAAACTTGGGCAGCATGTTAAGGGGACCCAGGACTATGACCTGGTAGATTACCTAGGCAAGCTGGCTGGCCAAAAAATATGATATGTTGTAGTCCTGGGTCCCCTCTAGGTGCTCATTAAGTTTGGTGTCCCTGTCCCTTATGGTTCTGGAGCAGTGCCATGTCAATCTGACCAAGATTTCCTATAGACACCAATGTTAAAAGCCGGGAGTAGTGCCATGCTAAGCCATGGCAAGCTGACCAAGCTGTGTCCGTACTCGCGAGTGTACGTAGAATGGGGTATGCCTGTACTAAAATGTTTTAAACCCGTCTAACAAATGTGTTTTTCCTTCTATCAGAGAACTGTTGTAAAAGATACTTTTCTCTTACGTCCTCCGACAGTCGCCGCCTCCTCTAAGTCATCACTGTTGGGTATTGTCTTCCTATCCGTAGGAATAGCTAGGCATATAGACTTAGTCCAAAGACAAAAGGCATTAGCATATACACACCCATGGGGGCTGTCCCATCCGGTCAATACCCCCCCTGCATCACCACTCCCAACTCAGTTTTAATCTGCCTAGCGTCAGGAATAGTCAGGCTACCTTGTGCTGGGTCTTCAGTCTCAGCCTTCCTAATCTTTTATTTGATTTTCTTTGAAAATGTCAGTTTTCTCTCTTACTTTAATAGCTGTTTATTTTGTCAGCTCTAGTGTTAGTCTTCTCTTCGGATGAAGATGGATCATGCAGTGCTGGGATTCGGACTGACCGCCCTGGTTCTCCAGGGCACAAAGGGTCAGATGGACCCCCAGCCCACCATCGAGCGTTCAGCTATGGTTCGCCCTGGTATTACGAACGACCCATCCCTGTTCGCTGCAGGGATGCAGATGTGAGGATGCTACCTCACAGGACTAGTCTGCGGTGCTGCAGCATCATGTCCCTGGCTCACGGCACTCCCTGTCAGATGAGGACAGAGGTTTTCCATGCATGGAGGCTCCCCACGCCATCTGGTACAGGTAAGTACTTTTCTGTGTGGGGCCTCTGTTTGGGGTGACAGTCTGTGTTGCTGTATGTTTCCCCGTGTCTGTGCCTGTGTGACTCCCTGTGCGATCCCTGCGGGGTTCGCCTGTGCACTTCTGTATGTTGCCTTGGGGGTCCCTATCCCTGTGTCACCTTAGGTGCATGTTGGGGGTGCAGACGTTTGTGCTTGTGCGGCGACCGCAGCGCTACATTTTCACGCGGTCCGCCATCTTTACTGTGGGCACACATGTATAGCTCCTCTGGGGCGTTCATGCATGTCATTTTGGCGCCATCCGCCGCCATTTTGTGGGCGGTGGAACGATCGGTCCGGCCGCATGTCGGCGGCCATTTTGGCGTAGCCTCCAATGCATCCCTATGGGGCAGCCATTTTCCCGGGGTCTGGCTTATAGTCCAGCCCTCTCCAGCAGCACTTCCTTTTTCCATCAGCAGCAAGGACACTGGCAGCAACGCTCTGCCAGGCTCTGCAGGTTATTCCTCTCAATTTCCCTCTGTATATTGCTTCTGGCTCAGTTTCTTTTCTCCTTTGGGGGTCTTTCATAGCTGTGACAGTAGCGGTGGGCTGCTACTGTCAAGGGGACAGTACACTTGTTTGCACTGTAGTTTGTTTGGGTAACTTGAGCCATGGATTCTCAGGAAAGCAAGTTTCCTCCAGCTTTGGTGGGGGGCCCCAGTTCTCCTGTGGCCCCGCTGCGACCTGATCTGGCTGCTGTAGTTGCGACTTTGGTGGCAAATATGGAAATGCTGATGTCTGAACGGGCTGCGAGAAAGAGGCCCAGGTTGTCTCTCTCTTCTGATTCAGATGGGGATATGGCTGCTGCTGCTGCGAGCGTGCCCTTTTCAGGGTCCCGCTCATCTTTAGACCCCCCCGGGGTCTGAAGGGGAGGCTGACATGGAGGGTGTTGACACATCCTCTTCAGGGTCACCTGAAGAACGGGCGACCATGGATGAGTTAATTGTTTCTGTTAAAGAAACCTTACATTTAGAGGATGAGCCCTGTCCTCCGGGCGTTGTGTCCTCGTTTGGGACGCACAGGACCCGCAAGTCTGCGCAGGTTTTTCCCTGCCCGGCTGAATTTAATTACACTGTTAATGAAATGTGGCGCACGTTGAAACGTCCATTCCTGGTACCTAGTCGGTTCAAATTGCTTTATCCTTTTGCGCTGGCTACGGAATCACGATGGTGTGTGCCTCCACAGGTAGACCACACTGTGGCCGTGTTGAACAAGGCTACCTTGGTTCCTACTGAAGATACCCCGGTTTTCCGGGATCCCGCGGACCGGTGGTTGGAGTCTCTAGCCCGTCATTCTTATACGGTGGCGGATTCGTTGCTCAAACCCGTTTTCGCGTCCGTTCTGGTGGCTCAGGCGGTGGCTGATTGGACTAAGGTGCTTAGAAGCAATCTAGTGTCTGATGACGTACCGCCTGCCCGACTGGAAATGGTGGATCAGATCCACCAAGGAGTCATGCATTTGTGTGATGCAGCCTTAAATAAATGAGGCTCCCTTGGTGGCTCGCGTCTCTAGTGTCGCGGTACTTAACCGGCGACTGATATGGCTGAAGAGCTGGTCGGCCGACCAGTCCTCACGGAAAACAGTTGCTGATTTTCCCTATGCTGGCTCTCGCCTTTTTGGCGAGGCGTTGGATACCCTAGTGAAGGGCGTCACAGGGGGCAAGAGCACTATACTGCCCCAGAACCCGAAGAACAAGTCTTTCCGAGGCAAGCGGGGTTCTGCGCCTAGATCCAATCAGGGGTCCTTTCGTGCCTTTCGGAACCAATCCAAGGGCAAGCCCTTCAAGGTCCAGGGCAACCAGAAGAAACCCTGGGCGGGTAAGCAGAAGGCCGGCAATGCCGGCTCGGCGGGACAATCTGCCTCTGCCTGAAGGGGCGCCCTCACCCATTTCAGGGGTGGGGGGACGTTTGCGCGGTTTCCTCCAACCTTGGCTGCTCCGGATATTGGACAGGTGGGTCCAGGAAATCGTTCGATCAGGTTACAAGATCGAATTCCTTTCCCGGCCGGCGGACAGATTCTTTCCCTCCAATCTCCATCTGCTTCCGGGGCGTCTGCAGGACTTGCATCAAGCGGTGCAGGACCTGCTTGCTCAGGGAGTGATTGTCCCGGTGCCTCACCGGGACAGGTTTCGGGGGTTTTATTTGAATCTGTTCACTGTGCCCAGCAAGGAGGGCAAAGTGCATCCTATTCTTGACCTGAAAGCGCTGAACCGCTTCGTGCGTGTTTCGAATGGAGTCTCTCCGTTCGGTTGTGGCCTCCTTGAGTCCGGGAGAATTCCTGGCTTCGATAGATCTGAAGGATGCGTACCTGCACATCCCCATCTTCGAGGGTCATCAGCGGTACCTTCGGTTTGCTATCGCAGAGGACCACTACCAGTTTGTGGCGTTACCTTTCGGTCTCGCTTCGGCACCAAGGGTGTTTACCAAGGTGTTGGCACCGGTCCTGGGCCTGCTGCGGGCCCAGGGCATTGCAGTCCTGGGGTATCTGGACGATCTGCTTCTGAGATCGAGTGCCAGCCAGGACCTTGTGCGCGATCTGTCCATCACGGTACAGACGCTCCAGGAGTTCGGATGGACCATCAACGTTCAAAAATCAGCGCTGTCCCCGTCGCTTCGCCTTCCCTATCTGGGAATGGTTCTGCACTCCGCTCAGGCAAAAGTGTTCTTGCCGGAGGACAAGCTCCGGACTTTATGGGACGAACTCAGGTCCTTCAGGGACAATCCGTCCTCGCCACTCAGGACCTGCATGCGGGGCCTGGGGTTGATGGTGTCGGCCTTCGAGGCGATACCTTTTGCCCAGTTCCACACGCGGGCTCCCCAGGCGGAGATCCTGGCCAGGTGGGACAGACTTCCTCAGTCCTTGGATCTGGATGTCCCCCTGAGTCGCCAGACCAGATTGGCTCTTCTATGGTGGATCCAGTCCCCGTCGGTGGCAGAAGGCAAGTCCTTCTGTCCGTTGGTGTGGACAGTGATTACCATGGACGCCAGCCTGTCGGGCTGGGGTGGAGTCCTGGGCAACCTGTCTGCCCAGGGCACTTGGTCGGAGGAGGAGTCCTCCCTCCCGATAAATGTGCTGGAACTCCGAGCGATAAAACTCTGTCTTTTCCAGTGGTCGGACCGTCTCCAGGGCCTGCCTGTTCGCGTACAGACGGCCAATGCTACCGCGGTGGCTTACATCAACCACCAGGGGGGCACCAGGAGTGCTCGTGCGGCCCGGGGGGTGACCGACATTCTGTCTTGGGCCGAGACTCATGTCCCGGCGCTCTCGGCAGTTCACATTCCGGGTGTGGAAAATTGGCAGGCCGACTATCTGAGCCGCCAGACCCTGGACCAGGGGGAATGGTCCCTACACCCGGAGGTCTCTCAGATGCTGTGTGCGAGGTGGGGATCCCCAGACGTGGATCTGTTCGCATCCCGGCTAAATCAAAAGGTGGAAAGATTCGTGGCAAGAACGCGCGATCCGTTGGCAGCCGCCTCGGATGCGTTGGTGGCCCCTTGGCATCAGTATCGTCTGATGTACGCCTTTCCTCCGATTGTTACTATCCCGGTTCATTCGCAGGTTGGTCTCGGAACCGCACATGGTAATTCTGGTGGCGCTGGACTGGCCTCGCCGGTCCTGGTACGCCGACGTTGTTCACCTGGCAGTGGCGCCTCCGTGGCGCCTGCCTCTGCGGGAAGATCTCCTGTCTCACAGTCCGATCTTCCATCCTGCTTTACAGTCGCTGGGTTTAACGGCCTGGCTGTTGAGACCCAGGTCTTGAAGGACAAGGGTCTATCCCCTGAGGGTATTCCTACTCTAATCATGGCTAGGAAATCCTCCTCTGGTAAGATCTATTACCGTACCTGGAAAGCCTATTTCACCTGGTGTGAGTCCAGGGGGTTCTCCCCTCGCTCTTACTCGGTGTCGAGAATCTTGGCTTTCCTCCAGTCTGGAGTGGATCAGCGCCTGGCGCTGGCCACGATAAAGGGCCAGGTGTCTGCACTGGCTGTCCTTTTCCAACACCCCGTGGCATCTCATTCTTTGGTGCGCACCTTCATTCAAGGTGTGCAACATTTGGCTCCTCCCAGGAAGGAACCCTTACCTCCGTAGGACTTGAACTTGGTTCTGTCCGCGTTGCAGCGTGCTCCCTTTGAAAACATCAGGGAGATATCGTTGCCTCTGCTGTCAAAAAAGGTTGCTTTTCTGGTGGCGCTCACTTCGGCTCGCAGAGTGTCGGAGCTGCTCCCCTTACTTGATAATTCACAAGGATAAGGTGGTTTTGCGATTACCCCCATCCTTCCTTCCCAAGGTGATGTCTGAATTTCACCTTAATGAGGACATTGTCCTGCCTTCGCTTTGTACGAATCCTAAGCATCCAAAGGAGATTGCTTTGCATTCCTTGGATGTTGTCAGGGCGATCAGGGTTTACCTGTCGTCTACGGAATCCTTTCGGAAGACGGATTCCCTTTTTGTCCTTCCTGAGGGATCTCGGAAGGGCATGGCTGCGTCCGCAGCAACTATTGCCAAATGGATCAGACAGACCATTGAGCAGGCTTATGCTTTGAAGGAACGGGTTCCACCCTTCCCTGTTAAGGCTCACTCTACCAGGTCTTTGAGTACTTCCTGGGCCTGTTGGCATCTGGCCTCGGTGGCCCAGGTGTGCAAGGCTGCGACTTGGTAGTCGGTGCACACTTTTTCCAAGTTCTACAAAGTAGACTTTCTGGCATCAGCTGATGCTTCTTTTGGCCGCAAAGTTCTCAGTGCGGCTGTGCCATGATGGACCCTTGAATTTTTTTTCTGGGTCCCTGGCTGTTGGCATTTGCTTTCCTGGGCTGTTGCTCCTGTTGAGCATTGTTTTTTTCTGTTGCCCAGTTGGTTCTCTTACAGTGCATGTAAGATTCCTTTCTCTGATGTGGGTACTGCGTTGCCTTTTCTACGGTTGCGTCTCCCACCCCTCATGTCTATACTGCTTTGGGACATCCCAACAGTGATGACTTAGAGGAGGCGGCGACTGTCGGAGGACGTAAGAGAAAACTGAATTTTTGTAAAATCTTACCTGTAAAATTCCTTTCTCTGAGTCCTCGGACAGTCGCCGACCCTCTTTTTGGGGTTCTTATTACCTACTGTTATGCTACCAAACTGAGTTGGGAGTGGCGATGCAGGGGGGGGGTATTGACCGGATGGGACAGCCCCCATGGGTGTGTATATGCTAATGCCTTTTGTCTTTGGACTAAGTCTATATGCCTAGCTATTCCTGCGGATAGGAAGACCATACCCAACAGTGATGACTTAGAGGAGGCGGCGACTGTCGGAGGACTCAGAGAAAGGAATTTTACAGGTAAGATTTTACAAAAATTCAGTTTTTAATATATGGTCTAGCCAGGTTGTGCATTTAGGAGGAGTTATTGGCAAATGTATTCTTCAGTTGACGTTTATTCATTCATTTTACCTTGGGGAAGCTTATTATCCTGACTGTGTTGGTTGCCATGGCAAAATGTTCTTGCCTTCCTTCCTATTTGTCTGCGAAATAGAGAAGCCTGTTGAGTATAAAGTCTTCAGAGACCAGAAGAATATAGTTCTCGCTTTAATGAGCATCTTATTTTTTTTTTTTTTTTCTAAAGGTACACTAATATTTGAGTTTCCTTGCAACCTTGTACTGCTAATTTTCATTTTCACTGGAACACCATGTTCCTGCAGTTTGTATGTTCTTCCTGTGTCTGTTTGGGTTGCTCCTTTTTTATCTAGACGTACTGGTAGTTCCACCAAAATTGGGCTTGCGAATGTGTTTATGTATGAATAGAGAAATGATATTGTGAGGCAGGGACTAATGTGAATGGCTTGGTGATTACGCAAAGCCCTGCTGAAAAAGTGTTGAATTAAAAAGCTAAATACACATCTAATTTACATGTGTTATAAATGTTTTTATATACTTCCTGGTTGCCACATTACAGGTTTTCTCTATAGGTCACGTGATCTCGATTCCTTTGCTCACCTCACATGGAGTGGCCAGTGAGTATGACTGTATGTTCTGTACTTGCTGCTAGAGTCTGACAGTGAGGCTCCGTTTCCTATAGTACGACATGTCATGCAACTTAGTACACATAGTCGCATGACAAGTCACAGCCTATTGAATTCAATGACACCCGTTCCAAGCTATGCGACTTAAAGTTGCAGCGACTTTGAAAAGGTTCCTGCACTACATTGATGTGACTTTTGATACGACTTTGAATCTGAGAGTGTAAAGTCAGATCAAAATTGCAATTAAAGTCACACTGCAAAGTTGCACTCTAAATCTTGCGTTTTTGGCGTCGCACTAATGGAAACATAGCCTGAAACTTGGACTGGAAGCCGCTGGGCATGGGGTGTGATTGTAAAACCAATTACAGAAGACTTGCTGTGTGCTGTATATCCAAATGGAAAGCCATGGGACATAAACTGACATCGTAAGCAAAAAATTCACTTCCATGATTTTCGTGGTCAATTTAGAACAAGGAAAAGGGGGATTGGCAGGACAGCCAGGCATTCTAAGCAAAATAAAAATAGGAAAATAACCTTATAAGGTACAGAGAATTAAAGTGACACAAAGCTAAACCTATATTTTTCTTTCGTTCATTAATGGACTCAGCTCCTGATCCTTCTTAACCATTGAGTTATACTGCCCCTACAGGAGTAAGACACTAGGCAGGAAAAAGCTTGACTACTCCTATGGGCAGTCCCAGGGGGTATACATCCACACTCAGCTATAGGCTGTGTTGATTTATTTTGAGGGGACAGCAAATTTACACTGTTATACAAGCTGTACACTCACTTTACATTGTAGCAAAGTGTCATTTCTTCAGTGTTGTCACATGAAAAAATATACTAAAATATTTACAAAAATGTGAGGGGTGTACTCACTTTTAGTGAGATACACTGTGTGTATGTGTGTGTGTATAGATATAGATAGTGTGTGTGTGTGTGTGTATGTATGTATGTATGTATGTATGTATGTATGCATGTATTGTGACAGGAAGTCAGGTAAATCTGTGGATGTAGTCACAGACAGGAGATACATTCCCACCTGGTTTGGAAAGTTCACCAATTACTATAGGGTGTCGGCTGCAAAGGTAGCCAGAACTGTCTAAGGAAGTTGAAAGGCCTTCAGCTGTTCGGAATGAGAAAGTTAAGGCCTCTATAATTTGTCCAAAGGAAGTCTAAGGATTGCTGCCTCCTGTCGCTGTGTGAGCTGGGAAGAGGAGGACAGACAGACGTGTGCCTCCCGACGCCGTGTGGGCATGGGAGGACTGCTGCCTCCTGTCGCCGTGTGGGCTGGGAAGAGGAGGACAGACAGATGTGTGCCTCCCGACAAGCTGTGGGAGCATGGGAGAAGACCCCCTGAAGTGATGTGTGCTAAGGAGGGTAAACAGTTGTGAAGACTTCTCAAGGTGAGAAAACAAACTATTTCTATGTGGAAGAAATAAAGGAATGTTTGCCATGTGAAGAGACAAGCAAAGGGAAATTCTCAATGTGAAGAGTAAAGGGACATGTTCAATGGACATTTGTTGTGGGAAGATAAAACATAGACTATTGAGTGTCCGCTGTAGGATAAGCAAGTCTGCCCAACAGTAGGTTGGGGACAGACTTCATTAGATAGGTTCCGGTGTGCGAGAAGGTAGCTGCCCACAGTGGCAAGGATTTATTTTATTTTATGTTTATTTTGAAGTAGGATGTTTTTGCTGCATGCTCTTGTGTGAAGAAAATCGCATGAATAAACCAAACTGTTTGCAACCACTTCTCGGCTATCTTAATGTGTAAACGCACCCCCCAAAGGGGTCATCCACGCCTACCACCGAGCTGAATCCCCACAGTCTATATATATATATATATATATATATATATATATATATATATATATATATATATATATATATATATATATATATATATATATATAAATTAGGCATTATAAGGTAATATTATAATGCAGAAAGCGGAACATTTCAGCATGTCCATGGTCACCTGTTAAAGGTCTTCTGTTTTGTTGAAACAATGCTGCAACTTTGTAAACATACTCAGGAGTGGAGGACAGAGGAGCAGAGAGAGAGAGAGGTATCTTCTAGCATGGGAAGCAAGTCTTTTGTAGCGTGTCTCATTTTTCTCTCAACCACTGAAGAGGATGACTTCTTCTGTCAATTACGGCTTCTTTCAAATAGAGATGAAGTTCATCATCCAGGCTCATCGTTGCAGATTCAGAAGAAATTGAATCCTCCACATGAGGCCCAAATAAAATACAGAAAATGTCCTGATCAATTCAGCGACGAAGCAGATTTTTTTCTGTTCGTTGACGTATTTTTGGACATTTGTCTGTTTTTTTCAGCATGCTGCTATTCATAAAAGTAGTGTTCTGGACTTTTCTTTTCGGCAGGAACCTCCTGCACCTCCATATCTTCTGTCAGCCATTGTTTCGCCTTAGCAAATACATCATCAGAAGAGAGACCATGGTTCTTGTATCGAGGATTCAAAAGACTTGAAAGCACAACATGTTTAATCTCTTCATGCTTCTCGAAACATACATCAAGCAAAGCTCTTTGGCTTGACAGACCATCATTTGAAAGTTGGAGGGTGTTGTATGCCATGATGACACAGAGGTCTGACGTATCAGCAAGCCTCATTCCTTTAGGCATGTTTGCTCCACTGTCTCTAAGTTGCGTAAGCATCACTTTGTCTTTTTTGATTCCCCATTCTTCGAGCATGCCTAGAAACATTTTTCTGCTGCACTCAGCTGTGTGGGATCCTTGCATCACTTTTGTATTCAACACCAATTGCCTTTTTGTCCATCCGCTGTCAATGAAGTGGCATGTAAGAGTGTGTAGTGACTCGGACTCTGTTTGTGACCAGCAGTCCGTCGTGAATGAGAGCGAGTTGCCAGCATTCTCTGGTTGCAGCATCGCCTTTACTTTGTCAACTACCTTTTTGGTGTCCCTTTGCCAGCATTTTGGTTCTATAATACTTCTCACTCTTCAGTGTGTAGCTTGGCTCAAGCAAGTCAGACACCATTGTAAATGGATGGTTATCAGTGATAATCATCTCTGTTATTACTCTGCCCAGCAGAGTTGGGCTCTTCCATCTGAATCCAGACAGTGACATCTGTTTTTTTCACAAACACATCTGTTATTGTTGCCTGAGATAGTGGAGGAGGTATTTCAAAATCACATTGATATTCATTTTGTTTTTTTCTGTGCTGCATGATACAATTCAATATGATGAACTCTTAGATGGGCCCAAAGATTTGAGGTATTTTTGTTTTTTTGAAGTTACTGATCCCATGCTTATGTTTGTACATGTGTTGCACACTGCTGCTTTTCCTGGAGAAGGTTGAGACGAGAAATAGTCCCAGACCACACTTTTACTCTTTCTCTCCTCATCCATCTCCATTTAAACATGAAAGACACAAAATAGATTAACCACTTGCCGACCGCCGCCTCACTATATACGGCGGCGGTCAGCCCCTACCAGGCAAAGTGACGTACTGGTACGTCACTAGCCTGGGAGCCAATAGGGGGTGAGCGCACGCCGCCGGAGGCGCGTTCCTGCCCCCGCTCATTCACTAGGAAGCCCGCGTGTGTGACCGGCGGACCCGATGTCCGCCGGTCACTCGCGATCGTCATTCTTCCCTTTGTTTCTTCCCTGTGTAAAATCACAGATCATACGGTCCTGCTATGTAGGACCGTTGATCTGTGCTGTTACACACACAGCCACATCCAATGTCATTTTTACAGTAACAGTGCATATGTATAGCACTGATTACTGTAGTAATGTCACTGGTACCCCCAAAAGTGTCAAATGTCAGTCAAGGGTCCGATCTGTCCGCCGCAATGTCGCCGGGCTGCAAAAAAAAATCGCAGATCGCCGCCATTACTCGTTTAAAAAAATAAATAAATAAAAATGACAAATCTTTCCCTTGGTTAGTAAATACAATAACTTTTGCGCAAACCAATCAAAATACCCTTTTTGCGTTTTTTTTTTTTTGTTTTTTTTTATGAAACATATGTAGCAGAAAACAAATTGGCCTAAAATGTTAAATTTTGATTTTTACATTTTTTTGGGGGGGGAATTTCATATAAAAAAAATGTGAAAAATATTATTTTTGCAAAATTGTCCCTTTTTTTTGTTTATAGCGCATGATCAAAAAATCGCACAGGTGATCAAATACCACCAAAAGAAAGCTCTGTTTGTGGGGAAAAAAGGACGCCAATTTCGTTTAGGTAAAGCGTCGCACGACCGCGCAATTGTCCGTTAAAGTCACGCAGTGCCGAATCGCAAAATAGGCCCTGGTCAGGAAGGGGGTAAAATCTTCCGGGGCTTAAGTGGTTAAAGAAATTGGTTGCTGAAGTTGCTGCTGATGCTGGCACTGGCAACCTGTTGTGGGTTGGTGGCTGACGCTTGGCAGTGGGGCTGGCTTGGTGTCACCCTGTTGTGGTTGGCTTGCTTGCTGGAACACTGTGGTGGCTGGCTGGCGTCACCCTGTTCTGGGTGGCTGGCTTGCAGGAACACTGGTGGCACTGGCTGGCTTGGTGTCACCCTGTTCTGGGTGGCTTGCTTGCTGGAACACTGTGGTGGCACTGGCTGGCTTGGTGTCACCCTGTAATGGGTGGCTGGCTGGCTTGGTGACTGTTGTCACCTTGTTATTGGTGGCTGGCTTTTAGGAACAGTCTGTGGTGTGGTGGCTGATTGGCTGGCTTGGTGGTGTCGCCCTATTATGGATGGGTGGCTGGCTGGCTTGGTGACTGGTGTCACCTTGTTACTGGTGGCTGGCTTTCAGGAACAGTCTGTGGTGGCTGATTGAATGGCTTGGTGTCACCCTGTTATGGGTGGGTGGCTGGCTTGGTGTCACCCTGTTATGGGTGGCTTGCAGGAACACTGTGGTGAGTGGCTGGATTGGTGTCACCCTCTTATGGGTGGTGGGTGGCTGGCTGGCTGGCTTGCAGGAACACTGTGGTGGGTGACTGGCTTGCAGGAACACTGGTGGGGGGCTTGCTTGGGGTCACTCACTCACCCTGGCCTGTTGTGGCGGGTAGCTGCTGGCTTGTTTGCTGGAACACTGGTTACAGGACAGGTGGCTGGCTTGGTGTCATCTGGGTGGCTGGTTGCTTGCTTGTTTTAGCTGGCACCCTGTTGTGGTAGGTGGTTGAGGCCAGGGCCGGTGGGTGGATGGGTGGCAGCATGGCCAGACTGCAGCTGGCTGTAACACGAGGCTGTGGGAGGTGGTCTTAAGTGCAGTGCGCGCGGTGAAATGGCGTCGCGTATGGGCCGCGCAGGCGTGGGAGGCGGTGTTACAAGGCAGAACGTGTGCGCGCAACATAAAGAATGACGTCACGAAAATATTGGTAAATCAAAAGGCCGATTCCGATAGATCGGGGAAAGAGAAGCCAGAAGTGCCGTGGGGGGGGGGGGGGCGCAGAAGAGGAGAAAAATCATTACACAGAGAGGATAAGTATGACAAGATTTTTGTTAAAAAGAAAAAAATCCAACGTTTACAATCACTTTAAGGGCTCTGTGCTGGGAAGATCAGCATCTGACCCCAGAGAAGGTGGAGGCCGATAGACTAGAGGTGATATGCATTACAATTACATTTTAAAGTAAAAGTTTACTAGTATTGTGCATTATATTTAAAATGATTATATCCATGGAAAAAAAAAAAAGTCTCAGCTTTTAGTACTACTTTAATATATAAATGTTATTTTCCCCCCTCCACCCTTCATATACCTTCATGTCTGACTCCCAGTTAAAATATCCTGCATATCCGACTTCTGGGCATATTTTTTTGATATACATACACATGAAAAAAAAAAGCATGCTGCTTCTACTAAAGGTCTTCTGCTGCCCTTACATATATTTGGATTTTTGGACAAAAATATTTGCATCTATATTTGTTCAAAAATGATTTGTATATTTGTTGAATGGACGAGTGTTGTTTGAAAATTCCACTTGCTTTTAACAATAAATTTTAAAATGAATATAACTTCTAAGCAAAAACCACATACACTATTTTGAAGATTAGTTTGATCGAGAAGTTTTCTATTCTGTTCCTTCAAATTTTCCTGTCACTGTGGTTGACACTGGACACCAAATACACTAATGGTTAGAAAAATCAGATGAATGTTTTTAAAAATTTTCTAAAAAAAATTTAGTTTGTGAATGGCCGGCATAAGTGACAGCAGGCAGCTTGTATCAAGCTACCTGCCTATTAATAAGGGAGTCTATCATAAATATTATATACCAATCTATTCTGAAAATTTGCAAAACAATGTTTTAGGTCTTTTAAAAATATTGATCTCGGAGTCTATGTACCACATTTAAACCTCTAATAATACATATATCTGTTTCAGAGTGGATTAAATATCCAACTATATAGCTGGCTATTTATATTTACCACTACATATAGATATTCAAGAATATTAACTAAATTATACCCTTTTTTTTTTTTTTTTAGGTTTTTATCCGATTAGTCGATTAATCGAACCAATAATCGGCCAACTAATCGATTATGAAAATAATCGTTAGTTGCAGCCCTAGTGGTAAGCAGTTAAAGCGGAGTTCCACTCAAAAGTGGAACTTCCACTTTAAGTGGTCCTGACCTTCACCCCCTATGCGATCTCCATCCTGAATATCGACGATTCTGGGGGCAGGGTAGGGAAGGCCATCGGCTGCGGTGGAGCCAGCCTGGAACGCAAATGGCGCCACCGCCGATACAGGCACTGACAGTGAGAGACCACATCCACTGATAGGCGGTACCTTCAGAGGCCCCATGGTCGCTGCACTCCAGCTTTCCATCACGGGAGGTAATTGACAGAGGAGGGGAGGAGGTGCAATCCCTAAAAAAATAAATTTTATTACAATGAATGATTATTATACAATTATTTATTAGGGATTACATTTTCTGCACATAACACTACCTTTTTAGCAGTTTGACTTGTGAATTAATATAATAATAATTTAAATTATTTTTTTATTTTTTATATTGTGTGTATGTATGTATGTATGTGTGTGTGTGTGTGTATATATGTATATGTGTGTGTGTATATGTGTGTATATATATATATATATATATATATATATATATATATATATATATATATATATATATATATATATATTCATTCTATCATTTATTAAAATGTACATTTAATTTATTTTTTAGGGATTACATTGTCTACACATAACACTACCTTTTCAGCAGTTTGACTTGTGAATTATTAATAATAAAAAATAATAAATGAAATTATTTTTATTGTATATATGTATTAATATTATAATATAATGAAAATTATTTCAAAAAAAAAAAAATATAGATAGCTGCCAAAACCCCAGTATTTTTTTTTTTTTTAAAACGGCCTGCCATCCGCTTTAACATAAGTGTGGTCCCAGTGGCAGATTTTGAGAATCGTGATCTTCATTTTAAGCCAAAAAATCGTGATTCTCACTTTTGCCAGAATCGTGCAGCTCTACTGGTAGCAGTTTGAACTACCTACTTTGAACTGCAGAGTTCAGGAATACTGAAGTATGTGTTGGAACCATATATATCCCAGCCAATGTTTGTTGGCTGAGACCTGCTGATTGGCTGTAACCAAACATTGCACACACAACACACAGGGCTCCGTACAAAGGACAGAGATCTTTGTAAGGGCTCTTTCACACGGACGTTCTGTATGTCCGTATATCACCCCATCCGTTTGCGGGTGATATACGGACATAATGCTTGTCAATGGGATTGCGGATGTCAGCGGATGACCATCCGCTGACCGATTTATGTCCTTTCAGTTCTGTTCCGTTTTTTTTGGAACAGAACCCTATTTTTCCTCCGTTAAAAAAACGGAAAGTACGCAATCCCCATAGACTAACATTATGTCCGTATATCATCCGCAAACAGATGGGATGATATGCGGACATACGGTCCGGAATAAAACAAGTGTCATCCGTGTCCGTAAAAAAAAAAAAAAAAGTGCCGCAGCGGACAAAAAAAAACGGAGCGGCCGTGTGAGAGAGGCCCAAGTTAAACAAAAAAAAAAAAAAAAAAAAACCCTGGCTTGTAACTTTTTTAGCTGGCTCCTATTTTGTCAAATTTTGTCAAGCCCTGAGTGAAAGTGTCTAATGTTGAGGCGGTTAATTTCTATATAATACCTGTACGTACAGAGGTGAATACATGTTTGTTTTGTACGTACAGAGGGGAATACATGTTTGTTTTAACGTTTTTTTTTAATTTTTTTTTTTTTTTTTTTTTTGTGGCTTGTTCTGAAAATACAAAAATGCATCAATGTACAAAGTCTAGGCTAAGATTCACTTTGATAAACCCTTGCTTTTTCTATCTTCCTGAATGTAAATGTTTGTTTGCATATTGGCCGCTGTCAAATTATTGTTATTGCACTTGGATGTGCTGTGAATAAAATATTGTAATTTGTTCTAGGTTATAGTAGGCTCAATGTGAGCCTGTTGGTGTCATTCAGTAGACCTAAAGCCAGGAAGTTTTAAATAAAATGCCAAAATACTATTAATGCTACCTTAACATTCCTATTGTTTATATTTAAGATGGGTTTGAATGCTTTTATTGGTTATTTTTTTTATTTTTTTTTTTTTGTAGTCATTTTTTTGTATAGTAATTTTGTAGGTTTGATAGAGATAATACATTTTAGGATGACCTTTTTGTTTTGGCATCACAGATAGTACTTCTGTATATAACGGGTTCTTTGTGGGTGTTGGGCTGTCTTGAATGGCTCTTGTCTTTTTAGTTTGCATAGGGTAAATGATCTTTTTGTTTGCTCCATTTGTAAAGCCTATTCCAGAATTATAAGAAGCATTTTATTTAATCTGATGTCATTCCAGTACAAATTTGTATGTGCAATGCGATGGGAAAAATTGCAGATTAAAGTAAACAAAGGTTTTCATTTTCTACCTGTTACTGTGTGTGTTCTTCAATTTATATTACATGTATTTCCCCTTATTCTAGTAATTATTTTTGCTGTGTCCTGGCTCCATCTGCTCCTTCAGCTGTTGATAGTTGCCATAACACTGAGAGTCTGTTACAGACCAAATTTCTGGCTTCCAGTTATGATTCAAAAATGTGTTTTTTTTTTTTTTTTTTTTTTTTAATTTCTAGACCTATGCCATTTTAAAATATGGATGCATCTAAAACACATTATTGTATCCAGAACCCCCTTTTTTTTGTAAGTTTTGTAAATCAACTTTTTAGTTATGTACCCTGCAAATGCTAGGTTTAAAAGATTGCACTGAGTTGAACAGATTATTGCCCATGCTTGTGTTGAGGGGGATCTAGCTGTCCTCACCAATGTTTTGTCACTTGGAGAAGAGGTAGGGGTCCTGGTACCAGTGTAGGGGTCCTGGTACCAGTGTTAACACTGACTTTAGTCAGAAATGTCGGGTCTCCGGTGGTGTTGTCAGATGGGCTATTGTACCAAGAAAGGCACAGTTTAGCACCTTATGTCTGTTTTCTGCTTCCTTTTTTTTTTTCCCCACTACAGAAGGACTTCAAGGTAAACCCTTTGTTCTTGTAGACGTCTTTGCCTCAGATATGTTTGTCTAGTTATTCCATTGGAAGCCACTGAAAACAGCCTCTCTCAGTCTCGAAATCCCTTTCTGATCGAACACAATGAGGTGGCATTGAAATACACCTTAATATACTAGAGGGATGCTTTAAAGCTGGGGTCGGCAACCCGTTGATGGTGGGAAGCCGACAGGTAGATCACGATCAGGGCTATGCAAATGCTTCCCCCAGCCTCTGCCGCTCTCCTTTTTACTAGCAGAGCAGAGTGAGAGGCAAACCTGTGCTGGATTGATGCCGAGAGCACTGCAGATGCTTAACTTTTAGGCAGTTATAGCAACCAATCATCAGCTTGTTAACCACTTCTGGACCGGAATGATTTGCCTTCTTAATGACAGGCCATTTTTTGCAATTCGGTACTGTTACTTTTAACGGACAATTGCGCGGTTGTGTGGCGCTGTACCTAAATAAAATGTATGTCTTTTTTCTCTATCGTTCATTGACAGACGCAGCTCCAAATAATTCTTGACCATTGGGTTATGCTGCCCCCTACAGGAGTAGAGCACTAGGCAGGAAAAAGCTTTACCACGCTTATGGGGCAGTCCCTGCAGGCATACACCCACACACTCTGCTATAGCCCTCAGTTTGTTTCTGCCTAGTTTAGGAGTAGGACCTAGTTCCCTGCCGGGAATTCGGTTTTAGCTGTTTTTTTTTTTTTTTTTGGGAACCTTTTTGTAAGACTTTACTTTTTAGTTTAGTTTTGTTCATGAGAGAACTACAAGCAATAGCCGGCTGGGTTTTGGACTGATTATGCTTGCTCCTTAAGGTTGCCCGGCCAGCGAGTGTGTGCAGGTTTTAGTCCAGCACTATGCCTCGCCATGACAGATCCCTGATGGATGGGGGCTGGCCTGCGAGTGAAACACCTCGCCAGGATGCATACGACCTGGGTCACCTGAGTCGCAGCGTACCCCCTGGCTGTCAGCACCCCCACCCCGGTGGAGAGGTAGTCTGTTCATCTGATCCAATGCCGTTAGTATGGTAAGTTTCCCCCCATTTCTCTGGCGGTCTCGGGGTGGACGTGGCCCCCTTCCTGGGAGAGTCGGACCATTGGGTATCTCTCAATTCCCCTGGCCTCAGCGGTTCTGCGGGGGGGGGGGGGGTTATCCTGGTGGGGTCTCCTCCAGGGCCTCCTGATGCCACTGTCTGACACCCCTGGGGGGTCCTGGAGACTACTTGGCGTGCCGCCATGTGCTGTAGTTTCACTCTGCATCAATGTAAAAATTTTCCCATTGAAATGCATGGGCGGCCATGTTTTGGTAATTCCCCTATAGGAATGCATTGGGCATCCGTTTTCTTGGAGTCCACGATCGCTGGACAGCAGGGAGAAGCTAGGGTGACTCCAGTACATGACCCAGGTATTTATTTACTGTTCCTGTGTCAGATCGTTTTTCTTTCTGTACAGAACGTTTCTTTATACTCCATATTGTTTTGGTGGTATGTTACTGGGGTCCCTGTAGGTATTTCTCATTCATCCTGCTGCAAGCTGTGCTAGGGCTGGGACTTGTGGTGCTGCTGGTGCAGCGGATCATGTTTTTTGCACTTTTTTCTTAATACAAAAAAAAATAGTGTCCCTTCAATATGGAGTCCCAGCACCAAATCTCACCCACAAACCCCCAATCAGTGCGGTTGCGGGACCCTCAGGGTCGCAGCCCCTGTCTGCATTTACAGCAGTTTTGGAAAACCTGGTGTCAAAAGTGGATTTAGTTTTTTAGTTTTAAAAAAAATGCCACTAGTAGAAAGCGCCCTTTGCCTTCCCCTGCCTCTCCTAGTAGCCTCAGATTCTGAGGTAGATATGGCTGCTGCGCACGCATGCCATCCTGGTGGATCTGCATCTTCGCGAGAAGGCTGTATCCTCGTCAGCAGCCGCACGGGAAAGCTTGCTGGTGGAGGCACGTATATTAGTGCGGAAAATCGTAAAAATGACGGATAATTCTTCAGCGTCAGGGATGCAGGAGTCTTTTGGCACCCGCAAATCCCAGAAGTCGGGCAAGGTTTTTCCCTGTCCGGGAACTTTTTGACAACATTGTCAATGAACAGTGGGGGGCTCATCAAACAAATGTTTGGTGCCTAAGCGCTTTAAAAGGCGCTACCCCTTTGCAGGCACGGTATCCGCTAGATGGATAGGTGGATTATCCGGTTTCCAGGCTAAACAAGTCTACTGTGGTTCCGGTGGAGGAGTCCCCAGTATTTACAGACCCTGTGGATAGACGGATTAATTCTCTGTCCCGCCATTTGCATTCGTTAGCAGGCTCAATACTGAAACCGGTCTTTGTGATCACTCTGGTGTCACAGACCATAACGAAATAGGCAAAGTTGCTGAAAGGTGACTTGGAGACGGAGCAGCTCTCGTCTGGCCTGATAGAGCTAAAGGACCAAATGGTCCAAGCCCTTCTGTGTATATGTGATGCGTTGCTGCATGCGGCTCCACTGGTAGCCAGAGTGCTTGCGATGGGGGGTTGCTATTAGATTTATGGTGTGGCTAAAAAGCTGGTCTGCGGACCAGGCTTCCAAAAAGGCTCTTTCTGACCTTCCCTTTACTGGGGACAGGTTGTTTGAATCCTCCCTGGATGAGTTGATCAAAGTCCTTATGGGTGGGAAGAGTACTCTTCTTCCCAAACCAAGGGCAAGGCACCGCGTAATAGACGGGGGCCTTCATGTACTGCTCATAGGCGGCCCTTTCGTACCTCCGGGTCGCAGGAGAAAGGAGCTAAACCTTTCAGGTCTTCTGGGGGTTCCAAGAAGACATGGTCGGGTAAGCCGAGAACAGGCCAATCCGGATCTGCGGACAAATCATTGTTTACATGAAGAGACTCCCTCACCCATTTCTGGGGTGGGGGGGGGGGGGGAAGTCTTTGCTTCTTTCCGAAACCATGGACTTCCTTGATTCAGGACAAATGGGTTCACAAACGGATCAGATCGAGTTACAAGTTTGAATTCGGGTATCGACCGTCAGACAGGTTCTTCCCGTCCAACCTCTGCCTATCTCCAAATTGGTTAACGGATCTACGAGAGGTGGTGAAAGATCTGCTGTCACTGGGAGTGACTGTGCGGGTATCCTCTCGGGAACTTTTTCAGGGGTTTTATTCAGACCTGTTCGCTGTGCCCAGGGAGGGTAGCAAAGTGCGTCCAATCCTGGATCTCAAAGCTCTGAACCACTTTGGTACAGAAGTTTTGAATGGAGTCTATTTGCATGGTGCTGGTGTCCCTACATCAGTGAGACATGTTGGCATCTATCGATATTAAGGACGCCTATCTACACATCCCTATCTATGCTATCTATGCTGGATACCAGCATTTCTTCACTGTGGGAGAGGAGCACTTTCAATTTGTGGCGTTACCCTTTGGTCTCACCTCTGCTCCCAGGGTCTTCATAAAGTGTTGGCTCTGCTATTGGTGCTTCTACGTCAGAGGGGGATTGTGGTCCTGGGGTACCTGGACGAGCTCCTGTTAAGAGCAGATTCTCATTCAGCTCTGTTGGGGGATTTGGCAATCACTGTAACGACTCTGCAAGAGTTCGGCTGGACCATCAATTTCGCAAAATCAGCCCTGGTACCATCCTCAAGACTGGTCTACCTGGTTCTGACTCTGGATTCCCCTTCTGCAAAGATTTTTCTTCACCCCTGGAAAAGCTGCAGAAGTTGCAGGGGGTGATTCGTTTGTTGTCCAGCAATCTGTCCTCTCTGCGGACTTGCAGAGAATTCTAGGCCTGATGGTGTCGCCCTTCAAGGCGGTCCTATGTGCTCAGTTCCACACCAGGTCATAACAGAGGCAAATTCTAGTCAAATGTAACAAAGATCCAAAGTCGTTGGATTCTATGTATTGGTTGAGTCACAACACAGACTGCTCTTCTATCGTGGCTTTGCGCGTTGTCATTGCTCCAGGCAAGTCTTTCATTCCATTGTTTTGGACCTTGGTCCCCACGAATGCCAGCCTGTCCGGCTGGGTAGGAGTGCTGGGGAAGTGGTGCCCAGTGGTCTTAGACAGTGAGTCCAGACTACCAATCAATGTTCTGGAACTTAGGACAATAAAGCTGTGCCTGTGTCACTGGACAAATCGTCTACAAGGTTGCCCAGTCCGGGTTCAATCGGACAGTGGCTTACATCAATTATCAAGGGTCCTAGCGGTCCGGGAAGTGGCTGAGATGGCTGAGATTTTGAAAGAGAATTTTGTTCCGGCTCTCTCAGCGGTACACATCCCAGGTATGGAAAACTGGCAGGTGGACTACCTGAGCCATCAGGTGTTGGATCAGGGGGGATGGTCTCTACAAGCGGAGGTGTTTTCATCTCCTGTGTGCTTCATGGGGGACACCCAATGTCGACCTGTCGCCATCTCGGCTCAACAAGAAGGTTCAAAGGTTTGTAGCCAGGTCATGGTATCCCCTAGCTGACGCCGTAGAGCACTGGTGGCTCCTTTGGATCATTGTCGGCTGATCTATGCGCTTCCAACGCTGAAACTCCTGCCGAGACTTCTGCGCAGAATAGAGGCAGAGGGGATTCCAGTCTTTCTGGTGGCTCCAAACTGGGCTCGCTGGTTTTGGTAAGCAGATCTGGTAAGATTGGTCGCCGATACTCCTTGGGGACTTCCCCCCTCAGGGAAGATCTGCTGTCTCAAGGGCCGATCTTCTATCCTGCCTTACAGTCGCTGGCTTTAACGGAATGGCTATTGAAAGTCAGGTGTTGAAGGATAGGGGTCTTTCTGATTCAGTGATTTCTACACTGTTGGAAGGCCAGGAAGATCTATCCTCGTACGTGGAAATTGTACATTTCATAGTGTGAATCCATGAAGATGCATCCTCGCCTTTTTTTCGGTGGCTAGGATCTTGGCTTTCCTTCAAAGAGGTGTCAAACAGAAGTTGGCCTTGGCTACTATTAAAGGCCAAGTGTCGGCCTTGGCTATGTTTTTCCAACGTCCTTTAGCCTTGCATGCGTTGATTCACACTTTTATCTAAGGGGTATGTCATGTAGCCCCCCCCGAGGCAATCCCCGTTACATCCGTGGGATCTGAATTTGGTATTCTCTGTTCTTCTTCAAAAACCTCCTTTGAGAACATTAGGGAGATGCTTGCCTTGTCTCAGAAAGATGCCTTTTTGGTGGCTATTACTTCTGCTCGCAGTGTATCATAATTGGCAGCGCTTTCCTGCCTATCGCCTTATTTGGTGGTCCACAGAGATAAAGTGGTACTTCGACCTAGTCAGTCGTTTCTTCCGAAGGTGGTTTCTGATTTCCATCTAAATGAAGACCTTGTGCTGCCTTCTGTGTCCTAAGCACAAGCATCCTAAGGAAATTGCTTTTGCTTTCTTTGAATGTGGTTTGGGCAATTAGGGTTTACACCTGGCGGCTACTGAATCTTTCGGGAAATTAGATTCTCTTTATGTCCTTACCGAAGGACCTAGAAGGGGATTTGCTGTGTCTATGACCATTTCTAGGTGGTTCAGGCTTATTCACTGAAGGGTTAGGTTCCACCTTTCCCTGTGAAGGCACATTCTACTAGGGCGCTGAGTGCTTTTTGCCATCAGGCCTCAGTGATACAAGTTTGCAAGGCGTTAACTTGGTCGTCCGTGCACATGTTTACAAAATATTATAAAGTAGATGTGTTGGCATCCTCGGATGCTTTTTTTGGCTGCAAGGTTTTGCAGGCTGCTGTTTGAAAGAGACTTAGTCTCTTTGAGGGCGTTTGTCTAGGTGAGCTCCTGTTGGTCCTGGTTGAGCTCTATATTCTCTGCTTGGCTAAAGTTTTAGCCTTGTTGGTAATTACTTTCTTTTTCTGCGTTTTTTTTTTTTTTTTTTTTCCCACCCCCTCATGCAAATACTGTTTTGTGACATCCCAGTGGTCAAGAATTTTTATATTGAGCTGCGTCTGTCAATGAATGATAGAGAAAACTAGATTTTTGTCTTACCATAAAATCCTTTTCTCTGAAGTTCATTGACAGACGCAGCACCCGCCCCTCTATCTTGAGTGAGTTGGGATTTTTCAACACTGTTTGCAACGAAACTGAAGCCTATACCAGAGAGTGGGGGTGTATGCCTGCAGGGACGCTTCCGTAGGTGTGGTAAAGCTTTTTCCTGCCTAGTGTTCTACTCCTGTAGGGGGCATTGTAACCCAATGGTCAAGAATTATATGGAGCTGAATCTGTCAAACTTCAGAGAGGAAGATTTTAAGGTAAGACAAAAATCCAGTTTTTCCCACAAATAGCTTTCTTTTGGTGGAATTTTGATCACCTGTGCGATTTTTATTTTTTCCCGCTAAAATCCCTCCCCAAAAAAATTAAAACTATTTTTTTTTTTCTTCCTTCTAGGCCAATTTGTATTCTGACACATATTTTTGGTAAAAAAAATCCCAATAAGCTTATTGTGATTGGTTTGCGCAAAAGTTATTACGTCTACAAACTAGGGGAAAGATTTGTCATTTTTTTTTTTTTTCTAGTGATGGTGGCGATCTGTGATTTTTAGCGGGAGTGTGACATTGCGGCGGACAGATCAGACCCCTAACTGACATTTTTTAAACTTTTGGGGGACCAGTGACATTACTACAGTAATCAGTGCTAAAAATATGTGCTGTTACTGTAATAATGACACTGGCAGGGAAGGGGTTAACCTAGGGATGATCAAAGGGTTAATTGTAAAGCCTAGGGCAGTGTTTTAGAAGTGTGAGGGGAGGGACTTGTAAAATGATCAGAGACCTGTGTTCCTATATAGGAGGATCACAGGCGCTCTGTGATCATTTCAGAGAGAACGGTCTTCTGTGTTTACAACAGCTGACTGGTGTTCTCTCTCAGCGAGGAGCATCCCCGCTGCCCAGTGGGGACGGCCGCCAGGAGCGCTACCGGTTTGGTGGTTCGCACAGCCGAGCCTGCCTGCCACAGTATATATGCGGCAGGCAGTCGACAAGTGGTTTAACTAAGGGCAAAACTTTTGAGATTTCCTCTCACTATCTGTTTGGCTATGGGACAGGAAGTGAAGGAAAAGCTCTGCAATGTGACATAGATGGCAGGAAAAAAAAAAAAAATTGACTGAAGTTATAATGCTCTACCAAAAATGAAAAAGAGAAAAAAAGAAAGTTTTGCCTAATATTGCTGCTTTAACATAAAAAGTTAACTCTGACTGCTCCCGCCCTCCATCTAGCACTGTGCTGCCTCTCACTTTGCTCTGATATACAGCCTCTGTAAGATAGGAGGGAGCTACCTTCAAAAGGCTGTTTTTTGTGAATACTCCGTTGGAGATGGCAGAGGAAAGACTATGCAGTGAGGGCTGGAACACTACTGTGGGGGGTGGGGTGGGGGTGCAGAGAACACTGCTATGAGGGGGGGCGTGCAGAGGACAGTACTGTTTGGGGTTTGGAAAGGCAGAGGGCACTACTATGATGGGGGATGCAGGGGACACTGCTGGGGGCAGTTGGAGTAATTTGAAGCAGGGCAGAAGACTCTATTGTGACACAATAAAACACAAACCAGAGCATTATATGAAAGAGTGACCACATATACCCACACCATATACCCACTCTCTCTGGTATATATAATATGTGTGTATATATATATATATATATATATATATATATATATGTGTGTGTGTGTGTGTGTGTGTGTGTGTATATATATATATATATATATATATATATATATATATATATATATATATATATATATATGTGTATATATAGTGTGTGTGTATGTATGTATATATATATATATATATATATGTATGTATGTGTATGTATGTATATGTGTGTGTGTGTGTGTATATGTGTATATATATATATATATATATATATATATATATATATATATATATATATATATATATATATATATATATATATATATATATATATATATATATTTCTCTAGCGCTCATCGACAGACGTAGTCCTCGGTGATACACCACCTTCGGGTTATGTTACCTCCGCAGGAGCAGGACTAGACAGGAAATTAAAAAGCTCTGGCCACACCCTAGGGGCAGTCCCAGAGGGTATATCCTCTCTCTCTCTGCCTCAGCAAATCAGTTATTTTCTGTCTAGTTAGGAGTAAGGACCTAGATACCTTGCTGGGATCTTAGGTCCTGGCAAGAAATTTTTTTCTAAAAGGATTTTTGGACAGCTTTTTTTCTCCAGTGTTCCTGTGAGATCTTCAAGCAAGAAAGCTGAACTGGGCGACGGGCTGGATGTTGAGATCCGGTGGTCACCCCAGTTCAGCCTACGAGCGCGTGCAGGCCATAGCTCCGCGCTGAGTCGGCCGCGACAAAGTCCCATTAAAGGACTGAACCCGCGAGTTAAACGTCTCGCTGAAACGCCAAAGACCATGAGTCACGGCGTCTGTATCGGTCGACAGCCCTCCCGCCCCGGTGGAGAGGGGTACTGTCAGGAGTTGGTGCCCGCCTGGTTCCGGTATGGTGAGTAGTATGTTCCCCCTGTTTTCCCTGACGGGTTTTGTGGTGAACGCGGGCCCCTCTCTGTATGGTAAGAAAGAGTTTCTTTCTATCCTATAACATGTCACAAATCCTCCTACTTTGAGTGTGATTTTATGTGTGCAAAAGCCAGGAGGCTTGGTTTGGGAGCTAACAATCTATTGTATACATGTTTTAAAGATGTAATCTGTGGCATTCTGGGAATCTTATGGGTTAAGTATAAGCTACCTACCAGTCAGAAGCCATGGACATGTAGACTGCCTTCCAAGTCAGATCTCCAGCTAATAGCAGGCCTCCCGAACGGCCATGCGGTCCGCCAGGGCCGGTACCGCCAGACACGCCATATCCCCATGCAGAGAGAGTGTTGTGTGCCTGCAGCACACCGCTAGTCAGCACAGGCCGCCGACATTTTTTTTGCTGGATCGCACGAGCCGCCATTTTGGCGTAGCCTCGTGTCTCCAGCATGGGGGCGGCCATGTTTGAGGTGATTCTACACCTCGTGGAGCTTGGGGGAGGCGCCGGAAGGCGTACAGAGGGGCGGAGCCGCCTCCTTTCTTCCTGGGCAGCCAGCCAAAAGACTTCCTGTTTGTCTAAGACAGCGCTGTAAGCTGTTGCAGTTCAACTCTGAACATCAAGTGGTGAGCCTGGGGGTCTATCTCTCTCTCTCTCGATCTATAGGGATCCCTAGCAGGTAACACTAAGGGGTTTTTTGTGGCGCTGAGGGTCAAAAAAAAAAAAAAAAAAGTTTCTTTACTTTGAATTATATCATCCAGGAAGTAACTGGAGTTATTATGGACCCTGCCACACAGATTCCCCCACCTGTTTCCCTCGAGGGGGCCTCGGGACCCGCCGGTGTACAGAGTATAGAGTCATTTACAGCAATTTTGGAGTCTATGGTGGCTCGGGTGGAGGCGGCCTGTCAGGGACGGGGGTCAAGGAAGCGACCCCCGCCTACCCCTATACTATCTGATACCTCTGACTCTGATTCAGAGATGGTCACTGCAGTTGCAGGTTCCTCTGCAAGGGCTGCTATCCCAGGTAAAGCCCCCTCAGACAGTGAGGAGGACGCTTCTTCTCCTGCTATAATTCAGGAAGAAGCATTGGTGGACGCACTAGTTGTGGCAGTGCAAGAAACCTTAAAACTTGAGGCTTTACCGGCAGAGGCAACTGAAACAGAGAGGCCTTTTGGGACTAATAAGCCCATCAAGACGGCGAAGGCTTTTCCTGTACCTAAATGTTTTGGAAATCAGATTAAAGGAGAATGGGAACATTCTAAACGTACCTTTACTATTTCCAAGCGTATTGCTAGACGCTATCCGTTTGAGGAATCCATCATTAAGAAATGGACGGTACCACCAGTCGTGGATCCGCCTATTTCCAGGCTGAATAAAGCCACGGTTATTCCAGTGGAGGACACTTCGTCCTTTAAGGATCCGGTGGATCGAAAGATAGAAGCGGAGTCCCGCACTATCTTTTCTCTGATAGGGTCAGCATTTAGACCAGTAATTGTTATTGGTCTAGTTTCCCAGACACTTACAGAATGGGCGAAGATGGTACGCCAAGATCTTAGGGGAAAAGATATTCCCCAGGAGACATCTGATTTGATAGAACAGATCATACAAGGGCTACGGTTTATCTGTGACGCAGCCTTGGACACTACTCCCTTGTTAGGGCATGCATCTAAGTTAGCAGTGATCCTCAGACGTGTGCTGTGGTTAAAATGCTGGTCAGCTGACCTAGGTTCCAAAAAGACTTTGACCAATCTCCCTTTCCAGGGGAATCGTCTATTTGGAGCCAACCTAGATGAAATCATTAAGGATGCCACCGGGGGCAAGAGTACTTTTTTGCCACAGGCTGCAAAAGCTAAGGAACCTCGCAACAAGCGAGGACCTTTCTTTACCGCCCATAAAGGACGCCCGGCTGGTACTTCCGGGAAAGGCAAGACTCCTCCAGGAGGGTTCAAGAAGGGCTGGTCGGACAAGCAGAGGACCAACCCAGCCAAACCCGAAGTAAAGGAGTACACAGCCTGAAGGTGCGCCCCCACCCAATTTCAGGGTGGGGGGACGTTTTCACCGGTATTCAGGACATTAGATCGAGCATCAACCACTACTACCGGTGCGATTCTTCCCTTCCAACATTTAAGTACCACAGGAAGCGGTAGTTACCGTTCCCTGAAAAGATCTTTTTCCTTTACCTTTTCCTAAGATTAGTCCCGATACCTCACAGGAATCGGATCTGGTTGACCAGATAGGCCAAGTAGCCTCTAGTCGGGTGACTTCGGTCCCTGAGGTTCAACCAGAAAAGATCACCTTTCCTGATAACTATCAGGTATCTGATAAATGTGTGGGAACAGAAAACGACCAGACTTTCTCGGATGGTCGGGGCCAGATAGCTCTAGGGACGCCTGGTTCAGATCCAATCAGCGCCAGTGGTCCTAGAAATTCTAGGCTGGCCTCCTCAAGCCGGCCTGGCCGACTTGGACATGTTAGTCGCAGACGTTCCGTGGGAACTTCGTCTCAGGGAGTGTCTGTGGTCTCAAGGACCAATTTACCTTCGTGCTTTACAGTCGCTGGTTTTAATGGCCTGGCCATTGAGACCCAAGTACTGAAGGACAGAGGTTTGTCTACTTCAGTCATTCCTACCCTTATTAAAGCAAGGAAAGCGACTTCCAGCAAAGTCTATTATCACACATGGAAGACTTATATTGCGTGGTGCGAATCTTTAGGATTTCCTCCACGTACCTATTCGGTGACTCGAATATTGGCCTTTTTGCAACAAGGGGTTGAGCAGAAGCTAGCCTTGAGCACCATCAAGGGTCAAGTTTCAGCATTAGCAATCTTCTTTCAGAAGCCTTTAGCTACCAAATCCTTGGTGCGGAATTTCATCCAGGGGGTGCGGCACCTGGCTCCTCCAGTCCGCGCGCCCTTACCGCCCTGGGATCTTAATTCGGTTTTGTCGGTTCTACAGAAACCTCCCTTTGAAAACATCAGGGAGATTCCCTTGCTTACATTATCCCAGAAGGTGGCCTTCTTGGTGGCTATTACTTCTGCTCGCAGGGTGTCAGAACTGGCTGCATTATCATGCCAGTCACCATACCTAGTGATTCATAGGGATAAGGTAGTACTTCATCCTAAGCCATCTTTTCTTCCCAAGGTGGTTTCAGATTTTCATCTGAATGAAGATATTGTACTACCTTCCTTGTGTCCTCAGCCCAAGCATCATCGGGAACATGCGTTGCATTCCTTAGATGTGGTTCGGGCAATCAGGGTATACCTGAAAGCTACGGAATCATTCCGTAAGACGGATTCACTTTTTGTGATCACGGATGGCCCCAGAAAGGGTTTGCCTGCATCTGCCGCGACCATTGCCAAATGGATTAGACAAACGGTGGTACAGGCTTATTCTATTAAGGGTCAGAGTCCTCCGTTCCCTGTTAGGGCGCACTCCACTCGAGCGCTCAGTACTTCCTGGGCCTTTCGCCATCAGGCGTCAGTGGTCCAGGTATGTAAGGCGGCCACCTGGTCGTCGGTACATACCTTTACAAAATTCTATAAAATTGATGTGACGGCATCGGCGGATGCCTCATTTGGCCGCAAGGTTTTGCAGGCCGCAATTTGAGGAGACCGGTGGTCTACCTCGAGGGTTTTTTTCTGTTTGAAAAAAAAAAAAAAAATTGTTTTCTCTTTTTTTGGTTGAGTCTCCTCATTAAGGATGAGCATTGTAAACTTCTAGTTGGCACCGGTTGGGCCTTCTAGATTGGGATTTGATTTCCATTTTCCCACCCCTCAGTTGTGATACTGCTCTGGGATGTCCCGAAGGTGGTGTATCACCGAGGACTACGTCTGTCGATGAGCGCTAGAGAAAAATGGATTTTTGTAAAATCTTACCGTAAAATCCTTTTCTCTTAGCTCATCGACAGACGTAGTCCCCGCCCCTCTGTTTTGGAGTTGGGTTGGGTTAAATTCTCTAAGCACTGCTTTTTCACATAACTGATTTGCTGAGGCAGAGAGAGAGAGGATATACCCTCTGGGACTGCCCCTAGGGTGTGGCCAGAGCTTTTTAATTTCCTGTCTAGTCCTGCTCCTGCGGAGGTAACATAACCCGAAGGTGGTGTATCACCGAGGACTACGTCTGTCGATGAGCTAAGAGAAAAGGATTTTACGGTAAGATTTTACAAAAATCCATTTTTTCTTCCGAAAAGGATATCGGCATTTCACCTGAATGAAGACATTGTCTTGCCTTCGCTCTGCGCGAAGCCTAAGCATCCGAAGGAGGTTGCCTTGCATTCCTTGGATGTTGTCCGGGCGATCCGGGTTTACCTGTCGTCCACTAAATCTTTTCGCAAGTCGGATTCCCTCTTTGTCCTTCCTGAGGGACCTCGGAAGGGCATGGCGGCGTCGGCTGCGACCATCGCCAAATGGATCAGACAGATCATTGAACAAGCCTATGCCTTGAAGGGGAAGGTTCCTCCCTTCCCTGTGAAGGCGCACTCTACCAGGTCTTTGAGTACGTCTTAGGCTTACCGTCATCAGGCTTCTGTGGCCCAGGTGTGTAAGGCGGCGACTTGGTCGTCCGTTCACACCTTCTCTAAGTTCTATAAGGTGGATGTTCAGGCATCGGCTGATGCCTCCTTTGGCCGTAAAGTTCTCAGTGCGGCAGTTTCTTAGGGACCCTTGTTTTTGTGGGCCCTTGGTTGTTGGGGTGTTTTACCCCTGGGTTACTTGTTTTCCTGGGTTGTTGCTCCTGTTGAGCACGTTTTCCTGTTGCCCAGTTGGTTCTCCTTACTGTGGTAAGGTTCCTTTCTCTGATGTGGGTACTGCGTTGCCTTTCTACGGTTGCGTCTCCCACCCCTCATGTCTACACTGCTTTGGGACATCCCATTGGTGAAGACTTGTGAGTGGGCGGCGACTGTCGGAGGACGTAAGAGAAAACGGAATTTTTGTAAAATCTTACCGTAAAATTCCTTTCTCTGAGTCCTCCGACAGTCGCCGCCCCCGCCCCTCTTTTGGGGTTTTTGTGTACTCTTACTGCTATGCTACCAAACTGAGTTGGGAATGCTGGTGCAGGGAGGTATTGACTGAGGGGACAGCCCCTAGGGGTGTGTCTATGTTAAAAGCTTTGTATTAACAATTCTTGTTGCCTAGCTACTCCTACGGAGCAAAGGTCAATACCCATTGGTGAAGACTTGTGAGTGGGCGGTGACTGTCGGAGGAC